>NC_141696.1:907723548-908352869 GCF_964263255.1 Lissotriton vulgaris | reverse complement strand
ACACTCTTTCTCTCTTTCTCTTTCTCTCTCTCTTCCTCTCTCTCCCAGTCTTTCTCTCTTTCTCTCTCTCTTCCTCTCTAACTCTTTCTCTCTTTCTCTCTCTCTTCCTCTCTCTGTGACTCTTTCTTTTTTTCTCTCTCCTTTGATGGGCATATGACGCACAATCTTATCTTGCTTTTTGTCTTGCAGGCTGTGATTCACAGATTGTTGAGGGATGACCTACTTTTATTTTGTAGTTTTGTCTAAGTAAAATGTTTTATATGTAAATCCATAGATGACTGTGATTCTCATTTGTCCAACCTCACATGCATCTTGATTCTTATAATTGTGCAACATGAGCTGATTTGTTTCATTCCAGATTTTGGATAGTTGCTGTCACATTTGTTTGTCGGGTCAGGGGTGATGGTGGACAAGGGGGTGGTGGCGAGGGGTGTGGGGGCCCTTTTGGGTATCCAAGCTAAATGTTTGTTGGCTCCATGGCATCTGTTGTCATTCAGGTGTGGCTGTGGGCCAGGCTCCCTTTCATGTTGCAGGTTGTAGTCCGACTATACACCAGGTCAAAGCAGGTGTAAACTTCCTGGTGCGAACGCACCAAATCGCCTGTTTTGTGTTCTCTTCGCCAATCTTGATGGTCATTGAGAATGTTGCAAAGTGGTGTGTTTGCTGCTTTTTGCACGGGAATACCTACTCTGCATCTCATTAGCGATATTTGCTGAGGTCATCCGTGACAATGTTTTTTGAGGCTGCTATCGCTGGTAAACTGGTGATATGGGCTGTTTGCACTAGCTTGAGAATGAACGTTACATTTATCACCATTTTGGCTGCGATAAAGTGCTGTTAACTAAGCGATGTGTCCTTGAGAATATGCCCCTCTGTGTTTTAAAGACCTGAGAAGTACCCTAGTGCCGTGCTGGGAGCGGGGCACCCTTCGTATTCACACTAGGGGGCCGCGCTACGGTCGCGGCTCCAAACCTTTTTTTGAAGAAAAAATGTTGACTTTCATTAATTTACATTAGCCTCGTGGACCATATCCCCAGAGGCATGCAAACATCTACATAATGTTTTTTGCAAAGGGGAGGGGGGCCGTGTGGCCTTCCTGCCAGGCCACCTTGATGGAGCGAGATTACCAGCTTGGGTTATTCTAAACACCATAATCACCTGGGTCAAAAAAAATTCATACAATAGGTGGGCAATCATCTGCTGGAAATCAGAACTTAGTTTACCCTGAAATACAATTTACCTGTACATCATTTCTTACCAAACCTTAATGCCTTAGCTCTTAATTTCCTCTGGTCGATAGATCAGGTTGTTAGCATGATAAGTATAAATTACATTCACCTTTTTTCTTTGAATGACCACAGACTCTGGAGAGTTTTAAAAACTATCTATGCAATAATTGTGTGAGTCAAATACCAATACATGTCAAAATACCAACTTTTCAAGGAGAAATAACAATCAAAGTAAAACATAAAGACTTAGTAAAATCTCATGAAGTTGGTACCTGGGAAAGGGAGGAAAAGGAAATGGTACAAAGACATACCACACAGATTTATATTTAGCTAGAATGGTGTGAGAACTAACCCCTGCCCAAGGATCTGGGAAGGGACTCTCGAGTAGTCAGGAGCAAACAGATCAGGACAGGTTCAGGACAGATAATCTCTTCTAAGTGCAACACCAGCGTTATACCCCTCTCTGGTGCTACTCTCCTCAATGTTTCCGCTTCTAGATGGACAAGTTCTTCTCCCCCAGCAATCTCTCTGACTCTTCTCTCTCCGTCTCTCCTTTCTCGATTCTTCTGTCAGAGTGCTCGAGCAGCGTCTCTGACCTTCTTGGCATCCACCGTCTTCTGCCGCAATGATGGGTAGGTGACAGGTTTGTGACAAGTCTGACAAACTAATTGACTGAGCGTACCTTAGTTATACTATTCTCAGTGTATGTACCACCCCCCCAAAGTTTCAATATTCGTGAATCCCCTACTTGTGAATCGACAATGGGATGGGGAGAGGTCATCACACCATCTAATGTAGTGTCATTTTCTTAGGTTCATTGTTCTATGTTCCCTCTCCTTACTTATTTTCCCAAGCGTTAATTCCCACCCGCATTTCACATTTGGATTTAGACATTGTATGTGAAATTTGGTCTTTTTCCTTCCCCTCTTCGGGTCAAGAGGTGCTGTTCCCAGGCACGTCTTCTGGTCAACTGTACTTGGCAGAGTTTCAATGCCACAGCTCGAAGTTTGACAGTGTCACGTGCGCTTGCGAACCTTCGAACAAGATGGAGATTTCAGTCACCCTCTAGGCCCAAATACGAATTAATAACAGAGTCAAAGAGAAACATGTTAGAATATGCAAATAAATGAATGCACGTTATATACCACTTATTCCTACTCTATTTCCTTTAATTAATTTTAACTATTGCATAAGCACTTAGGAAGACATGCGAGGTTTAATTTTAAGCATAGCCATGTGCATTAACATGTGAGGTTCAAAGCGGCCATCTTTACTATTACTGCGCAGCTGCAAAGATTTCCCACCAAAGCGAAAGATGTCATACTACGTAAATGCAGTAGACGCATGCCAGAAGATTCCTGCATTTTTGGCAGCCATATTGAGCCACTCGAGTTACTTGTGAGTAAATCACATTCATAAGCTTCACCTAGATTAAATAGATGTTGTGTAATGAGGTTATTAGTATCCACAAATGTATTGGTTACATTATTGCATGTTATTCAAGAGGATTGAATCAGAGCAAGTTTCTTACATATGAAACCTTGCTCCATCAATCCACTCTTTGATGGCATTCTATGCCATCACTAATTACCAAAACAGATGCCAACTTTAGGAATTTCCCATCTCTGTTTCTTCTATCACTTTGGAATCTCCTTTCCCTTTCTCTTTTGAAAACTCTTTATTCTTTTGTAAACATCTCCTTTCATTTCTGCAAGCTGAATTTCATCATATTTTCTTTTCCTTCCCTTTTCATTCACTCCATACCATTTTCTTTTTCTGCAGCATTTGCACCAAACCATTATTGTTAAAACTAATAGTGTTATTCCCATTATTGGCATCAGTATTTGAGCTATAATACTTCTTCCTACATTAGAATACCAACTACCTATTGAAGAAATACTATTTGTTAGTATATTCCATACACTGTCAACTTCCAGTGGTTTTAATTCCTCTTCTAAATTTGTGATATTTTTGACATATCTCCCAATTTCAGCACTTTTGTCAGGTATGTAGGTGCAACAATGTTGCGCCTTCAACATTTTACAGATGCCAATAATATGTCAAGTGCAAGTCGATTTTGCAAAACCATAGATCTTACCGCAACTAATTCGGCATTGGTCAATAAGGCCCCTTCAGCAGTGTCAGTCGATAAGTGATCCTCCACTGTTGATAATTTACAAATTATTTGTGTATTCAGAATTACTCCCAGTGCAGGTATTAATGCACTGAATATATCTCCTAAAAATTCTTTAAAACTAGCTCTTTTTCTTGGGTGTCAGTCTGTTATTTTCTTCATTGCTTCCAGTGCTTCTTTTTTACATGGTATACCTTTGGGAATACTGTTCCAAAATAGCAACTCCCATACAAGTTTTCAGTTAGCTTAAAGTAAACATTGTTCCCACAAACATAATAAACACCAGAAAATACTGGATCAGTTCCACCTTTTAGTCCTATGGAGACAGATTTTCCCTTTCTTTTCAAGGTCCATGGACATAGCAGCATGAGTCTTGCAAGTTGCAATAAAATCTTCCCTCTCAGCCCACTTAGGTATCTGAGGTTTCGGTTCAGTAGCCCTTCTATGGAAATCCTGTCTCCTTTTTTCTAATAAATTCAAAAACATATTTTCTTCTTCATTTAACTTACATGTTAAATTGTGCTTGTGTACTTCAGCTATATCTATTGTTTGCATTGTTAGAATATATTCACTCATAAATTGTGAATCTCTACTACTAAGGACAGGGTAATATTTTTACACAGGGGAATCTCCGAAAAAAATCACATCTATATTAGGATAGTAATATTGTAACTTTCCTGTTCTGTAAAATAAACTAGCTAAAATACTACATGAAATACCATACGTCAATGGTAAATGATGATATGCTACTCCTTCTGCTACTGATGTCAGCAATTTCAAACATACATTACAGTCGCTACCTTCCATGGTTTCTTCATAGTGTACTAACAAGTTAGCAAAAACATTTAAATCTGTATCATTTTTATACACGCTGTGATGTAAATCTGTCTCATCTGGTGCTTCTAATTCTACTCAATGTTGCTTAATATTAGCTACCTTTCCATGTGCATTAGTGTTATTTTGTTTCTTTGCAGTCAATAGATAGGGAATGGCTATTGTCAGTATTAACCATACTATAAGTACTAGAACTATGCTACATATGCACATTCTACATCATCTTTTTACACAATTTTGTTTCCGTTTTCCAGCAGCTCTATTATCAGCCATTTCAGATTAAGGATATTTCCTCCCCACTTTGTAACTTATGTACAGAATACAACCCGAGGAGTTCTTTCTTTAAGTTGGTCTCGGTTAGACTTGGAATCTTTTGGTGTGTTTCCCCTGTGCTTTTGGTTTCTGACCTCCCGGTTTTGACTCTGTGTTTGCGGGTGTAAGGATTCTGCACACTTTCCTCACTGCTGATCAGTGGTAAAGTGCAAGTGCTCCTGTGTAAAATGTGTTATGAAATGGTCTTTCCATTATTGGCCTATTTGATTTATGTGCCAGTCCCTAGTAAAGTGCACTGTGCATGCCAGGGCCCATAAATCAAATGACGTTGGTGGGCTGCAGCACTGGATTGTGCCACCCACGCAAACAGCCCGTAAAGTGTAACTCTGGCCTGCCATTGCAGAGCCTGTGTGCAGCCTGGTACTGCCATGTTGATTTGGCAACTGTGCACACTTACAAGCCCCTAAACCTTCCCTTTTCTACCTGTGAGTCGCCCCTGAGGTAATACAAGGGACCCCCATGGGCAGGGTGCATTGTATGTGAAAGTTAGGTCATGCCCTGGTGAGTATGGCATGTCCTGATTGTGAATTACAGCCTACTTCGATTTTCACTATTGCAAGGCTACCTGTTCCCCATAGGCCAGAGTGGGCAGTTTGATTATAACATCATATAACCCTAACTGACTCAGGAAACATGGCAGAAATTTGAGTTTCGTATGCCTGAACTCAGAAAGATACAATACATCTCTTAGTGAAGTTGGTTTTAACATTCCGTGATTCAAAATACCACTTGTTAGAGTAAGTATTTTCTTGCCTAACTGTCCAGCATGCCTCTGCGAGGTTGTGTATTGTCTGTCTGGTTTGTGAGTGACAGGGGCTGGGGGAGACTCCAAGAGACAGGGTGAGTCAGCACAGGGCTGAATAGACCTATCTGCACATAGATGGGTGGGAGGAGTAGCACCTGGGTCCCAGTAGGGCTGTGCCTGCCTCCCACAATGCTGGCTCCACTTCCTGTGGTGTGTCTAATATCCCTGGCCTACACTGTTAAAGGAAAAGCAGGAGTCTTGTAAAGAAAGTGCTCCAAGACTGACCAGAACTAGTTTGGACTATGTACAGGACCCTCTGCCTTTAGAGGACAAAGGAATTGCTGGTATAAATATTGGGGCCCAGACCCCAAGACTTTAGAATTCACTAGAATCAAGGAACCTGCCAAGAAGAATAGCTGGAAGATCTGCCAGGAGGAGTGCTGCCCCTTTGCTGTGTTGTTGCTTTGTTGGGATGCCTGCAGCTGCTACTTCTGCCTTGTGCAGTGAAAGGACTGGACTGAAAATACTCTACTTGTGCTGAGTATCTCCAAGGGCCTGAAAATGAGCTGTCCTCCTGTTAAGACGTCTCAGGGACTGCAAAGATTTCACCATCCTCTGGGTACCGCTCGTGGAACCGCTGTTTCAGTTGCCACAGAGAAGAGGGAACCGCGACTGACTCTGTCACCAACTCTGTTGCTGGTCGTGTGTCCTGAAGGCAACGTAGGCCGCACTGTCTTACCCTGCACCGTATGCCTTGGTCTCACTGACTCTGTCTGCACGATCCTCACTGAGCCACTGCCTGCACCGCATTGAGAGGCACCACAGCCTGCACTGCCTCGCTTCACTTCGCTGGCCTGGTCTCACCGACACGGTCACTGCTGGCTCGACACCAGTGACCGCCTCATCACGCGCAGCTGTCCGGCTCCACCAGCACCAATTGCCGCCAACCGGCTCTGTCGCTTGCATCGCAACCTGCCAGTACCGCATCGAGCACTGTCATGCCCTGCACCGCATGCCTTGTTTTCACCAAGGCCGTCTGCACGATCATTACCGAGCTGCTGCCTGCACCACATCGAGAGGACATCGCGCCCTGCACCGCTTCCACTTTGCACCATAACCACAACGGATGCCATGACCAGCTCTGTCACCTGCACCCCAACCTGCCAGCACCGCATCTAGCATTATCTAGCCCAGCACCACCAGCCTTCTTGATGATCATCACTGAGCCGCTGCTTATTTGATCACTTCAGCTCGAGTGGAGGGCTCTAAGTTAATCACTCTGTGGCCTGATTAACTCAGAGCCCTCTACTCGAGCTGAAGGGATCAAATAAGAACAAACTTGTTGAATTACTCAACAGTAGAAATCTTCTCTGGATCTTAACCAGATCATATGCAAAGCAACTCTAACCTCGTCATACATGGAAGGTTGATCTTAAACATGGAGACCTTCATTTTTGGATGTAAGCATCACCATTGTAAAGACTTCCAGATGGTGTAACATTCCTAGAATCAGTCTGGGTTTCTCTAGGCTGTCTTCCCATTGCCCCAGTCCTGATGAAGACCCGCACTGACTGTACAGTAGTGCAGTACTAGAGTTGAAACAATGACAAGTATCCCACGGACCAGTCTTAAGATCCTGCGATGAAACTTACTTATCCAGGCAGCAGCTCTATTTGAAGCTTGCATTTCTGGCCGTAATTTCCTCCCCCTTTTCCCCCAATCACCTTGTATATATTGGACACCACCAGTGAGTCACTGAGCACATAATTTCACCATTCTGCACACAATATTTGTCACATATGTTGTTTTGACAGCCTTGCGAAAATTTATTTTGGGTATTTATGAATGATGCAATTTATAAAAGCTCATATAATACCATCAATGGGCGTCTGTTGGTGTTGTTATGTTGAATTGGTCTCTTTTATGAATAAGACTTTTGATTAAGTCAATTTTTGAAGAAATAATCATCACCCGACAGAACCAATTGTGTATATTTCTTATAAAACAGCCCAGGTCTGATGGACACTGGGTTACCCCATTGTTGCTAAACTGTCCTTTCTGTTTTTGGACTGGCAATAGAAACATAGACATCTACAGCTTGCATTATAAGGTATTTCTATGAGAGGTTGACTGTGAAAAATAAGGCAGAGAGAAAGGTATAGGAATACCCCATTTTGCATGGCAACCCCTAGCAATTTGCTAGATTTTATTACTGTTTCTGGTTGGAGCCCAGTGTACGTTCACTGACTTTTGCCCTACAATCAGTCCATTTGGATAACCCCTGAATGGCACATTAAAATTACTTGTAAATCCCAGGTATATGTGCAAACAGTACCCTATGCCTGTAGGATAAAAGTCACCAGTGCACTGTAGCACCCATATTGTGCCGCCACTAAAGTTACAATGCTAAACATGACAGCAGGCCTGCCACAGTAACTGTCTGTGAAGGCTTAAACTGCAAATTGGACATGTCATAATAACCCCTTTTGACACTCCCAACCCCTACTTTTATATATTAATAATTCATCCCTAAGTCAGCCATTAATGTTCATAAGGCAGGGTGCATGACATTCAAAAGTAGGACATGTAATAATTAATGTTAACCATGTCCTTACAGTCATAATGCTGTAAATCAATTTTCACTCTAGAAGGGTTAACTGTTCAATAGAAAGCATTAGGGCAATGTATTAACATTAATAAAGTTGCATTTGGATTTGTATGAAACATTTTACACAAGCAAATGTTAAATGTACCATTAGCCTACCTAAATCATATAGAAGTTCATATGCCTGAGCTACCAAACTACACCCAGGAGATAAATAATTTCCTGACCAGGTGTGAATTAACTGCCATAGCTGAGGCAAAGCCATTGCATTTGAGGATTGGGAAAATGTTGACCTTCACCTGACAGGATGGCCTGTGAGCAGTCTCCAGCCCCATTCATGTCTTCAAAGCATGCCAAACCTGTTACTGAAAGATGTAGCTCACACCTGGGTCTACCTCCCTTTTGACAAATTAGCGAGCAAGGTACCAATCCCAGTATGAAAGGAGAAGACCCAGGAACTGATTTGGTGTTACCACATGGGAGGTTTGCTCATTTCCTTTGCCACACCTTTAGGTTGCGGTACAAAAGGGGGTGGTGATGGACGGACCATCTGAATCAATCAAACACTCACACCCAGTCAAAAGATCTGGGTTTAATCCATCACCGTTCTTTAGCCCACTCTGCCACCCCAGTTCAGACATGGCTATGTGCAAATCAGTCTGACCCTGTGCCTCATGGTAACAGTCCAGCCCGAACTGCCAAGCCATGTCTTCCCTGGACCGGAAACAAGCTTCAGAGGACCGGTTTCTGGCATTCCAGCCGTCTTCAGCCCGGCTTGCTTGAATCCAGTGGCAAAGTGAGCAAGGGACTCACGTCTGAGCATACCCTGCCACACTTATGGCGGCCAAAAGCGGTACAAAAGGGGGTGGTGATGGAGGGAGCATCTGAATCAATCAAACACTCACACCCAGTCAAAAGATCTTGGTTTAATCCATCACCGTTCTTTAGCCCACTCCGCCACCGCAGTTCAGACATGGCTATATGCAAATCAGTCTGACCCTGTGCCTCATGGGAACAGTCCAGCCCGAACTGCCAAGCCATGTCTTCCCTGGACGGTAAACAAGCTTCCGAGGACCGGTATCTGGCATTCCAGCCGTCTTCAGCCCGGCTTGCTTGAATCCAGTGGCTTGGCAGTTCGGGCTGGACTGTTTCCATGAGGCACAGGGTCAGACTGATTTGCATATAGCCATGTCTGAACTGGGGTGGCAGAGTGAGCTAAAGAATTGTGATGGATTAAACCCAGATCTTTTGACTGGTGTGAGTGTTTGATTGATTCAGATGCTCCGTCCATCACCACCCCCTTTTGTACCACACCTTTAGGTTGGGCTCAAAAGCTGTGCACAGGGGAAGAAGGTTTCTGCCATCTCAGATTTAGGTGGAGTCCTGTTCTGGGATTATTTGCAGTAGGCTACTGTTCCAGAAGTGGGTAGGGCTGCACCAGAAAACGCATTCCCTATTGGTTAGGGAGGGGCCAAGAGTCACCCCATCCCACAGGCTAGTGCCAGGCACAAATGCGGCACCATTAGTTACCTCCTACAGGCCGCTTTGTGCCCTGTGAAAGCCAGAAGCTAGACAGCACCTGCTGCTGTGACCTGTGAGGAGAACCCCTAAAAGCTGGTCCTGCTTCCACTTATACCAAGGACTAAGAGGTTGTCTGCAAGGGTCAGTTTGCTAACTTCCTTGTAAGCTACAAGGACAGAAAAGCTGAAAAAAGCCCACATTCTTGGAGTAATCCAGCTGACCAGTTACAACTGGACCAACACTGGACCCTGCAGGAGGCTTCTGTTGGAGTGAATATTGCCCCTATACTGTTCGTCCTGAAGTCTTGAGACCTTTGAGTGGTGTTAGACTGTACTCCTCCATCCCAAGCTGCAAAAGTTGGGAATGTAATACTTTTTGCAAACGTTGTGCCTGGAGAAACGACAGATACCGGGATCCCCATCGAATCCGTAACTATCAATGTTTAACCTGCGGTTGGCCTCAACTTGCTTGTTTGCCCCACTGAAGGAAATCTGACTTCTAGAAATGATTTTGAATCTGAACATAAAGGGCTCATAAGGGATCAATGCCAAGCAGCATCCAATGGACTTTGAAGCCCTTCTTGGCATGACCTCAGACTTTGGCAGATCTGATCTTTCCTGCCTTCCTCGATGAGTGCACAGGACACCACATTCCAGCAACCCTTCTCTTTGTGGCCCACTTTGGAAACAGGCAAGCCAGCAATATGTTGACAACAACCTTTTCTCAGTTAAAGTTTCTAGGTCAGAAGGTACGCTTTTTACTGGGATAAACCTGGTCCCTGTAGCGAACTGGCAATCCAGCACAGTCAGCCATAACTTTTGATTTGGACCCAGTGTAGGTGCCCAAAGTGGCCCTTTTTGCTATTTGTTGATATTTAAAAAAAAAAACATATCTACGGTTCCCAATTATAAATTTGTCATATTTTGATGCCATTTTGGTTAATAAAATTAGGGTTTGGAATAATTTGCATAATTCTGTGTAATCATGCGAAATTACTTAAAACTTCCATGAGATTCAGCGAAACTACGTTAAAAGAGAAAATCTGCCTGATATTTTCTTAGTGCAATAATGCATTGTGCGACAAGAAATTCTCTTCTTCATTTTATAAATGTAATGCTGTCCTGGTGTTGTTGTGGATGTGTCAAACTCATTTTACTTTGAGGAAGACCTGCCACGCTAGCAAGGGTGATCCTGCTGTCCGTCAGAGAATGCCGCTCATCTAATCAAAATCAGATAGTTTTAGTTTTGTACAATAACAGATCACATCAAGACATCAGCTTCTGTCTACCATATTTTAGCATTCTTATTACCTACAATCACCTGTTCCTTATTGAAACTCACTACTGTTTTTTTGATCACTGAATATTATATTTTAGAAGGAACCAAAAGAATATAGATGGATTCTGTGCTTCAACACAAAATGAAATGCTGCCAGCTGGATTCAGGATGGTGTGAGGGGATCTTTTTTGTTGTCTTGAGAATGGACCTGCCTATGTTAATTAGCTAATCTTTAGCCAACCAGGTTTGTTTAAATACAGGGGAACAGTCTCATTAATTGAAAAAAATCGAATCGGTTTGACTGATTTAATAGACTGTTTCAGTATTGATTCAGATTTGCCTTTTTTCAACCTGTTTGAGCTGATATCAGGTCTTAGAAGATTGTGAATGGCTTTTGGGCTACTCTCAGACTAGAAAGGGAAGCCAAATTTTTGCCCCAGCCATTCAATCCAAGAAATAATGTGTAGTTTAATGCAGACTTGGAGGGACAAAAAAGCATCCAGATTCCTATTGCAGTGTAAGGACTGTTGTAAGATTCTGCTGATGATATTTCTAGTAGTTTCCTGTGTGTAGATGTAGAAGCATATCATGAAAATGCATCTGCTTCCGATAACCTGCTTCTTTTACCTTCAGACAGTTTTTTATTGTTGAAACCTATGTTGACCTACTATTCTATGGAAGTGATGTTGGTTTCCTTCATGTCAGAAAGAACAGGAATTACTTCTAATTAAAAATCTAGATAGACTCTTTTGGACTTTAGCAAAGTGGTAGACCACTATAAATTGGTGGTGTCTTGTCCTACAAAAATCTGTTCCCCACCCTTTTAGAGGTAGGGGAATTTCAGATCTGATGGAACTTGATCCTTAGCTAGTGATGCAGCTGGAAAACATTGATATGACAGACTATCCACCACAAAGGCTTCAGGCCAACATGTTGATTACCCTGCCTTATTTGAGATGGTGCATTTTATTTAGTATTGTCAGGGCAGGTAAATCATGTGTTGCCTCAATGTAAAAGAAGAAATGTTCCGGTACACAGGCTTTTTATGTTCTTTTAGAATTTAGTACAATTGCTTTGTAAGTTTTTATTGGAAAACAAAAGCATTTTGTATTGAGGCAACAAAAATGTCACCCACTCAACAAACACTTCAGTCTTCAGTGCAACCGACGCAAAAACAGTTTTCCTGAAAGTTCAAAGATCTCAGCCAGGCAGGCAATCACCTCCGGAGTTATAGAGACCATAGCCTTCTGATCTGGCACCTTGGAGGTACACCTGATAATGTCTAAGTGACTGTGAGTATCCTTCCACATTTTCAGGACATATTTCATCAAGCATAGGGAACATTCTGGGCCTTGGACTAGGAGAATCAGTTGCAGAATGATTAATCAATCGAGCTACCTGCTCACACTCTTTTGGAATACCAAACACCTAGACAACGAGGACAAACCCATGTGCTCCTCCTAGGTATAGATAAGATATTACAATTTCTACAACTACATCCTCCTGATCAGACAAAGCATTACCTGGATTCTATTTGAACCTGTTTATTCCTTGCAACTAAGCTCTGGCCACTTATTTTTTCAGCATCAAGCTAAATCTTTTAAAGGTAACTCTGTTTTCCTCCTTAACACCCCCCACCCTCACTCCCTCTCGTGCTGGGAATGCTGCCAATTGTAACACTTGATTGCATTCACAACTGTCTCTGAAACCATTATTTTCTAAGAATTCTACTTGAATCCTATTATTGAAAGATGTCAGTAGTCATTGTACTTTGTTACTGGGTGTACTATCAGGATCATGTTGGTATGTCAGAAACTGTATAGGGAAAATTGTGAAATAGCCTGACCACTGAAACCTTACTCTTTAATGGCTTCTCTTGATATTTATAGTCCTAATCAGGCACTCCACATTAACTACACTAATGTGAAACCTTACTCCAACTGTTGATTGGTGTCACATCAATCCCAACACCACCTCTTGACTGCTTCTGACCCTTTTGTGTTCCTTCATTACAAGTAGAGATGATTTTGGATTACCTTCCTGTTATCATTACTTTTGGGACCATTCATCTTCTGGTTTAATTTCCAGGACAGTTGTTAGCAACATGATTCCACCTTCTTCAATCCTCCTTTGGTGCACCTGAAAGTTGCCTTATCCATCCAGTGCCTTAGGCAGGGTTTTATTAATTCTTTGTCGTCCCAAGGGTTACAAGTTGTGTGTGGCCTATGGTGATTTAAAAAGGCTGAATATTTTTTAGGGTTTCCTTGGTTTTGTTCAGATAAAATATGGACTGGCAATTGAGCCAAATTGGACTTTCATATGGCTGCTACAAGGCTGCTACCTGTTTGCAGTCTCACGCAAACAAATAATGGACGGAATGCTAAATGAATCATACATTCACCCTCAGTCAGGAGATCTGGATTAAATCCAACATTCTTTTTCTCACCATGTCACCCCAGTTTAGACCCAGCCATATGCAAATTAGTCTTGACTCTGTGCCTCATGGGAACAGTCAAGACCAAACTGCCAAGCCAGGTCCACCCTGGACCAGAAACAAGCATCCTGGGACCTGCTTCAGGGTATTACCCTTCATCAACCAGGCTAGCTTGAATCCAGTGGCACAGTGAGCAAGTAACCCATGTCTGGGCATACCCATCCCACTTAGGGCGAAAAGTGCTACGCAAACAAATGATGGACGGAATGCTGAATGAATCATACATTCACTCCCAATCAAGAGCTCTGGGTTAAATCCATTGTTATTTTGCTCACCAGGCCACCCCAGTTTAGACCCAGCCATGTGCAAATCAGTCTTGACCCTGTGCCTCATGGGAACAGCCCAGACCGAACTTCCAAGCCAGGATTTACCTGGACTGGAAACATGCATCCTGGGACCGATTTCAGGGTATTACCCTTCATTCGCCAGGTTAGCTTTATTCAAGTGGCATACCCATCCCACTTAGTTTGAAAAGTGCTACGCAAACAAATGATGGTCCATCATTTGTTGTAGTTACACTTTTCACCCTAAGTGGGATGGGTATGCCCAGATGTGGGTCCCTTGCTCACTATGTCACTGGATTCAAGCTAGCCTGGCTGATGAAGGGTTACATATCCTGAAACCGGTCCCAGGATGCTTGTTTCTGGTCCATGGAGGACCTAGCTTGGCAGTTCGGTCTGGACTATTCCCATGAGGCCCAGGGTCAAGAGTGATTTGCATATGGCAAGGTCCAAGCTGGGGTGGCAGAGTGGGCAAAGGAACAATGGATTTAACTCAGATCTCTTGACTGGGGGAGAATGTTTGAATCATTCAGCATTCCGTCCATCATTTGTTGCAATTACACTCCTGTTTGTAGTACAGCACTGGTTTAAAAACAATAGAATGGAATGTAAATCAGAAATATTGTCAGTGGCTGACCGTTTCCAATTATTCCGCACATCAAAGTTTCTTGTTTTAAAGTGGCTCCCTTTTGTGAAATGCTTGTAAGAAGATAAGGATACTGTTCTCAATGTACCATAAAACCTGGGTGGCACTTCTCGGCTGAGGCCCGCGAAGGTTCAATCATTTTGAGGTTTCTTGTTGGTAGGCCTGGCATATCTTGTTGACTTGCTCCTTGTGAAGCTGGAGCAAAATCCGATTTGCATGTGTTTGCTGCCTTTCTGAAGTAGTGAAGTAGGGAAAAACAATATGGACTGTGATTGCTAGTTGCTGGGAATTTTCGAGAAATTCCATGTCTTTCCTTTTTGTAAAATATGTGAAGTTCTAAGTGAAAATAGAGTGCAAAGTTATGATGCCGACTCAGTGCTTGCTGTTATTAGGATCCAGGTTGCACCTCACTGATGAGGCCCAACAACGCTCTGCTGATCTGGTGCTGCTTGTGTTCCCATTAAGAGACGATGTGTCTTAGCAGGTTGGGATGGAATCTTCCTTCTGGTGCAGAAACAACACTGATTTGCATATGTTTCCACGAGTTCCAGATTACCAAATAGGCAAAGTAGGCACTGACCTATGGGCTCCATTCATTTTAGGGGCCCCACGAGAGCTGATAAAAATAATATTGATTTGATCTTGAAAAAAAATTGTAATCCAGTTTTCATAAATATTGTTTCCAAAAGATAGAAAAAAATGCATCAACTCAAAGAAACGAAAAGTTTACATTAAAGACTTTGTAGACAAAATACTGTATTCATGTAATGTACCCATTAATAACTTAAAGTACATAAACCAGAGCCATCAGATTCACACAACAGTATGCTGCATATTTACAAGTTCCTATCGCTGCAGGAACGCCAGTTTTAGTGATGTTCCTGTGGTGATAAGCGCTTTGCCTTATACAGTCCTTGGTGCAAAGGTGCCTGCTTTGGTGTTAGGCTACCAAAAGAGTGCCAGCGCAGTGGAAACGGCAAAAGTGTGACCCAATGCTTTAAATACGGCACATTCCTACCCTTTCCCTGTCATGCAGTGCAGCAATATGACTTGCTGTGCTGCACTGCATGACTATTTCATAAATAGGCCCCTTAGAGTGGCAGGTACACCAGATACATGCCCTGTGCTCGCTCTGCCATAGGATCCAAGTAGCATATAATTCAGTGATGAGGTCCAACAAGGCAGAAATTAATTTATCATTCCTTGTGTTCCTATTCTCGGGGAATGGAACAGGCAATTGGAGCATAATGCGAAAAAATGATGGAGTGGAATGCAATCTGAGGATTGACAATGACTGATTTTTTTCAAGCATTCAGGCTATCACCTTTTAATGTTTCAATTTGTTGTCTTTTGTGCAATATCTATGCGAAGACATGGCCCACTTGCTTGGGATTGCACCTCATTGCTAAACACCTACCTTGAAGCTAAACCCATTTGAGATAGCTTGCTTTCCCTTCACAGGGAGTGTATATTGGGATGTTGGACTGCAGCGTTGTGGTTGGCTTAAAGGAACTTAAGGGAACCAATCACAACGCTGCATTGCAGCGTTGTGATTGGCTTAGGGACCCTAAGATTACGGGTGCTTGCTCTGCGATGAGGAGACTGGAGAGGCTGCAGACAGGCAGCGACTGGCGGCGCAAGCAGCAGGTAAGTTTTATGATTTATTTTCGAACCCAGCCCACCTGCACCTCCCCTTGCCCGCTGCCGCTGTTCCCTACCAGCCGCCACTGGTTATATTGCACCTTCTCCTTCAAAGTTTTATTCAAGCTTCAATACTAGACATGCTATTCTCACACAAAACCCACATTAGTGTGTGGCACCCTGCACAAATTCCTTTAGGTATACTTATGTCACCTGCCACCCATATTTAAGTAGTGGGCTATCAAACACAGAGAGGACGATCAACAATGCCTTCTACAAGTTGTCAGATATCTGGACAAACACCCAAAACATGCTGTTACTACTTTCAGATGTTTAAGTTCACCAGACTAGGCTACATTCTTCCTGTTAATTGTGCATGAGATAATATGTATGATTCCGCATTTTCCCTTCATGTCTTTAAATATTCATACAAAGAGCACATATACTCACAGCCATTTCTTTTCTTTAGCAAGCGGCGGACCCTCGTTGCTGTTGATTTAGTGTGTCCAAGCATGAAGCACTTTGTATTGAAGTTTGCCCTTTCCAAGTGTATGGAAGTAAAAGGAAATGACTAAAAACGACTTGTGGTGGGTGATAAAATATTGAAAGAAGTATGCAATATTGAAATGCATACAAAATGCCCAAGTGTAAATACTGTCAGCATACGTTCAATCAACTTAGCATAGAGTGAACACGTAAACAATAAAGACAGGCAGTTTTATCAAAGGAAAATGTTGACACAGGTGCGAATGGAGGTAGGCTGGAAAGCGATTAAAATGTGTAAAATAAAGATTGCTTTAAAATCATCTGAAAAGGCAAGATAGAAAAAAAAATAAAGTTTGGTTCTTCCGATATGTAAATTAAAATGGGAAGCCATTAACTATTTTTATGTTTAATTGTGTTATATATTTTCCACGTGCATTATGCCTTTCTTTTTATCTACGGCATAAATGTTCTGCACTTTAAATGGACCCAAAGACACAAAGATTATTCAGACAGTGGGGGTAACTTACTCTTAATTTATTCTTGAATGTGTACTTAAGCAAAAAGCTTTTTAAATCAGTCTCTTGGTTCTTGATAAATTATATATATAAGTACAGAGGGCATGATTTACATATTCTAGTTTGAGATTAGAGTTTTTTTTAAATTATGCCTACATAAGTATCTAAGTTCAACGGAAATAAGAAGTTGCAAGCAATTCATACGTAACGTATGGTATGAAAATTGTATGCGTAGCAATATAACTTTACTTGGATGTTAGACACTAACACCCTGGCACCAGGCTGGAATGCCACATTAGGAGGCCTATTCACAAACTGCATTTTGTAGTATGTTTAGTAATACTACAATAGTACTACTAAAAATTCTTCAAAATGCCATTGACAAACGTACTAGTGTAAATATCCACACCTCCTCTCATATTCAAAGGGGCGAACAACACACATTTAAGTTTACTAATTAGGGGCCGATTTCAATCTGGGTCGGGAAGCACTCCGACCGAGCTGGATCCGGGGTGTTTTCCGACCGATCGGGACTCCTGCAGTCCGACCGAGCGAGTACGATGTGGCGGTATGCTGTCGGACTCGATTTGGTCGGACTCCCATAAAAGTCAATGGAAACCGGTCGTACGACGTGTACATGGGCTCCCATTGAGTGAATGGGTACGTCCCGGACAAGTGTGACCCCTACAGTGAGTACGTGTCTGTGCCATCTGCACCTTGCATGCCTGTGTTGGAGCGACCCATGGGTCTCCCCCTGTGTAGGAGTCATAAGGCAGAGGGTAACGGGGGTTCAACGCGGACCCCCGAACTCCAACTCCAGGAGCTATTGCGAGCCAGACGCTCTGACTCGATCCGGCTGTCCGAATCGTACTTCGACGTCCGGACCCGTGGACAACTCAGTCGAAAAAGCAGCCTCCGAATCGAATCCGCTTGTGCCGAACCTGATTCTGTGCCCTTCCGACCGATATCGGAATCAGCCCCTTACTTGTAAAGGTGGGGGGGACCAGGGTAAACATCTGGAAAAAAGGGCCTAATTACTACTAAATGAGAGGGATTTAGAGAGGAGTGAGTTAGTTGGTGGTTAGGTAGGGGTTTAGGGAGGGACATACTGCAAACTACAAAACAGTAAGCCATTGCTATTCACACACTGCGCTTCTAAAGTTACTGCAGCTAAAAAGGGACCAAAAACAGTAGCAAATCACCCCACCTCAGTAAAGGAGTAAGTCGAGCACTAGACATGGCTACAAAACACTCCCATAGAAATAAAATAGGGTCTTACTATTAAAATGAAATTATTCAAAATAGTTTGAAATATCTGCAGATATAATTTAATTTTAAAAAGATGGAAACATAAACATATTCATCATTTAATTGTAAAGTATTTGAATAATATTTTTTGAATTTATAAATTAATATATCATAAAATTTGATTCAAATGTAATAACATCACTTTTAATCAATTCTACACATTTCTTGTACTAATTCTTATTGTATAATAAAAACAATCAATTTTTACTTTAGATGGGGATTGATTTTTCAATAAAAATTTCAAGAACATATTTTTTATTTATGTAAATATATTAGCATGAATTAAAGGTTTAATTTATTAAAAGCCTGTTTGAGCAGTGCCATTAGAATTAACAAATAAACAGCTGCAAGGGCTTCAAGCTATATGTGATAGATTCATCTAGGGCCAACGCAAAGCTAGGAGAGCTTTTAAATACATGATGCTACCGTTAGACAGTGGAGGCTGGTCTAATCCGAATTTCAGTTTTTATTATTAGGTCTGCATACTGCAAAATATGCGTATTTTATTGACAGGGAAAGATGCAAATGAGGCAGAAGCTCCTTCAATATATCAATTAATGTTAGGGGAAGAAGGTAGAAACGTGCTAGTGACATTTTCCGAGCCAAGTTACTATAAAAAAAACTAGGTTTAAGATTATGATTTCTGTTTATAAGGCTTGGAAAAGGGTATGTAAGTGGCTGAATATTTCACAAATTAATTATTACACTCCACTTGATTCAGCTGTCAGGTTTCCGGAAATATTTTGTGATTTTAAGATGCTATGTTTGAAGATGCAGGGGATTCGATACTTAGGTGATCTAAACAAGGGTGGGGTGATATGCTCATTTGCGGAATTAGTTGAAAATGATAAACTTCAATATCATGGTTTTTTTAAGCACCTGCAATTGCATGATTATCTTGTCAGACATCACCTGTATGAGGGTATTACAATGTTACCAATGGTAGAGGCTATTAGAAGGAAGGCTAAGATAGGGGTATTATATGATATGCTAATTGAGTCTATTATATGATATGCTAATTGAGTCTCAAAAGGATGATTTAGCTTCTTATGACCTTAAATGGACCGCATGCTTAGGGGTTGAGGGAGAGGTGATGAAGACTTCCATAGATATAGAAGGAAAATTATTCCTATCATCGAATTTACAAACTCAGCATTTTAAGACCATTTTTGATTTATATTACACACCTGAATGCATGATGAAGTGGGGTGGCAACAATGATTGTACATGTTTTAGATGCCAGTGTGATCGCGCAGATAGTGTGCTATTTAAGCAACAAATAGAATTATTTTTGCAAGAAGTCACAGGTATTTCTATATCAATAACGAAGGCAATGATGTTATCAGGTATATGGGGGTATGGCTCAGATGAGCAACCAATGTACATATTTAAACATTTATTATGTATTACTGTTGCGGTCGCTCATCTTTGTATTGCCTTATGTTGGCTGCAAAGAGAGGCTCCCACATTTGAGATGTGGCGGGCAAAGTTTTATCATGTCTTCATTATGGAATACAGTCTATGGGGCCGATTATAATGGCGGACGAACCTGAGTCTCAGAATATGCTTGGCGGCTTGGCGGTGCCACAGCAGGACAGCCAAGCACATTGCTGCCCCAGACCGCCCCGCCACCGCCAGGGAGCGCGGTTGCCTAGCTGCTGCTGTGGTCCCAAAACAGTCTGACCACTTGTAAAATGATAGGCAGACCACTGGTACGGTAGTCGCTGACTGCCATTGTACCTCCACCACAGATTAGAACTTATAATAAGGCCCTCTGTGACAATGGTAGCATATATCCCATCCACCAAAAGATAAATCCCAATGTATCTATAGGATTTATTTTTAAGGTAAATGAGATATTCATTACCTTTTTGACTGAGCAACTTGTCCATCGAGATCTTAATTAGATTGGTTTTCCTGAGCACTCACAGTCTATGTAGTTCAATACCACAAATTATAATAGCAATTCCAATATATCCAAAGCAGTCCTAGGTGGGTAATCCAAAATGATATATCAAAGTCCTTCAGATCATGAGTCTTTATTTTTTACTTCTCTTCAAATGCAACTCCTCCACATTCCATGTACAGATGTCATTGGATTTATTCAGCCAACACGTGTTTCGTCTTGTATATTATTTACACAACGACTTCCTCAGGGCTGAAATCATAATACAAATGCAAATAAACATCTCTGTAATTCATTCAAACTGGCATAAGTTATACTAGTTCCTAGAGTCCTGTGATGAGCAGAAAGAAAGAACCCGGCAGGAAAATACCAAGAAGATCATACACCCGATATGTGCACGTCCTCAGTAAGCCACCACCAGATTATATACATAAGTTCCATGTTCTCAATCCAAAATATTAATAGCGTGTAATATAGATCCTCATTATATTAAAGATACTATCAAATCAATTACGCCACACTTGGGATCAACTATCTAGTGTACCTATATTATTGACGGTCTGCCCTATATTGGGTGATATCTGTAATTTTAGATTAATTATTCACACGTACTAATTGTAATCAGCGCCGAGACGCCCTTGGGCAATTGTTCGCGCTCAATAAATTCCATAAATAAATAAATAAATAAATAAATACTATCATCTCTTGTTAATTAGAGTGATATAAACTCTTAGTCACCACCCAGTTTCAAAAGTGACTATACATTTGTTTACAAAAGTTTTTTTATTTCGAATAGGGTATTTACCGTAATCTCAGTATTTTTGAAAAGCTCGTAGTTTGAAATATTCTCTTTCCTCCTTACTTCAAATATGAAGTATAAGACCTTGCAATTCAAACAAGCCCAAGGACTTCAGTTATAAAGTATCTTCGATTATAATTATCAACAATCTATACTGTCCATGGATCTATAGTCCACTTACCCTATTCCTTCAGATCATGTTCATAATCAGGAGTCTTCCTATATCTTCCAATGTATTCTGTTATCAACAATCTACAGTAACGATCGAGTAAATATTAGAAGGAATCCTCACTCCATTATACACTCGATATTACCTAATTCTAACTTCAAGTACACTGGTGCATACCTTAGTTCTGCTGGATTACCCACCTGGGACTGCTTTGGATATATTGGAATTGCTATTATAATTTGTGGTATTGAACTACATAGACTGTGAGTGCTCAGGAAAACCAATTTGTTTTGTAGACCTACTGGTTAGGTTGTGTGGGGTGTTGGTGACCACACCCTTCCTTTGAGCACCGAGACGTATATTTGGAACTTTACTTTACCCTTATTTGCAGAGCGCCCTTTCTAACCTGGGTTACCAATTGTATGAGATCTTAATTAGGCTCTTAGATAAAAGTGGGGTTTAGCATTTTCTTTGTCCTGGTCTGCATTTAAAATAAATCTATAAAATGAATTTACATTAACATTTTATATAAAAATATTTTCCCATTTGTTTTGATTTAAAACGTTTTCTTACTTTACCTTATATGTTATAATATAGAGACCCAACAGCTGGGTTTGAACTCTCCCTATGGTAAATTTTAGAGATTATTTAGAAAGTTTAATAAACATTATAATAAATTAATACAAATGTCAAATAGTAATAACATTAATCTTCACTATTAATTAAAAGAAAAAGAAAAAACAATATTTTTCCGAGGTTTACTTAAAAAATGCATTTCCACCGAAAGTACAAAAAGTATTTTTAGCATGCATTATTAATTAAGAAATGCTATTTATAGAATTAATGAAAGTAGTGTATTTTTATTTTATTAGCTTAATAATATTTTAAGAAGCAGCAATGCTACATTAATTTACAAATCTAAAAAAATTTGTTACATGTTTTATAATTAAATAATACATTTTGTTTTATATTTTAAGCCATTTAATTTAATTTACACAACATTTCCAATGGAGTTTAATTTTAAGTCTCTAGCTTCCGTATTTTCTATGTGAGGGTGTTGCAGTACTGGACAAGCTAATGTTGTTTTTTGGGCAATTGTAACTTGTTAAAAATTTGGCTCCACTCCTAGTTTGAAAGGATGGAGATGTGTAAGTCTACACTTTTGAATAACTCTACACTCTTATTTTGAAAATATCCAAAAGTAGTACATTGGGGCTTGGGGACCAACCAGTCCTTTTTTTTAGGCTGTCACTCATTTTATCTCATCAGACTTGACCCAGAAAAAGAGAGAGAAAAACACAAAAAGGGCAAATAAGAGAAAGACAGACATAGAGTATCAAAGAAAGAAAGTAGGGATGAAAAAGACCCTGAAACTTTCAAGTAAATTGGTAGGGAGTATCTGGTGGTGGAAAATAGAGCCATGACATGGGATCAAGACTACACATCCCTGATATTCGGCACCCGCAACATTCAATAACACTGGCTATGGGATTCTGAGCAAAACCTTGGGCACCAGCACTTATACTTTAACAAATTAAGAATGCAGGTGTGAAAGAGGAGGCAAGTTAAGAAATGTTAAGAATTGAAATCTTAAGGACTATAAGGAGAAAGCATTGGGTAGCTGGAATCTCTGAATCAGGACCAGTGGAAAATTTCGGAACATTCTCTTGAGAAACTCTGTGATGTCATCCCTATCAGGTCCATGGACTGAACATCCCTGAAAGCTCAACCACCTGACTGGATGAAACATTAAAGAGTTCATTATATCCATTTCTCTCTGTCCCTGTGTTGCTGTCAACTTGACGTCATGTAACTGTATTTCTAATACATCACTTGCCTGCTTTGCTCTCTCCTTCCCATGTCTCTTCAGCATATCTTTTTGCATGTAAGTTTCTGTATCTGTATTTGTTCCTCCTCCAACAGTCAGTTCCCAATGCTCTATATTCACCAAAGAGTTTAGGTAGGTGGGCTGTTTCCTTATAAAAGGGCACAACTTGGAACCTACTCCCACTTTCTCTTAAATTAGTTCATGCACTCTGAGATTTCTGCAAGGGGTTTAAGTATTCAGAAATGATCGGCGCACATCTACTTGGTCAGGGGAAACCAAAAACCCCTGAGAAAAAATGATCCAAGACCATTCCTATAAATTATACACACAAGGTCCAGAGCACACGTAAAGAGTCTTTTGAAAGGTAATAATACAAGGAAGAAAAATAAGATTGACAATCAATAGTTAGTATTTTTGGTTTTATATGTGATTGTGGTCCTACTTCAAGAGGAGGTCCAAAGAGAAAACGAGCCGACACGTGTTTCGTCAGACGGATAGTTACTGTGTCCGGTTACAGCATTGCACTCACAACTCCACGCTGCATTTCAGCGTGTACCTTTTGAATTTCTTGACAGCAGAACAGCTCGTCATTCCGTGACAGTTTACCCACAATGAATACTCGTTACGTTTTTGGCCTTAGGTGGATTTTCGCAACTTAAAGCCCCTATCAGAACCGGGTTGTAATTATCACCGGCTCCCCGATACTGCTCCTTTGAGACGTTTTCAGCCCTGAAGAGTCACGGGTAACTACCCTTCTGACGAAAGACGTGTCGGCTGGTTTTCTCTTTGAGTAACTTTGCATAGTGAGGTTGTAGTTTTGTGCGGTAAAGGGATATGTGTTTTCTGTGATGTGCACCTGTTTCAATAAAGCTGCATTTTCCATGCAAATCTTGTGTCAGTGGTCTATGCTGCTCCCCCTTCACCAATCACTCCCTGCTCCATGCCATCTAAGAGCTGCTGCTGCTGGCTGCTCCATTGGCCTCAGAGCATTGATGATTCACCCTTGGTGCCTGAGCTCCGAAAATAAACACACATTCGGTCCATCACCTGTTGTGTTTGCATATTCCGCCCTAAGTGCGCTGGGGATGCCCAGACGTGGGTCCCAGGCACTCCACACCACTGGAGTCAAGCTAGCCGGGCTGATGAGAGGTGTTACCTCGAAACCGGTCCGGTCCTCGGATGCTTGATTCCGTTCTGGGAAGGACATGGCTTTTGTAGTTCGGACTGGACTGTTCCCATGGGGCACAGGGTCAGAGCTGATTTGCATATCGCCATTGTCTAACCCAGGGTGGTGTGGAGTGCAAAATAACGATGGATTTGGGCCCAGATCTTTGGACTGGGGTGAGTGTGTGACATTGATCCACATTCAGTCCATCACCTGTTGTGTTTGCATATTCCGCCCTAAGTGCGCTGGGGATGCCCAGACGTGGGTCCCAGGCACTCCACACCACTGGAGTCAAGCTAGCCGGGCTGATGAGAGGTGTTACCTCGAAACCGGTCCGGTCCTCGGATGCTTGATTCCGTTCTGGGAAGGACATGGCTTTTGTAGTTCGGACTGGACTGTTCCCATGGGGCACAGGGTCAGAGCTGATTTGCATATCGCCATTGTCTAACCCAGGGTGGTGTGGAGTGCAAAATAACGATGGATTTGGGCCCAGATCTTTGGACTGGGGTGAGTGTGTGACATTGATCCACATTCGGTCCATCACCTGTTGTGTTTGCATATTCCGAAAATAAACCCCATCATATGTGGCAAGACCTGACTTGCGCAGCCAGCTTGACACCCGATAACTGATAGGAGTCTAGATCATTTGCCACCCAAATGCAAGGGGGAATGCTCCCAGTCTCCCTATACCAAACACAAGTCACGCAGGGCAGAGGTAGCTTAAGATTGGGTATATTTGTGGAAGGAGTTGCCAAGTTAGTTAGTACCAGCTAAAGTAGAATAAACTGCATTTCTTCACCTAAGAAAATAAGATAACATCCCTCATTTTTAGTCCACACTCGCCATATTGTGAACAGATGCAAAGCCCGAATCTCTGCCACCGCTTGCCAGGAACAGCTTTGGGGGCACAATATTTGAAGTCAACAACTGACTGGTAACCCCTCTTCTCAGCCTTTATGCTTCTGGAGAGTTCACACCCTTTTCCCGGTATTGGCTCCTTTAAAAAGACCTTGACCAATTTTGAGCATGAGCTCTTTCTGACATCAAGTTACTGTTACCTGAAGAAGCCCAAAGGTCGAGGGGAGATGTGCCTATGCTCTCTAATTTCAGCCCCCACGCTCCCCTCACTTGTCCTAGATGCCCATACATCTTGGAGCCCTTGGGGTGCATTAGCTGCAATCCACTTATGGTCCACCTTATGTATGTGAGTGGGGTGAAGGACTATTTAACGAGGGAAAGGGGCTCTGGTATTTCAACACTATAAGTCTAGTGAATGTAGACACAAAGCCACAAGTAACTTTATGAAGTCACCTGCTGTCACTCGTTAGCTGTCAGTTTTTGAGAAATCTCAAAGAATGTTGAAGACTGGAGCAAGACAGCAGCTAGTTACATCTAGCTGCTCCACTCTTTCACTTAGCCCTGGCAATATCTGTAAATTCTCTTACCCACAAGCCTGGTATTCTACATCTTGCAGCCACAGACAGCAAAGGCAATGCAGACCAAACATGTTATACTTTTCCACAATGCCAGAATGCCACGGATGGTATCCCCATCATATCTTTAACCACACAACCTGTCACTCTTTATATGAGGCCCTACAAGAAATTGTTCTAAAGTACTATTTTTACACAACACTATGACACGTCAATACTACCAATAGGTGCTTGAACTCTGTTGCAACAGGTTCATGTACAACCTACTATGTGTTTGGAAACATTGGCAAAAGCAGGAATGTTTGAATATTTAGTAAGAGATGACGTAGAGGTTCTGGATCACAAGACAGTCATAGCTGTCTGATGAAAAAATCCAATAACCTTTGTCATGCATTAATTTGACTGTCCCGTGGAGATTGATGTTGACATTCATCAACTTCACTCCCCATCACCTAACATGAACCACTGAAGCACATGTGCAAAAAGGGTTGTTCTCCAGGCTTACTTGAAAACGTGAAGAAGACACACTACTGACATGCATGACTATTGTGTATGCATGGCTTACCGCTCAACATTTATGTTTCTAATCAGATGCGTATGGAGTGAAATCTTATTTAAAGTAACAAAGTTGTTCTTGTTAGCATTAAGAAGTGTATCCCATTGTAAACAGAGGGCTGATTAGGTAGGTTGGGAGGGCCAAGATAAGTTTGTAGACAGGGAGACGTGCGTGTGAGAATGTGTAAAGAAGTACAACTTTGCAAACTGGTTTTGTCTACAGTATGCTCACTTGTGGCAAAAAGCATTCTAATATCAGCACCTAGGAATTTAGGGTGAGGTAGACTATGGTCTGGCTAGATTGCTGCAGGGTGGTGATACTAGATAGAACTATGTGGCCTTGGTGATGGACGGCCGTTCCCAATATAGTATTTGGCTTAGTATACAGTTAGCATGTGTACGATAAATAGCCTTCACATCTTATTCACCCTCCTGACATGAAAGCCCTATATTTAGTACTCACTGTTAATATCTTCCCCAACCTCAGAGGAGCAGTTTTTGTTCCACAAATATCTCTTTTTCACTGTATTGCAAACACTTAGAAGGAATTACTTCCCAATATGCGAGTTGTCAGGTAAATTGCTGGGTGAGTTTTGCACTTTCTGGAAAATATGCAGCCTCTTATACCATTGACTGTTGACTGCAAACGCCCCCCTAGGTAGACACACTAGTTCCTCTGGTGTTTCCCTAACTCCCCATAACTTGCGCCTTGTTGCATGTCTGTTTCTGACCAATATGGTTCCCAATGCCAGAGTTGCTAGCACAGGCATTCCGTAGGATGTTCTGAAGTCCTGCAAAATGTTCATGTCCTGTAAAAATTCCCAATTTCATTAAAGCAATTCTGGATTGCCTTATCACATTTAAACCACCCTGGGATGTTGCACTGTGCTCCTGTGCTCATATCTATGGGAGACCCACTGTGAATGATGATCTTCCAGATTCTGTCGTGGACTGAGTAAAGCAAGCACAGTGAAAGCTACACTTTATGCTTGGACATCTGTAAAACTGAACATGCCAGTCAAGGGAAAGAGAGTACAGTAGTGACTCTTGAGGCCTATTGCCACTGATAAACAAATCCACAAGAATAATAAAGCCCTATAGTCTGCTGTAGATGGCTATACCAGCTACTAGAGGACTGCTCCAGAGTTATAGTTCAGAGCCACAGGTGAGGCCCTATTACAAGGGAGCAGGACCTTAATGGCCAGTCTATACTGCTATGGTAGATTATTCTAACATCGTACCTCATGAAAGGAGGTTGTTCTGATCTAAAAAAACTCTCCCACAGACATACAGGGTTAAAGAACTCATGTGACTCAAGAGCTTTTCAGTTGTCTTTGTTTCACAGTTCCTGATGTGCATTATTAACAATTGCTTACTATGGTTACCCCCACTTTTTGCTGATGTTTCACTGTTTCTTGACTTTAGTCTGGCTGGGGCCCTGCTATCCAGGACCCCAGCCTTTTTGCTTCCTCTCTAAAATGATTGCATGCACTTTAGGTACACTCCAGTTTGGTTACTGGGGTACCCTTCTGAGTCCCTAGTATAGGGTACCTTAGGTACCAAGGGCATAGGTACCCCATAGACCTACCAGGGGCTGCAGCATGTATTATGCCACCCGAAGCCTTCCCAAATGACAGCACAGGTCTGCTACTGCAGCCTGGCTGAGGTGGTGCATGCACCACTTACTAAGATAAAGGTTACCTATATCTACCTTAAATCACTGACAAATATACGCCTATCAGTCACTCCTATGGTAGGCCTCATCAATCCTGAAGGCAGAGTGCTTGGTTTTGTGTGAGAGGGTGCTCCTGCATGAGCAGGACCCCTCTGCAGCTTTCGGAATCTATTCTCTGAGGCTGATGCAGCCAGACATATAATCTTAGGTGCATTATAACCTCGCAGTAAATGCTAACTTTGGAATGGCTGCATGGAAACATGTTGTGTTTGGTATCAAACACTTTGGAATCCTACCACCCACCCCTGCCAGTCCTAGTGGCGGGGGTAGAATTCCACACTTCTAGAGGGAGAGACATGTAAACACTGGTCTGTACAGTAATAGTTTAAATGAGACATGCATATGCCCTCCAGGTGCTGGACGAAACTCTGGTAGGGGAGGCCTAGACAATAGGTTTTATGTCACAGGGAGGTGTAACCACCTCCCAGACAGGCTTTAGTGTATTGGGGCTAGGTTGGGGCACTCTGAGAGAGCCAGAAAGTCTGCACTGGGGGCACATTTGGTGTCCTTGCGCATAGTCCAGTTCAAACCGGTAGCAGGGACACTCAGCCCCTGCTCTGGCATGAAACTGTACAAAGGAAATGGGTGTAGCCACCCCTCTTTCCAAACTCTCCCATAGGTGGGTCCCCAGAGTATGTCCAACCCCTTTTCTTAGCATAATTAAGGGACCCCTGACAACAGAACTTTAGATTACACCTGGAAGAAACTCTGAAACTGAATCCTGGAAATTCAATGCTTTACTAGCGATTAGAGGACGGAAGAATCTCCCTTGGGGTCAAGGAGTGATTCCCCTGTTCAAACAGGCACCAAAGAAGCATTTAACTGTCTGAATCTCAGAAGCTCCCACCAGACTCTGAAGTATTTGCAGCCCAGGAAGAGGATTTCCAGACTTCTTGAAGGGTGACCCGAATCCCCAGCAAAGTTGAGACCCGCAGCCTTCACGAATGATGTGGAACTGGAACCGGAACCCTGGACACAGTACACATTTGCTAAGTGCATTATTTTCCCGATCTTTCTTGGAGAAGTGCATCGGGTAACTTGTACCCCAAGCCCCGAGCCTCATTTGCACTGAAGATTGTCGGCCTACACTCCACGAGTGTCCTGTGAGCCCGCTTCTTCCATTTCTGCTTGAGGCCCCTTCCCAATCACTGGTCCATTGACTGGTGGGTCCCCTTGAAGGTAACTTTACTTTTCCTTGGGCTTCCCTGGTTGCTTCAGGCATGCCCTGACTCCCTACCAAGTGGTGAGTCACACATACCTGGCTGGTCTACACCGAAGCCCATCTCTGATTTCTGCATGGGTTGCTGTTGCCAAGGCTTGTTGGGTCCAATCTGGGCACCAATACCGCAGTACTCGACATCCTATGTGGGACAGCTTGAATCCAGCTCCTGGTCTTCGTCAACATCTCCAGTACCTCGTGGCCAAAGAGTCAAGCTTCACCTTCTTCACCTGAAAACACCCAACATTGGTGGGCATCCGCCTTTCGTCCTCCTGGTCACTGACAAGTGACCCAGAACTCAGTGCCCTCTGCTTTCAGGTTCTTCACATCTATTTATTTATTTATTTATTTATTTGGACATTTTTAAAGCGCCTGGTGACGCCAGAAGGCGTGTCCCCACGCTATGATAAGTGAGCAGTTGCCATCCCCCCCTCCCCCAGGAGCTACCTGCTAAAAAGGTAAGTTTTTAATTTTTTCCTAAACAGGGCCTCTGATGGCTCAAGACGCAAGTCTGGGGGCAAGACATTCCAGCACTTGGGAGCAAGGTATCTGAAAGATCTCCCCCCCATCCGCGCCTTCCTAACTCTGGGCACCACAAGTAGTCCCGTCTGAGAGGACCGTAAATTGCGGGTAGGCTCATAGTGGGACACCAAACTCTGAAGTGGCACAGGGGCTTTGCCGCTCAGAATGCGATGGCACGTTGAGAGGGCCTTAAACTCAACTCTCTTCTCCATCGGAAGCCAATGGAGAGCTTGGAGAGCGGGTTTAGAGGGAGACCTTCTCGGGAGTCTTAGCACGAGCCGTGCTGCGGCATTTTGGAGCACCTGAAGGCGCCCCATGACCTTGCCTGAAGCCCCCAAATAAAGCAGGTTACCATAGTCTAGGCGCGAGGTGACCAGGGCGTGCACCAGCGTCCTACGAGCCGAGATGGGAAGCAGATCTAGAACCTTCCTCAAAGTTCTCAAGACACCGAAACACACCCCTGTCACCCGGCCAACCTGCGGGCCAAAGGCAAGGTCCTTATCAAGCCACATGCCAAGATTCTTGGCCTCCAGGCTGGGAGTGGGGGCCTCACCTAGGCAGGGTGGCCACCACGCAGGCGACCACGCAGAAGGCCCGCCCCCCACCACGATCACCTCGGTCTTGCTGCCGTTCAGTTTTAAACAGTGTGCGGACATCCAGGCTGCAAGATCTTGCATGCAGTTCCTGAAGATGTCCGCCGCAAGGCCGGGGGAACGAGATAGGGAGACGACCAACTGCGTGTCGTCGGCGTAGGACACCAGGTGGAGACCGTGGCCCTCCGCGATGGCTGCTAACGGGGAGACGTAGATATTGAATAAAGTCGGGCTCAGGGACGAACCCTGTGGTACGCCCTGGCCCAACTCGATCTCCCTCGAATAGCATTCTCCCATCCTGACTTGGAAGCATCTATCAGACAGGAAGGACTTAATCCAACCAAGCGCAGCACCTGTGACCCCTCCTTCACTCAGACACTGTAGCAAGATGGTATGTGCTACAGTGTCGAATGCTGCACTTAAGTCGAGTAGGATCAGAGCCATAGTCTGGCCCTCATCCACACCCTGTCGGAGTGCCTCCACCGCCGCCAGAAGTGCAGATTCCGTTGAGTGACGGGGACGGAAGCCAAATTGTGAGTCGTGGAGTAGCGATGCCTCCTCCACGAACTGCATCAGTTGCGTATTAGCAATTTTCTCCGCTATTTTGGCCATGTAAGGCAGAAGGGAAATGGGGCGGAGATTGTCGAATTTCTCGAAATTCACATTGGCCTTTTTTTGCAGGGGGAGTACAACTGCTCGCTTCCAAGCCTTGGGGACACTCTGGGACAGAAAAGAGGAATCGAGTAGATTGCGAACATAAGGTTCAAGCACCTGCAAGCTGCCCTTAAGCCGACTAGGGGTCGTCGGGTCTCTTGGAGAGCCAGATTTAATTGACCCGCAGATGCGGATTAGCTCTTCTGTGGGCGGGGTGAGGAAGGAGGTAAGCTTTCGTACTCCCGTCTTTTTGACACCCTTCCCCCATATGGGAGCGTTTGTTGCCTGCCGAGGAAAGGAATTGTAAAGGTGAGTGACTTTGTTAGTGAAAAATTCTGCAACACGGTCACAGCCCTCCACCGTGCAGAGTTTCGGGGGGCATGCCGCAGACTTGCCTATGGTGATGGACTTGTAGATTAAAAAGAGTTCTTTGGTGGACTGCTCAGCTCCTTCAATCCTAGTGCAGAAGTACGCCGATTTGCCCTTCCGTAGTAATTTATGGTAACTACGCCTACGGTTAGTATACTCTGCTTTAGTGGAGACGGAATATGCTACTCTCCATTGCCTTTCAGCCCTTTTACACGCTGCTTTTGCCACCCGCATATCAGCATTAAACCAGAGAGCAGATCTCTTTGCTCGGCCCCCCAATTTGGCCGCACCAAGTGGAGCAACCAGATCCAAGGCCTCTGTAATGCGTTGGTCTAGGTTGGATCTCTGATCCAGACTTGGATCACTCCAGACACTTTCCACTTGGACGCCAGCAGCACTTTGGAGTAGATCGCCATTGAAAACGACAGCAAAACCTGACACGAAAAGACACCTATGCACCAGGCTTCCCTGGGTGAGGTAACTCAAGTACTCCTGTGCTCCCGTGGGTGTTGACTCTAGAACCTCCTAGTTCTAAAGGGGTTTGCTCCAAGTCCTCTTCTAAGTGTCCTTTATCATTGAATTTCCAACCGCGATTTTCCCCATGGAAGTTAATGGTGATTTGCGGCTGTCTACAGACACTGCACTCGTCCCATGTGGGTCCTCAGTGTCATCCTAGTGGCCCAAGCGGTTCTAAAGGCTCTAGGCCTCAAATCTATGCAAGTCGTGGTTCTTATACCAATTTATTGATATATGGTTTGGTACGCCCCTAGGGCTCAATGTATATTGTGCTAATTTACTGTGTGCTATTAAGTTGTCCTTATGTACTTTTGCCTCGAGCCTCATGAAGAGACTAGAGGGGTGTGTTTAGAATAAATAAATATATGTTATTTATATACCTGGTGTGGTTCTCCTTTCATTTGGTTATTCACAAGATTATAGACTGGTAAAATAAGCTGCTTTACATTCCTCCAAGAATTAGCCTGAAGGTTGGTCTCCACAGCTACCACTAGGATAGCTTTCTATAAAGGTTGTCTTTAACCATCAACAGGGGTCATTTGGACTGGTGCAAGGTGCCCACTAGAATATTGGACAGCATATGCCAGGCCAACTCCTCACATTGGTGTGCAGCGTGTGGGATTCCAGCTTGCTATTGTTTTACCAGATAATCTCAAGTGATCATTTGAAAACCACTAAAGGTACCATAGGTACATATAATACAAGTTTAAATACTGTAAGTTCTACTGAACTTAGAGTTGTGTGTCAAGGGCTTAGCACACCCTTTCTACAACTCAAGAGAGTTAAGTAGGTAACAACTAAGTAGGTAGGTGCATACACCACACTTCACTAGTAATGTCTTCAGAACCAGGAACCAGTGGGTCCCTGCCAGATGTCAGTACATTACAGGCATCCAAGTATGACACATTCCCTTTCACTGAGTTAAAGGCTCTGTGTATTATGAGGAAATTGAAGACAGGAAAAGGTGCCAACACCCAACGCCTCAAGGAGGTATTACTGCTAGATGATCTTAGAAAGGCTTCAGAGCCTGAAAGGATAGGCAGTGGGGTAGGAGCAGCACACGGGTAAGAACCCAGTGGTCTAATCCCACAGGACAGACTCTGATGTTGACCAGGAAGGTGACAATGACCTTGACCTAGATACAGCAGCTCTTACTGGAGATGGAGATGGAGGCCCATTGGGTCCTTTCTTTGTCCCCCAGGAAGAGTTGGAGGTATACCAAGAAGGCCTAGATCTTCTTCTGAGGAGTCTAACTATTTTAGTGTATCTACGGGGGCTTCTGACAGAAGAAGCAAGATCCTAGTAAGTTTGGGGAAAAGGGTAAAGACCAGAAGTCTTCACAAGGTCCCCAAAAATCTTCTAATGGTGGCATTCCCAATCTTCCAAAAAAGAAAGGCCAAAAGAAACCGTGGTGTAAAATCTGTAAACAGAACACCCTCTGGATTAGTGATTTCACTAGGCCCAAAGACTCAGCTCCAGCCACCATCGCCCCTAAGGCAACTGTCCCCCCTAGTTCACCTCCACGTGGTGGTTACTCAGAATAAGGGTGTAGTAGGGTAAACCCTGGGTACTGAGATGGACTCTGGCCTAGTCAGAGTTCCAACTCAGGCTGTACTCATCTCGTGATGGAGGCATGGATATGCACTCCTGTGTGAGTCCCAGTAACTTGGGTAAAATACAGACTGCAACCTTTATTCAGTGGAAAAGAGGCTTTGGCCGACATGGATACAGGAGCAAGTGTCACAATGGTGACACATGACCGTGTGGACCCTGGACCGATCATACTTGGTGAACTCTACCAAGGGACCAATGCTAGCAATGCCAGGACCAACCATGCCCTGGCAGTTGTTAATTTCTCCTGGGGAGGGGTAACTGGCATCAAGAAAGTTGTGGTAAGTGCAGACCTCCATGTTGAATGCTTGCTTGGCAATGATTTAGAGACTTCAGCTCCGGCAGGGTGGCCTGGACAATAGGTTTCCTGTCACAGGGAGGTGTAACCCCCTTCCAGACAGGTTTTAGTGTATTGGGGCTGGGTGGGGGCACTATGAGAGTGCCAGAAAGTCTGCACTGGGGGTGCATTTGGTGCCCCTGTGCATAGTCCAGTTCAAACCAGTAGCAGGGACTCTCTGCCCCTGTTCTGGCATGAAACTGAACAAAGGAAATGGATGTACCCACCCCTTTTTCCAAACCTTCTGATAGGTGGGTCCCCAGAGTATGTCCAACCCCTTATCTTAGTATTAGTAAGGGACCCTTGGCAACAGGACTTTAGATTACACCTGGATAAAACTCTAAAACGGAATCCTGGAATTTTGACGCTCTTCTACCAGTTGAAGGACAGAAGAATCACCCTTGGGGTCAAGAAGTGACTCCTCTGTTCAAACAGGAACCAACAAAGCATTTGCCATTCTGCATCTCTGAAGCTCCCGCCGGACTCCGAAGTATTTACAGCCCAGGAAGAGGATTTCCAGACTACTTGAAGGCCGACCCGAGTCCCCAGCATAGCTGAGACACGCACCCCTTACGAGTGACATGGAAGCAATCACCATGCACATTTGCTGAGTGCATTGACTTCCCGATCTTTTTTGAAGTTGTGCTTTTGGTCACTTGTAGCCCATGCCCTGAGCATCATCTGCACCAAAGATTGTGGGCCTACACTCCACGAGTGTCCCGTGAGCCCGCTTCTTGCATCTCTGCTTGAGGCCACTTTAGGATCCCTGTCCTGTTGACTGGTGGGTCCCCTCAAAGGTAAATCTACTTTTCCTTGGGCTTCCCTGGTTGCTTCAGGCGTGCCGTGACTCCCTACCAAGTGGTGTGTCACACAGACCTTGCTGGTCTGCACCGAATCCTATCTCTGCTTTCTGCATGGGTTGCTGTTGCCAAGGATTGTTAAGTCCAATCCGGGCACAGACACCGCAGCACTCGACATCCTTTGTGGAGCAGCTCGAATCCAGCTCCTGGTTGTCAGCAACGTCTCCAGACCTCGTGGCTAAAGAGTCAAGCTTCACCTTCTTCACCTGAAAACACCGGACATTGCTGGGCATCAGCCTATCATTCTCCTGGTCACCGGCAAGTGACCCAGACTCTATCCTCTCTGCTTTCAGGTTCTTCACATCTCCGATCCAGGCTTGGATCACTCTGGACACTTTCCACTTGGACGCCAGCAGCACTTCGCAGAAGATCGCCATTAAAAATTATGACAAAACCCGAAATGAAAAGACACCTATACACCCAGCTTCCCAGTGTGAGGTAACTCGAGTGCTCCGGTGCTCCCATGGGTGTTGACTCTAGAACCTCCTAGTTCTAAAGGGGTTTGCTCCAAGTCCTCTACTAAGTGGAGGAGTGTGGCTCAATGGTTAGAGCGGCAGACCCTGATGCAAAGATCTGGCCCGGGACCAGGAATCAATTCCAGCCTTGGCGGATCTTGGACTCAATCTCCCCGGACCTGATAATTCTTGCCTCGGTGCCTAGTCTAATCATGGGTCCCACTCTGTGACTCTGGGCAATAGCTTGCTTAATCTCCACAACGGCCCCAGCAGCGCTTGGATGCCTGGCTTCACCTTGGGGGTGCCCAGGAATGGACATCTCACAGGAAAGCCAGAAAGGGTTCCACAGCGGTATGAATACGGCGCTACGAGACCTCTGGGTAGAAGGCGCTATATAAATACAAACACATTTACATTTACATTTTACAAGTGTCCTTTATCTTTTATCGTGACTTTCCCCGTGGAAGTTAATGGTGATTTGCAGCGGTGTACAGACACAGCACGCGTCTCCCGTGGGTCCCCTGTGTCACTACCTTGGGTGGCTCCTGGTGGCCCCAGCGGTTCTAAAGACTCTAGGTTTTGTACCTATGCAAGTCGTGGTTCTTATACCACATTATTGATATATGGTTTGGAACGCCCCTAGTGCTCAATGTTTATTTTGCTAATTTACTTGTGCTGTTAAGTTTTTCTTATGTACTTTTGCCTTTAGCCTCATAAAGAGACAAGAGGGATGTGGTTAGGATAAATATATATATATATATATATATATATATATATATATATATATATATATATATATATATATATATATATATATATATATATATATATATATATATATATATATATATATATATATATATATATATATATATATACCTGGTGTGCTTCTCCTTTCATTTGGTCATTCACAAGATTATAGACTGGTAAAACCAGCTGCTTTACATTCCTCCAAGACTTATCCTGAAGGCTGGTCTCCACAGCTACCACTAGGATAGCTTTCTATAAAGGTTGTCTTTAACCTACCATCAATAAGCGGTCGTTTGGACTGGTGCAATGTGCCCACTTGAATAGTGGACAGCATATGCCAGGCCAACTTCTCACAATAAGTACTGGCACAATGTAAACGTTCATAATGTTTTCAAATGACTATTGCACTCTTGATAACATTTAGCACTGCATATATCAAGATAAGGCAATTGTTGTAGAAACTCCAGGCTGACCTGAAATGTCAGATATTTTTCTTACATAATGCAGGTTTTAAGAAGGGTGATCTAGGGGCTGGATATAGAGGGCAAACCAGGATAAACTTTTCTTGGTTCTCAATATTGTTACAGTGACATGAGCATGGATCATACTGCCAGACACATTGAGATGAAAAAGCAACGTTAAAAAGAATTAAGTTTAGTCTGAATATTGTAAGATATGACCTATATGCAGGGTTTTCAATATACAATACATAGGGTTCAATATTTCTGGCATATGACACCTGTAGATAATTCTCAACTCTTTGCATAGCTTGTGCTCTCAATAATATGACATTCAAACGGGACTCAGCAAAACATTGATTTATGATCTCCTTACTGGTTGTGCCAAGCTTTTGGGGTTTTAAAAACATCTCCCTTCAGCCCAAATTCAAAAAGGTGCATTTTAGGTATGCAAAACGGGGTATTCCTGTAGCTTTATTTAACGACTGGCAGTCAGTGATACCTGACCTTACTTGTGCCCCCTCCAGGTTCATCAAAGATTTTACCCACAAGGTGAGTGGAGCCATGCCAATCTGATCCTCAACATAGGGTAATTTCAATTCCTCATGGCTCTCAAAATTTGCAGAATTGGCTAGCAATCGGCATTTGAACCATTTTCTATATGTTGTGGTGCATATGCTTTATAAAACCCCCAAACTCCTGCACCATACATGACCGCTAAGATGCATTTTGCTTTGTAAAGAGTTACTATCTCAGATATCAGTTTATGTTTTTATTTCAAGCCAAAACATAAAATGACTCAATGTTCCAAGCAAATTGTTGTATTTTCACTACCTCCCATTGTGAAGCACCTTGTTTGGTGTTATAGGGCCCACAGTTCATTTTGTAACACTTAGCATAATTTACTTTTAGATCTATCTCATTCATAAAAGCATCAAAATAATCCAGTAAACCTTGGGGGGCATTGTCTATGCAGGCAATCAATACTGCATCATCTGCATAGAGAAGGAGTGTGTTGGTACAGTTCCTATTTTGGGAAGGTCCATTCCTACTCTTGTTAAGTGTCTTCTTGTACCATTTATATGACGTAGGGACAGGAAACGGGTTAAAATACAGCCTTGTCTCACTCCTCTTAGCGATCCTATCTGAGAAGTGCATTCACCCTGTGGCCCAAAATGCACTGTGACTTTCAGATCATGATGTAATTGCCATATTAGGTTGAGAAGATCAATACCAACTCCCATACTCTCCCTAATTTCTTGCAGTTTATTAAATTGAATGCACTTGATAAATCAATGAAATACAAGTGCAGGGCCTCCTTCTTCGCTATCAAATATTTACTCACAATACGGTGAAGCTTTAGTGCTTTTTCCACAGTTCCTATCCCAGGACTAAAAACTAAAGAGGACTTTGGAAAATATGCTATTTTCTTATGCCAAGGCTTCAAGGTGAATCAGAAGTACAAGCCCTTAAACGTTTACGGTGGAATCGATACGGGAGATTGGTAATAGCCAACTTCCACGATTCTGGGATACGAACAATCAAAGCACTCCATAGTATGTTTGTTCATGCAGGGACCCATAATTGAACATTAGCTTTAAACAGTGACCGGCACCCCATCTGGGGTGCACAGCAGCAAGAAAATAAACAATAATTGTTGGTTTGAAAAGACCATAACTACTTCCCAGATTTATAAGACATGAACTCCTGTGGTATTTCTAGTTCAGCAGACGGCATAATCTCCTTGCTTCTGCAGAACATAGTGGATGTTTAGTTGCACTTTTATTTAGCTTCAATTATCTATATGGACCCTAGCAATGCTGTGATGTACTTCCTAAGTTGCAGAGTCTGTGGATGGTACTACCTGAACCTCCAGTGAAACATACCTTCAAATTTACACCAAGGTATACTGAAAAGTATTTTGCTTACTCTACAATGTAGGCTTGCAGAAACTTCATAGAAAATATTAATTTCTGCACTACCAAAACCAAAACATCCATGAACTTAGTGAGTTCTAGTTAGATAACGCAAACAAAATGCACAGTCTCACATTAAAAACAATAACTCACCAATCAAATGTACTAATTGCACTGATTACAATCTTTCAATATTTATAGATATAAAAACACAAATGTACTACCTAATAAACGTAAATAGCAACAATGGCAGCTGGCTTATACCGAGTATAATGGGGCCGGTGCACAAAAAATAAAATAAAATAAATTTAATTTACTTACCTCATTGCAGCATGACGTCCTCCTCCCTGGGGTGGCTTCCAGGAAGCTCCAGATGCTGGAAGCTGCACTACCCAATTCTGGAGCTGCTTTTACAGCATTAAAGCAGTGCCATGATTGGATAGAGCAGGCTCTACCAATTCTCCTAAGAGCCCTGGTGGCCTGTGCTTTATCTAATCCAGCTGTTTAAGACAGCTTGGTTGGAAAACTTTAAAATGTGCATGTCTGGCTGGCTGGCCCAATATGGACAGCTAAAGAGACATACACATTTAAAAGCCTTCCCCTCCCTACTGCTGCCACTTGGCAGCGGTGGCCCCACCCCGTCTTGACACCTAGGTGCTCATTAGAATGGTGGGCAGACTGGAGTCTGTCAGCCATTCTGGTGTAAACCAGGACCATCCACCATTCATGCGGCAGTCCCGCACCACAAATGAGGATGCAGCCACCACCATGGCGGATGCATTCTGTAGTTTACCATTTTGGCGGGTGCTGCTGAAAGTGGCACCTGCAGCGATGCCAATATGGCATGTTGAGCCTTTCACAGCACTATGTGGCAGGCACCACACAGTGCGTGCCACAAAGTGGGTACAATGGGTAACCCCCTAGTCTACCCTAACCATCCCAACACAAGGGGGGCCCGCAACTGGCCCCAAACACAATCCCTGCCAGCCTTTTTATGGCAGTTCCACCGCCATGGAAAGTCTTTCTCCAGCCATTATCGTAATTTGGTGGATGGTGCCTCCTAGGCACCGCCGCCATTTTACTTATGCGGACTGCTCTGCCAGGCAATACTAAGGATTGCGTGTGGCGGTTCCTCAGTGTGGACGCTCTTTGCGACTGCCATGGTCATGGTGAGATTCTCCCGCCATACTAATTTGGTGGGGGGAACTCGCGGTCGGCGTACGGATGGACTGCCACTTCATGGCTTCCTTTCGCCATCGTAATCGACCCCTTAGTTCAGGACAGGGTGCTGAAAAATAAAACATTGATAAATAAACTTTATTACAGTTTTACACTCTCTGCTGAAGGGTTTTTAGGGGCCAGGGAGAAATAGGTGCTCTGCTAGTAAATGCTTGTGTTTTGGATGGGGAAAAGTATAAGTATGGTGCAGCTAGGTGAGGGGATAAGCCCTATAAGCCCTCAGTTTTAGAATGGGAAAGTCCCTCACAATAACAAATTAAAGAAAAATCCTAGGCACACATAATGATGATCAAACAGTTTGTAAGTTATTGCAGGAACTACAACATAGTAGAAAACGTTTTGAAATAAATCTTCTGGTGAGTCGAATATCGTTCAGTCTTTAATTCTCTTTTTCATAGAGTCAATGAAAAGGGGGAAAAACCAGCCGACACATGCTTCGTCGCCTTTGGAAGGAAATTCTGTGACTTCCTCAGGAATGGGAAGGATATAATGGGTATGGATGATACATTTGTCATGGCAAACATTTAACAAAATACACAACGTGAAACCAAATGGTTTCTTGTGACTTCATACATCTATTGGTGGAATTTACCGATTCGCACCGTTTGCACTTCCTAAATAGGTTGATGCATGTGGCTGTATAAAACTATAATAAATTAAAGCAAAATCCTTGGCACACATAATGGTAATCAAACAGTATGTAAGTTATTACAATAACTACAACATAGTGGAAACAGTTTTGAAATACATTTTCTGGTGAGTCAAATCGTTCAGTCTTTAATTATCTTTTTCATAGAGTCAACAAAAAGGGGGAAAAGCAGCCGACACATGTTTCGCCACATGTGGAAGGTAATTCCGAGACTTTCTTAGGGCTGGGAAGGATAAAATGGGTATGGATGATACATTTGTCATGGCAAACATTTAACAAAATACACAACGTGAAACCAAAAGGTTTCTTGTGACTTTATACATCTATTGGTTGAAACCCTCATCACCATTAGACTGTGTCTGTAATATGCAAATTACCACAACTAAAGATATATGGGAGATGTGTGAGTCGATTAAAAAATATAGACCCAAGAATTGTGACATTGCGAGTGCCTAATAAGTTAGTTAAATTGGTCCAAACTATGCGTCATCATTACAATAGGTATAATAAGAAAATAAGGATATAAAGAATATAGGTCAACTGACTTATGTCTCTAAAGACAATTGTATAGTGTACCTGTAAATGGAGGATAATAGTCTTGGTTGTCTAAATGAAAAGAAAAAAGAGAAAAAGAGGGGGATAAAGGGATAACCATAAGGCTAAAACATCCTGGTCAGAAAGAGAAAGTTCAAGTGCAGTTCTTTAAAGACTAGCGCAGAGATACATGTAAAGAAAAAGAAAAGAGAGAAGGAAGGGAGAGAAAAATCCAAAAAGCACAGTCTAGTGTGATGTCCGCAACAGTATCCACAGTCGATGTGCAGCTAAAAAATGCCTGAGTTAACAAAGAGCGATTACCAAGGGGCCGGTAAAATTGATGGACCATCACGTTTTTATGAAGTCCTGAAGTCACGGACAAGAATTGACTGAAACCTGTATTTGAGATAAGTTAAAATATGCAAGATAGTGAGCCTCTCGAAAAGCCCAGTGTGCTAGCAGGCCAATCAGCATCCAAACTAAGGGAAAGTTAGGGAAAGTTACCGGAGTATTGGTTCTGCTCCACATCGTATTGCGCCATGTGGGAAACTCTATCTGTTAAGGAGAGCTTCGGTATAGTAAAAGATCTAAAAGTCAGATTGTCATACGTTATTTGTACGAATACTGAGGGTTCACATCTAAAACTAAAATGTATATATGTGTAGATAAGGGGCAGCATCAGTCTTACCTGTGGTGAGTGCGCCAAAGCACCTATCGGCCGATCACGGTGTTCCAGGTTGAGGACATGTGATCGATATTCCGGAAGCGGTATTTGAGCTGGGTGAAACATCCACAAAAAAACTAGAACGAATACTTAGTTTCTGTGACGTGCGCCTAAGTGGATTCGAAGTAAAGCTACGGGCATCCGATAGGTTAAACCTGAGTATCCAGTATGCGTCAGTAGTCATCTTTATTAGTATGCCTCGCTACCTAGCGCTATTCTTTTTAATCAAATCCTTCGACTTCTGAAGCATTTTTAACAGACCTTATTTGCTCATTTTGCATGACCACACACTTTACTGACACAAGGCTGCAGGGCTGCTGACCAGTCGCGTGTGCCGTTTGAGTGGAGGGCGTTCCAGGAAGCAGCAGAACCAATTGTTGGGCATTTCTGGGCCGAGGGAGGGCGGAGCTAGGCTCCCGCGCTCTCCACAAAATCAGTCATATGTGCCAGAGACCGCGTAGCGGACGCATGCAGCGGGCGCGCTGCTGGCGCACCATAGGCGCACCAGGGGCAAGCCCGTCTGCACCCGTCCACAGCCGGCCGGGGCTAGAGACCAGAACCCCTGCCCAAGACAACGTATCCTCAGGTACTATCTGTGGATATACGAGAGATAAACTACTTGCTCTCTCTTATAACCTAGGCAATGTTCACACACAATGTATAAGAGCCTATCTAGGCCTCACGAATGGTCCGTTCTCCTGCTTCTCCTGCAAGTGGTGTAGTCTGAAGCAAACTCAGACAAGCAGGCAGACTGAATCAGACCTCCATAAATTGTCCTGCATTTACTTTAATGCAAGATCAGTACCGAAACATTCCCTTGATATCTGGGACGTTATTAACGAGAAGAATCCTGATCTTGTCTTCATCACGGAAACGTGGTTGGATGAAAACAAAGTTCCAGACATTACAAACACTCTACCAGCCACATATAAAATTATCAAACAAGATAGGCAGGGTTGGATGGAGGGGGGGGGGTAGCAATATTATTTAAAGACCATCTGACATGCCAATCTGTTCAAGTGGTAGAACAGGAGGATCATGAAATGTTACCATTCCAACTACTTTATGCTGGCATCATTATATTAGCCGGCGCTGTGATCTATAATCCCCCAGGTTGCCAAGCTGAGATTGGGGCAAGGTTACTTACCCAGCCCTGTTTGCTTGAAGAACAAGAATTATATAGTCATAGGGGATTTTAACGTTCACTACGACAAATCTGACAATACAGCTACTTCCCAACTACAGAGCGACATACAGATTCTTGAACTCAAGTGCAGTGAACCGAGTGGTGATTTATTCTCCTAAAAACCTGACGAAGCAGATTTATTGTACTTCTGAGATGGCCCCCTACTGAGTTTCTACTACAAGTGGCAGAAGGACTAAATAAGCTATGTTGTTAATTGTTGTCCATGGCACAACACGTGTCCTGATGATGGTCTCGATGAATTGTATTATATGAGACCAAAACGTCGACGATACGACACTTCTTTGTAAATAGTATAATCATTTATTGAATTGTAATTGTATGTATATTTGCAAAAATAATGCATTTATGGTAGATATGTAAATACTAGCCATATTTTGTACAAAAGTGTCATAAGATACTACACATTTTGAGAAACTGTGGAAGCAGTACATTCTTAGGTTGCCATAGATGGATGGACATATGATGTATACATATATTCATACAAATTAAGAAGAATATGATTTAATAAAAGAATTAATGCATTGTACATATTTCTCTTGAGCATTGTGCAATTTATTTTAACTGTTGTGACACATTTATAATTGTGAAAGCAACATTTGAATAATTCCTTCAGGAACACTTTTCTATTGTGTGATTCTTGAACTCAGGCAATGGATTAAGGGACCCACTCACATAGCAGGACACAACCTTGGCCTACTATTTTCCAACATTGAGGCCACACTCATCCAAAGGTGCAACCATTACTATGGACAGACCACTTGCTTATGGTATTTTCTTTGGGACTACCGGCCAAGCGAACCAAAATTTGTAAGCCCCAAACAACAATTAATAGAGCCTGGAAACTAGTCACTGAAACCCTGTTTCAATCTCACTTCCACCCTCCGAACACCCAGTTCATGACTGACACCCTAGTTAGCACAGGAGCAGCCAATCTTGAGATGGAAATTGGGCTGACACTGGATAAAATTGCTCCTAGACAAAAATCATCTAAGCGACAGCTATGATCCCCCATGGAGATGTGGTATACACCCCAACTCAAGGTATTAAAAAGGAAGTGTCAGAACATTGAACATCAATGGAGACTGTCCAAACAAGAAACAGACAAGTTACGGTATAAGTCCGAACTCAAAACCTATAGTCATACCATAAGGAGTGCAAAGAAGATCTACTATGCACAACTTATTAATGAAAACTTCAATTCAGCAAAGGAGCTATACAAAATAGGGAAAGAACTAAGCAAACCAGCTAGCATGTTCAGAACCTTACCCCCCTCAGCAGAAGTTAGTGAGAAAATCAGCAACTTCTTTTCAGACAAGATTAGTAAAATCTATTCTACTTTTAGCCCTACTGTAAAAACAGATATAACTAGTCAGAAATGTCATACCCCATATCACCAGCATTAAGTAATTTCAACCACTTTACAGAGACAGAGGTCTTAAAAACAATGGGTGAAGTAAAGTCAGGATCCCCTCATGACCCTTGTCCTTATTTCATTTTTGCCCAGATTGCACCGATCCTCTGCCCATACATTACTCAGCTTCTTAACCACTCGCTCAATACCTCCACCTTTCCCGAAACTTGGAAACATGCAATAGTAATTCCTTTGCTGAAAAAAGCAGGATCAGATGTTCTCAATCCGGAAAACTACCGCCCAATTTCCAAATTGCCATACCTCTCCAAGGTTTTGGAGAAATTGGTAAACAGACAACTATCAAACAACCTAGAAACTAATGATTTACTGGACTCATCACAGACTGGCTTCAGGGCTTACAATAGTACAGAGGCTACGCTGCAGGCAGTGCTGGATAACATCAGATCATGCACCGACTAGGGAGGAGCAGCGTTAGACATGGTATCTCACAATAAACTGCTGGAAACCCTTCATGAAAAAGGAATTCACTCTAAAGCCCTGAAATGGTTCAGTTTGTTTTCAAGTAATCAAACACAAACAGTCCAACTAGGTCAGTTCCAATCCAGATCGAGCACCCTTAGCTGTGGTGTCCCGCAGGGAGCATCGCTGAGCCCCACTTTATTTAATGCCTATGTATCATCCCTGGCCAAAAACAGCAGGAAGTGGGGAATCGGTATTGGCTTCTATGCAGATGATACACAGCTAATGATAGCCTTTGGGGAAAGACCTGAAGTTACGGAAATAAAACTCCACAACTGTCTTTCGGAGATGGCACAGTGGATGCATGAGCACTGTTTGAAACTGAACGCTGGGAAATCAGAGATCTTGCTCTTTGGAGGTGCCAAGTCAATTTGGGATGCCTAATGGTGGCCACAAACACTCAGCGCTGCTCCTATACCTAAGCAATGAGTAAGAAACCTGGCAATTCTTATCAATGACGCTCTTTCCATGAAGGACCATGTGCGGGCCAATTGTGGTAAGGGTTACACGACCCTGAAATTGCTATCAAGGCTCTTCCCCTGGATCCTTTGGATTGCAGAAGAACAGTTACACCAGCCCTGCTCATAAGTCAGCTTGTTTATGGAAACTCCTTATTTGTGGGCATGAATGAGTACCTTTTCACTCTGCTGCAGGTGCTTCAAAATGCCGCAGCCAAACTGGTATGTAAAAAACAGATTAAGCTCTGCATCAATGTGCATGAAAAATCTTCCCTGGCTACCCATGCTTCAAAGAGCAGTTATTTAAACTGCTTAGTCATGCACAAAGAGCACTGTATTTAAGCGGCCCTAAGATACTCCAGGAGAAAATTTAGTTTTATGTCCCCACAAGGAGCCTTCGGTCATTACATCAAGCATTAGCCAGAACAAAGCATATCAAGAAGGTGAGGAATGGAGGGTGCTCTATCTCATATCAGGAAGCTAGGAAATGGAATGAGCTTCCCCTGGACCTACGGCTCTCTCCTAGCTACCTGATGTTCCGGAAAAAGTAAAAGCTCATCTATTTCCTAAATATTAACACTTACCTGTATCTCTTATCAGCAGCCATGCCTTGTTTGCTACCAGCGCCTTGATAAGGGGAGGCAACAGAGAACTCATTCTTAGACACATAGAAGCCATGTGGATCATGTGCTCACGGACAGTAGAACACAGTCTCAATTGTGATCATGAAATGCAGGATTTCTTGGGGGACCACTAGATCTCCCGGCAGCACTGTCATGCACCTACCTGTCCTCCTAGGACTTTCATTTGCTAAATTGCCTGAATGTTTGCTCGCCTCCTTCAACTCGTTCCCATGAGGTTTTGCATTTTATATTTATGTTCACACATGTTGTAACAACAGTAACAGTAGGATTGTGTATTTTCTTTTTACCACTTCCTTTTGTTTTATAGCATTCAACCAATGACCTCATATTTGCACACCTCACTTATTTCATGCCTATGTGGTTTTGCACTTTATATTTATGCACACACATGTTATAACAACAGCAACATTAGGATTGTTTATTCATGTCACCATTTCTTTTGATTTTGTAACATTTGACTAATGACCTCATACTTGCGTTCACACAGTTAGAGCTGCTTCTGCAGTATGCAGCTTGCTAAGTTACAACGAGGAAGTGTCTCAATTGCATCACACTATATCATGCGTTGAAAATAACTATCGGTCTAGCCCAGATTTGTAGCACACAGGCAACTTTGATAACTTTGAGAGCTGCAGTGTGCTGCTTACTAGGTTACAACTATGCAGGTTCTCATTTGCATTACACTGTTTTAAAATGTCTATATATTTATCCCATATGTGTAGCACACAAGCCACTCTGAGGACTGATTTGTTTTCATCGCACACATTGGTTATGAACAAGAATAGACTTTTTGGACTTACTATCGCAATTGATTAGTCCACAGAGTTTCACACTTTTAAACTCCATTTTCAGAAACACACGCTTTCTGTGACATAAAAATATAAATATTTCTTTTCTCTACTGTCCCTGCCCTTCTTTTTTTTTTTCACCTCACTTAGGCCACTTTAATTTTTATTGATTCACACAAATAACCAGGATCTCGTACAGAATAGGTCTGAATTCCCCCCCTACCTTGTTCACTATTGAGGCATATATTTTTTATTGACTCACGCACTTGCCATATATCTTAAGTTGTGGTAATTTGCATATTACAGACACAGTCTTACGGTGATGAGGGTTTCCACCAATAGATGTATGAAGTCACAAGAAACCATTTAACTTCAAGTTGTGTATTTTGTTAAATGTTTGCCTTGACACATGTATCATCCATACCCATTATATCCTTCCCAGCCCTAAGAAAGTCGTGGAATTACCTTCCACATGTGGCGAAACATGTGTCGGGTGGTTTTCCCCCTTTTTGTTGACTCTATGAAAAAGATAATTAAAGACTGAACGATTTGACTCACCAGAAAATGTATTTCAAAACTGTTTCCACTATGTTGTAGTTATTGTAATAACTTACATACTGTTTGATTGCCATTTTATGTGCCAAGGATTTTGCTTTAATTTATTATAGTTTTATACAGCACATGCATCAACCTATTTAGAAAGTGCAAACGGTGCGAATCGGTAAATTCGGTCGTTTGCGATTCCTAAATAGGTTTTTGGGATGCATCAATCATTTTTTGCAAAATCGCTATTTTTAGCGATTTCCAAAAATGGGATTGCTTTTAAGGAATCGCAAATTTGCGATTCCTTAAAAGCAATGCATGATTGTTTTTAAAATTGCGAATTCGCAATTAGGGGGTGCAAATTACCACGAGGGTGAACCTCGTGGTAATTTGCAAAAAATAATTAAAATGCTCATATTTGCATTTTAAACACTGTCATTTTACAGACACACATGTCCTTAGGACATGTGTGTGTGAAACATCCACTTTAAAATACATTTCAGGGGTGCAGGGGGGGGTCCTTTGGACCCCCCCTGCACCCATGGAATGCATTAACATTTTGCGAATCGCTAATTGAAATTCGCAAAATGTCAATGCCTTCCTATTGATTCCTATGGGCCTTTTGGCCCATAGGAATCGATGGGAATTGCGAAATCGCAAATTAGAATTCGCATAATATTTGCGATTCTGTAAAAATTGCAATTTTTACCGAATCTCAAAAATTATGCGAATAAATTGTTGCATCCCGTTTTGCGATTCCTTATTTGCGATTCCCTAATTTTCGCAAATAAGGAATCGCAAAACCTTACATTGATGCATGTGGGGGACTGTTCAGCTCTGCGGTTTGTGTGGTGACATTCCTCCACTCAAATGGAGGAGCCACCCAATAATAGCAACGGTTCAACAAAGAAATGAAACTTTCTTATGTAATGTTAATACTGATCATTGGTGATTTTATTTGTCTCATCATGTGTGAGATTGTGATAAGTGCATTAGGTGGGTAATTTATGGTTTTCTTTGTTTTTGTAGCTTACAATAAGTGAGCATTTTTAGGGGGTATTTCTTTTTATTTTGTAGCTGTCTTTCAACGTTACCTGTGTGTTTCAATGTTATATATGTATATTTTAGCCCTGTCTGTGATTGCTTTTAAATGAAGTATTTTTTTTTTCTCACTGCATCCTGTTTTCATTAGTGGAAAATGGAATGTCTTTAAAAAGAAAACACTATGGCATATTTGGAGAGTAGGCAGTAAGCTGTGGGACAAGTACTTACTCTAAAAAATGATTTGTTCAACATTCAGAAATGGGAAAGGGTCCCTTGGGGACTACTTTCCATTTGCGAATGCCTTAGCACTAAATTTCAGTAGTTAGTAAAGTATTATTTTTTGGCGCCTGAATTTCGGTCACAAAACATGAATACGAATCTCCATCGGTATTTGGAAGAGAAGCCTTAAACATTCACCTTCCAAATACTAAATTGGTACTTGATGACGATTTCAAATTGCGATTCGGCGACATGTCAGTGAATCGCAAATTGGGTTTTATACAAAATATACCAGATTTTTGCATTTGCAGAATCTGACCATTTGCATATACAAAAAGTGTTTGTATATCTGACCAAATGTCCCCAATGGGCACGGCCGTCTATTGTGGCCAATGCATGCCGGTGGCAGAGCTTGGCAGTTTGCCTATACCTTGCTCTCAGCCAGGGACATTTTAAGGCATGCGCAAAGTGGATTCTTGCTCGGCACCCTGATCGAGTCAGCTCTGTTCTGCAGAGAGTCTTGCCCTTGTGACAGTGAATAATTACTAAACAGTTTGTTTTAAATACTGTTTTACTTCAATTTATTTTTGATGTGGGTGAGGTGTGAGAGTCTATCACAAACCTTTTGCAAAGAAATGTTGTGCTTGTGTTTAATGCAACATCCTAAAGTTTCTTTTAGTTCATAACAGGACCTCAAATATGAGAAATAGGAGGGTGTCACAGAGAATATTTGCAGCAATATTACATCCCTGAATATTATATGTAAGCACATTTAAAATGTGGATGAGTGTGCCTGTGCACTGTCGGTGAGCTGGCTAAAGAGTGCATGAAAGAGCTGAAATTAAATCACAAGTTCACAGCGACAAGGGGCCCCCAAAGTACATTTGGCCTAGGGCCCCCAAAATCATTAAAATATCCCTGCTCTCAATCCGCCCAAAACATTATTTTTTTAGCACAACATTTGCCCATGCTCAGCAGATGGTGTACTTAGATGGTGGCTAAATCACAAATCCCGTACTTTCTGCCCCAGCCACCATAGTTCACCATGACTATGAAATGTCAATGTTTCTTTAGAATTTAGGGGCATATTAGCAAGAATCTCGTTAAAATTATCGCCACGTTAAAACGGGGATAATTAGCTTGCTAATATGCGTTATAAAATTCCAATAGAAGCCCAGGTTAGATGTCCTGCACATCTAACCTGGGCTATAACGCATATTAGCAAGCCCATTATTGTCGTTTGAACTGCAGTTTCCTGCCGCTAAAACGGCGATAATTTTAACAAGGTTCTTGCTAATATGCCCCTTAGTTTTTACCAATACCACAACTTCAGGTCTTACTGGAGTTTATGTATGGATTTCGATAGCTGTTTTCCTGCGTTTTCCGGCACAACAAACATAAAATGCTCCTTTTTATTTCCCTAGAGGAGTCTATGGTCTTTAATCCAGAACACCATGCCATAGAAAATATTCACGATAAATGTCTAAAAAATGGGAAAGTCAAGTAAGCTGCATGGTTATTGACGTTCAAAATATATCAGTGCAGAGGACTTTAATGCTTTCCATGGGTATATTATTGAAGAAACAGGGCAAGCCCTCGAGCAAAAAAAGACAAATGACTATTTTTTGAACTTTTAACTCTGTTTTACAAATTGATATTATAAATGGAAATGTTGTCATTAAACATGCATATTCACTGATGAGGCATATTGGTTTGGCCTCAAGAGAAAATAACATCTGAAAGTATTTTCATATTTACCATTTATTTTCTATGACTAAGTATGTGTCATAATGCACATAGAAAGTGAAACCATTAAGTTATTGTGGCAATCGTATTAAAAACCTGAGAAAATCTCATAGCCACAAATAGTTGTAAAAAGCTAGGAAATTAAATGGGCTGGAAAACGACATTGAAAACATGAAATCAGCCCATTTTACACGATGCTAACAATTGGCAAAATTATATCAACAGAGAAAAATATATACTTTGATTTTGATCTGTGCTTCATGATAAGATGTAAAAAAAACAAGCATAGAAACAGCTCCTCAGAGCTTCATTAGTTACTGAGCAATGTTGCTATTTTATCAACGGACATTTGTGCCATACTATGTAGACCAATCTTATAATGTAACATTATATTCACCTATTCCAGAGCATCGTTAGTCTCGAGTCAAATGACATTTAACGTTGTGTGTAAAGTATTCAAACTTGTGCAGTGGCCCATTCACTAGTGCGCAATTGCCCAGGCACCAATAAAATGCCTGTAATCTGGCCGAAGGTCAGAACCCGAGAACACACATTTTCCTTCAGGCCTATACTTATATATTTTGAAAGGCGATGAGGTTTTATTAAAAATAACACTGAGGTGAATGAAAATTGATTATTTCATAAACCCATCAACTCATCATTATTTGCCATTTAAGCAACTGCAGTTAATTAGCATGTAAATTATTCTTTAAAATATATTTATAAAATTGGATCTGAAGCTAGATGTGGTTCACTATTCACGGGTAGCATCTTTCCTGGTAAATGAAGTTATCATTCACACCAGTAGCAAAAATGTGACAACCCTTACACAAAAGCCAATTATCATCACAACCCTTCACTTGAATGGTAGGCCAATGCAGCCTTTGGTGCTTTACATCAAAAGAGTTGATTGGTGTGTTGGGGCTATGTGTGAGTTGCTAAGAGACAAGAGCCCTAAATAAAAATATAGAATCAACCCAGAGACAAAGGTATATCAACTCAGGAAAATCCACACAAGATAAGATTCAAAATATAAACCAAAGAAGGTTTATTTGAATTATGAATTATTGCAGAAAGCAAAAATATATGGCTAGTGAATCAATTCACAATAATGCAAATAAACACAAATATTATTTGCAGTGGAAACTAAACACTAATATAATAGTGTTAGAAATTGGGTCTCTTGTTGGCTGAAGTTTGCACCCTGTCCAAGTAGGGACCACAACCACAGTCAGGGTAAGTCAAATACACAACCTAAATTAACCTGTGTTCACCCTCCAGTAGATTGGCACAGAGCAGTCAGGCTTAACTTAAGAGGCAATGTGTATTGTATTTTTACAACACTTAAATCACACAGTGAAAACACCACAAAAAGACACCACGCCAATTAAGAAAAATATAGAATATTTATCTGAGTAAAACAAGACCAACAAAACAAAAATCCAATAAGTAGTACTAGAAATATGATTTTTTAAAGAATAAACTGCAATAGCTTAGTGGTTACTTGAGTTTGCCCTAGACCAGTGTAAACAAAAGTTTCAGGCTGACTGTAATGGAGGTCAAGCTGGCTACAGGACCCACGCATGGCTACTGAAAAAGTACCTTGAAGTGAGCAAGTGTCAAAGACTCGATGTGTTGGTTCCTATTCACACATCGGTTCGAGCCCCACAGTCAGGTCCTGTGTTATTGTTGAACCCCTTACGATGCAAGCACTGGACATCGTCGAACCTTGCAGTGGTGTCTTCATCATCAAGCCTTGCAGTCATGAACTCAGATCGGCTCTGTGTCATCATCAAACCTCACAGTAGGATCTTGCATTGTCGTTGGGCTGCACAGGGATGTCCTCAGATTGGCACTGCATCTGGATTGAAGGGCACTGAGTCAGTTCCGATCGGTGCAGAGATGATGATGTGTCGATATTAGAGAAAAGCAGCTGCAGAACCCACTTCTGAGGCCCAGGACTGGAGGGACACCTCAAGCAAGGGCATACCTACCACTGGCTTAACAAAACTTGACAGGGCCTCCTGCAAGTTATGTGGAGGCCCCCCCTCTAGACTCAATCAGGAGCTCTCCAGGCAGAGTAATCTGCTGAGGGTGCCCCATTGAGCTTGGGCCCCCGCACCACATGTGCTGTGGGGGCCTATGTTATGCCACCAAGAGTCACAGATGGCAGAGTCTAGCAGCTGAAGCAGAGTTGAAGGAAGTCTTTGATGGTCCTGAGACTTCAGGAACATTGGCCAAGTCAACAAACCCTTGGAGAAACTTGGGTTCAAGGATGTAGGGAACAGGACCAGTCAATCTCACTGCCTGGCAATAAGCTGCAGGCAAAAGGCCAACACAACAAAGGAGGTAGCAAAGGTGCGGTCCCTCCTACAGCACAGCTATCAGCAGGAATATAGCAAAGCAGTTAGCAATGCGTTAGCCCCTTCTGCAGCCCAGCAGCGCTTCTTCCTGGCAGAATGTCCTTGGTTCCAGCAAAGTTCTTCTTTGGTAGTGTCAGGGGTCCTGTACATATACCCAGTTGTGCCTTTTAAGTAGGGATACTTCAAAGAGGCCATTAAAAATCACAAGGTTGCTGCCTTTCCTACCCTGCCTCACTACAGGGGTGTATTCAGTTCTTTTTGTGGGGACAGGTACAGCCTATTCAGGTGCAAGTGTCATCTTCTCCCTCCCAATCTACCTCAGGAAGGCCCATCAGCCTGGTGATGGGCCATCAAGATGCAAAAGTCACACCCCAGCTCCCTTTGTGTGACTATCTAGAGGGAATGCGCAAAGTTCAGCTGTTACCCAACCCAGACATGTATTCAGAGACAGGCAGAGGTACAGAATGGTTATAGTATGAAAATGGCAACTTTCTAAAAGTGGCATTTTCAGACTAATAATTTAAAATACGACTTTACGATACATTGTGATTTTGAATTGTGAATCCAGAGACAACAAACATCAAATTTCTTTCTCTTCTCAATTGTAAAGTACACTGAAAAGATGTAAGACAATCGCAAAGTTAACCAATGGGAGAGGTAGGCCTAGCAGTAGTGAAAAAATAATTTAGCAGGATTTAACTACCAAGCAGCCGTGGCCGCTGAAGGTAAGAGCAGAGGACCTGGCTGAGGGGGGTGAAGGTGGATTTCGAGAGATGGCCACGAGGGAAAAACAGTTATTTAATTCTCCCTTGTGGTCGTCTGTCGAAATCTCCCCCAGCCGGCCCCAGTGCTCTTAGCTGCAGTGGCCATGGCTGCTACCAAGACATGTAAAACTCGAATTGTATGTTCTACCTTTTAATGTTGGTGCACCCTGCACATAGGGCTGCCTAAGGCCTAACTTTGGGGTGACTTATATGTAATAAAAGGGAAGGTTTGGGGATGGCAAGTAGATTAACTTGCCAGGTCAAAATGGCAGTTTTGAACTGCACACACAGGCTCTGCAGTGGCAGGCCTAAGGCATGTTCAAAGGGCTACTGAAATGGGTGTAAAATCAGTGCTGCAGGCCCATTAGTAGCATTTAATTGACAGGTCCAGGGCTCATACATTGTACTTTACTTGGGACTTATAAGTAAATAAAATATGAAATTGTGGATAAGCCAACGTTACCATGTTTTGTGTACAGAGGATATGTACTTTAGCACTGGTTAGCAGTGGTAAAGTGCCCAGAATCTTAAACCAAGAAAAAATGAAGTGAGCAAAACAGAATTTCAAAAGGCACAAATGTCAGTGGGAACCACACCAAGGATGCCAGGTCTAACAAATAGTCGGAACCATTTATGGTCCAGATCAAATTAAATGAGAATTAAAAAGCATTTGTCATAAGGACAGCACAGTAAGACATGGAAGAACCTGACAATTTTTCTAAGTATAAAGTGATAAATAGACTAACATCAAGCTTCTTCTGTAAGGAAGCCAGAGGAAGCTAAATTAAGCATTGTTGTGATGTCCTCCTCTAAGGAAAGCAAGGTGGCATCTTGGCTCTTCTCTTAAATGGCAGGTTTAGTACAATTTTAGGTTAAGTAACTGTGCTGTCACAGACAAAGAAAGTTACATATCACTTTGAAAAGGTACATAATAACATGTTATATGGTATTATTAACCTTCCCCTAAAATCTAATGAATATGCTGTACTCTGCCTTGCACAGAAAACAATCCCACATTTACAATACAAACAGCACCTTCATTCAGCTTAAAGAAATGGCCTTCAATTTGAATGCCATTGTAAATCCATCCTCGTCAGCAACACCAGGAACAGAAACATTACATTTTATTAAATGTTACTCTGTGAGCAAGACCATTGAAGTAACTGAACTTTGTACTATGATATGAACTAGAAAGATTACATCTGTGCTATGTTGGGCCCAGGTAGGTAGGGCACAGATGAGTTAATGTCAAGTACTGGAAACCATAGATATTAAACATTTTCAAACTGAAAGAACAAGTAGACCAACGCCAAGAAGAGTGAAGGAATGCAGAACTTCATAAATGGATAGTTACTTTACAAATGGCAACTATGCACAAAGAGGGAAAGAACACATAGCTGACTTCACATCTTCCTTGGTGTTCAGAACAGCAATCAGAAATAAGAAACCTTTAAAAAAATACCTACATCCGTGACAAGGAGAAACTGGGAAACCAAAGAGCCTGTTGCAAATACACTTGATTGATCTAGTGAAAACTAGATTGACCCATGTGTTGTATTCCGCTTTAGGTGTCCATATATAGGGTTTCCTGATACATGTCTTTATATAGGCACAATTCACATTGCTCTTATCTAGGCATAAGATCTCAGTCCTTATTTAGGCCTTAGCCATGCTATACAAATACAGGCATTGTTAACTACATCCGTTCACCTCAACGTCACAATGAGTTCTTAAAACCAGACCCTTAAACTGTTGGGAGTTTCACTAGTCCAGAATTATTGATTTCTCCAAGAACTCATTTATTTTGCATGAACCACTATACCCTAAGGGTTCATTTCTGATGCCTTCCTCTGCCCGACTTTACGTCAATGCTAACATTCATAGCCACCTACCAGGTATAAATATACCTTCCCTTGCATTGGCAAGTAAGGCAAATAAGGAGGAAACCTCAACTTTAGAGGAGCCTATGTCCCGGCCTGACTCACTGACAAGACGCTGTCATCCCTGCTTGCAGAGAATCCAGCTTCCAGTGTTCTGACTCCCTTCGTGGGGTGTTAGAAATCGAGACCCGGAAAGAGATTCCAACCTCTCTCATTCTTAACCACTTCGCTGCTAGGCCTTCACCCCCCTGTGCTAAGCCTTTTTTGGCTATTTTTCATGATTCCCAAGACTCCAGCTTTGAAAAAATCAGTTGCAGGGAGACTTCAGAGGAAATGGGCTAGTTTCTCAACAACCAATTTCAATCATGCCATACAGCAGGGGTGCCACCAGGAGAGAATGATGTAGAAACTGCCTGCAGTGCACTAGATACACGGATCAGTGAGGCACTTGACAGTGCGGCCGATAATTGGGCCACTAGTTCTCCGAGGAGACAGTTTAGATCCGCACGTTGGTTCAATGAAGAACTAATGACCATGAAGTCTTCTTGCAAGCGTTTGGAAAGACGATGGAGAGAAGATTTCTCAGAGAATAGGAAGGCCATATATAAAACCAGTCTCAAATACTACCACTCACTAATAAGAAAAATTTGAGCTGCCTACTATATAGAACAAGCCGAACATTCCTCTAGAGAGCTATTTATAATTTTCAAAGAGTTATCGTCTCTTGACAGAACCTCTACTCCTAACAACGATTCAGTAGAGACCTGCAACCTGATAGCAGACTACTTTGCAGACAAGGTAGCAAAGATCTACTCAACTTTTCCGAGGAGGCAAGCAACGGGAGGTCGGATAGGACAGGAGTGGGCAACATGGAGGAGGCAATCTGCCCTCCTTGGTCAACCTCAAATCCATGGCTCTGAGCATCAATTCAGGCTCACAGAGAGACCCCATGAAACCTACAAATATGAGGGAGAGCATGGTCATCCTTGTCCCCTATATCACGCACCTCCTCAAACTCTCCTTTGAGTCAGGGGTGGTCCCCTAAATGTAGAAAGAGGCAGTGGTTATCCCCGTTGAAAAAACGCGGGTAAACGCAAGTAAAGTTGGAAAACTGATTTCGCTCCTGCCATATTTTGCTAAATTTGCAGAAGAAACGGTCAACATTCAACTTACAATGCACATGAACCAGGTCATCCTACTCCACCCCATGCACTTGGTATTCCGGGCAACATATTCCACAGAATCCGCGCTGCTTTTGTCCACAGAAATTATCCGCAGACAAGTAGATGAATTTCAGATTGTGGCATTGGTTCTGCTGGATCACACTGTCGCCCATACAATACTCCTTCAGCGCCTCAAGGAAGGAGGACTGACTAATCTGGCTCAGAAATGGTTAAGATCTTTTCTACAGGACAGGGGCTTCCAGGTGTCCCAAGGGCCGTACTACTCTAAAAACATCAGGCTGGCTCAAGGGGTTCCTCAGGGCTCTATACTGAGCCCCACTCTTTTTAATCTTTATAAAGATGCATCACTGAGCAGGGAAATTGTATCAGACTGTTTGCAAAGGGAGAAAGGGCTACAAATCCCTTGTTTAAAATATGACCAATATCACCTCTTTACTGACCTGTCTTTGATCTCTAACAGCTATAAACCAAGGGTGAAAAAGTTGCTTTTAGAAAATTTTGAATCTGTTAGATGTGGTCTTGGTCCTGTAAAGAGATCAATAGCAGCTCATGGCTTAGTGACAAATGGGGTGGGAATGGAGCCCTACCTGTTTCTGATGTATAGCCACTATGATAGATTTTTAATGTGCCGTTTTAGGCTTAATCTGTTACCTAACATTTTAGCTTCCCCTGCTGGTTTTACTGTAACGATTGAGCAGAAGGGTGCCTGCGGCTGCGACAATAGGTCTCCGTAGGACACCCTTCATTTTGTACTTTTATGTCCATTTTTTAGAAATCCTAGGCGTTTATTTCTGGTTGACATCCTTAGAAAACAGAAATTTCGCCATGCAAGAGCTGCACTGTTTTTCTTACAGAAAGCCAGTGATACTCATACTTTATGTGCCATTTTAAGTTTTTTTAAAGTAGCCGTAAGATTGTGAAACACAAGAAATTAACTAATCATTGCAAATAATTATCTCTGCTCATGAATTGTATCCTTGCCTCCCTATACTTTTAATTTTATCAAAATGTTCAGTAATGTAATTTAATGAAATGTTTACTATGCAATGTATTTTTTATGAGGATTTTTTATTCTTCGAAATAAAGATTTACTGAACTGAACTGTTTAAAATAATTTAATTAAAGGCTCTGTGGAAGATTGTATTCCAAGTAAAACTATAGGAAAGCAGGGGAACCATAAATCAAAGAAACAGTTTTCTGAGGAGCTAAAACATATATGAGGTACAAGCACCACCAGCACAAATTGTCATGGTGATACTGCTATTTGGACAAAATAAAAAATATTTAGCTTAACTTTAATATAAATACAGAAAGGACATCAATGACTCTAAGCCCAATTACCACTCTGATAAGATTCTAAGGCACCCAATTCCACAACAGCAGCATTTCAGGCCAATAATTAGTTAAAGGATGCTCCTGGTCAACCAGCTGGATATTATCCTGTGGTTAGACACAGCCATTGTGTTTAATTCTTTGAACAAAAAATGTAGATAATTACATAGTCTCTGTCAGCACTACACATTTAGAATGACCCTATCAGCTTCAAAAGTGACTATATTTATAATCCTGGGATGCTTAGTTAGTTTAAAGGATTTAATATTAAAGGAGTGCTCAAACACCGTGAAAGGTAGCAAGCTGTCCTGGACAGGAGTTGACTTGCTACTGGGTATAGTGCACAAATAATTCTATTATGAATTCTCGCTTCACTCAGGTATGGTAAAGTTGAATTAAAAAAGGCCAGGATTCCTCTACTTTAAAAAAAATTGACACTTGTCTCTGACTGCTTAGATAATTATTAACCAGTGTATCAGCTCTCCTTTCTTGTGTAATTTCTGGAGTGAGAAGTATTTAACCAACTTGCAGCATTTGTAGAAAATAAGAATCTCCTCAATACAACTCAAGCAGTCTTTTGTGCTGGCTGTAGTACAAAAAGCATAGTCACGACTACCTAGATGACCTTTCAGACTCTGTGCAGATCATGATGCGCCAGCTGTACTGATTAAACTGTACCTGTCTGCTGAATTTGATTATAGTCCACTGGTTGCAATTACAGTGACTGTTGCAATGAGTTATCAAAAACACAACCTTGAGATGGTTTCACAGTTTCTTGACCAAGCAAGTGATACAAGTATAATAATGTCCCAATCTTACGGAAGTAAAAACTCTGAGTTGTGGTGTTGCTCAAGGGTCAGTGTTATCCCCTCTTTTGTTTAATTTATGTATGCCCCTTTGACACAATTAATTGAAAATGTTGGGCTATGTCACTGGCGTATGAGGATGTATACAAGTCTTACTTGTGACAGATGGTGATCCAACTATTAGAGCTGCTAAATTACAAAATGTATTTGCTAATGTTGAAAGGTGGATGGCAAAAAATTGCTTAAAATGTATTGGGGGAAAAACAAGAATTCTAATGCGTGTCTGCCAAAATCATTTTTAAGGCTTTAAGTTTAGTCCTCAAGTGCTGTATGACAACAGACCTAACCCCCTTTGACTAAAAGATTCTCTATTTATGTCACAAAATACGGATTGGCTCTATGGAAACTGGGTATATTCACCAGTGGGGCTTTTTCAATGATAGAGGCAGTAGGATACTACCCTCTTGAACTTTAGTAGCAAAATCCATATTGAAATGTAAGAGACTGGTAAAGACCTGTTTTGTCCTCGCGATCCTACTTTTTATTTTGTAAAGGACAGATGATCTCCCTGTCAGTAGAAGCCTATATCCTCAGTGCCAAGATAAACAAGGTTAGATGTGTGCAGTTTATAAATCGTAAAAATACAAATAACTATTACCCTTCTCCATGTTTTAACTACTTAGACAAGAACAGTAAAACAACACCCAATCATGACCATCTATCATGACCATCTATCTGAACAACTACAGTAATTCTCTGGTCATAGATGGTCAGTAGTTCACCTTCACTGCACTTAAGATGAGGTTTATTTTGAACCAACAAGTAAAAAACACACATAGTTGACATTCATAGTGTAGCTGATTATCTGTCCAGTACTGCTAATGCATTTGTGCTGGCTCCCAGATAAGAATGCCCTATGTTTTAAAATTATTATCTCATTAGTAAAATTCATTAAATTAATTGTATAGCTTATGTCATGGATTAAACAATCTTGTTACTAGTACTAATATCTGAAAAACACATATCATTGGACTTAACTAACTGAAACACACGTCTACATCCTTTAACGGTTTGATAGGGTGTATGCAGTGTTTTAAGTGGGATGTTAAAGGAGGGGGTTTTCAAAAGGGGCATGGTCAAATGAGCATAACTAACTATACATCCATTACAAGAGGTGTGGTTAAAGAAGTTGTGGTATCCTAATAGTATGGTATGCCAAGGTTTAGTGTATGAAATGTTAAGGTAGGATTTAAATGTGTGGGACAAAGCATCTCTGGTCAGTTGCTCGCCTGCTGGTGTGGTGGCTGAGACGTTTCCCATAAACTTCTGTACTACAATAAATTCCTCATTCACAATCTTCTCCTGGCATAGCATACTTCATCACAGTGGTGACGATCTTTTGACAACTTTGTAGCACATCTTAATTAAGGATTGAATACCATTATTTCAAGTGTCTTTTCCATCATTAGTTTATAGACTGTGGTGAACCTGACAAGGTTTAAAAGCAGAATTCAGGGAAAAAGTTCCATAATAACATTACAGTCCTAAACTATTTGGAACATTTTAAAGCTCATTATCTTCACTCTACATGAAAAGTGGTGGGTGTTTAATGGGTGCCTAAATGTGTGAAAAGTATGATACTGATAATTAGCTAATACGCACAACATGATACCACCACCTTTTTTCCTTTCGCGCGTGGTAAGCCCACTATCATGTGGGCCAAGTGGAAAAAGGTGTTTTCCCATTAGGTTCCAGTTTGCGGTACTCTGAGCACAGAGAGGAAGGCCTATCTGCTTTTTCATTGTCTGGGACTGAAAGGGTAGGAAGTGTTTGAGCATCATCCAGACATTGAGGATGATGAAGTAGATGGGTTAAATTAATTTGAACTTTGTATCAAAAAACTAGATAGATATTACTTTAACAAAGTAAGTATAATTCTTGAGAGGGTACCACTTTGGTAAACGAATGGAGAAACTTCAAGAATCTGTGGAAAGATATGTCTCAAGTTTGTGCAAGTTGGTAGCATCATGCAGATTTGAGGGTAACCTTGAAGAACGTATCCACAATCAGTTTATGATAAGCTGTAACATTTAAAAAATGGGAAAAGTGAATGGTAGCAGAAGGATGGCCTGAAACTTGATGAGGCCTTGTTGATAGTGAAAAAGATTGAACATTCCTTTGCCGGTGTAACATCATTAAGAAGGAACTTATTCATACGTCTCAAGACAAAGTACATGTGGTGAACAAAATGCAAAGTAAACAGCATATTGAACATACTGACCAACCACGTTTTAGGTGTGGAGCTTCTAGTCAACTGGCTAAGTGTGGCTCAAGTGGTTGGAGCGGCAGACCCTGATGCAGAGGTCTGGCCCGGACCAGGGTTCAATTCCCTGCCTCGGCGGGTCTTGGGCTCAAAATTTCCCCGGACCTGACAATTCTCGCCTCAGTGCCTATTCCAATCATGGAGTCCCACTCTGTAACTCTGGGCAATAGTTTGCTTAATCTCCACAACGGCCCCTCGCAGCGGGATGCCTGGCTTTCACCTTGGGGATGCCCAGTAATGGGTTATCTCGCAGGGGAATACCAGGACGGGTTCCCTAAGCAAGTGCTGGGACGTTTTCGGGCAGCCATGCGCTCTACAAATCACATTTCATTTCATTTCATAATGACAAAAATTGTCCACCCTTGGCAGTAAAGTTTTGCATTAGTGGCAAGGTAGGGCACTTTGCAAATGATTACAGGTCTCAAAACAAAAGTAAGGTTAAAAAGGTAAAAGAAGTGGGTTCAGATGATGATGACGAATATGTGTATGATGAATTTCATTGTGGGAAGGTGGTACTTCAGATCGAACAATGATGTATAAAGAGTCCTGTTGATGCAGTTAATGTGAATGGGTAGCCGATTCTCATGATGTTCCATTCCGATGCTAGAATCTCATTGATCCCCCAAGGATTTCTATACACACACACTGATGGGTAAGGCCAAGCTCTTTAAACCAGACATTAGGCCGTTGGCTTATGGGGTCAACCAATAAAATGATTTGGGTATTTTTTAGGTGAATTAGAGTACATGGAACAACTCACTGCTGGGGAGACTTATGTTTCTTGCAAGGGAGATAGCATTTTTTGCTGGTTCCACCAGAAAGATTTAAATGTCCTCCTGGACCCCACCAGTGAACCTTGCATCATTTTAAAACAATTACCTACAGAAGTAGGGGTGGATCATGACATTAGCTTCTCCAAAACGAATGGTTCCATAGTTGAGGTAGTGACAGGGTAGAAAAGTACTCCTTGCTGCTAACTCCAGGAATTTAAGGAAGTCTCTGAAGACAAGTTATGGATGCCTGTCCAGTTATTCACACAAGATTGTTTTGAAGGACAAAGTAGCCCCAGTAGCAGGTAAAGTAAGGGGAGTACCCCTAAGTAAGAAACAGGCCATGCTTAGTGAACTAAATAAGTAGGAGAAAGAAGGGATTATTGTGTAGACAGAGGTGACCAAATGGCTTTCTCCTGTGGTCCTAGCCTGCTTTGGGTGAGGTTCAGGTGTGTGTAGATTTGAGGGGACTATACAAGACTGTGGTGGTAGACAAGTATCCCCTTCCTGAAATCAGTTATAATTGAGCATGAGGTGCTTTGCTTCTAATGGACCATAAATATTCTAACAAAGTTTCTCTGTGGGACAGGCTTTTTGGTATAAACAGACCATAAGCCTCTTAAGGATGTTTTTTGTAAAAAAAAGTTTGGATGCAATTTCAGGACGCTTCTGCAAAGCGGTTGTGGCATTACAGGATTACACATTTAAGGTGGAAAACATCCCTGGTGCAGAAAATAAAGTTGTAGACTGTTTGTCATGTTTGATACAAAGCAGTCTAGTTGTGAACCTGAGGCAGATGAGCCATGGGATTTGAATGAAGTCAGTGAGGCTGAGTGAAAATCATTAATGACCAAAGATGTCTTTTTAAAAGAGATGATCAATTTTCTCAGCAATGGGTGGAACTCAAGGAAAGTGTTGAGTGAGGGAGGACTGAGATTTTGGAATGTATGGGATGATCTATCAGAGAGTGATAGGATGCTGTGGAGAGGCACCAGACTGGTTCCTCCCAGTAAAGTCAGATAGAAGTTCATTAATCTGTGTCACCAAGGTCACCTAGGAATTTAAAAAACTAAGGAGGTCAGGTTACACTGTTGGTGGCCAGGGATGGACACCCATGTTGAAAGAATTGGCAGAAACTGCATGGAGTGTTGGTCTAGTGATAAAACGTATCAACCACAAGTTTAACCAATGCTGGTGAGAGATACCCCTGAGAGACTATGGCAGGTGGTAGCTTTGGACAAACTCAGACTTGTCACAGGTAGGGCAGGTCAATCTTATTTGTTATTTTTGATGGGTATGTTCTTACGCTGGCCGGAAGTGTGCTTCACACAGAACACAGAAACATATAAGGTAGCTGCTTTACTCAGCAAGGTCTTCAGCAATGAAGGACTCCAAGATAAAATTCGAACTGACAACAGTGTTCAGTTTGTCTCTGAAGACATGGAAGACTTTTTTACCATCAGGGTATTTAATCGCAAGAAATGCTCTCTCTATCATCCCGAAACCAACGGAATGGTAGAGATAGTTATAGGGTTTAAAAATAGTCTATACAAATCTCTAAAATGCGAAACAAGAATTGGAAGAAAGACATACTAGAGGGAGTTGAAACGTACCATCTAACTCCTCAGTCAGTCACAGGAAAAATGCACTTTGAATTGTTCTGGGGCAAAGTACCAAATACCTTGGTGCACCCATTTTGTATGATGTGTTAACTTCCCATGAGAGGGCTCTCCTGCAAGGATGGATGGGAGGAAACTCAGCGTAAAAATATTAGTATAAGAAAGCAAAATGTTGATAGCAGTAAAGCAGATGAGCACACTAAGGTGGGTGTAGCAGATACTGTGAAGGGGAAACTGCTGCAGAAATGAGGAGCATCCAGTAGTGGCCCGTAGGGGGAGTGGGATGGGGCAGAAAGGCAGGGCGGTGGAGGGGCAGGGTGGGGGGTAGTAAACACCGGAATATGGATGATTGGAGGTAAGTAAACAATTAAATAATATATTGTGTAAAAATGTTATGTGTGTAGTTTACTACATTACTTATGACGCTAGATAGACGTCACTATTGTCCCTGGTAGCAACCTTGATAATTGTTCTTATACTTTTTGACATTTGAGCGCAAGTAAAAAACCTTCTATTTTTTGGATCTGTTGCAATTAAATAATGAACATTGATTTTGTGGCGCGCGCTACATCGCATTTTCCCTCCACGGGCCGCCAGTGAAAGCATTAAAGTTTTCTCTTGTTTTACTATGGTTAAGGTGTTTGAAATTCGGTTAAACTTAGTGATGACCGTATTTGGAATTTAAACATAATTGTAGTGGTACAATTTGTCCCAATGAATGGAAATAGAAGGACAGATGAATGCGACATAGTGAAAGAGAAGGAAACGAGCTGTGAAAGCCCAGTGTGCGCAAGTATGTCGTACTGAAAACCGTACGTATCACTGAGCCTTATCTTCTAGGGCTGAAAAGCATACACAATGGTTTTCTTTTGACGTGGTTCCGCTTTGACCTTTTCCACTACTTATTGTCATACCCTGATGGTTCTCACAGAGGTCAGTGCCTCATGCCCTGTGGCTGCGATGGCGAATCTCCTCAGGACATGATGCACTTTTTAATGATCTGCACTTTTTATGCTGTTCCAAGAAGGTTATTTATTATTCCTATCTTTAAAAAAATTGGCTTTTATTTTCTTACAACTTCTGTCTAGTGATGCCATTTTTTACACTCTCAATTTTGTACGGTTTGCTGTCAGAAAAAGGATATGTTGTAAATAATATCTGTAGTGTAATTTATGTTTTTTTACATGTGTGATTTTATAACATTTGTCAACTTGTAATCTTATTTATGGTATACCATAGGCAGTATGACTTTTATGGTTTTATCATTAAAGCCGAAAAAAGTTTTATTGATTGATTGATTGGTTCCAATGAATGGAAACGTAAGGACGGATGAAAATGTTCAATGTGAGCCAAGACGTAATAGACGGATTATGGTTCCTTCTACATACATTAGGGATTTTGTTTTCAAATGCTTAATCAAATCTCTTCCTACATATATTTAAGAGTATGTACACATCTTTGGTTTCTTTCTCATTCTGGAAAACCTTGGTAATGGTGCATACTACTTTGTGAATGTTTTTACTTAAAAGTTATTCAAATTAATTCTCAATATACCATGTGCTGGAACATGTATGTAACGTTATCAATTTTTTTCGTTTTGTTTTGTTTTTTATTGTTTACATTTCTTTTGTGTCATATTTTTTTATTGGAGTTCAAAGATAGGCAATTTCATAGGTTACAAAACAATATAGTAAATATAAATCAGTATGCGACAAATAATAAATATTGTTTATATTTCTGTTATATGCATTAATTTCAATGTGTTTTGGATGATCCCTTCCTTTCCTGATTTACATAGTTAAATAAGTTAAATAAAATGTAAGAGGGGAAGATGTGTGGTATCCTAATAGTTTGATATGCCAAGGATTAGTGTATGGAATATTAAGGTAGAATGTCGGTTGTGTGGTGCAAAATGTATGTGGTCAGTTGCTCACCTGCTGGTGTGGTGGCTGTACTACACTAAACTCCTCCTTACAATCTTCTCATAGCATGACCTACTTCATCACAGAAGTGTAAACTAAAATTCTGTGCTACCTACAGAATGCTGCCTGAAAAGCACTTAAGCACCTCTCTGTGAGCTTTCCGTTACTACATCCAGACTTATCACACAATAGCGGGCATATGTCTAAAGCAAACCAGAGCTATTGGTTTTGTTAAAGCCGGTTAAGCCTTATCAGATAAATGAGTAACAATAATACTACTTTTTTGAATTATTAGAAATAAAAATATGTCAATTCTGAAAATCTGAAATAGTGAATTAAACATTTCTGAGATTGGATGAAGCGTTAATAGTCTGAAAGGTGTTGTTCTCACTTCAGTTCTCTCTTTCACACCACTTTGCTCTGTTGCCTCACAAAGCGACACTTAAAAACGTTTCTCCCCACATCTTTCAGAAATCCCCCGTCTGCATATTTCACCCCATTTCTCTCTCATGGCCAGCACCCTCTTTTCCCTTGCTCCTTCTACACTTACATCTTTAAATCTCCCAGGCATCAAGATCTTCAACTACACGCACACAAAATTATTATTGACCTGAAATTACTGCAGTTTCTTTGGCTTTCACCATGTAAATATTTCCACAACCTTGTACCTTTTTTTACCCATTTTTGTATATAATCACTTCTACAATTGGTTCATGCTACTGTTTCAATGTGCGCCCTGCAGAGGAGCAAAGGATAGTATCAGCATGTGTTTTGAACAGATTCATCACACAGTCACAGGCACTGTGAGAACCTCACACTGCTTACAGCCTCAAATTCAGAGCTCTCAGTCCTGGGCCACCAACCCGCGAACTGAACTCACAGACAACTAACTACAACGGACCTAGTTCACAGACTGCACAATGCAAGATTAATATGCTGCATGAAAAAAAGAGAAAGACACAGTTCAGAAAGTACTTTCAGGGGAGTGAATTAAGTAAAACATGTAAAATGCAAACGAGGAGCTCCCTCACTTTCATGGATTATTTTAATGAATTTAACAGTTGTTTTTATGTCGACGCTGAGGAATTGGAAAGTGTTTTCCTTGTAAATGGCATCAATTTAGAGGCAGATAAGTTCCCTTTCCAAAGTCCGTTTTTAATTACGGATGAGTCCTAGAACAATTGTATTGACTGCGTTTATGGAATTCGTTTAAAGTAAATATTGTTAGTATGCCCCAACTGAAGCAAAGGTGTTCTATATAATCCATTTTATCTGGAGAATCTATCAACTGCAGAAAGGCATTGGTGTACCTCCAAAATATGTTATTATTAAAAACCGCACTGGAAATCAAATACTGAGCTCTGTATACCCTTTGAAACAATAAAATAATGCAGCCATTTGAAACCACAGTGTGCTCTTGTACTATCAGTGGTTTCGTAAAATTATAAAGTCTTGATGGATTTGCAGTAGGAGGCAGTCTCAGCAGGACAATAATAGAGCTGGGGTAAATGCAGTGCTAGAATGAGTGTGCACAGTTGCCTCACATGTGAATAGGCGTCTTCAAATTTCATAATTGTAAAACCATCATTTTTCAGGTTGTGGTCATTGTGAAGTAGATCACGCTGCCAGTCTAGTGCGCTTTTCCTACATGAACTCTCCTTCCCTCAACTTTTCTTAGACAGTGTATGTAGCATTCTGCTAGATGGGCTGACACACAATTACTTTAGGATTGAGGTTTCCTTCCCAGATTTATTGAAGAGAATCTTGATAGCACTAGTATGCAGGTAGTCTGGGATATGTTAAAGGCTGGCATTAGGGGAGACACATCTAAGTATGGCTGGGAGACTCAAAAGAGGGAAAAACCTGTTATATATATTATAAGAGAAACTGGGCAAGGCTGAAGCCCACTTGATAGAGGTTCTCTCTGATGGAGGTGATTCAGAGATTTCTCAATCAAGGATTTTAATGGCCATGTCGGCAATTACAGAAATCTCTATCCAAAAATCAGCAGGCAGATATACGGCTTGGCGGACCAGGTTTTACAAGAGTAATGAAAGGGAGGGTCATATGCTTGCAGTTCGTGCCAGAGAAAAAATATTGCAAACTGGTATTATAGAAATTATTGATCCTAATGTTGGTCCACTTAATGACCCAGATACCATTTTATACACTTTCCAAAAATGTCATCAAAATTTATATGCAGAGGACAATCGGATGGAACTTTGTGAGATTGAAGAATATCTTGATGGAATTGTTCTCGAACAGCTTTCCCCTGAGAGGAAAGAAATGTTAGAATCACCATCTCAAATTGAGGAAGTGAAACTGGCTATTGATTCTTTGCCATTTGGGAAAGCTGTTGGTACAGGCTCAATACCAGGCGGATTTTATCAAAGAATCAGCGTACAGCTACTGGTTGTGATGCTAGATATCTACCGTAGAGTCCAATCTAGTGAGGTCCCACCCGAAACATGGAAATCGTGGTTATATTCCCAAAAAAACTTAAACCTATAAATGAGCTAGGGTCATACCGACCTATTACACTGATTAACAGTGACACAGACATTTATGATAAAATTCTTGCTAATAGGTTGGCATCTGTGATTAGGAATTTAGACTCTCCCCATCAACATTAATTTGTTCCTGGGCGCGGGACAACGGACCATATACGCCGGACTATTGTCCTTTTTGACTACACTGAGATAACGGGAGACCCTATGGCTTAATATTCTTAGATGAAGAAAATACATTTGATCGGGTCTCCTGGTCCTTCTTGTGGGAAATTAGGGAAAGAATAGGCTTGGGCAAAGGGTTTATCAGGGCTATAAAAGGCATGTACTGGGAACCTATAGCTAGAATTACCTTGATGGGCCTCACATCTGATATAATTAAGATCACAAGAGGGACGAGGCAAGGGTGTCCCTCTTTTCCTTTATTGTTTGCCATCTACATTGATCCCTTAATTAGGAAAAAGAGGAGAACCAAAAGATTTGAGATATTAATACTAGAGGAGGAAACACCAAGATTCTAGCTTATGCTGATGATCTGGCAAAATTTACACCTAACCCTCGGGTTGCCCTCATGGAGATAGAGAAAGTAGCTAACCAGTTCGGCAAATTCTCTGGCTATCACCTTAATGAAAGTAAAACGTTAATTGTTAAAAACGATAGAATAAATCTGCATGACTCTCGGGTAGTTGGGCATGCAAGATATCTAGGGGTAGGGATTAGTGCTAATGTTGATAAAATTGTTAATATCAATTTGGAGTCATTGATGCAGAAATCTAAAATAGATTTTAACAAGATGAATAATTTGCATCTTACATTGGTGGGAAGGTGTAATGTAATTAAAATGTTATTTCTCCCCAAAATCTTATATTTTTTAGAGCAATCCCATTAGAGATAGGTAAATCTTGGCATTAAGAGATGAATCGATTGATTTCTAGTTTTCTCTGGGCCGGACAACGTCCCGAAGAGCTCTAAAGTATATGACTGCACCCAGAGAGCGCGGGGGCTGGTCAGTCCCAAATCTTCTAGTATATAAATAATATTGGGCACCAGCTATGAAATAGATGGCCGATCTGTTGAGAAGTGACTGTGGGGATATAAGGAAAGCATCTAATGTCTCCATTTATGAGGTAATATATGGGGCAAAAGTTAAAGGATGTCTTATGCAACATATTGATTTTGCTTATTTTAAAAGGGTTAGATTTAAGGTATTACTGGGTGCATTCAAAGCCTGGATGGCAGTTTGGGAAAAATTGAATATTGGCAGAATTCACAGATATACTCCAATAGCTAATAATGATTTACTTACAACCCTATTTCAAGGCGGATTTATGAAAATCTGGGTCTGAAAAGGTGTACGTCATTTGGGTGATTTATTGAATGACAAGGAAATCTTTTTATTTAATATAATTAAGGAGAAATTTGGGTAAGGGAATAATCATTCTTTTAAATATTACAGTTAAGGGACTTTTTGACTAAAAAGACAGTTTGTTGCAGTAAAATTCCTTTATTAGATATGGTGTTCGGGGCTTGTCCAACATTGTCCCCAATATACAAATTATTCAACAAGGAAATGGGGGATGAATTAGTTACACATATGCGCCGGTGGCAGGAGCTTTTACAAGCAGGGACAGGAGAATGTGAAGACACCCTTTGGTTGAGCCAGACAGCATTTATTTTTGCAAAGCTTCAAGTACAGTGTTTTAAGACGTGGCTTATTATATATATTACACCAGCACAGATTTTCAGATGGGGTGGGACTTCAGGTATACACTGCTCTCGATGCATAGAGTTAGCCGCTGATAGTCTACATTTGTTCGCCACATGTCCTAAGCTTGCTCCTTTGTTCATTGAGAAAGGTAAACGTCTTAGTACAATTCTGGGATATATGGTGGAGCTTACACCAGGTAATAATTCTGGGAGTAAGTAAACAGGAAATGGGTGAATAAACCAGATTTTGTTATTTACAGCTATGGCAGTGTTTAGGCTATGCATGGCCAGTGTATGGTTAGATTGTGATCCTCCCTCAATACACTGCTGGTTAGGGAAATTGCTTCCTACATATAGGTGGGAGACTGCAATATATGAGAAGGGGATACAGAGCACAAAAAAGAGGTCTTGAAATTTGAGAGCCTATAACTAGGTGGATTAAGGAAGATGTGGATTTGATGGATTATGAGTAGACATGTTAGTTACAAGTGGTGGAGTGGTGTGGCTCACTGGTTAGAGGCGGCAGACCTGTAAGCAGAAAACAGCCCGGGACCAGGGTTCAATCCCCGACGCGGCAGGGTCGTGGACCAGGGTCAAACGGACTTGATAATTCTCGCCTCGGTGCCTACTCTAACCAGGGAACACACTCTGCAGCTCTGGGCATTAAGCTTGCCTCATCTCTACAACGGCCCCCCACAGATGCCGGGGATGCCTGGTTTCACCTTGGAGATACCCAGAAAGGGACCATCTCACAGGGAAAACGAGGACGGGTGCCCCAGCGGTTTTCAGCGCCAGGATACTCCTTGGAGTCACAGTGCGCTTTACAAGTACACCCACATTTACATTTACAAAGCCCGTTGGCAATGTATATACCTAATCATTTTTTTTGTTAAAGGTTAAAGAGTAATTTCAGCACTAGTAATGTATAAATGTAATGTCTCTTGGATCAAGAGGGAGGGGGTGACGTTGCGTAGGAGCGTTGGGGTTTTAGGGTGTGGAGGGGGGAAAGGAAATATAAAATGATGGACATCGATTATATTTGTTTCATGTAACATATGATATGTTTTGTTTTCCTTTGTTTGATGTCTAAAATAAAGATTTATACATTTAAAAAAAGGATTGAGGTTTCCATTAAGAGTGTTTACATGAAATTCTGCCTCTCCTTTCCAACTGTTACATGAAGAAAATCTCATGATGCAAGATACAATTTCTGTTTTGCTAATACAGGACTTACTGTGACAGATTTATTAAAAAAAACATCTTACCCCATACTTGTTTTCACCATTTTCCAGATCTAAACCAGTTAATTTGTTTTACTGACCATGAAAAGAGGTCTAAGAGCCTAATGTAAAGATCCAACTTTAAATCTAACGTCAGTTTATTCCTTCCTCCTTTTTTACTAACACCTCTTTGTACAGGATGTGGAGCTCAGGCCGTCTTCCTGTATTATTGCATACAGTGCTACACTTTGAAGCAATGTCATTGAATATGCTGGTTGTCTTTTCCAGGCAGTGCTTCACTATCCAAACCAGCAGACCAGGAACATTCACGTGTCTCCTAGTCATCATATCCTGGTGTAAGTAGGATTTTTCACTCCCCAGGCTGATAGTGGCACACACTCCACATACATACATATATATTCAGTTGAGCCCTGACTCACCTTTGTGGTCCCATATCCCACTGAATTTGTCTTCGGTCATACTCTGCTGGTCCTAGGTCCAGGGTGTGGCCCTATATAGGGCCATATTTATGACCAGCATCGTGGTGCAAGAGAGACACAACCTTAAATCAGATTTTTGATGACACACAAAGCCACTTTGCATGGTTTTGAGTGGCTCCAACAATCGAGTAACGCCACGCGGCACCAATCGATGCATTGCTTTACTCTGCCCTGAGTAGGCCTTCCATGGGTGCTGTGTGTGTGTTCTCACACAACTTCCATGGATGTTAACACATTCTGGGACTTAAAAGACTTTGTAAACCTGGGTATGAACCAAAAATATACGCCTCCCCAGGTGAGTCCTAGCAAGGGGAAATACATTTATTTCTCCACGTTACTTCCTCTTTCTATGTCTGATGCATTCTGCAGCACACACCTGTTTTGCGCAATTTATATTTATGGTAAGCCCCCACATTGATATATGATTCCCCTTCCCCCTTTTGTTCTTCTTTTTTTTCTCTTTTCTCTCTGCTTTATCTTTAATTTTTCACTTTTTCTTTCTATCTCCTTCTTTACCCCCACTATACATATATTACATATATAATTTTTCTTCTCATTTGAGATACATTAGCTTTTTCTCCTTTTTCGAATCAACCTGCTGTTACAATCTCTGGATGGACTTTAGTATTATACCATTAGTCTTTCCCTTTTCTTTCTGCTTCAACCAAATCAAATAATCCTCCCTTTTTCTCAATAAGAAAATGTGATTGGGATTGATATTAATTGACTTTGGAAACCAAATTTTAATTCCATCCATTTTAAGGTGTCTGCACCTGATTCCCCTGTTATTTCCTCTCAGGGATAACCAGTGTTTTGAAATTTGTATATACTGTAATTGTCATTTTGTGATGTTTATATTTTTGTAGTGTTAGTGTTTTTTGGGTCAATTTAGATTTGTTAAGATCAGTTTTTTTGTGTGTACAGAAATCCTTTTTTGGTGTATTGTTTTCTACTTTTCTATGTATATTTATGTATATGTCTCATTATACTTTATTCGATATAAAATATCATTAAAGTACAAACAAACATACATTGTGACAAGAGAGTAAAAATAGAGATTAAAAAGAGCGATTTGTAGCTATTTCATACAGTGAAAAGACACATTTAAAAGCAATAAAAATACATATATACAGTTAAAAATAAGATTTTTAAGCGATCTCTCAATTGATAACAGTAATGTACAAACAAGGATTCTATTCCTGCAGGCTGTAAACATTTTTATAGTTTAGAGACTTAGAACGGATATACCATGCACTTGATAGGTATTTAGCAACTCCGCATACAACAGCTAGGGAGCTTGTATCAGTTAAAAGGATACGAAGAGCAACTCTAAAATCTCTTACCCCTATCAACAAGCATACCGATTTCAACCATTTTGCTCTCGCATATTTATATGCTTTACATCCAAACAAGAAATGCGGTAAGGATTCAGTTTTACGTGGGCAACATGGACAGGAGCCATCTGGGGCCCGACTACTTTTCCAACCCTCCACGAATTTGTTGAGTGGAAGTGTCCTGTATCTCATTTTTAAAAAGATGACTCTATCTTTGGGTTTTTGAATAAAATCTAAAAAAGGTTCGAACCTCATGCGGGGCTTATGCTCTAAAAATTGAGCAGTTAAAACTCCCCACTCAGTGTTCCTAAGTTCCTCAGTCTGGCACCACTCCCAATAGATTTTCTTAATTACTTGTTTTGGCGGAGGGGTCTGTGTAATCCAGGATTACGCCAAACCCAGCTTGGTGACCATCTGTTTGAGTTTGGTTAGCCACTGAATCTTGTTCGCACCGTTTAGTTTGATAAGTTCGTCCATTACCTGAGCGTAGTTTGCTAGTTCTGGGGTCCTCCTCAGACGCACCCAGAACAGCAAAGGACGAAGGCGAACTATATCTGATATCGAGCATTTGCCCATATCGTGGAGAAGAGGCTTCAAGGGGGTGGAGGTGGGGAGAGAAACTAGGTCCCTCAAAAACTTATTTTCAGCTCTAGTCAAGTCTTTTATATTTTCACTGGCCCAAAATTCAGATCCATAAACTGCAGAAGCCAGTGCTTTCCCTTCGTAGACTGCAAGTGCAGGGGCTTTGGGCCTACTTGCAGACATACGCTGGCTCCTCAGAATAGCACCAGACACTCTCTTCAGGTTTATCAACATCTTGGAGATGTAAATGTAAATGTAAATGTAAATAAATTTATTAAGCGCGGTTGCTGCCCACGGGCGTCCAAGCGCTGAGTTCAAGCAGAGAAGAGACGGAGCAGAAGAGTTAGCACTCAAAGGATTTGGCAAACAGTAACGTTTTCAGCTTTTTCCGGAACGAGAGCAGATCTGGGTTGGACCGAAGTGGAAGGGGGAGAGCGTTCCAAAGCTTAGCAGTGTTCCAGGAGAATAGCCTACCCCCGGTCCTGGCTCGCTTTACTCTAGGAACAACTGCTAGGAAAGCCTCCGTGGACCGGAGGTTCCTGTTTGGATGGTAGGGGATGACAAAGTTGTCAAAGATTGCTGGTCCTGTTTTCCAGAAGGCCAGGTGCGCAATGCATAGCGCCTTAAAAGCCACTCTCTGCCTCACTGGCAGCCAGTGCAGACTCTTTAGTCCAGGTCTGGCAGACTGGGTTCGCGGAATCTGTAGCAGGGTACGTGCTGCGCAGTTTTGTACCACCTGCAGCTTCCGGAGGGTCATCTCGGGGGCCCCTACGTATAGAGCATTATTTGAGTCCAGGCGGGACTGGATGAGGCCTTGTACTGCTACCTTTTTTGCTTCCAGAGGTAAAAGCGGGAGGACCTTCCTCAGGATTCTGAGCAGGCCGAAGCATGTGGCGGACAACTTGGTAGCCTGGGTGGAAAAAGAGAGCTTTTTGTCGAGCCACACTCCTAGGCTCTTTACATTTTCCTTAGGGGTGGGAGGAGCGCCCAGCCCGCGGGGCCACAAGGAAGTGAAAGGTACTGGCGGAGCTGGGCCTAGAAGCATGAGCTCCGTTTTCTCTCCGTTCAATTTGAGGAAGGAGTTGGTCATCCACTCCTTGACGTCCTCTAAGCATTTCAGCAGACCTCCCAGGGGTTGCCCGTTGTTCTCATGGGCCAATGAAACCACTAGCTGAGTGTCGTCGGCGTACGACACAATTTTAATGCCGTACGGTTCGACGACCCCAGCCAGCGGTCTCATATATATATTAAATAGCGCAGGGCTCAAAGAGGAGCCCTGCGGTACTCCGCAGCTGAGTGGTTTGCTGTGTGACACTGTGTCACCGTCGAAGATCTGAAAAGATCTTTCTGACAGGAAAGAGTCAAACCACCTAAGTGCGTCACCTGATACTCCGATGTCATAGAGACGGTTCAGCAAGGTGGCATGGCTGACCGTATCGAAGGCAGCACTTAGATCAAGGAGGATCACTGCCACTGATCCTCCCTGATCCAGTACCCTTCGAGATTCTTCGGTGACCGCTAGTAAGGCGGTTTCAGTGCCATGCTTCGGTCTGAAGCCTGCCTGGGACGTGTGTAATAGAGAATAATTTTCTAGGAACTGGACCAGCTGGGCATTTATATATTTCTCCAGCACCTTGCTTGCCCATGGGAGGAGTGAGATGGGGCGGTAACTGGAGTGATCGTCAGGGTCCAGGTTGGGTTTTTTCAACAGCGCCCGCACCATGGCTTGCTTCCAAGCTAAGGGGACTGTGCATGCGGATATGGATGAGTTTAGAAGCTCCAAGATTACAGGCAAGGTGGTTTGACATGCCTGCATCAGGACTTCCGGTGGAGCTGGGTCACGTGGTGAGCCCGACTTGACTTGGCACGCCACTTTGCTAAGAGTGTCAAGATCCAGAGGAGGGAAGTGCTCAAGAGTTGGCTGGTCTGGGGGCGGAGGGGGTCTGGGGGGGGAAGGGTCAGTCGCATCGGGGGTTGTGACTACTGTTGGGAAAGTGGAGTAGATTTCCAAAACTTTATTGTAAAAGAATTCCGCAAGCTCATTGCATTGATCCTGAGTTTTGTTCGGGGGGGGAGCAGTGTTGACGCTAGTGCATTGCTTTATTATGTGGAAAATCTCCTTGGGCTTGGATTTGGCTTCCAAGATTTTATCAGAGTAAAAGGCTGCCTGGGCTGCCTTGACCCCTTCTCTGTAGGCTCTAATCGCCTCTTTGTAGGATACCTTTTTTTCCGGGAGGAAGTCTAATCGCCAGGCTCTCTCTCGTTGCCTGCAAAGGCGTTTTAGCTCTCTCAGAGCGTCGGAAAACCAGGGAGCTGATTTCTGCAATCTTTTTGAAGAGGATCTGCAGAGAGGGAGGATCGTATCTAACGAATTCGTAATCCAGCTCACATAGTTTTTGTTTGATACATTGGGGTCAGGGCAGGGAGGTGGACGAGTGGAGTCCAGGTTGTGCGTCCATGATTCCAAGGGGAGTTTTGTCCAATTCCTCCTGGTTGTAACTAGGGGGGGTAGCTGGGGGGTTTTGTGAGTAATCCAGGTGAAGGGAACCAAAAAATGGTCTGACCATGGGAGGGGGGTGGGTTGGTCAACAGTCAGGTCGGTGCAATTGCTAAAAATTGGGTCGAGTAAATTACCCTTTTCATGGGTCGGGGCTGTAACCAGCTGGGACAGTTGAAGAGCTCCTAGGTCATCTATTAATTCCCTAGCGATGTGGTCTAAGGGGGAGTTAAAATGAAAATTGAGGTCCCCTAAGACCGTATAGTTGGCAGAAGACAAAATTCTTTTTGCTATAATCTCTGGAAGAGATCTATGGAAGAGTTTTGCTGGCTCAGGGGGGCGATAAATCAAAGTGCCAGAGAATGAACTGTTGGCATTAAACTTTATGCAAAAATTGACACTCTCGCACTCAGGGATGGTTTCCGCTGTAGTACGGCAACGATACTGGTCCTTGAGTATAATTGCCAGACCTCCGCCTCTCCCTTCCGGCCTGTCCAATCTAAAGATATGGTAACCAGCGGGTAAGGCTGAGACTATATCTGGCTCAGATTGAGCAGTGAGCCAAGTCTCCGTCAGGAAAATCGCGTCTGGCTTGTGCTCCTCGAGCAGCATAGCGATTTGTGTGCTATGCTTCGGCAGTGATCGGCAGTTTAACGCATACATACAGTATTTCTGTGACAAGGCCGACGGGGAGGTATTGCGGAAGGAGTGTTTGCAGTCAGGGCAACGGGGGGGGAGCTCTGTAGGTGCATAGATGTGAGTGCACTGGACAGCAGCTGTGCTTCCTATGCTATGTAGGACTGCCGAGCTGTATGTGCTGCTCTGAGGAGTGGGGGAACCAGGGTTTCTGGCCCCTGGTCCCGTCTGGACGCGGACGGGCGCAGACGGGCTTGCCTTTGGCGCGCCTTCGGCGCACCGCCGGCGCGCCCGCTGCGCCCGTCCGCTGCGCTTCCGGTAGGGACACATGTTTTGTAGCAATGTGGAGTGGGAGAGAGAGGGGGCGTGGCTACGGAAGTGGGTGTGTCTCTAGCGACCGGCCAATCCCGTCGGTGCAGCTGGAAGTCCCTGCCTACGTCAGCAAGCAATCTGCTGGCCAGGGAAAGAGGGACAGAAACGGCGAGTTAAAATAGTTATTTTCAGCAATTTAGTGCAGTTTTAAAACAATCTGTGCCCTGCTCCCGGCTGTGCCTCAAGAGCTCTAGCTATACAAACGCCGCGCTCGAGATCAGCGCGCGTTATAAACTAAAGGGGGCGTGGCTACGGAAGTGGGCGTGTCTCTAGCGACCGGCCAATCCCGTCGGTGCAGCTGGAAGTCCCTGCCTACGTCAGCAAGCAATCTGCTGGCCAGGGAAAGAGGGACAGAAACGGCGAGTTAAAATAGTTATTTTCAGCAATTTAGTGCAGTTTTAAAACAATCTGTGCCCTGCTCCCGGCTGTGCCTCAAGAGCTCTAGCTATACAAACGCCGCGCTCGAGATCAGCGCGCGTTATAAACTAAAGGGGGCGTGGCTACGGAAGTGGGCGTGTCTCTAGCGACCGGCCAATCCCGTCGGTGCAGCTGGAAGTCCCTGCCTACGTCAGCAAGCAATCTGCTGGCCAGGGAAAGAGGGACAGAAACGGCGAGTTAAAATAGTTATTTTCAGCAATTTAGTGCAGTTTTAAAACAATCTGTGCCCTGCTCCCGGCTGTGCCTCAAGAGCTCTAGCTATACAAACGCCGCGCTCGAGATCAGCGCGCGTTATAAACTAAAGGGGGCGTGGCTACGGAAGTGGGCGTGTCTCTAGCGACCGGCCAATCCCGTCGGTGCAGCTGGAAGTCCCTGCCTACGTCAGCAAGCAATCTGCTGGCCAGGGAAAGAGGGACAGAAACGGCGAGTTAAAATAGTTATTTTCAGCAATTTAGTGCAGTTTTAAAACAATCTGTGCCCTGCTCCCGGCTGTGCCTCAAGAGCTCTAGCTATACAAACGCCGCGCTCGAGATCAGCGCGCGTTATAAACTAAAGGGGGCGTGGCTACGGAAGTGGGCGTGTCTCTAGCGACCGGCCAATCCCGTCGGTGCAGCTGGAAGTCCCTGCCTACGTCAGCAAGCAATCTGCTGGCCAGGGAAAGAGGGACAGAAACGGCGAGTTAAAATAGTTATTTTCAGCAATTTAGTGCAGTTTTAAAACAATCTGTGCCCTGCTCCCGGCTGTGCCTCAAGAGCTCTAGCTATACAAACTATATAGAGAGTCCCATTTCATTTTATTGTTTAACCTAATTCCTAGGTAATCAAAATTCTCCACCACCTCCAGGGGGGGTCCCATCAAGAGTACTGTTAATTTTGTTTGCCTTCTTTGAAGGGGACAAGACCATTAGCTTGGTTTTAGATGTATTGATGGTCAGCCCACGTTCTTCACAGAACAGACTGAATCTATTTAGTAGTTTCTGGAGTCCAGAAGGGGTTTTGGAGAGCAAGAGCGTGTTGTCAGCGAAGAGGAGTGTGGGTGTTTTTTCCCCCGCCAGGACCGGGGCATCGGCATTGTCCTCCCTCAAATGGTCTACCACCCCATTAACAAAGAGGGAGAACAATGTCGGGGCCATCACACAACCCTGGCGTACTCCTCGATTCACAGGCACTTTCTCTGTTAGCTGACCCTGCCTACCCCATCTAATCTTGGCATATTTATCTAGGTGGAGTTTGGCTGTAAGCTCTAGTAGGTATCGCGGGAACCCCATGTCCAGCAGCACCCTCCAGAGTTTATCACGAGGGACCAGATCGAAAGCACTCTTTAGATCAATAAAGGGCAGGTATAGGTTCCCCTTTTTGATGGTTACAGTTTTCCAGTATGTTGCCCAGAACCTAAATACCTGTTCCATTGTGCCCACACTCTTACAAAACCCCACCTGGAAGTGGGACAGGATATTCCCCCCTTCTAACCACGTGTTTACTCTGTTTATGATGACCCTGCCAACTATTAGGTTCATTAGTGGGGAAATATAGTCGGACCACAGTTTGGGATCATGCAAATAAAGGTCGCCCGGTAGGCCATCGGGGCCAGCGACTTTAGAGGGGACGAGAGACCTGATTGCCTCAGCAACTTCCTGTACTGTAAAGGGCTCTGCTGCTGCTAGTTCCTCAGTAGGCGTTTCTACGCAATATAAACTAGAGAAGTGGGAGTACCATTGGTGCTCAGTTATGTGATTGGGGAGTGGCTCTGCTCCTTTCCTATCATAGTTATTTATCAAAGACCAGAACTGGTTAGAATTCCTCAAGGTTGCGGCGTCCTTAAGCTGCTGCCAATAATCTTCTTCCCATTCCTTCTTTGCGTTAATGGTGCAGGCTTTGTAATCCCTTCTGGCCATCCGCACAGCAATGGGATCATTATTCCTAATTGCATTTGCTATAGCCTTTCTCTTTGTTATGCATCCTGCAGTGTACCAGGGTGTACCTACTTTTGACTTATTTTTCTTGGTGCCTACTTGATGTTTTCCATAACAAAAAATGAACCAATTTTCTCTGTTAGATCTTTATAGGCATCCATGAAATTGGCACACTTCTCATTGGTATACAGCAGGTTACAGGATATTAGTTCCATGGTTCCTGTTTCTACTAATTCTTTAATTTGAATGAGGTTCTCTTCTTGACATGCCACCTTGTTCCATTTTAATTTACGCTTGCAGTTAGACAGAGCCACCTCTTTTGTGGTCATTAGTGGGCCTATTATCCCTGCCCTTTCTTTACCCCAACTAAGTTCCATACAGAGCGGATTGTGGTCACTATTGTGTGTCTGCCTTACTTCCATGTCAATTAGTTTGCTCCATGAACCTATGTCGAGCAGAATATAGTCTATGCGAGATGGGCAGCTGAGTTTCTTATAGGTCATTGCACCGTTGGGATCTGAGATTGTTCTACCATTAGGGGCACGTAAGTTGTGTCCTTGTGTCAAGGCATTTAGGGCCAGATGTAGGTAATTCTAATTTACCACTTCTAAAATACCGAATCATACCGATTCGGTATTTAAGAAGTGGTAAATTAGAGGGGGGGAAATGTAGGTAATTCAGAATCGGTAAATACCGAATCGTTAAGATTCGGTATTTATCGATTCAGTAAATACAGAATCGGTAATGCCCATTGATTCCTATGGGCATTGAAGCCCATAGGAATCATTGGTCATTACCGAATCGGTATTTACCGATTCGTTAAATACCGATTTTTGCAAGGGTGCAGGGGTTGTCACTTTGACACCCTCTAGCACCCCGAATTCAGGCACGTGTGACATGTGGCACACAGACATGCCCTAAGGGCATGTCTGACTGTCACTTGGCACAGGTGTGCATGCACACATGTGCATGCACACCTGGATTCGGTATTTTACCACCCAATTGGATTGGGTGGTAAAATACCGATTCGGTAAGGCCTGTGGGACTCAGAAGAGTCCCACCTACATCTCCAATTTACCGAATCGGTAAAAATACCGATTCGGTATTTTACCGATTCGGTAAATTTACCGAATCAGTAAAATAGGGCACCTGCATATGGAATGACCATTTACCGGTCGGTAACGGCCGAAATCGGCCGTTACCGGTCGGTAAATGGCCACCTACATCTGGCCTGAGTTGGGTTACTCTAGGTGTCCATTTTTTGATTAACGGTAATGATAAGGGCGGTATGGACTGATTTAAGTCCTCATCATTAGATCCTGTCAGGTCATCCTCACTCAGGGGTTCATAGGTACAATTAAAATCTCCCCCTACAATTACTCCAGATTTTGGGGAAATGGCTGCTAGTTCCACATCCAATATGGCTATGGTGGGTGAGGTCTGGCCTCCCGGAGATCCTCTAGCATACACATAAAATAGCTCCATTGAGCTTCCACATTGGGGGGCCTTAACAGTAATGTGAAGAATGTCCTGAGAAGATAGAGTGTGGACAGTCACTGTCCAGTTCAGGGCCACACTAATCCATACCAACAGACCTCCCGATGGGCGGCCCCTTCCTGTACTGGAGGCAGGAATAAAGTGAGTGGAATAACCACACTTAAACAGGGGAGATGTACTCCAGGTTTCCTGGAACATGCAGATGTCAAAGCTGTCTACAAAAGTATTCCATTCAGGGTTTATCACATTATTTTGGAGTCCCGCTATGTTCCAGGAAAATAATTTGATGGTGTTTGTGTTTAAATTTACCACTGACTTTGTGTTGGCTAATTCAGATGTTATACTTTCTTCTGCTATTAGATAATGATTCGGGCTTTAGCCACTTCCATATTCTTTTCTTCCCCAGGTGATGCAACCTCATCAGTGGACTCAACGTTAAATTTCCTAGCTGACATATCAGAGGATCTTATGGTGAGATTGTACTGATGCTTATATTTGTCCAGGGTATGTATGTGAGAAAAATTAACCCAATTAATATCCTCTGACAGTCAGTCTATATTGTTAAGTCCTGATGCTTCATCGGCACTGGATGTAGTCCATAAAGGGTTATGTCTAATCTGAATGTTGGAATGCCTAGGAGGGCATATCCTAAACTCCAGGGCTGCTAGATTTTCTGCTATTTCGTAGTTGGCAAAGTTTAATTCAATGCAGTCAGTTACTGAGTTAGGTAGGGAGAGTCTTTTGGCATTAGTCAAATCCTCTCTGATCACTGATCTGCACCCTCTTACATTACGGAGCCAGTGAATGGCCTTGTTACGTTTGGAATCACTATTTTCATTAGAGTTGTTACCTCCAAGTTTGGGGACCCCGGTCATGTAAACGGTGCCACTAAAGCGTCTACCGGGTGTTACTGGTAAGTTAGTACTCCATTTTGTTCTCCTAGCTATTTCATTTGCCCCCTGTATAGCCCTATGCTGTGGAATTGGTCTACTCCCTTTTGCCATATCAGCATATGAATTCAGCCTATCAGGTGTTTTAGCTACAGTATGATTAGCCAAGGTGTAAAGTCTTGATTCCACTGTGGCTTTGGAGGCTCCTAAATTGGCCGATTGTATGTTATGTTTAATTGTGGCCTTTCCTCCTAGATGTTTAGGTGCGACTGGTCGCACAGATATAGCCGGAGTTTTTGTAAGTGCAAATTGTGCTTGTAATGGATTTTGTTTATGCAGTTCCTCCCGATGTAGGAGATCCACTGTAATTTTCTTTATAAAAGATATATCCCTTTCCAAGCTATCTAGCTTTTTCATAAGTAAAACATTAAAATTCGAACATCTACAACAATCGCCGAGACTACTCTTCCCAATCTCTGCAGCCTCCCCCAGGCCTTGTGATAGGACCTCAGCTAGTTCTCTGGTTTCCCCTTCCAATACCGAAAAGCGGTTAGAGCAGGGAATGCCAGCCTCACAAGCTGTCAAATAAGAAGGTCCGTCAGTATCCGCCACCATTAATATCGGCAAATGAGCACTGGCCTCTATAACGTTAACTTCAATTGGGATTGTGGGGGTGGTGAAGTCACGAGGGGTATCATCCATTATAGTCTTTAATTTCCCTTTCCTAGAAAAAATGGCTGGAATCACTTTATCTCTGTTCTTCTGACCATCTTCTCCTGTGGGAATAGGAATCAACATATCACTTGGCGTAGGGGCCGACGATAAAATATTTTCGCACTCAGTAACAATTTTTTCAATGTTTGTCATAGTACAATTAGTGACAGCATGTAGTGCTTTCTTCGACTTCCTCCTCTTTTTAGTGGTGATGGAGGGGGGACCCCCACCCTCCATTACCTTCCTCTTGCCCATTAATCTGCTCGGGGTTTCCTAATCAGAGTACTGAGTCAGGCAGACCTGAGAGGTTCCGTGTAATAGTCAAATCATAGGGTGCTAGACCTAGATCAGTGCACAGTACCTTTGGAGTCGATACTCAGTGTAGTCTCACGTTGGAGGGGTGGCCCAGCCCAGCCTCGTCCTGCCCCGGATGGCCACAGATGGCCCGCCCTCTGCCCGGGCTCAGCCCGGCGACGCCCGCACGCGTCCTGCGAAGCGGTGGGAACTGCCGGCGTTTATGCGCCTCCGTGCGCTCTGAAGCAGGAAGTGGGCAGTGCTGTTTCCGGTCGCTGTGCATGCTGGGAGCTTTAGTCTCCCCCCACAGCGGCCGTGCGATGTAACAAGCAACGGCGGCGGGGGAGAACACACAGCGTCAGGGACCCAGGTGCAGTGCTGGCAAGTGTGGCAAGATAGGTCCCAGGCAGCATTTAGGCACTCTCCGCTCCTTCACGGGAACTGTCGGCGTTTATGCGCCTCCGTGCGCTCTGAAGCAGGAAGTGGGCGGTGCTGTTTCCGGTCGCTGTGCATGTTGGGAGCTGTAGTCTCCCCCCACAGCGGCCGTGCGATGTAACAAGCAATGGCGGCGGGGGAGAACACACAGCGTCAGGGACCCAGGTGCAGTGCTGGCAAGTGTGGCAAGATAGGTCCCAGGCAGCGTTTAGGCGCTCTCCGCTCCTTCACAGGAACTGTCGGCGTTTATGCGCCTCCGTGCGCTCTGAAGCAGGAAGTGGGCGGTGCTGTTTCCGGTCGCTGTGCACGTTGGGAGCTGTAGTCTCCCCCCACAGCGGTCGTGCGATGTAACAAGCAATGACGGCGGGGGAGAACACACAGCGTCAGGGACCCAGGTGCAGTGCTGGCAAGTGTGGCAAGATAGGTCCCAGGAAGCGTTTAGGCGCTTATGTATATATAAGTTATAACTTTTACAGCCCTGATGAAGTTCCCGTGGCACTAGGGGAAGGAAACGCGCTGGCTGTGCCCTTGTTTGCAGAAATTTTACGATTTTGAATAAAGAAGAGACATTCAAAAAAGTATTCTTCATTCTATTGACTTCATTGGAGTGCACCTTCCTTTTTGTTTTGTATTCCAGGGCAAGTCCAGTTGGAATTGGTCATCTGAGCTTTTCGAGGAACGTGGAATTCTTTCAGCTTTTGTGTCCCTGTAGCTTAAGAGGAGACCAGACAACTAACACTTGGAGCCAACTTCTTTGTCCTGGGTCGAAGTTGAAGCAGATCTAGCAATTATGGCTCTCCTTATATGTCTTGCTAGCCGGTGCGGTCCTTTTTCTGTCTTCTACAGGTCCACTAATGCTCTGCCTGGCACCAGCCTGTGGGGGATGGGGGGTTCCTTGTCCCTAGACTTAACCAATAGGAAATTGGTCATCTAGATTTATACAGCAAAGTAGGCTCTTTTATCATTGTGTCCTTGTAGCTTAACAGGAGGCTAGCTTGACAAAGAGATCAATAACCCTATTTGTGAGGTTTCCAAAATGTCTTTAAGCCAACTATTATTTCTTTGATAGTACACACAAATGTTCTGGTTAGTAGAGTATGCACCCAGTCCAAACAGGAGCCATGACTCTAGTCAGGATAAGTCACTACACAACCTAAATTATACTATGCTCAGCCTCAGGTAGCTTGGCACAGAGCAGTCAGGCTTAATTTAAGATGCAATGTGTAAATTATTTGTGCAACACTTAAATACTAAAATAGTAAAAAAAATACCACAAAACACTCCCCATCAGTTTAGAAAAATAAAGTATAAATAACACTAGACCAAAAACGGTAAGAATCCTTTCAATCGATGTTGAAGTTCGAATTTGTATGGAATCAAAAAGTCTGAATTGTGCTTAGAGACAATAAGTGCATAAGTGAGTTATCGGGTTGCACCAGGCTAGAAGAAATTCAAAAGTTCAGGCTGACTGTGAGGGAGTGCGAGTTGGCAACAGGGACCTCCTTGGGTTTGCTGAACAAAAGTACCTTTGATTAGGACAATGTCATATCTACGAGGCTAAGTAGATTACACTGTGGACAAGATGCCTAGAGGTCTTCCCCATAACTGCTGAGATGCACTGAGTCCACTATACATAAGGTCGAGAGTGCACTGGTCCGGACCTACACTATGGCAGAGTGACGCTGAATTCAATTTACAAATGTGAGTGTGGGCATCAAGTACCTTACAGTCTCACTTCCAGGGGTACACAACTGGGATTTGCACCACTTGGCAGGGCAGACTCACAGCTTGTACAGTCCAGATGCAGATGTCAATGGTTCAAGTCTTTGATATCCCTGAGACATGGAAACAGAAGGCAAGACAGAAAGCCCTTGAAGTCACTGTGGCTCAAGTGATGTGCATCAGTATAAGTAGGGGATAATCAGCTCTTTGTGTGGGGTCAGGCCACTACCTATTGAAGTGTAAGACTCTGCCCTTCCCTCCCTTCCTGAGAAGAACCATCATAATGCATAATGCAGATGTATGTAGGTGGGTACTCCGACACACTTAGACTTCCTGTGTCTGTCTAGAGCGAATGCACAAAGTGTAACTTTCATCCGTCCAGACGAGTATTGGAGGCAGGCAGGCAAGGCACACAGAGGTGAAGCAGAGACATTCCCACTTTCTCAAAGTGGCATTTCTAAAATAGTAATGCTAAATGCAAATTTACCAGTGAAGAAGATTTCTCATTTCTATAACAAAGTTAAAAAACATGATTCAGCTACTCCTTTTTGATTAGGAATTACAGCGTAAAAGTGTTTTAAGGAATTTTCAATGTTAGCCAAGGAGAGGAGTAAGCCTCACAGAAGTGAAAACAAATTTAGCTATTTGTCAGTCCACAATTTCCCTTAGGGTTATTTGATAGCCCTTAGGGCTATCTAGGGCCTACCGTAGTGCGACTTATGTGTAGCAAAAGGAGAGTTTTCATGCTTGGCAAGTAGTTTTAAATAACAAATCGAATTGGCAGTAAACTTCACACACATGCCCTACAATGGCAGACCTGAGACATGGTTAAGGGGTTACGTATGAGGTTGGTGCAATCAGTGCTGCAGACCCACAACTAGCATTTGATGTACAGGCCACGGCCACATGTAGTGCACTTTACTCAGGACTAATAAGTAAATTAAATATGTAAATTGTGAATGAACCAATATTACCAAGTTTTGGGGAGAGAGCACAGGCACTTTAGTACAGTTTAACAGCGGCCACGTGTGCACTCCTATAGCCAGTAGACCACCATAAGGCTGTCAGGTCTTACACATACAATATGCATATAATCACTTGGGATCTGTTTACAGGCCTATCATGATAACAGTGTTAAAATGGGCTTTTACTCCCTTGAGGATCAGGGCTTCCATTGATTTTATTTGAGGTCCCAACCGCTATATATTGTCAAGACCCGGAAGGGAGAATTGGTGTTTTTCTTGATCTGCTAAGTTTTGGATTTAGCATTTCCTATTCTTTAATGCCATTCTCGTATCCAAATGGTTTCAAAGTGCTTTTGAAGAATGAGTAAAAAGATAATTGTAAAGTACAAGACAGATCCACCAGAAGATTCTTGGAAAATATTACTGCTGCGACAAACAGATCTTAAGCTTTTTTCCTGAAATCTGAGATGGGACGTCTCAGTTCAAATGTTTTATAGATAAACATTTTGCACTTCTTAAATCAAATGCTACATTTTTAATAATATATTTTAAGCAGGGATTTGAAGACTGATCATCAGGGAGATTCTGTATGGCAGTGAAAATCCAGCTGAGATTCAACACACCTCCCAGTAATTACAACAAGAATGACCAACTTTTAAGAAACGCATAATTTACACACAACCCCACACACACAATGCACAGCAATCTACCAGATGTTTTCCATAATATACTGAACCCACTGTGACTACAACCAATCAGACATATCACACTCAATCTTGGACCATGTGGTTCCGGTCACAACTCTCTGTTCCTATTACATCCGGTCACCCCTGGGTAATGCAGTGTTTAAACCTTGTCCCTAGGTCTACCTTAAAGACTCTCCCCCCCCACTATTATTCAGACTAGCCTCTAAAGTTACAACACCTTCTACCAAAGGTCACAGTGGCAGCATGGAGCAGGAGTGACGCTCATATGCTCTCTCCAGTCTATCCAAAGGGGCCTAGAGCTCAATGAAATATCAATAATGTTGAACAGTGCATTTAAAAAAAACACAAGATTTTGAAAGGACGTTGGTTGCCTATGACTCTATGGTACTGCCTACTTTACCATGTTTGTACCTATCCTTTAAAAAACGGTAGTCAAAATGATTATTTTTACATAGAAAAGAAGAACGAAAGGTCAAAGCAGTGGACATGTCAAATGCAATGCTCTCAAAAAGTGTAGTCTACATTATTCCAATGTTATCACTTGGGGCACCAGTGCAGCCAAGAATAACTAGCAGCACCATACATTTTTCTAAAGCAGGCAACTGCTCACTTTATAATATAATGCTTCTCCAAAAAATGTTAATATGCCCTTTGTGATCATCCATGTACAGCAGTTATATTATAGGCACAGAGGATTTAAACATCAAACCCGTAGAGGACATCTGGAAATCATCATCTCGGGGATCCCTCCGGGCCCAAGATAACTGCCTGTTAGTGCAATAACACTATGATGGCCAGGCTGAAAGCAAGAACCCTAGAAATGGCGCGAAGATCATGCTGTGTGAATTTATGTTATATATATTTGTTCAACCCTAATCACCTCAACTTTTATTAAAATGTAGCCATGAGTGAATTTGCCACTTGTATATTTATTTACTTATATAGCACTTGAATCGACCCCCGAAGGGGTATCTCTGTGCTGAGGATTGACCGCTGAATCATGCGCAAAAAAGAATAGTCTTAAGCAGCTTCATGAATTGTAAGTGATCAATGCATTGTCTCAAAACTATGGGGAGCTTGTTCCAATATCAAGGGCCAAGATGGGAGAGGGCTCTTCCTCCTAATCTAGGCTTCCTTACTCGAGGCACCACAGAAGATGTTTAGCACCGGAGCAAAGAGATCTGGAAGGTATATACGGTGTAAATTTCCCAGAAAAGTAAGAGGGGCCTAAATTAAACAGTGACTTGTGGATAATGCAGCAGATTTAAAATCGTACCCATTGGCATATAGGAAGCCAATGCAGCTGCATAAGAAGAGGGCGGGAGGGAGTCCTAGGAGGAGCATTGAGGACCAATCGCGCTGCTGTGTTCTGGACTACCTGCAATCTGCTGAGCGTGACTTCATTGGCGAAAATCAGCAGGCTGTTACAGTAGTCCAGATGGCTTAATACAAGTGCCTGAGTTAAAGTTTTCCGGGTTAAGTCAGGAAGCAGAGGGAAGACTCGACGGACCAGGCCTATTGTGTGAACACAGGAGCTGGCTGTCTGAGCAGCATGCTCTGTCAGAGTGAGGGCTTGATCCAAATGGATACCCAAGTTCTTAGCCATCAGCTTGGGGCCAGGATGAGGACCCAGATTGATCCGCCACCATTCTGGCGTCCATAGGGAAGGGGCTTCTCCGAAGAGCATAATCTCTGTTTTCCCCACATTGCACAGTGGGAAATAGCTCTCATTTCTTACAGAAGGCCAACTGCACAGAAGGATTAAATTTGTCGAATGGAAAGGGCAACTGAGTATCGTCGGCATAGGATATGGGGGTGAACCCAAGCGTCCTCAGAAGATTGGCCAAGGGAGCGATATAGATGTTAAACGGTGTAGGGCTCAAACATGAGCCCTGAGGAACTTCCTTGGACAGTTCGGTCGGAGCCAAATGATACGGGCCTAAGTTGACAGTCTGGGAGTCTCATCATCCACTGTAAGGCAGAATATTTAGTCTGATCTCCTTTAGTCTTCTGAGCACTATATTGTGTGATACTGTGTCAAATGCAGCAGATAGATCCAACAGCACCAAAATCATAGAGTGGCCCTCATCTAGGGTCATTCTGATGTTATTCGTGACCACTAGCAGTGCTGATTCGGTGCTGTATTTGGGCCTAAAGCCGGACTGGGAGGGGTCTAAGCAGCCTGTATGTTTGACATGTTTGGAGAGATGGTTGTTGACATGTTTCTCCAATAGATTGCTCAGAAATGGAAGGAGTGAAATATGGCGGAGGTTGGAGATAGTGTTCTTGCAAATCGGCCTGACCTGTGCAGCTTTCCATTCCGTTAGTACATGGCCTTCTCTCAGGGAGAGATTAATGAGAGATTAGATCAAGGGAGACAAATGGTTGGCCAAGAGAGGGATGACTTTGGCTGGGATAAAGTCTAAAGGAGACCCTGATTTTATCTTATAAATCAATAATTCAACCTCTGCTGATGTTAGTGTGGGCAAATGCTCTAAACGTTGAGGATTTATCTGTTTTAATTGGTCAGATGCCATTAGGATCTGCAGTTTGTTTCCTGCGAGATGATTTTTTCATAGATAAGCTCTATTTTCTGTAAAGAGCAATCTCATCGCACAGCATTTGCGAAGGAGCCTCAGAGCTTTCACAGATCTTAGGGCTAATAAAGGACTGGAGAATCTGGTGCAAAATCTTTGGGGCGTTACCAGCCTGGGCTAATTGTGATGCTATATGCGTTTTCCATGCTATGTTTATGTTTTTATGATAGCTGGACAGCGTGGTGTGAAACCAATCTCTGTCCTTCTCATCATGAGTAGCGCTCCAACTCCTCTCCTATTTCCTACAGAGTTGTTTTTGGACTTGCAACTGAGGCGAGAACCAGGCTGCCTGTGGGTGTTTGGGATGACTAGGGATAGATTTTAATGGGGCAATGTGGTCAATAGCCGTCGAGACAGCAGAGTTATATTTACCTAATGCTTTCTCTATATTGTCAGATACAATATTTTGAGGCCTTAAAAATTAAGCATGGGCGAATTTTGCGAATTCGCTGTTCGCGAATTTGCGTATTCCCAAATTCGCAATCTGCAATTCCGCGAACTTTCGAGAATTTGCGGATTTTTTCTTTTTTTTGTGTTCGCAAAGGTTTCTGCCAGTTCGCAAGGGTTTTGTACCAGTTTGCAAACGCAAACTTATTTGTCGGGGTCGCAACGGTCGCGACTGTGTTGTTTCTACGTCTGGTTCATCACAGCACCCTCTGTTTCACCACTGCCACCCTCTGGTTCACCCATGCCACCATCTGGTTCACCCATGCCACCCTCTGGTACATCACTGCCACCCTCTGGTTCATCACTGTAGATTATGGGGGGAAAAGCACACCTGTCCTGCTTCAACTGACATGAATTAATTTGGGGTTGATTAATGTGTCACTGAGTCTGGCACCTGCTTCCTTATCTGTAATTGCTTTCTGTTGCAGTGCAATTTTTTTTCACAGGACCTTTGTGGCCTACTTGTATCTATTCTCTGAGCCTGCTGTGAGGGTCAGAGCAGGGTCATAGAATAGTTGCAAGTAGGCAACTGAACTCTGGAGGGGGCCCTCAGGAAGCACTACAGGGAATGGTTACTAATGATGAGGTTGAACTTTTGCACCTGCTGAGTGCTTTCAGTTTTGCAAAAATCGTTTTTCTGTAATTTCGCGGGATTCGCGGGGCACGAGATCGAATTCGGAAGCCGCGAATTCGTGCGAATATGCGATTTGTTTTTTTGCGGCTTTAGTTCGCAAGGTTTTGTGCGTTTTAGCGAGCCGCTTGTGGCGCAAAGGCGCAAAGTTCCCCTCACGGTCATTCACGGGCGCGGCCATCTTGTTTTCGTGACGTATTTCCGTTTCCAGGCGCTATGTGTAATCTTGCAAAGTGTGCGGCTCGCTAGTACAAGTTCGTGTGTGATCGCGAGGAAAATCTCGTGTGAACTTACCCACGCGGTCGTGAACGGGCGCGGCCATCTTTTTTTTCATTCATTGCTATGGTTCTGGGCATGCTTTCTGTATCCTCTGTCAATCTCTGCCATCCTTTGCTTGTTTGAAGTTTTTTTTAATCTATTTTACTTATTGTCTATCCCTCTATTTTTCTAGCTCTCTATTTTTGTGTTTTCTGCTACTTTTGGTTAATTTTAAACTACTTTTTTTAACTCTTTTCTTTTCTTCTTCCCTATTCTATTTATTATTTACCTTCCTTTCTGCCCAGACCATGGTAAAGGGAGCCGGGAGGCAGCCTGAGAAGGGGAAGGGTCCCGCACCCGGCTCCCGTGCGGGCGTTTGAGGGGGGAGACAGTCACAGCTCGGGAGATCTTTAGCGCAGAGGAGGTGGCCGCACTAGTGTTTTATGTCCAGCGCCGCCTCCCTGGAGTTCTGGACTTTTTTGGTTCCGTCCAGAGGTGTCAGGGAACAACACCCGAAGACCCCGGAGTTCCACCTGTCTTGGTGCACAAATAAACAGAAACACGGGCTTCTCGATGGTGGCGTCAAAGACCAAAGGTTTATTACTGCAGGGACACAGAAGTCACAGAAACTACGCATGGGCAGTGTCTAGGAGCCTGTTCGATTTGTACAAAAAGGGTTGCTCCTTATATACTAAAAATTGGGCTTCAGGCAAATTCTTCACATGTTAGTACATTCCCAAACCTTTGTGTCCTAAACAATAAATATTTGGCGTTGCACAGGAATCGTCGACAATATCTGATGTCAAAACATTACGAACGAGGGGTTCCCACTTTTCCATCATAATCTCATGTCAACTTTTCATTCAAGACCCGGACCGCCTCATCGTAAATTTCGTTACCTCCCCCTAATAGAGGCCCAGAAGGAAAAGAACAGAGCCAGGTGCAGAAGATAGAAAGGCAGGATAAGGGATGTTTGTGGGTTGTAAATGGGCAAGGCTACCAGCTTCGGCCGCCTAATCATGATCAGGACAACGACCACAAGAACCAGTATAGCAGGACTGGCCTCGGGCAGAGGAGGCAGCCTTTGTCGAGTCATGCAGCTACAGCGTGTTCTGTTCCAAGGTGCACGTGTCACTAAAGAGGTGAATCACCGGCTAAGGCTACGTGTCCTTAATCGAAATGAAATGATCAAAGGTTATTGCGTATGTGAGGGCAAGAAACACAAAATGGCTGCCATGATCTAAGATGGATGCCATGGGTAGAACAGAAATGTGTTTGTTACAGGGGTACTCTTGCTCATAGCGTAGCGAAAACACCAGGATATGCTAAATGGATCATTCGCGGTTCGCTGATACCAATATTATGTATTTCCGACAATATTGAAAACACGGGTTCAAATTGTCACGGAACCTCAGACCCTCCTTTTGCCCTTACATAGGCAATGACTCAATCTATGTCAGAGTCTAATTCTATGTTCATCAGGTCAGTGACATGTTGTTGTATCATCATCCTTTCTCGCGCCTTTTCTCCAAACGCAGGTGGTTTCCTAAAACAGGTTGCAGCACAAAGACTACACAGAGCAGGACCACACTGGATAATCAGGCAGCATGAGAATAGGAATACTAAGATGACACCAATGACCATCAGAACCTTCCATCCCCACGCTGATATCAGAGTCCAAAACCACTCCATGAAGGACCAGTTTCCCTTGTCTACGTGTATAGAGTCGGAAATCTTGTGTAGCTTAGAGATCGCCTCATAGACTGTTGGGGCATTATTGGGAATAAAGACACAGCAGCTCGATTGGATCATTCTGCATACCCCACCTCGGTCTGCAAGTATTACGTCTAGAACCATACGGTTCTGCAGCGTCATGAGTCTATCCGCCTGAAGCTCAGCTGTCACATTGCTAAGGGCACCAGCAGTTTCGGTAATAGTAGATTCAACTACCCGTGTTAGCTGACGTATGTTTCTACTATTGGCCATAGGCCCCCAGAACGGAAGGAAACCTTTGAAGAAGTCTCCGGCTTCCTGACCAGCGGTGTCTTCTTTGCTAAAAACACCTCTTGCTACTCTGGTCTTGTGGTAGTCAGATGAAGCAGTGTATGTTGGAGGCAATAATCGAGCAATATAACATGAACCTGAAAAGTCAGCAGGCAACCATGTATACGCTCTGTCTTGACAGATGAAGTAGGTACCCCTAGCAGTAAGGAAGGCAGGGGAAGAGTTAGACGGAAACACGTAAGTCTCTACGCACTCACTCCTCCCTAGCTGAGCTCTCGGATTTCTCCCATTACCTTGCAAACAGACCTGACCTCGGTGAGGTACGACCCAGATTGGAGTGGAGCTTTTCCGTTTGCTTTCTCCCAAACTAAGGCGATACTCTGAAGAATTCCAACTCAAATATACTCGTAATTCGTCTCTAGGGTAAGATGGAGTATTATTGACGTCCTTGATCATGTCAATAATTCCCTGGACTAGAGCTTTGTTGGCAGAATTATATTTAGTGGAACGTGGTGGACGCGGAGGATAGGTTTCAAGGGCATAAGCAAAGATGGTTTGAAAGGCCTGAAATGATCCATTATAGCTAAAAGGCAAAACCAGGTAAGGAATGCCTTTATCCATAGTGTGGGGTATCAAGCCACACACCCAGCAGTCTGTAGTGTTAACTACTAGTTGGTGTTGGTGCAAGAGCTGTACAAAAGTGTTATTAATGAATTCTGAGCGTCGAGCTTGCTCATGTTCAGGAAACGAGTGAAAAGAGTGTATGGAAGAAACAGTAGAAGAAGCAGGATCAAGGGGAGGTACTGTAGTGACTGGCACAAAGATTAAACTCATACCAAAGACGATTCCACCCACCAACGTTATCAAAACAATCAAGAATGTAATGGCACATTGTATCAGAAAGCATTTGCTGTGAAGAATCCTGTAAAGTCTGTTTCTGCGAACATAAATCGCATTTTCTCGTTGCAGCGCAGGAAGCTCCATCTTCTACAATCCGCTCGCGACCACTGATGATGTGTACGTAGATGAAAATGCCTCTATCAGCACTGGGAGTTCCCAGAACCAACAGAAAGATCGACCTTGTGTCTGACCCCCGCAGATTCAACTAGGTACACAGCCACGACCCTACGGCTACCCAGACGGCAAGGCAATTTTTAAAAACAATAAAATAATAGCAAACTTCCTGGCTGAAGGAAAAAGTTCAAAATTTCAAATATCACAATCGGCAGTTTCCTGCTTTATTTGTCCATATTACGAGATCGTAAGTTGTATCTTAGTTTTGCAGGAACCGTTTGATCAGGAAACAGTGTGTTGTCAATAGAGTTTGCAATGTTCAAGTTCGCAGATGGCAAAGTTTCTCTGATGCAGAGGGCAAGTGTTCAGGAGTCAAAGAATTAGTTTCAGGAGGAGAGTCAGTTATCAATTCGGCATCGCTGAAAGGGATAAACTTGGGTGTTTGCTCGAATTCAGAGGCACCAATTCCCTTCTTCACCCAGTTGTCGTAAGGAAGTGGCAGGGGCACTCGTTTGACATGAGTTGCATGTATCCAGTGCTTGCGTCCAGCCACACGAACGGCAGTTCTTGTTGCAAGCAGCACCTGGAAGGGGCCGACAAACTTGGGCTGAAGGTTCTTTGTCCTCGTAAAATTTCGGACCACAACGTGGTCGCCGGGTTTCAGCTGATGACCTGGACTCTCCGGAGGCTTTGGCAATGCATCGAAAACCTGTTGGTGAATAAGACTCAATTTAGCAGTCAAGTCGTAAAGGTAATCAATCAACATTGGATATTCTAGAGAACAAAATTCTTTCGGCCTAGGCACTCCCCAAACATTAGCGGGACGACCAAAAACTATTTCGTAAGGACTAAGCCCTACTCTAGAATGTACAGTCGCTCTCGTCGATAACAACGCCAAGGGTAGTGCGTCTGGCCAGGATAAACCCGTGGATGCCTGTATTTTAGCAAGTTTTAGTTTGAGGGTGCCATTGTAACCCTCAACCAAACCAGCAGACTGGGGATGGTTTGCACTGTGAAACTTCTGTTTGATGCTCAAACCGGCACACACACTCTGCATAACTTTCCCTATAAACTCACTTCCGTTATCTGACCATACAATCCGTGGCATTCCATACCTAGGGAAATATTCTTTGAGAAGAATTTTGGCAGTTGATAGGGCAGTATTGTCCTTCAGTGGATATGCTTCGATCCATCTGGAAAATGCACAGACTACCACCAGGACGTATTTTAGATTATTACAACGATCCATGTGTATGAAATCTAGCTGAATTACCTCAAAGGGGCAGGAAGGAGGAGCGAAGTGACCAGCAGGAGTTGGTGTTCCCTTGCCAGGATTATGCATCAGGCATACCATACAATTTTTCACCACTCTCTCTGCACATTTACTAATCCCATCATTCTTCCAGACCGGGGCCAACATTTTACAGATTCCTTTAGAACTTATGTGCGCTACTCCATGCGCCATTGTCACCACTGCAAGCACATACGCATCAGGCAACATCCAACGCTGTTGTTCCGACAAGTCAATCCAACACCCACTCGAGTCCAATTTACCCGTACTCTCTTTCCATGCACGTTTTTCCTCCTCAGTTGCCTCTTTCTGAATCTCTTTCACACTTTCCACTGTATCCTCACACATTCCAGACTCGGAAATCCATCTTGCATATGTTGCAACATACATTCTACTCATCATATTTCTAGCTGTCTGTTTAGCAGTCTCATCAGCAAAAGCATTCCCACGACCAACATCATCCGTGATTGCTCTATGCGCACTGCATTTCACAATCGCAACTTCAGTCGGCAAGGTTAGAGATTCCAACAAGTCGTTAACTAACTGACCATGTTGAATCTTAGTCCCATGGGACGTAATGAAACCTCTTTCTTTCCACAAACGGCCAAAATTATGGGCCACGCCAAACGCGTACTGACTATCTGTGAACACATTCACTCTCTTTCCCTTAGCTAAAACACACGCTCTTGTTAGAGCGATTAACTCTGCAGCTTGGGCAGAATTCTGACTCACTCTTGCAGTCTCCACAATCGTACTTAAAGTCGTTACTGCATAAGCAGCAGTCACATCACCATTCTCCAATTTAAAACATGACCCATCAACATACAACGTGCCATCGGGATCTGACAATGGAGTGTCTTTTAAATCAATTCGTCCTTTTGTCTCTTCCTCGGTTCTGAAACAGCAATCATGGGGCTCGGAATCACTCGACTCTTGATTAGTCGGCAACAATGTTGCTGGATTCAATACATTGCATCTTTTGATCTGAATATGACTCGCTAGTAATGTCAGCTCGTAGCCAGATAATCTCGCACTGGTAAGGTGTTGTGTCTTGGTTCTGTTCATGAGTGTATCCACAGCATGAGGAACCATGACCACTAGCATATTATTCATCACCAAACCAGCAGATTGTCGAATGGAAGCCGCAGCTGCCGCCGTGGCTCTCAAACAACTAGGTAACGCTCTAGCTACCGGATCTAACGTTGATGAAAAATACGCACAAGGGCGTTGTTTATCACCAAATTTCTGTGTCAGAACACTCAACGCGCAACCTTCTCTCTCGTGCACATAGAGCGTGAATGGCTTGCTGTAATCGGGTGTACCCAATACAGGAGCTGAACAAAGTGCATTCCGTAACTCAGAAAAACTCTCCTGACATTCAGCAGACCATGGCACCGGACTCGGAACATTTTTCCCAGTCAAAGCTACCAATGGTTGTGCTAAAAGAGAAAAATTTGGGATCCACTGCCTACAGTAAGAGGTAATACCTAAAAAGGCACGCACTTCTCTCTGCGTGCGGGGAACACTCATCTGCGTAATTGCTTTTATTCTTTCTGGGGTCAACTTCCTTCCCTCCTTTGACAAGAGATGACCTAGGTAGGTCACTTCTTGGCAGCAATATTGCATTTTCGAAGGTGACACCTTATGATTCAAATTGGATAAATGATGCAATAACGAAATCGTAGCTGCTTTGCAAGTTTCCTTGTCATCGGCAGCCACTAGAAGATCATCTACATACTGTACTAGAGCAGAACCTTGAGGAAGTACAAAAGAATCTAACTGACTTTTTAATGCCTGACTGTAAATGGATGGGCTCTCACAATAGCCTTGTGGAGCGCGTTTAAATCTGAAGCTTCGACCTCCTAGACAGAAGCCGAAAATATCTCTGCTTTCTTCGGCTATCGGAATGCTGAAAAAGGCATTTTTCAAATCAATGACTGAAAACCATGTGGCTGTAGCAGGAATCAATGTTAACAAGGCAGTAATATCTGGAACTACAGGAAACTGCGGAACCACAATCTTATTAACTTCTCTGAGATCAATGACAAACCTATATACTGGAGGTTTTGTCGGGTCAGTACGTTTCAAAATCGGTAATACAGGACTGTTACAGACATTTCCTCGAGTTTCTTCAACCACACCTTTCTTAATCAAATCTTGTACAATCAGTAAAAGTGCACGTTCACCTTCACTAGATATTTTGTATTGAGGAATTCGTGGAAATTTGACATTTGCTTTCAAAGTGACTACATATGGTGGTATTTCTAAAAGGCCTACATCGTTAGGACCAGTCGCCCAAAGAGTATCAGGGAGTGAACGCAGCTCTGGCGGAAGTGCATCCATTGACAAGTACATCGGAGAGGTGATTCTTTTACCCAACGTAAGCTGTACTCCTTCCGGAGAACAGTACAATGTCGCATATAGTCGTTTTAACAAGTCTAAACCAAGTAGATTCTCATTACAACCTGTCGTCAAAATCAGGGGTGCTTTCAATTGACACGGTCCAACAGAAATAGCCAAAGGACCAGATACCGGGTTGTAAACGGGGGCGCCTGAAAAACCTACAGAAACATTTGTTAAGCCGGACAAAGGTGCGCCAGGGAGCTTCGCATAAATTATCGAACTTTTTGCGGCACCAGTATCCAACAGAAACGGTTCGACTACACCTGATGTTGCTACTGCGACATAAGGCCCACTCTGATCCACTGGAACTGATACTACTCCCTCTCTCTGTCCATGGCTGTCCTAGTATTCAGTTTGTTGAAATCCCTCATCGTTTTCACAATAGTCTTCAACATGATACTGTTGCGACCTATTCTGTTGAGCGGACTGTCCATTTCGCTGATCAAAGTGATTGGAAGGGCGATCGTTCGTTTGTGGAGGCATAGCACCTCGTCCTCGACCTCTAGAATTTTGTACGAATCCACCACGACCTCTCTGAGCTGCTGCTGCGTTATTTTGCGCTAGGACTGGACACTCATTCTTATAATGACCTTCTTTCTTACAATACGCACACTGATTCCACTGATATTGTGGCCTAGGTGAACTATAATCTGTCCTTTGATACGAACTTTGCTGTGTATTAGTCTGATTCATGCGAGGCGGATATGCCTGTTGCAAAAGAACTTTAGTCTTTAAGTCTTTCGTCTTTTTATCTGATTTCTCTTTCTCTTCTTTATCCCTATTTTCATAATACTGTGCAGTTGCAAGTATTTGCGCAGTTGTAGAAACAGCCCACGCACTCTCGGAATCTTTTAATTTATTGCATAGCTCAGGTAACAAATTATGTACGAATTTATCGACAAATAATCTCTGTCCTCCTTCTGTGCTCATATCTTGACCACTATGATCTACAAAAGTCTCTTCGAACCTCGTGAAAAAGTCGGAGACACTTTCGTCTTTCTTTTGCCTGCATGCGGACAACTTGTCCCAATTAACACGCAATGCGGGCATCAGAGTCTTCATTAAGTCGATTATTCTACCTGGAAGATTAGCAATTAGAGGTTCGGGTTTGGAACCACCTATTTGCTGACCATCCGCTGCAATGATAGCTGCCCAATCACCACCTAGGGCAACTGGATGATTCTCTTTACGAATTTTAGCCCAAATTGGTTGCGGAACTACATTGCCAAATAACATGTCAATGTCCGCCAGATTCATTACACAGGCCTCAACTGTTTGCGCTAATTCCTTATAGTATCCAGCAGGATTCTTACGCGGGTCTGGCAAGGCCTGCTTCACTGCTAATACTTCGGCTCGCTTCCACGGAATGTGTATCCACACTCTCTGGAATTGTGCCGGAGCGGCTGCAATACCATGGACTGCATCAGCTTGTATAGCTTCGCGCCAAATTGGAGGAACCTCCCTCATTGGATATTGTCGATTCTGTTTCGTACTACCTTTCTCTAAGTCCCTCGGTGAACGAAGTGAGGGATCATTCCTATAACTTAAAATCAGTTCCATCGCTTCTTTTATATTTTGACCTACTATCATTCCTGCAGCAAACTCTTTCTGAACCTTAATTAAGTCTTCTAAATTCGATTCAGAGTCATCTTCTTCTAGTTCCTCACGTAAAAGAGAGCACATCTCGTCAAAGACATATCGTTGCGTTGGTTCATTCCACTGCATAAATGTATCTAGTACATCTCTCGTACTATATCTCCTACTTTTCGAAATCCATCTGAGAGCCGTGGAATCTAATATTCCCCGTTCCTCAGTACTTGGGAGCTGACTACGTCTTTGTACAGAGTCAGAAGTAGGAGTCTTAATTAAAGATTTGTAGAAAGGAGACAGAATGTTAGAGACAGAATCAGTGATTCTTCGACGAACAGAAAGCGGAGTCAACATACTGGCAGATGCAGAGAACACAGTAGCAGTTGGAACAGATAGCGGGACAGTAGGAGTATCGAGAAAGATAGCTTGAGGAACAGTAGGTGTAAGCGATACAGGTATAGGTAGAGAAGTCGGCAACCCAGGAAGAGGAGGTGCCGTAGGAACATTCACATTGACTACAGGAGGTACAGGAGCTTGATTCTGAGGGGCAGGAGCAGGAATGCCAGGTTGTCCAGCAACCGGCAATTGAACATTTGGTACAGGTGGAGCCGTAGCACCTTGTGCATACGATGGAGGTGACCGTAACAAGTAAGACAACAGAGGATCGTTTTCGGGATCCTCTACTATCTTAGTCGTACTCGATGGCAAGGCAGGATAGCACTTATCTATCGCTAAGTTACGCTCTCTAGTAGCTATCTCCATTGCTTTCTCAGACTCGTTATCTTGCAGCTGCTTAGCCGCTTGTTCTAAAGTTAACTCTTGCTCTCTTTGTTCTTTCTTCAACCTTTTAATCCCTTTCTGTTTAGACTCTTTTCGCCAGTAACGGAAAGAATCAAACATTGCCGGCCGGGCTTTCTTCTTAAACAATTTCACTTCCAAATTATCAAGGATTTCAGGTTCAAAACTACCATGCAGTGGCCAACTAAGGACACCGTCCTTTTCAGTGTATCGGACCCATACCTCATTATACGATATAGGACCCACACCATGCTTACAGTAAAGATCATATAGGGGAGTCCCAATCGGAGGAACCAGACATGAGTCCTCCAATCGTGAATCACTGTTGCAACCAAAACATGACAACATACAATTTCTCTGACTTACCATTTTGCAATCCGGAACACAGAACAAACAATACAAACAGGGATGTGCGCTCGAACCAAGAACTTAGGCCTACCAAAAGAGAACAAATGTATCGATACCCAAACCAAACCAAATAGATTATTGTAACCAGAACAACAACCAGTGATAATCTTACGGAACCAAACCAAACCAAGAACCAAAAAGGATTTTAACAACCCTCACGAAGTAACCAGCTAGCAACCACTAAATACTTAACTGAGGCACTGAAGACGTCACCAAGGAGAAACCCGTCACGTTTCGCCGTACTAAGGACTGCACCTCGGGTCCAAGACAGGGCGACGGTCAAGGCAACGGCCCACTGCAGCCGTCCTGAACGGGAACCCTCGTGGAAGAGAACGTCGGGCCACTTTTGCGATATGCCGGGATCGATGAAGTGGGGCGCCTCCCTCAGGAATCTTCACACGAAGCTTCTCGAACTCTTCAGGCTTTTGGACCGGTACCGAATGACGTCGCCCCACGTTGGGCGCCAATTGGAGTTCTGGACTTTTTTGGTTCCGTCCAGAGGTGTCAGGGAACAACACCCGAAGACCCCGGAGTTCCACCTGTCTTGGTGCACAAATAAACAGAAACACGGGCTTCTCGATGGTGGCGTCAAAGACCAAAGGTTTATTACTGCAGGGACACAGAAGTCACAGAAACTACGCATGGGCAGTGTCTAGGAGCCTGTTCGATTTGTACAAAAAGGGTTGCTCCTTATATACTAAAAATTGGGCTTCAGGCAAATTCTTCACATGTTAGTACATTCCCAAACCTTTGTGTCCTAAACAATAAATATTTGGCGTTGCACAGGAATCGTCGACAATATCTGATGTCAAAACATTACGAACGAGGGGTTCCCACTTTTCCATCATAATCTCATGTCAACTTTTCATTCAAGACCCGGACCGCCTCATCGTAAATTTCGTTACCTCCCCCTAATAGAGGCCCAGAAGGAAAAGAACAGAGCCAGGTGCAGAAGATAGAAAGGCAGGATAAGGGATGTTTGTGGGTTGTAAATGGGCAAGGCTACCAGCTTCGGCCGCCTAATCATGATCAGGACAACGACCACAAGAACCAGTATAGCAGGACTGGCCTCGGGCAGAGGAGGCAGCCTTTGTCGAGTCATGCAGCTACAGCGTGTTCTGTTCCAAGGTGCACGTGTCACTAAAGAGGTGAATCACCGGCTAAGGCTACGTGTCCTTAATCGAAATGAAATGATCAAAGGTTATTGCGTATGTGAGGGCAAGAAACACAAAATGGCTGCCATGATCTAAGATGGATGCCATGGGTAGAACAGAAATGTGTTTGTTACAGGGGTACTCTTGCTCATAGCGTAGCGAAAACACCAGGATATGCTAAATGGATCATTCGCGGTTCGCTGATACCAATATTATGTATTTCCGACAATATTGAAAACACGGGTTCAAATTGTCACGGAACCTCATCCCCAGGACCATCATGGCAGGCGGCAAGTTCGCTAGCAGGTACGGGATCCGGGAACGCCGGAAGCGGTGGGAGAAGGTGTGCCAGGCCATGTACCAACACTCTTGGGTCCGGCACACCTACAACCAGGCCACCCATCGTTGGACGGATCTCCTGGACTGGGAACGCGACTTGATCGACCTTCTCGGCCTCGAAATCCCCGGGCTTGGTGAGTAGTAGTAGCTATTTCTTTACTACTCTGTTTTCTTTTGCTCTGTGTGTTATTATATTGCAAATTTTTGTTTTTTACCAAGAGCAATAATGCTGCTGATTACATTGTAGGTAAATTATATTTCAAAATATTCTGTGTATTTCAGGTGCACTGCTCTCCTTCTCAGTAGCGTTGCTACTGTGCTTTTTTGTTTTCAATTTTGTGTTCATTTCATTGGCCTGAGAAAGTATGTATGAGTGTAGTTTAAAGAACTGTGTAATAATAGACACTAAGGGTCAGATTTTTAATTACCGGCGCATCCCTGCAAAGTAGCAGGGATGCGCCAGTAATTGTGCGCCACGCCACCACCACCCATGGTGCGCCGTATTTACAATGCGGCGCACCATGGGCCCAAAACGTCACCGAAGCGTTACGCATCTGTGCCATAAAGTCGGCGCATTGCTGGAGTTGCGTCGCAACGATGGCACAGCTCCAGCAATGCTCTGGGGTGCCCTATCTCCCCAATGCTGTGTCAAGCCGTACGTCTGCTTCAAGCAGGCGCAGGGTTTGAGTCACGCATCATTGTCCTAAAAGTGACTGATTGAAATCTTGTAGATTTCCTTCAGCCACTTTTAGGATGCGTTCCTGCGCAGGAACGCCCTTCATTGCGCCGGAACGCCCCCTGATGGCGCAGGGCTTTACAACATGATGCATCTCCCATATGCGTCATGTTGTTAATATACGCCGCACCATGGCGCCTCTTTTGTTCTGCCACTGCGTCACAAAAGTCACGCAACATCGGAGCAAAAGAGCCGCAAGGGGCTTGTAAATCTGCCTCTACAGACTCAAGTCCAGTCCTTCCTTTGTACACCTGGCAATAAGAAGAAATAGTGGTGGTGGATTGATAGTTTGAGTATTTTAATGACTGGTTAATGTAGTAGGAAACCTTTTAGTGTTGTCGCTGATCTGCAATCACGATGGAGTTTGTCTGTCACTTCGCGTGCTGCGGACTGCTGCCTGCCAGTCCTAGGCGAACCTTTTTAGTAGTTTGTTTAGTGAGTTACATAACTTTCCAAGTCGACGGTCCGCAAATCAAGCAATACAAATATCGTAGTAGACCACATGAGATAGGTCAATATATCCCGTGGAAAAGTTGTCTATTTGCTATTTCGCCAAAATATTTTGTTATTGTTCTTTTGTAATGTTTGATTTGGTTGACAACAATCATCCATGTTTTCGGGTTTTTTTTTCTTTCATGTTGTACATCAGATCCCCCCAGGGGCAAGAGGACATTGGAGGAGGCTGCTGCTGCTGAACAAGGCCAGGATCGGTCAGGCGAGGGCTCCTTTGCTGGCCCCGGTAAGTTTTAATTTTAATATAGAGTACCTATTTTTTCCTAGCGTTCCTGATTAGATTTTTTCTAAATCGTCTTTGATCTTCTTGTAGACTGTATCTAAATTCTTATCCTGCCTCGACTATGACTCCCTGTGGTATTACTAGATTATTCTTATTAGTCTGTCTGTGTAGCTAACTAAGATTGCACAATTGGCAAAAGGTGTTAAATGAAACTCCCATTCTAGTTAGCAATAGCTCTATGCACTGAGTGCAGTCCTCTGGGATTGTCCATAATGTCTTTTCAAGTCTTCTAAATGTTTATGCTTTGACAATTACCAACAATAAAAAGGTGAATGACCACCAGGAAAGAATAAGATACTACTTTACTTTTGGTTTGGATAGGAGGACAATCCATACTACTACTGTTGCAGGGACAAATCTGCACAAACAGAACTATGGACACTAAATAGTGCATTGTTTATCAATTATATTAGGCGCAGGTAGACTTTCCACATACCTCAGTGATATGTCTTTGAAGAACCCCCAATCTCCTTACTGACTAGATAGTGTGGCAGAGTCATTTAGCTCCAGGATTTATCAATGATTGATCCCCAATGATGATTATCCAACGCAGGACAAGAGTACAGAGTCAGAGTCCAGAAGTGTCAGAGGCACGCCTGCTTGCAAATTGCAAATCCTTTTGCTCATTCACTCTTGACCAAAAACCACAGAGTCTATTTAAGTTTTAAAGCTTTATTAAAAGTAAAAATATTTATTAAAATCAAGCTTGTCATAAAACATAAACGGTTGATTAAAAATGGAAAAGTGCTTATAGTGATTTATTTCACACATTTATTGTGGGCGAGCCGAGCCCTCACCTGGTTTGAACTTTAATTTTTCTTTTTGGTGCTGAATCGTTGGTCCCTCCTTCCTAGTGATGATGATTTGTTCTTAGAAGTGAAGCTTCTGTCTGTTATGAGAAAAATGGTGCATGTTAAAAAGCAAGCATTCATCAGTTGTGCTTAAAAGTGCAGCAAGACAACACCCTTCCCTCGAAAAAGTGACATTTTTACTTTAGAGTAGACAGTCACAAATTATTAGATTGGTTTCTGTATTCATTTCATTTCAAGAAATCTTTATTTCGATCACAGATCATAAAAGATGCATTACATTTGTACAATTTTTTTTAAAAAGTATTAAACAAGAGTGGTGATCGCATGATTAAAACAGTGATAAAACAAAGTGCCGGGATTTCAGTCTTCTTGAGTCGACAAATCTTTTTTATACAAGCCTTTTTACCCATCGGCTTCGAGTAAACCACATAGAAGTTAGAAATTTAGACAGGGCAAAAACCACGATAGGAGATAGGTCAGTCTTTAAAACTCTGTAGGCAGTTTGGAAAGATCTAAATCCCAAATTTCTGAGTAAAGGAACTAGCCAGTATTTCCTGCTCCTCTCATAGCCCTTGCAAAAGAAGACTGCATGAACATCATTCTCCTTTGGATGTGCGCATACCGGGCAAGTTTCTATTGAGGAGTGGCATGACCAGGACGCGGTAAATGATGCTAAGGGAAGAATTCCATATCTCCATTGGAGAAATAATTTCCTCGTTAGAATAGGAGACATGGCATCTAAAGCACTTTCAAGATGATATGAATCTTTAGCTTTTGTGAACAGGTGGGTCAAAGATCCCTCTCGTGTACCATCGATGTCCCTGGTGAGCTTCAGATCTTGATAGGCTCTCACAAGTACCTTTTTTGGGATCTTTGAGCACGTGTTTAGAGGGTCCAACCATAGTTCCGGAAAACCAATGTCCTCCAGCATTCCCTTGATGTAGATCAACCGCGGAATTCTCCCAGCATTGTGTAACTGCATGAATTCCTGTAGCTCCGTTCTATAGTTTATAAGATCTGGGCTACTCCATAGACGCCTCCAGAATGTCAGAGGTTTGAGACCCAGCTCCTCCGTTATTGGTCGGATTCCCAAGTCCAATCTAAGGGGAAGAAGTGGAGTGCTCTGTGGGAGGGCTACAATCTGTCTCAGAAATTTGTTTTCAGTTGATTGTAATTTAGACGATTGAATATGTCCCCACAGCTCACCCCCGTATATGACGGGCTTGAGTTTTATAAATGTGAATAATTGGGGTAAGTGGGCGGTAGGGAGATTTGTTCGCCAGTCGCATGGTGCCACCCGCCAACTGAGCCAGTTTGATGGTCACTTTTGTCTGGTGAGACGCCCACGTTAAATGTTCGTTGAGAGTAATCCCCAAGTATTCAATGGTATGCACTCGTTCTAATTGGACTGTGCCTAGCCTAGGTGGGGCTCGATTTTGGGGGTTAGGATTAAGAAACATATATTTAGTTTTCTGTGGGTTGATTTCAAGTCCTCGCTCTGAGCAGAACTGTAAGAATCCGTCCAGGACACGTTGAATGCCCATGGGAGATTTGGACAGCAGCAGGGTGTCATCTGCAAACATGATTGCAGGCACCCTGCTGCCTGTCAGTTTTGGGGCATCAGTGTTGGCAATCCTGTTCAGGTGGGCAACAACCCCGTTCACAAAGAGGCAAAACAGGGTCGGTGCAAGCACACAACCCTGTTTTACCCCTCTTCGAACGGGGAACCTTTCGGTTAATTTGCCACCTCTGCCGCACCTCACGCGGGCATAGTTATTGTGATGTAGTCTCATCAGGATTGCCAATATGTCTCCAGGGACGTTCAACTCTTCCATGACTCTCCACAACCTCGCTCTGGGTACCAAATCAAAGGCGGCACGTAAGTCTACGAAAACAGTATACAAAGTGCCGCCATCAAGTACCGCTGTTCTCCAATAAAGGAGGTTCAACCTAAAAATTTGATCTACTGTCGATACACCCTGTCTAAAACCCGCCTGGTAGGGGGATAAAATGCCCATCTCATCTATCCAGGCCTGTAGCCTGTCCAAAATCAGTCTTCCAAAGAGCTTTTGGGATATGTCGATTAGACTGATTGGACGATAGTTGGCTGGGAGCAGAGGGGACCCCTTTTTATAAATTGGGACCACCTCTGCTCCCAACCAAGTATCCGGAACCTCCATTCCCTCCAGGATGGCGTTAAATATCAATCTAAGATATGAGGCCCATATCCCTGGTCTAAGATATGGGGCCCATATCCCTGGTTCTAAGATATGGGGCCCATATCCCTGGTTTCTGTATTCACATTTCTTCATTCCTAGACAAAATACTAGTGAGTGGTGTATGTCTATGACATATAACATTCTTAAATGTACTTTGTAGGTGGAACATCTGGTGCTGGGCCCAGCGCGGAGGTGGAGGAGGAAAGTTCTGGGGAGGAGGCGGTGCAAGTGCCGGACCAAACTGCTGTGCGGGTTGCCACGGTAGTGGCGGGCAGTGGTAAGCTCTTATATTCCTTACTTATTGAGATTGCAGACTGCATAGTGTGCTCCCCATGAGAAAACCAAAGGTTTGTCCAGATGAGAGACAGGAAGAAGAATGATTGACATATAGTTTGAATGGATGGATGCCTGGATCATGGTACTATCTGACTCTTAGATAGCATATGTGTATCTAAAGAGAGTAGACGGTCCCTGGATGAACTAAGTGTTACTTTGAAGAGCATGTAACACCGCACCCGCACGTCCGTCCCAGTGTAGGAAAGGCAAGGAAAAGAAGTTGTAATTTTGTCCGAATACTACCATGAATAGTAGCAGTGGTTTGTATTTCAAGCACAGCATATATTCGGCTATTACGATGGCCACTCACTACCTCTTTTAATAAGTTTAGTAGAACTCGGTCATTCATGTGTGGATGTATCACTGTTCACTCAATAAAAAGCAAAGCACTTAAAGTCATTCCATATGTAAGCAAATACATACCATGTGCAGTGATAGATTGTCACTGTAGGGTGAAAGTTAAATTAATTAAGCAGTAGCCCTTGTAACAGAGTATTCTCAGTGCCACCCATAATGGAAAAGTAAGAGCATCACCACCTGCATGTACTGGACTGGTACAGTAACGCAAGTCTGTCTCACTCATCATGGCGGGCGTCTGTTTTTTTCGGGTGCAAGTTGACTGCGCTGGCATTATGCCGGCTTGCAGAAGTTAATGTACCAATTTTGCTAAAAAAGAGAGAAGAAGAAGAATAAGACTGGTGTACTGTCATAGTCGACTCTAATGGAGTGAGTCCATAGTGCTCGTAGAATTGATTCCTTAAACTCCCACTAATGTTAGAGCAAGGATGAAGAAGTGGGAGGTTAGATAGATACTGGACACAATAGTTATGTACAGCACTTGCAAGTTGGTAGTTCTACTGTGACACAACTTTCTGCTGAATCATTTTGTGTTAATCTTAAAGAGCATTTGTTAGAGACTATGTCTTTCTTTCTTCATATAGATGCTCCTTCCAAACCAACAGGGAAGGAGCTGGCTAAAAGGGCCCGGCAACGGAGGCTGGAGGCCACTGTTGCCGAATATCGGCGGCTGGTGGCCCAGGAGGAGGAGGACATGCAGAGTACGTCAACAACATCTACGGCGACACCTGCATCCTCCTCCGCGCTCCCTTGGTCAGCCAGTCAGCGCAGCAGGTCTCCAGCGGTACGGAGCCGGGATACCGCATTCACCCGCCACCGCCGAGCAGCAAAGAAATCAGCTGCCCCCCACAGCAGTTGCAAAAAAGGATGCACCGCCTTTCCCTGAAGGTTTCCTACCTCGACAAGGTGCTCCTCAACACCAAAACCCTGCTCGAGACCCTCCGCAAGGAGCATGCCGACCTGGCCCAAAAAGTCAACAGCAGCCAGCAGTAGGAGGAGACTGTCCCTTGCCACTTTTTTAAAGACTTCTGGGGGGTGGGAATTGGGAGTTGGGTTTTCTACTTTTTTGGACTTAGTTTTCAGGGACATTCGTTGGGGTTCGGCGGGGGGTGCGTTGGATCTTGCGGGAGATTATTTATGTTAGGGATATATAAATATACTTTAAACTTTATCTTAGCATACGTGTTTTTTACTGCTTTTGAGGCTGGTGGGTGGGGGTTTAACAGTCCTGAAACTTAAGTGGCATCTTGATTCAAGTTGTGTAAGTACTAATGGCCCAAATGTTTTCAAAACTAAGTGCCTCTCACAGAGTAAGTGAATTCAATAGTCCTAGGACCGTCAGTCTCTCGTCTCTCCTAATACTCCATTATACTACCTCCCCCAAATGCTTATCTTACCTGTAATTTGTGTTTGGAAATAGGACTAGCCACAGGGCTGGCTGCACGTGAAATGGCGATTAAGGTTGGCAACCCTGGGCGGAAGAAATGTCATCATCGCGGTGGTACTTGTGGTGTTACACAGTGGCAGTTGCAGCATCTGAAAAAAAAGAAAATGAAACCTTGTTTGTCCTTACCGTAGCATTAGAACGGTACGATAGAGAATATAGCAGGTGTCAGTACACTAGAACAGTGCCACAATATAGCCTAACAAATGGTAAAGTATTGAAAGTATAACTAATACTTGCGTTGAATTTCTTTGACATTGGCTACTACTACAAGAAATAGTACTGAAGGTGAAGGACACAGCAGCGTTAAATAATTTGCCACGTCTAGGAGGAGGATGTTCTTGATGACCAATTATTGATGGCGCACATGAAAATCTGCTTTCATTTGCCAATAGTGACCGAGTGTCAAGCTGAGTAAGAATAGAATATATCCTCGGATTCCTTCTCCAGCCTGTTGCTATGACCTTATCCTCCCCAGCAAGTGTGTGGAATTATTGCTGTCATTTAGTCACACATCAATCAAAACCACACAGCCCGGGGGAAGAGGGTTAGGGTTTGAAAAATGGATGGGAATGGGGGTTTTTGGGAAAGTTTTGTTGAGAGAAGAAAAAAAAGCACAGCATGGACAAACAATAATTGAAGATAAAGAAATCTTTGGGTACACAGCTAACCATAAATCTTTTAACTGACATGAAGGAAGTGCATGCACTACTGCATGCATGGTTACTGAAAAGTAAGTAGTACTTTCGAAAACCGTGAATGAAAGAATGCGACAGTACGGGGCTGCAGTAATAATTATGCGTTTTCACTTGCCTATCTCTGCACCCAGAGAAACACTTCGTACATTAAATTAGGTTTGAAAAATAGCAGAAGTAAAACCTATACAATGGCTGTAGGGATGAATTTCAGAAGCAGAGATCAAAGAAATGCAGAGTCACACTCATAAAAGTTCACAGCAATAACATTACTTAAAAGATAATTAGAAAAGAACGGATATTGTATCTGTATGTTGTTGTAGTTGTCCTGTTGAATTTGGGAAGTTGTAAGATGCATCCAACCATTCCTCTTATTAGCGTGACTCCTCCATTCCATCTGACGCTCCGTCCATCAATGTTGGTGACCAGAAGACACCCTGTCCACTGCCTGCCTGGCGGATGCTGAATTGCTGCTCGCTAATGTGAAGCCTGACTACATCCTTTTCACATTGCACAGGCTGAACCTGGCCTGTAATTATTGATGGAAAAGCAGGAAGTGATATTAGAAGACCACTGACAAATAAATATAAGGTATGTACGCTGTGTAGTGCAAAAAGTCACACTTTGAGTTTCCTAATAGACAGTGCAATATTTTTGAAAGTGCATACTCTGTCTGAGTCTCCTTTTGAAGCATAAATAAGTATGGGCAAATTAATTTAGCAGATCTTTCCTCTCAAGCTAGTTATACTGTAAACTGTGTTTTATAACAAAATTAGACCTTGCCAGCAGTGCTCCCAGACCCTTACTAAATCCAGTCGCAAAAATGTAGAAGACCCCCAATCAGATCTCAAAAAACGAGGCCTAGTAGAAAATGGTGACAAAACGTACTTTGAAAGTAAAGTAGGCCCAAATCCCCCTTACCCACCGTGGATTGTATTCAAACCACTTGCAAGCAAGCAAAAGTATCCATACCCAGCATCACTCGCAAACCCCCCCACAAACAGCCCTCCACCCAAACACATGCAATACAAATTTGCTAACCCTAACAAGCCCTAAGTTAAGAATAGTGGCAAACGCTTTCTTTAACTAGGCCAAATCCCCCCTTTCCCACCATGGATTTTCTTCAAACCACTCGCAACCAAAATTACACATTCCCAAGAGTGCTCTAAGACCCCAGAACTCAGTTGCAAAAATCTAGAACACCCCGAAACACGCGCAATACTGCTGCTAGTGCCAACCCTAACGAGCCCTAAGTTAATGTGCCAAAACGCTTTTCAGCATGGATTTTCTCCAAACCACTTTTAACCGGTATTAGACCTTCCCAACAATGCCCCAAGACCCGCCAACCCACCCACAAAAAAGCAGAACACCCCCATACAGGCAAAAAGCAAAAATGGAAAATCTCATACTTAGAATATTTTCGGCCTTCTTTCAATTCTGTCCAAACGCGCTGTACAGCTAGGCCCTAACTCCCCTTTTCCACCATGGATTTCCTGAAAAACAAATGCAATCCACATTAGACTGTGCCAGCAGTGCTCCCAGACCCCAAAACCCACCCACAACAACCTAAAAGCCCGCCAAACAGCACCCCCAAAGACAGGCAAGTGATCAAAAGCGCAAAATCTTTTTCCGCTCCGATTTTGTCTAAACCACTTTTATCCGGTATTAGACCTTCCCAGCAATGGCCCCAGAGCCGCCAACCCAGGCAGAAACAAGTAGAAGACCCCCAAACAGCCAAAAAGCAAAACTACAAAAATGGGGACTTAGTAATTTCTGGCAAATTTCCAACATCACTCCACGCGCGCTCTGCAGCTAGGCCCTAACTCCCCTTTGCCACCTTGGATTTTCTTCAAACCACTTGCAATCAAAAGTATCCATACACAGCGTTGCTCCAAGACCCCAAAACCCACCCACAAACACCAGGAAGCCACCCAAACAGGCCCCCAAAAACGCTAAAGTGAGCGAAATGTCAGAAAATGCGAAAACATTTTCCTCATGGATTTTCTCCAAACCACTTTTATCCGGTATTAGACCTTCCCAGCAATGGCCCCAGAGCCGCCAACCCAGGCAGAAACAAGTAGAAGACCCCCAAACAGCCAAAAAGCAAAACTACAAAATGGGGACTTTGAACTTTTCAGGCAAATTTCCAAAATCACTCCGCGCGCGCTCTGCAGCTAGGCCCTAACTCCCCTTTGCCAGCATGGATTTGCTTCGAACCTCTTGCAATCAAAATTATCCATACCCAGCAGTGCTCCCAGACCCCAAAACCCACCCCCAAACACCAGGAACCCCCCCAAACAGGCCCCCGAAAACATGATAGTGAGCAAAAAGGCAACAACTTTTTCAACTCTGATTTTCTCCAAACCACTTTTATCCAGTATTAGACCTTCCCAGCAATGCCCCAAGACCCGCCAACCCACCCGCAAAAAAGCACAACACCCCCAAACAGCCAAAAAGCAAAAATGGAAAATCTCATACTTACAATATTTGTCGGCCTTCTTTCAATTCTATCCAAACGCGCTGCGCAGCTAGGTCATAACTCCACTTTTCCACCATGGATGTCCTGGAAAACAAATGCAATCAACATTAGACTGTGCCAGCAGTGCTCCCAGACCCCAGAACCCACCCCCAAACACCAGGAACCCCCCCAAACAGGCCCAAGAAAACATGATAGTGAGCAAAAAGGCAACAACTTTTTCAACTCTGATTTTCTCCAAAACACTTTTATCCGGTATTAGACCTTCCCAGCAATGGCCCCAGAGCCGTCAACCCAGGCAGAAACAAGTAGAAAACCCCCAAACAGCCAAAAAGCAAAACTACAAAAATGGGGACTTTGAAATTTTCAGGCAAATTTCCAAAATCACTCCGCGCGCGCTCTGCAGCTAGGCCCTAACTCCCCTTTGCCACCATGGATTTGCTTCAAACCTCTTACAATCAAAAGTATCCATACCCAGCAGTGCTCCCAGACCCCAAAACCCACCCACAGGCACCCGGAACCCCCCCAAACAGCACCTCAAAGACAAGCAAGTCAGCAAAAACGCAAAAACATTTACACCTCCGATTTGGTCTAAACCACTTTTATCCGGTATTAGACATTCCCAGCAATGGCCCCAGACCCCTGCAGCCACCTGCAAAAAAGTAGAACACCCCCAAACTGGCAAAAAGCAAAAATGTGCCTACTACCTGGAATTCTGTCCAAACGCGCTGTGCAGCTAGGCCTAACACCCCTTTTCCACCATGGATTTCCTGAAAAACAAATGCAATCCACATTAGACTGTGCCAGCAGTGCTCCCAGACCCCAAAACCCACCCACAACAACCTAAAAGCCCGCCAAACAGCACCCCCAAAGACAGGCAAGTGATCAAAAGCGCAAAAAAATGTTCTGCTCCGATTTTCTCCAAACTACTTTTATCCGGTATTAGACCTTCCCAGCAATGGCCCCAGACCCGTCAACTCACCCGCAAAGAAGTAGAACACCCCCACAAGTGCAGAGTCTTTCTTCATTGGGCGTAATCCAGCCATCTGCTTTGAGGGAGATAGGAGTCTGGAGGAGGAGGATAGAGGAGCATGTTCTTGTGAACTTGTGAACCTGAGGAATGCAGACTGTGGCACCTTCAAATCAATAAGCAAATAAGTGAAGACAGTTCTGCTGATGTGCTTGTTTTTGTGATTAGGTGATTAAAGTTTTTTTTATATAGATTTTGCAAAACAAAGAAAGACAGACACACAGGAATAAAAGTAACTAAGGACGAAAAAAAAAGTTATTGATTCATTGACTCATTTTCAGGGCTCGATGTCAGGGAAGAAGAGCTTGTCCTCATACTCTGCGAATTCAGGCGGGAGTAGGTCACCTAACAGAGAAGAACTTCCCTCATCTAAGTTGGTGTTCTCCTCGTCCTCGTCTTCTTCCTGCGTGTGTTCTCGTATTTTGTAATCTGGTGGTATGAGGTGCTGATTCATCTTGATCATTGTTAACCTCTCCACATTTTTGGGCGAGAGGCGGCTCCGTTTGGTAGTTACAATGCCACCAGCAGCACTGAAAACACGTTCAGAAGACACGCTTGCGAGTGGGCAAGACAAGTAGTTTATAGCCAGGTTGGAGATCTCTGGCCACAATTCTTTTTTCCCATGCCAATATGCCAATGGGTCATCATGAACATAGACCTCTGTTGAGTCATTCAGATAGTCCTGCACCATCGACTCAAGGTTCACCACGGTTCCTCCACTTTGCTTACTTTTTGCTGGGACCTTTTGAGAAGCAAACCCAAGCTGAGTTAGCCAATCCTCTTCTTCACACAATGTTACTGTTGTGTCTGGTGCAGATGATCCGGTTGCTGGTGTCTTTAACGGCTGAGCGGAAAAATCACTCACTTCTGCCACAGCCACAGGTGCAGAAGTGGATTCTTTTGACTCCGGATGGCCTGCTGATGCTGATGTACTGCCTTTTCCTTCAATTTCCTGCCGTTCTCTTTCAAACCTCATGGCTTACACAGCTAGCCAACGTTTGTACTTAGTAACTTCTGCGTCACCAAAAGGAAAGAATACTCTGCCTGCCAGTGCCTTTTTGTACCGTGGATCCAGAATAGTAGCACAAATGTAATGCTGTTCTGTGTGGATCTTTTGAAGACGTTCATCCCAAAGTAGGCGCTCTAATAATTTCTCCGCCAAATCAAAAGCTTCTTGCTTTTTTCATCTTTTTGAAACGTAGAAGACACCGCCTTCAGTTGGTGCTCTAGCATGCGCAACAATGGGATAGCTTTTCCCAAATTACAGTCCTCCCTGCTGACTGATCGCGTGAAGACCTCATAAGGACAAAGCATGTCTGTCAGGCTTTGAACTAGCTTCCATTGCTCCGCATGTATCCTCAGGTCCTTCATAGCTGCACCCTGTGTAAAGAAATACTGATCGACGTCCGCACACTGCTCAAACAGACACTCAAGCATGTAGAAGGTTGAGTTCCAACGTGTTGCCAACTCCTGGATGAGTGATTTCACTGGCAGTTCACGTTGATGTAGCAGGCCCCTCAGATGCTTCCGGGCCTTAAAAGAATGGCTGAAACATGTGCACATTCTTCAGTAGGTGGTCAGTAATTCGCACACTGGACTTTCTTCACTCAAGAATTTTTTAACAACCAGGTTTATACAGTGCGCTAAACACCGCACTCTGAAATAGTTACCCATATCCATGGCCTTAACTACATTGGCGCCATTATCCGTGGAAACATAACCAATCTTGCGTTTTATTGGGGACAGCCATAGAAAGACCTTTGTGTTAAACTCCTGCAAAATGTTTTCTCCTGTATGACTTTTCTCCATGCCAAACATGGCTAGTTTTGCATGTTTCCGAGCAGCTTTAAAAACGTTGTCCGGGTCAACACCTGCCCTTAGCTTTGCTTTAACCCCTGAAAAAGAGACCCAGTGTGCAGTGATGCACATGTAATCAGTGGCTGCGCAAATGATCCCCATGTCTGTTGTCAGATGTATAGTGTGAACAGCACTCTTCTGCAAAGCTGCCCCAATCACCTCCAGCACATCTTCATGTAGTGCTGGAACCGGAACTCTGGCAAAATAGAACCGGCTAAGAACCTTCCATTTAGGGCAGAGCGTTGCCACTAATTCAAGAAAACCAACCCCTTCCACAAAAGAAAAAGGGAGAAGGTCCAGAGCTAGCATTTTAGCCAGCTTAGTGTTATACAGACGCGTCATTAGGTGGTTGCGTTTAAATAGCGCATCTGAAAACAACATGCTTCTAATGGTGGGCTGGACCATGATTTTACGGGATGATGATGATGATGACTTCTTCGACCCAGTTACGCTCGGTGATGATGAACTTTTTCGCATTGGTGTCTCACTCTCTCCCACACTCTTAATGTGGCTCATATATCTAGCAGGGGGTGTGCTGCTGACAGGGATACTGGGTGTAAGTGAAGAAATGTTTGACGCTTCTTCCTCCTCGTCATCATCAGATGAAACATCAACGGATACAGTTTCTTGACTTGCAATTCTGGCTTCCTTGATCTCCTTTAGGTGCGCATGCCATTTGACAGTGTGCTGTCTCTCAGGATGACCTCTCTGGCCTCCGGTACCATAGTTGGTACCAAGCTTACTACGACCAACTGCAAGCTTACAAATGGTACAAATGGCTATGTTTACCCTTGTTGTGCTAACACTAAAGAAGTCCCAAACTGCGGACTTCAAATGTCTGTGGGGGGCGGAGGAGGCGATACTGGTCATGCTAATGCCAGATGAAGTGGAGGATGTGTGTTGCCGAACTTTACTACGTTTCGCACTTGCAGCACCACTAATTGAGGAAATGGAGGTCGAGGTGGATGGAGGTGCCTTCTGGCGAGAAAATATGGAAGCGGAAGGTGGTGGTGTACTAGTTAACTGCATTGGTGGTGGTCCCATTGCCTCGTCGACAACATCACGGTCAGCAGCTTTTTGGGCTAGGCTAAAAATGTCTGTTTGCTGCATGCCCGCTGGAGCTGCAGTGAAGTTTATGATGACTGTGTCGTCGTCATGAGAGTCTTCATCAGCAGGAGCAGTATACGCCACTTCTTGTTCAGCATCATCATCACACTCCATAAGTACGAGAGTTTCGGGGACCTTCCTTTTACGCTTAGCTACCTTTGTCAGATCATGGTGTGCCTCACTCTCAGACGGCCGTGGTGGTTCCCAATTGTCATCCATATCATCAGAAGGAAGGGGGCTTGAAGAAGATGTTGACACCATCCTTGATCTTCTTTTCCTTGCTAGGGATCTGGAAGACAATGAATGATCAGGAGGAGTGGCTTCCTCAAATCATACCTCGGCTTGAATGTCGTTTTCCTGATGTGCCCTTACTTCGGGAGGAACAACTATTGTGGGCACTTGTGCCGCTCCATGCACCTCTGCTTGCGCATCTCCTTGCGCTGCCTCTCCTTCCACATGTACTTGGGCTTGTACTTGCACATGTGGTTGTTGTTGCGGCTGTGGTTGTTGAACACTCGTCAGATGAGTTACAACAACCTGTGTTGATTGAGGGATGCTGCTACTGTCTTGCGATGAGCCAACATCACTGGTCAATGGTGATTGAACAACTATACTGGCTGCCTCTAAAGCACTCAAGGGCTTGGACTTAAGTTGGCACGGTGGTGGTGGCACTGAGCCCAATGGAGCGGGGGTGCTGCTCCCAGCTTGGTCCCCAGCAGATCCCGCTGCTGCTGCAGGCGTACTTTTTTTTTTATTCCCCAAAAATGTGGCGGGCGGCACACCAGTCTCCTTGGTAAGTGGCGCCACTTGCTTCTTCTGCTCCTTACTGCCAACATTCTTGCTAGAGGAGCTACGGGGAACTTTTTTTGGGGCCATCTTCTTCAGATGTCAGAACAGCAGGCCGCAGTTGCACGAGTTGCAGAGTTGTCTTGTGTGTGGCCACACGTGACGTCGCGTTATGTTATGCTGCACACACCGCTGCAGGACTTCTTCCTGGCACTGATGGTTCTCTTGTGCACCTAAAAGCAATGGAAGACAGAGGAACATCAGTTATACACCCCAAAAAGTCGAAAAAAACACAAGAATCAGCACAATTCCATGCCATCCATGCCCTCAATGATGTTTAAATTCAAGACACCCCACAGAAAGACTAGGCCCATGCACCACTCATTACCCCTGGGCATAATGGATGAAAGCTAGGCAAAATGGGTGCAGGCCTGAGAACACTGCCTGCCTTCGAAATGGCCTCTTGCCCCCCAGCAAATGGCCAGGGCCTGCCTGTACCAGCACTCAAAATGGCCCCCACCCACATGGCCAAACCCCATCAACACCCCAAAAAATCAAAAAACACACAAAAATCTGCACAATCCCATGCCATACATGCCCTCCATGATATTTACATTAAAGAGACCCCACAGAAAGACTCAGTCCATGCACCACTCACTACCCCTGGGCAAAAAATTCCCCAACAGCAGCCAAAAAAATCGAAAAACACACAAAAATCAGCACAATGCCATGCCATCCATGCCCTCAATGATGTTTAAATTCAAGACACCCCACAGAAAGACTAGGCCCAGGCAACACTCACTACCCCTGGGCATAATGGATGAAAGCTAGGCAAAATGGGTGCAGGCCTGAGAACACTGCTTGCCTTCAAAATGGCCCCTTGCCCCCCAGCACATGGCCAGGGGCTGCCTGTACCAGCACTCAAAATGCCCCCCATCCACATGGCCAGTCCCCATCAACACCCCAAAAAACCGAAAAACACACAAAAATCAGCACAATCCCATGCCATCCATGCCCTCCTTGATGTTTACATTAAAGAGACTCCACAGAAAGACTCAGTCCATGCATCACTCACTACCCCGGGCAAAAGGCCCCAACAGCAGCCAAAAAAATCGAAAAACACACAAAACTCAGCACAATCCCATGCCATCCATGCCCTCAATGATGTTTAAATTCAAGACACCCCACAGAAAGACTAGGCCCATGCACCACTCACTAGTCACTACCCCTGGGCATAATGGATGAAAGCGAGGCAAATGGGTGCAGGCCTGAGAACACTGCCTGCCTTTAAAATGGCCCCTTGCCACCCAGCACATGGCCAGGGCCTGCCTGCACCAGCACTCAAAATAGCCCCCACCCACATGGCCAGTCCCCATCGACACTCCAAAAAATCGAAAAACACACAAAAATCGCCACAATCCAATGCCATCCATGCCCTCCATGATGTTTACATTAAAGAGACCCCACAGAAAGACTCAGTCCATGCACCACTCACTACCCCTGGGCAAAAGGCCCCAACAGCAGCCAAAAAAATCGAAAAACACACAAAAATCAGCACAATACCATGCCATCCATGCCCTCAATGATGTTTAAATTCAAGACACCCCACAGAAAGACTAGGCCCATGCACCACTCACTACCCCTGGGCAAAAGGCCCCATCAGCAGCCAAAAAAATCGAAAAACACACAAAAATCAGCACAATACCATGCCATCCATGCCCTCAATGATGTTTAAATTCAAGACACCCCACAGAAAGACTAGGCCCATGCACCACTCACTACCCCTGGGCATAAAGGATGAAAGCTAGGCAAAATGGACGCAGGCCTGAGAACACTGCCTGCATTCAAAATGGCCCCTTTCCCCCCAGCACATGGCCAGGGTCGGCCTGTACCAGCACTCAAAATGGCCCCCACCCACATGGCCAGTCCCCAACAACACCCCAAAAAATCGAAAAACACGCAAAAATCAAAACAATCCCATGCCATCCATGCCCTCCATGATGTTTACATTAAAGACACCCCACAGAAAGACTCAGTCCATCCACCACTGAGTACCCCTTGGCAAAAGGCTCCAAAATTGTAGTTGCAGCAACTGTAATGCCCCAAACAAACTTACTTGTGAAATTTCAAATCAAAAAGTGATCCAAAGAAAGTCAAAAAGGCCTCAAATCCAAATATCCAGCAGCATCCACAAAAAGTAATCCTTCCAGGTTAAGATCCAAATGAAAGTGACCAGCACATGAAGAAAGCACTGCGAGGAGCCTGCTGGACAGGAACAGGAAGTTGGAGACTGTGGGGCACTTCCTTCCTCCCACCCCCCCCCCCCAAAATGGACTCCTTGCAAAAAAAAGTGCAGGCAAATGTCAACCTGAGGAGTTATTCTGATAAAAATCATCATTTTCAGAAGGTTTATGCTGCTTGCTGGTGGATTTCTTGTGCAGAATTGCAAATTTTCCAATTTGGCGAGTGCGAGATTGTTGCTGCCCGCCGCATCTACGTGTTCGCAATTGCGAACTCTCGCGTTGCGTGCTGTGCAAGGTGGCAAGCCACGATGACGTAATCGCGGTCGCCAAACTCCCGCGGGATCCCGCAGCAAGATCCAAAATGGCGCAGCTCACGCAAAATATGGAGAAAAACATCTTTGCAAACGCTGAATGATGGTAAGTGAACGCCGTGCGCCGCGATATTGTATCACCAAGCAAAAAAATCCGCTGCGTGCGAATGTGCAAATTTTTGGCAAATTAGCGAGAGTTCGCGGATTGCGAATTTGCCAAAAATCCGCAAATTCCGCGAGCGGAACGGATTTTACGCCCATGCTTATTAAAAATGAGGTTTGGAAGCACTCCAACGAGACTTTCTGCCACTGCCTACGAGTGTGGAATATGACCGATTTGGGTTTCTTTGATTCCATTGGGTCCCGAATAAAATAAATTTGGCCCAATGGAACCAAAGATCGGACCAGGTAAGTTGTTGGGGGGTTCACACTGGATCCTAGGAGAATTTGAAAAGATTATGTCTAATGCGTGGCTGGCTAAGTGGGTTAGACCCTCATTAAGCTTGTATAAGCCCAGGAGGGACAGATCTGCCAGAAGTATCTGTGCATCCGTATTGGAGGGGCATTCGCTATGAATGTTAAAATCACCTAAGAGTAAGAAATTGCTGCATGCAGTCACATGAGGGGCAAAAAATTCCATAAGTTGTAGAGAAAATTCCGCAAGGGGTCCGGGAGGTCGATAGACTAGTGCCCCCTTCTAGCTAGCTTGAGAGGAGATATCTATCCTGAAAACTAGAATTTCCATAGCGGTATCACAGCGCTGATCTGGTATAGTAACCTTAATTCTATCTTTATGCACGATGGCAATTCCACCCCCCCCATCTTTATTGGTGTATCCATTCTAACAAATGTATATCCTTCAGGTATACCTAACACTCTGGAGGGAACAGAGTGGTGCTTAAGCCAAGTTTCTGTCAAAAATCCCAGCTCAGGCTGAACTGAGGACAGTAGATCCCAAATCTCAGTGGAATGTTTAGGCAGGAATCGTATGTTACATAGCAGGCTTTTCCATCTCTTCCAAGATTTGTCCAAAGGAGTGCCAATATCCTGACCAAGAGAGATGGCAGGTTCTGGGCTACAAGAAATACCATTGTAAGGTGACCTGGAAGCTCCCTTACAGGTCAGTATTGTCTCCACATGGTTAGCCGGGAATCGGCAATCTCGACAAGCAAAAAGGCCTTCAGGAACTGGCCAGATCTCTGTCTGGCTAGGAGAGGGTGGATCAGTCCATAAACCCATTAACTCCTGTCAAGAGTAATGTCTTTGCTGAGAGGGGCCCTGTTTAGCGATGAATTGATCAGGGTCCCTAGCTCCTGGCAACGTCCGGGCGCGGACAGGCTTGCCTTAGGCGCGCATTCAGCGTGCCGCCGGCTGCACGCGTCTGCTGCACGCTCTAATCTACATGGGTATTTATGGGGGAGAGTGGGGACTAGTTATATATGTAACTCTAACCACTAGTATCTGTAAGAGGCCTATGTACTTACTCTCATTCTTATCAGAATTTTGAGTTTATCCATTTTTATCTTTTATGTAATTCATGTACTCTGAAGTCCCTATGTAATGTAACTGGTTCTATTGTAAAGCGCTCTGACACCTTTTGCTAAAGTTTGCGCTACATAAAAACGCATAAATAAATAAATAAAAATGCTTGAAAGCAATACTCACTGATTTAGCATGATGCGAGATTCATAATCATGGACGTCATTTGGAAGTAGTCATTGGTCTCAGCTATGGACATCTAGCTTGCTCCCTGCTACTCCTGGGGCCTCATTTATGAGAAATGACGCATCGCTGCGTGAAACCAGCGATGCGTCACTTCTCAGTGCGCACTCCTTGCGACATTCCTGATGCGTCATATTTAATATATGACGCATCATGTCGCAAGGGGTTACAGATACGTCAGTATTTCTGACGTATCTGTTAGCGCAAAAGTGATGCATTGCCGGAGTGTGTCACAAAAGTGACGCAACTCCAGCAATGCGTCCTTTCACATGGGGCAAGCCCCATGTGAAAGGGCCTGCGTCAGTCTTACGCCTGCTGTGAGGCAGGCACAGGGTTTTGACGCAACAGTGTCCTAAAAGTGACGCAGTGAAATCTCATAGATTTCACTGCGTCACTTCTACGACCCTTCCTTGCGTCAATACGCCCCCCCCTTGCATACATTATACCTGGCGAAGGTATAATGTGGCGCAGGGGTTTAGAAAGTGACGCATCTACCTAGATGCGTCACTTTGTAAATATGACGCAACAAGGCGCATTTTTTACGCCACTGGTGCGTCACAAAAAGCGACGCACCGGCGGCGTAAAAGTGACGCAAGGGCTCATAAATGAGGCCCCTGGTACTTTCTTTGCGACCCCTGGCCTCAGAGGAGGTAAAGATGTTTTCCCCTCCAAGGCAAGGGGTCGTAATGGAAGTGCCAGGAGTAGTGGGGAGCGAGCTAGAAACTACAACTGCGACCCATGACTATTCCGAAATGTAACTCACAAATCTTCAATAAAAACGACAGTGATTTCGAGGTCGGTACAATATGCAGCTTCTCACAGCACCTGCAATGGCCCAGGTTGCAAATAAGGGAGTTGCAATTATTTTTAAACGGGCTGAGTCTACAAAGCTAGGACGTGTCCTATATATTTCCTCCAGCAATTGTCCAATATTTTAACATTATTGGCTGATGAAGTCATGCATTTAAGGTGCGAAACAATTTTTCAAATTGCAGAAGCAGTGTAATGGTTTCTTAGACCTTGCTCGAACATAAACTAGGAGAAGGAAAAAACCTTCCACAAAAATATACTAATCATCAAAAAATATCTTATTAGTTTCTAGAGTAGCATTTGCATGTGTAATGCCTCTGTAAGCGAAATCTGCAAGTTCGTGGTCCTATGATGATTTTTTGGTAGCAAAAGGACAAGTTATTCAATGCCCCAGGCCACGGTTTGCTTGCTACGCATCGCACAGCTAAAATAATTCAATGAACGCCTTCGTTGTCATTGCTCATCCGCCCCATAAAAAGTGAGTGTCAGGAGCTAAGACAATGTTATTGATCTGTGTACAAGTCGCAGAACACGATCCGTGTTTCTCAGTTATGAGATGTGACCCTGTTGTTTCTGTGACTAATCCAGATATATTGAGACGTCACCAATGTGCGCCAATGAATAATTCATTTATGCAGCCTTGCCATGCAGAAGAGTAGATTGTCAACTCTTTGTCTGTTTTTAGCTATTCAAGGTGAAACGTATGACATCCTCCAGTTGCAAGACATACGATTGTTTACTTAATCTCTCGTAAATCTATGCCACTCATTTCTAAATGATTATTAACAAAACCGTGAAGCGTCCTCTAAGTGTGTTTTGTTTCATTACATCGTACTTTACATAGTACAATCGATACATTATATATATATATATATATATATATATATATATATATATATATATACATATATATATATATTATATATATATATATATATATATATATAAGAATCAGCTCCTTGCAGTTCCGCTTAGCGCAGCCACGCCAGCAACGAAGGAGACGGACCAAACAGGTACATAAGTTTATTTTCACAGAGAACAGCTACGCGTTTCGGGCCGACTTGCCCTTGTTCACACTATATATATAATATTGGTGAATTAACATATATGTGTATATATATATATATATGAAAGCTCGCGTGTCCAAGAACACAAGCCGAACTCACGGGGCTGCTTTGACAAGGCTTTATTCCAATCACAAAAAGCTTGAATAGCTTGACCAAAGGGAGACTTCAGTTCAGTTCTGTTTCGCCTTAGTCCCTGACGCGTTTCGAAGGCGTCTGCCTTCTTCCTCAGAGGGTGACGATGATTAACAGGTGAGCAGCAGGACGGGCCTTAATGGAAGATGAAGGCACGCCCCTGGATGGGTTGTGCTAATGCAGCAGTGCCTCATGGTCCTTGTAGTCCCGCTGATAATTTTTTGCCGCATATTGCGTCTCTCTCCCACTTCGTCAACTGTGGTGGCAAAGTCTCGCTTAGAAGCCCCTCGCCAGCCAGGCAGCGTTTTGGTCGATGAGCAGGAAACCGGTAATTACCGTGAGACCAACGAGCTGTATGCTCGTCCTGTTAGGACTCCTTCCTCGACGATGTCTGGCGGTGCCTGGCGCGATGCAGTTACCCTACGACGCTCCGTTTCCCCATCAAGGCGCTGGCACTCTTGTATATATATATTCACTGAAAAAACCATAGGATTCACACCAGTTATAGTTAGCTGGAAATTTTACTGACATAAAACCATTGAAATTCCACGTTGTAGTTAGTTGGACTCACTATAACTTGCGCGTGTAATGCACTGCTGATGACGTCACATATTACATCACTCATGACATGGTCAGTGACATCACTCATGACATCACTGATGACACCATCCAGTGAATGTGTGCCTTTCTGAAAAATAAATATGTTTTATATATGTATATGTAAAGGTCAATGGAAGAATAAATGTTTAAATAAGTGTCTTAATGGATGTTTTTTAAAAAAAAATTGATTGGTTAACTGGCTTATTAAGTGTATTTTAGTGAATACATATATTAGCGAATATTGTTTAAATATTTAAATGTTTGTATCAGTGTTTCACTTTGTGTATAAGTGGCTGCATGGGTTGGTGAGTAGCTACATGTGTGTGTATATGGGTTATTAGATGTTTTTGTAAGTATCAGTATGAGTGTCTGTATGGTTTGGTGGGGGTATTACTTAGCACATAGATGCATCAATGACTGACTCACTGTTTGTATGTGTTTGGAAGACGGCATATGTGCAGGACTGTATGGATGGATGAGTGTGTATATGTGTGTGTTAGTGAGTGAATGACTGTCTCACTAGTGTCTTTATCAGTAACTACATATGTTTTAATCTAGTATATGTGAGTATTGATGTATATAAGTGAGTATATTTGAGAGTGAGAGATTGTAAGAGTTCCTGTTTAAATAAGTATGTGTTTCTATAAGTGATTGTTTAAGAGAGTAAGTATGTATAAGTTTCCTTAGAAGTAAGGTGGTAGTGTGTGTATAGCTGTATATGCAAATAAATGGATGATCAATAGTTTATTTGCATGTGTGAGTATGTGTGTGAGCAACTTTTGGAAGACTGTCGATGTGTAACAGGATGTATAGGTGTATCACTACATATGATGAGTGAGTATATGTATGAGTGACTATATAGAACTGTTGGTGAATTAGTGGATGTGTATATAAATGGTGGAATTACTGAATTGGTTGTTGTAACATGTATGGGTATCTCCTTTTTTAAAAAAATTTTAGTTTCTATTTTTGAATATGTGTTTCAAGGGTTACAGTGAAAGGAGGTCTGTCACTCTGTCACAAGGATGGTGTCATCAGTGATGTCATGAGTGATGTCACTGACCATGTCATGAGTGATGTAATATGTGACGTCATCAGCAGTGCATTACACGCGCAAGTTATAGTGAGTCCAACTAACTATAACGTGGAATTTCAATGGTTTTATGTCAGTAAAATTTCCAGCTATCTATAACTGGTGTGAAACTTATGGTTTTTTCAGTGAATTTAATAGGTTTTTTAAATGCTAATTCCTAACTATAACTGGTGTGAAACCTATGGTTGTTTCGTGAATTTCATAGGTTTTTTAAATGCTAATTCCTAACTATAACTGGTGTGAAACCTATGTATTTTTCAGTGAATTTCAAAGGTTTTTTTAATGCTAATTCCTAACTATATAAGACCTGAAAGCCCACCAGGAATCTCCAGTATGCGCCAGGGGACTGCATTGCAGAGAGGTGTAATGAAGCCATGACCCTTTTTACACCTCTCTGCAACACAGCCCCCGTGCATGTTTGAAGAGGGGGAACTACTCTCTCTCTACTACTCACTCTTTACTACTCACTACTACTCTCTACTACTCACTCTCTACTTCTTACTCTCTACTACTCTCTACTACTCACTCTCTACTACTCTCTCTCTACTACTCACTCTCTACTACTCACTCTACTACTCACTCTCTACTACTCTCTACTACTCACTCTCTACTACTCTCTACTCCTCACTCTTTACTACTCTCTACTACTCACTCTCTACTGCTCTCTACTACTCACTCTACTACTTACTCTCTACTACTCTCTACTACTCACTCTCTACTACTCACTCTCTACTACTCTCTACTACTCACTCTACTATTCACTCTACTACTCTCTACTACTCACTCTCTACTCTCTATTACTCACTCTCTACTCTCTACCTCTCTACCTCTCTCTACTTCTCTCTCTACTAGTCTCCACCTCTCTTCCGCTACCTCTCTACCTCTACACCTCTACCTCTCTACCTCTCTCTACACTCACACATGTACACATATATGCATATATATGCATATGCATTTATATATATGTATGTGTATGTATATATATATATATATAAAAAAACAACAAAAATAATTTTTTTTTAAAACAGCTACTTTTTTTTAAAACTGTCATTCTTTTTCCCCATGGTACGCTCCCCGGTGCGCGTACCGGGCGCTCCCCCCGCGAAAATCAATTTTTTTTTTTTTTTTGCCCCCGGGGCCCTTTTATGGCCCCCACATCAAACCTAGGGGATCAAGGGGGGTCTACTCTGCCCCATTATGTTCAATTCCCCCTTTGTTTTAGCCACCTCTTGTGTCTCGATCCTACCGAGACACAAGATGGCGGCCGCTCCAGACTGTTTGGAATGTTTACAGACACCCGAGAGCCAATCAGCTTTCCGCACGCAGATCGCGTAGCGCGCCCGGTACGCGCCCCGGTGCGCGTACCGGGGCGCTGCTATAGATATATATATTTTTTTGAACCTAAATTACTCAAAAACCACTGGAGAACATATCTTGAGACATAGCAAAGGCACATCGGGCTACCAGTCCCTACAATTTTGCCAAGTTTGGTGGAAATCCATTCAGCCGTTCGGGCTAAAAGTGAGTTCGACCGCCCTATGGAAATTAACATGGGGAAAACACGTTTTGGGACCCCCCTTTTATCTCGGCCCCCGCTTCACGAATCCCCCCCAAACTTTCAAGGAAGGACCGGAGCATGGCGAGGCCAATTTGAGGAAATTTTCAGGCAGATTCGTCAACCGGCGCCAAAGTTATTCCAAATAGAATCTTGAGATTTTGCATTTAAAAAAATCCTAACTATAACTACCTACTGGCGACCGCCAGTAGGTAATATATATATATATATATATATATATATATATATATATATATATATATATATATATATATATATATATATATATATATATATATGTGTGTGTGTGTGTGTGTTTGTGTTTGTATAAATATATATGTGTGTGTATATAAATATGTATTTATAAATTTCAATCTACGTGTACATGGTACTTCTGCGCAATATGACCTGAATTAACAATGCATCAGGTTTAAGAAATGGGCAGATCATGGTGCTGACATCACAAAGTGCAGGGTGTTCTATGGCAGCCTCATTACCACCACCATCAGCATTACTAATACATGTGTCACCCTTCCATGAAAAGCACCATCTACCGACAGCAGATTATGGGTTATAATCTGCTGTCGGTACATACTAGGGAGGGAGGGGAGGGAGATACAAACTTGTATCTCCCTCCCCTATCTGGCCGATCTCCACAATAACTATCCGTGGAATAGTTCCCTTTACCCTCATTTCATCCTGCTACCCACTGTGGAACATAAACACTTTCTTGTGCCCTCTTCATTCTCCACTTTCTAAGTCAACTCATTAAGCATGAACTCTCCTTTTCACACCTCTCTTACTTAGTATCTAGGAAATCATCACTCTGGTATCCACTCTCTCATCAGATAACCTTACCACTATCAATATTTACAATCTCTCCACCACTCCCTCTCCCAAGAGCCACTGAGCAACAGTCACCTCCACAGTCTATAGTTTTGTCTAACGAATGCCAAGTTTGTTTATGAAGGAGCTGTTTTCACTATAGATCATTGTGACTCCCACTTGCTTCATTTTTCTAATCCTTTCACTTGGAGGTAAAAAAAGTGCCATAGTAACAGTCACCCAAGAAGAGAGCAAAACATTGAGCAATTTCTCCATCTACTCCAAAAAGCGCTTCCCAGTTATGCATGACCCATTGCCGGCTTATACTAGATGTTTCAAGTACATACCAGGTTTACTTTGAACCTTCATCAGACATCCATTATATTCCTTCAAGGCTGAATGCTTGCACATCCGTAAGGACAATGCTTTCCTTATTTGCTCTTTGTTTATTCTCTTTGGACTTTGCTTATGGCTCTTATTCCTACTGCACTTTTTGAATTAAAAACTTGTACAGGTTCTGTGGAAAAATGAGGAACAAAAGATTGAAAACTCCAAAACAAAGAGAGACTCCACGAGCTACTCCAAACTCCAGTATCCATGGCCCAGGAACTCGGCTATCGGCATAACCAATTCACTGAATCAGAGAGGAGTAAAGAGAGAGGAGGAGAATCTCTCATAAAAAAAAATCTTACAAAATAAGGAAAAATCTGAAATATGCTTTATCCAAACCTTAGCTTGTCATTCTTTGCCATGCATTAGATGATTTGTGAGTGCTTTATTAATTAATTAATGAGGGTGGTGAATAGCATTTCTCACAATATAAGAAAATAACACACCTGTGGGTGGAAACATATATTTTAAAGCTTGTACTGTACATCTCTTCACTATCTAAATGAGCAAACCTCTAAGATAATTCAAAGTACCCTACATGTTAATGTGATGATGCACATTTATAGGTGTGAACTTAGTTTCAGAGCACTAACAAAATCTCCTTTAATAAATGTGCATTAAGGTACCCTTCTTATTCCCTTTTTACAGAACACTGTGTTTGCATGTTTGCATTTTTCTGTCACAAATCTTTGTGTTTATTAAATTGGTTCGATGAAACAATAGAAAGAGTTTAGAGGAAAAGTCAACAGTGGAAGATTCCCAAAAGAACAGCACCTAGTCAAAGATTCTCCAAGAAAAATCTTTCTTTTGAGCCCACCCTCTAGTACATGGGGCAGTCTGTGTGCACACTTCAGAAACACCCACTGTTACAATGTAGGTTCAAAACATGAACTATGAAAGGATTTGAAAGAAAGGTCAAGGTGCGCCACTTAAACGTTTTTGAAAAACTGTTATCTCTAATAAGGTAAACAGTAATGATCACATCAAATTTTTCTTTTGTTCTTGAGAGTTCTTTATTCAATTCAGTTGGTAAAAACTATACACAGGATCTACAGCCGACGCGTTTCGTCCTCAAGGGACTTCTTCAGGGCAAGTTGGTCACTAGCGATGATGTCGGTATTTGACGGAGGAGGACGCCGTTTTTCACGCTGTCTTAACGAGCCACGCAGGAACCAGGGGATGCTGTGGCAAACCTTATCAAGGTGGCTTGAACATACAATATGGAAACGCCTGATATTACGGGTGTAAATCGATTGTAGTTGAATTTGAATAGACATCTATCACCTATCAACAATATTTGATCTGTTGAGACAGAACCCTAAACGTACAGGTGCCTGAAAGACGTGATGCCACGTGTCCCATAATATAACTACACGGTTATATTCACGCATCCCTTTACAACGGGAGAAGATCCAGGGACATCATCGCTAGTGACCAACTTGCCCTGAAGAAGTCCCTTGAGGACGAAACGCGTCGGCTGTAGATCCTGTGTATAGTTTTTACCAACTGAATTGAATAAAGAACTCTCAAGAACAAAATAAAAATTTGATGTGATCATTACTGTTTACCTTATTAGAGATAACAGTTTTTCAAAAACGTTTAAGTGGTGCACCTTGACCTTTCTTTCAGAAACAATAGAAAGACTAGACCATTGAAGATATATTACACCATCAAATGAAAGACTGGGGACGTGGTCACCTAGTGTGTATCATTTTTTGGTAGCATTTAAATAAGGTAGATATGACTTGTGATAATTAATGCCCTATTGCACATCACCATTTTAGGAACAAATTTTAGTTTTGTTGCACTTTTATTCCATTTCTCCATACCAAAGTAATCTTCTCAAAAGACTGAAAGCTTAGGGTGTCTTAAGGAAAGGTAGATACATTTTAATGAAAATTGCCAGTATGAAGGTGAATATGTTTTAGGATCAGAGAGTTACTAACTTAATTGAAAGATGTCAGAAGGGTTTCCACCCTGTCAGTGAGTAAGGTTAGCCAAAGGCCTTTGGGGACCGTTTCTAAAACCTTGAAGGAATGTCTTTAGGTTCACAATATGGTTCTTTAGTCATTCCGGTATGCTTAGATAAATCTCTAACATTCAAAGCGAAAGCCAATGCTTTCTTTATATAAAGGGACACTTGCCGCCACTTTGGGGATAAGACGACCTATCAGATTCAGGGGGATATTCACAAGGACCTATCTCCGATTTATCTCCACCTTAAGGCATGGAAATTGGAGATAGATTTAACAAACCATTCCCAAGCTAGTGCTAACTGCAGACATTGCCAGTATTCCAGCGATAACCGCCCCAAAATGTATCTCCACGGTGGACACCATCAACTAACCCTAATGAGATGCAGAGTAGGCGTTCCTGTGCTAAAACACGCAAAAAAAAACAACACCGCTTTCACAACGAACTGCCAGCCCTGCGATGCGAGTCAAAACCACGTGATAAGCCTCAGTAGCAGCAGGTATTTAACATCTGCCTCCTGCAGGTGTAAAGCCGGATAACTACCTGTAGTAGGCGATGAAGCCCCGCACACAGCCACACCAGAAGAACAAACAACGCCATGGAGCTACTCATCATGCAGCTCCGAGCCCCAAAAGGGCACAACACCCACCGCAACCACCCCCAGGACAGCCACCGCCCCATGACCCGAACTGGCCCACCCGGACCACCACAGGGGCAGAGGACCTACCAAAAATGCACCAGAGACCTAACGCCCGAGGTAGTCATTGCCCACTACAGGCTCAAAAGGACAACCATCATCTGCATCATGACCCACATCGCCCACAGATTGATGCTACCAACACAGCGGAGAACGAAAATCCCTCCACAGACACAGCTGCTGGCTGTGCTGCACCTGTTGGCCTCTGATACCTTCCAACCTAAAACTTCCAGAGTCAGAGGGATCTCACAGCCAGCCCTATCCAAGTTCATCACACCTGTCCTGGATGCTACCCTTAGTTTCAGACCCCAGTACCTTCACTTTGAACACACTGCGCAGGAACAGCAGGAGACCAAGCAAGGCTTCTATGCCATAGCTGGATTCTCTGCCGTTTTGGGGGGCAATAAACTGCACACGTGTCCTACTTGTTCCCCCTGTGGATACTGCGCACCAGTACTACTACAACAGAAAGCACATGGTCAGTGACGGCTACCGCCCCCCTCCCTGTGGACCCACATCACCCAGAACACATTGACACGGAACATGATTGTCTTTGGAAGGCGGGGGATCGCAAACCCCCCCCGGCCGTATTTATTAAGATAAAAAATATTACAATTTTTAAACAAACGATACAATTTTATGCAAAAATATTCAGGAACATTAGATACAATCATATCAACAAGTATGATAGGCTAACCTTAACAAGATTCTAATACAGCTTGTTTCCTAACCGAATCTAACCTCCTCCTCTGAAAATTTTTGCATACTAACATTTCTGGCCATATGGCGAGGTCGCTAACCGGTGTCAGGTCCTACAAGCTGCGCCCTTACCGCAGGTGCGCATGCGCAGCCGAGCCCGTTAATTACTCGGTCCACCCCGTGAACTCCATTTAACCACTGAAGGAGGGCCCTTACTCGCGTCATACGCTGACGTCATGAGTACGCGCGGGGTGGCTACCGGCGTAAGGACAGCGTGACTCCCCTACCCGTGCCCCTTTGCAGCACCAGTTATACCTGCCCCTGAAGTTCTAGGAGGGGCCAGTGACCCCTCCCCCTGGGCGGACACCTCCAAAGATGATGCCGCCCCCTCAGACCTTAAAATAGCTGCTCACCGGTCATGACCTTACCGCCACAGGCCAACATTGTTACCCGACGATCTGGCCTCCCCCTTCCTACTCCTAAGAAAGGTCATACTCACCTTGCAAATCCCTCCAGCCATGCCAATATGTTATTTGACCACAGGACGTTCCCCGCCTCAGTCAAGTGCACCCCGTCCCGCAGGTAGAAATGTTCCCCCCAAATACACCCATGAGGTATCGTCTGCAATCGGGGGGCTCGAAATAATTTGTCCAATTGTGTGTTGATCCTCTTGACCAAGTCCCCCCCTCGCCACTGCCACCGAGGAATAAGTTGCGACCAAACAACCGTGCAACCCGGGCATGTCCTGGCCACCCACCCCGCAGTGGAGATGATTTCCTCTATAAGGATGCGCCTCCCCAGTTTGGCCAAATCGTTCTCCCCCAGGTGAAGTATCACCACTGACGGGGGGGCGGGTTGCTGAGATAAGAGTTCCTGTAAGTAATCTCTGAACTGGCTGATGCATAAGCCCCCCCTCCCAAAGAAGGAAACAGAAAACTCCTTTTTATCCGCCCTTCTCCTCCTTTCACTTGAAAGAAAAACATGTTTCGCGCGCCGCACATAAGAGTGGCCCACAATCCAAGTCACCAATGCCCTTTGATCTTCTTGTCGCTTGTGTTGAGCTGCTGTCGTTCCTTGACGCCCCTCGGCGAGTTCCTCCCCCACGTGACAGGTTTGAGAAACTGCAAAAACCAGAAAATACCAGGCGTGAGTCACCTTGCCATGTTATAACATGTCAATCCGTACATATCGTTTGTAACATTCAGACGACCATCTTCCAAGTCTTTTTAACCTTTCCTACTGGGAGTCCCCTTACAACTGCCTCAGTTGCTGCCCCAATTCTGAAAGAGTGGGTGCCAAATTCTGTAGAATCCAAGCCTGCTTTTGCGACCGCCAACCCCAAGACTCTTCTAAACTGATACCTGGTCAATGGTGTACTGTCGGCATGACACAATAGTGCCCCCCCGCCGAACCCTCCCGCTGCCTTCTAAAGACCTCTACATGCGAGACGGGCAGCAAGGATTGGTCCGAGCCCGATGGAGCACTATGGTATCCCCCCTTTCCTCCTGGTCAGTTTTTGATCTTTGAATTGTCACCCACATTGTATCCTCTCTGATCACAATGCAGGCCAATTGGAGGCCGCCCTGTTTGTCACCTTTTGACGCCGCTACCAACTCGCCTATCCTTAGAGCTCCATAGAACGCTAGTGCGAACCCAGCTTTGAACACCTCCCATGTTAAGCTGCAGACGCCATGAAGCGCCGATAATAGGGCTGTGAGCCTTACTAGACCTATCGGCTTTCTCGTATCCGTCGAGTGTCCCTGTATGCGGCGCCAACCCCTCAAAGCCTTGTGCACCACAAAAGTATTCGTAGGATCCCTCAAGCCCTTGGCCTGTGCGAAGAACGAGACAGCCGCCCTGTGCCTATTTGCAGCTGCCACTGAGCGCCCCTCTTTGTGCATCAATTCCAGATAAGCTAGAAAACTGTCCTCTTGCGCCCAGCTAACCTCCCACCCGTGCCCCAAGAAAGTACAGTAAGACAAGAACGCCCCTTCGTATGCTGTCTTGGTCCTGGGGGCTAAGCTAGATGCCATGAGGTGCGGTAGTCTGGGGCACCAATCTGCCAGAGAGCAGCCGGGAAATGTGCTGACGAGGGGTCTGCTGCAGGAAGCTGTTCCCAGAATACCTGCATTTTAAAGCGAGAAAGGGCGTCAGCCGCATTATTGAGGACGCCTGGCACATGTTTGGCTCTGAAAACTACATTCCATTTCAAGCATTGCAGCACAATCTCCTTTACCAAGTGCAGTATGAATGGACACCGTGCCGCTTGCTGGTTAATGCATTCCACCACGCTCATGTTATCCGACCAGAACACCACCGATTGATTGCATAGGTGTTCTGGCCAGACCATCAATGCTACCCATATCGGAAAAAGTTCCAGAAAGCCGATGTTGGTCAAACCCCACAACCTCCACTCCTCAGGCCACAGCTGAGCGACCCATTTGGTCCCCAGGATGGCACCACAGCCCACGCTACCAGCAGCGTCAGTCCATAAACCCAACTCTACTGATGCAGTGGGGGGGCCAGGCCACACTATCCTGCCATTAAAGTACTCCAGGAATGCCATCCATATCCGCATATCCTGGCGAACCTCAGATGACAACCTAGTGCGGTGATGTTTCTCACGTAACCCTTTCATGGCTTGGGCAATAGAGCGTGAGAAGGGGTGAGCCATTGGTATGACCCGCAATGCAAAGTTCAGTTGCCCCACCTTCTCCTGCAGTTGTTCCAAGGTAACCTTGTATTTGAGGAGGCACTGGCGCAGCGCTGCCCTAAACCTCGACACTTTGTCCATGGGCAACCTGAAGCACCCCTCGACTGAATCTATTTCAAGGCCAAGGAATTCCAAACAAGTGGACGGGCCAACCATCTTTCCTGGCGCCAGCGGGACCCCGAAAGCCCGCATGAGCACACAAAATTCCTGCAATGCCCAAGCACACTCCCGTGTACCAGCCGCTCCTAGGAAAAGGAAATCGTCTAAATAATGCATGACCTGCTTGTGGCCCGTCGACTGCCTCATGACCCATTCTAGAAAAGAGCTAAAAGTCTCAAAGCATGCACATGAAATGGAACAACCCATAGGCATGCACTTATCCATGTAGAATTTGTCTTCAAAGGCGAAACCCAGGAGGTGGTGGTCCAAAGGATGGACAGGTAGGAGACGGAAAGCAGATTCAATGCCTGATTTTGCCATTAATGCACCCGGCCCTAGTCCCCGCAATAATTCCATGGCCTGGTCAAATGAAGCGTACTTCACACTACAAATACCCTCATCTATAGCATCATTCAACGATGCCCCTCTTGGTGCCGATAAGTTGTGAATCAGTCTAAACTCGCCCTTCTCCTTCTTGGGTACTACACCCAGCGGTGAACACACAAAGTCGGGTACAGGCACCTCCTGGAATGGCCCAGCTATCCTGCCCAAGGACAGCTCCTTTCCAATCTTAGCAGCCACTACTGCAGGGTTATGCTGTACCGATAACTGATTCCTGCAATGTGTGCTGCCTGTGTATCCCCCTGCCGGGATCCGGAAACCTTGGGAGAAACCTTCCTGCAGTAGGGCAGCCGCTGTGTGGTCTGGATATCTGTTCAACCATGGAATCATTGCCAAGACGTCTATGGGAGTGGGACCAACCATGCATTCTACCCTATTCTGGTGTCTTCCCCCCTCTCTGACCTTGGTTACCATTTCTGGACCTGCACGTTGTCTCGGGAGGGGAGGTGTGACCGCAAATTGCGCAGGCATGTCTAAATTTACATGTGCCCGCCGGCCTTGCACAGGAGCGTTTGTTAAAGTCCCAGCACACACCCCTCCTCTCCCCCCACCCTCCCTATTCTTCCCCGGGAAGTTGTTCCCCTGCGCTGACCGAAAGGGCTGCTGAGGTTTTGCGGAGAACACCTTGACTGCACTGGTGGACTGGGCCGGGGCCGTGTTCCCTGAGAACTGCTTATGCCAAGACAGAGAGTCAACCTTGTCCCATGTCAATGATGAGTCAAATTCCTTAGATTTCCTAAAATTCACATCATACTCCTTCCACGCCTCTCCATGGTACTGCTCGCTCCACCCTACAATCCTGCTCTGGTAGCAAGACATTGCTGCCTGTACATTAGGGGGGCGTTCAACAGTGATAGCTGTAAGGATTGAGAAGGCCCTAATCCAATTGAGCAATGTTTCCTCCACCCTGAATTTAGCACACTCTACTCTCCATTCGCTAGGGTGCATCCATTCTTTCAGTAGTTTGGCATTCTCCATTTCCCTATTGTCCAGCAACAGGGAAAAAATATAAATACACTTTCCCGGCCAAATCATTTCTTTCACAGCCCGGGAAACATGTTGTGCTAGATCCTCACTCCTGGACGGGATTGAACCGTCCCCCAAGAGAGGCAGAGCCACCTTCTTACCATTTCCGGAAACTGGAGCTGGTCCACCTTCGATTCCGTTTGGTTGGGCAGTATTCGTACCTGCAATTGAAGAAGAAGAGGGGCCCGCAGCACCCCCAGCAGCCGTTGCTGCCCTAATTTTTTCGACCATCTTAGCCGCCTCGACGGCATGATCTGACGTCGAAAGGCAACATACCCCCCTTTTGCAATCTTGGCAATATAGCCGCTATCTGAGCTGTTAGTTCGGGCGGGACTGGAGCTTCAGAATCCGGCACTACTGCCGGCACCACCGGCCCACCTGGGGGCACGCCCGGCGGCGCTGATGGGCTAGGTAAAGGGGCGGCTGGTGGCGGGGGGGCCCAATAGGTGCTGGCACCGGGGCCGTCGGAAGCGGCCCAATGGGGGCAGACGGGGCCGGCCCCACAGGAGGGGCCCCCGATAGCAAGGCAGGAGCCGGTGCCGCGGGAGCCAGGACTACCGGCTCAGGGGTAGTGGGAACAGCCGGAGTTGCAGGAGCGGGTGCGCTACACCTAGGTCTCTTGGCCTTGCTCCTTTTAGGTGAGGTGTCCAAATCCCCCCTTGGCAAAGGCGCCGTAATCTGCCGTTTGGGCTTACCATATGGGCCCGCAATACCATCAATCCTCTCAATCATGCGAGCCTCTAGGTCGTCAACGTTACCCAGCCTTTTATCAATGGCATTCATTCTATGCATCATGGCTTGCATCATCATCTCCATTTTTGTTCCCTTAGCCCCCTTAGCTCCTGGCAGTCTGCTGCCCACTGTATGACGCTCCTACTGCTCGGATTCGAGACCCGTGCACACTTGTACCTTCAACAGACGGATGATACGCGGGGGGCTGTGAGCACCATGCAACTGCGACCGCAACACACCGGCTTGTCCGATTGTCAGGGGTGACCAAACTCTAACGTAGACCCACCCGGCGGCCACTAGAAGCAATGAAATGCGAGCCCCCCACTCTCCCCTTACCGCCAACGTCCTGCGTATTCTACGGTCCCATGCTCAACACCACCGCAGATGAATGCTCCGGAACGTACGGTCCACGCTCAGACTGTCTGCTTCCAATGTCGCGCTCCCACACACCCCGAACCGCAGTCCTGCTTCGGCGCTGACCTGCAGTGACAAAGCAAAAATATTACGACTTTGAGTCAAGGCGCTGCCTGCGTTCCACGCGTTCTCTATCGGCCGCTGTCCTCCCAAGACTCGGCACCTCCTTCAGCCGCTTGACCGCCAATAACAACCTGCAACATAAGAAAAGAAAATTAGGAAGCCCCGAGCGCGGGGCACGACCAGTGTGGGGGAGCGTCCAGGCGACAAGAAGGGCCACCTGAGCGCTCCCCCCTCCTTTATTCCCGGGATCGTGGGGAGGGGGCAGCACGCCACCTCCCCCCGCCCGCCAGCAGCCCGCCCCTCCGACCCGGAAGACTGCACCACGCCTTCCGGGTCAGGGATCGGGCGCCAGTCGGCCGGTGGTGCAGCGCACACCCACCACGTCATCATTGGATGCCGGGAGGTCACGCCCCCACCACCGGGAGGCAAGGGGAGAGGGGATCACCGCACTGCCATGTGGGTGGGGGGGCCGAGGGCCCCCCCTTTTCACACGCATTCCATTAGTGTGCAGGCAATAGTGGACCACGCGGACTCTTGACCAATGTTGTTGCAAACTACCCAATCTTTTAAGCAATACAAGGGAACCCAGGGCGCAGTAAGCTAAGGACCATGGGTAGAAACTTATTTTCAAAAAACAGCGGTCCTTAAAAAAGGAAGGGAATTGAGACAATAAATATAGACTAGATAGAACTATATTGGTAAGAATGCCCAGCCGGACACTTTAATTTCTTGATGAGAGTAATATAAAACAAAGGAATGGAGCACAAAGTGCGATGGAAGTGGGACACCAGCCGATAACCAACCAACACACTTGGGGAACAAACACAAGGGAGGGAATATTCAGGCAAAAGTAGGTTATCAAACAATTAAAATTGCAAAATGATAATCCTCAGTATACACATATGCATGCTCAAAATGTATGTTAACTATGCATTTAGTGTACTTATTGTCGACGAAGTTTCGAACCTCATATATTATTGGTTCATCCTCAGGACAAAAAATGATTGCCTAAAGAATTAATAATTAAGCTTGAAACCCCAGTCAGGATAAGCTGAGGGTCGCTTTGGTGAGAGTATTATTTCGGGTGACTCTCTAGAGATAGAGTCTACGTAAATACGAGGAAATCGGGGGGAACGTTGCCCTGGTCCAAGGATCTGGAATCAGGAATGTACAGGTCCACAATGGGGGTCCTTGCACAGCGTGAGGATGCCTTCACATCGGCTGGTGTCCCACTTCCATCGCACTTTGTGCTCCATTCCTTTGTTTTATATTACTCTCATCAAGAAATTAAAGTGTCCGGCTGGGCATTCTTACCAATATAGTTCTATCTAGTCTATATTTATTGTCTCAATTCCCTTCCTTTTCTAAGGACCGCTGTTTTTTGAAAATAAGTTGCAAACTACCCAGGCAGTGTGCACGAATCCTACATCTTCCAACAGTCCATCATCAACCAGCGCTTCCAGGATGGCACTGATAGAACTGGATTGCTCGTTGGTAAGTAGCAAATCAACACACCACACACCTCAAAGCCACCATCGCACAACACAGAACTGTGGGAATGCACACGTGACCAAACCACATACAACATGTCAATCAACATGCCAACCTACTAGACACATCAACACTATTCTATGGTGATCCTGGGTTACCCCTGCACACCTTACAGCTATATCATGGCACCACAGCCACACAACAGCTGAATGTGTGTAGATGCGGAATGCAGCCATGTGCGAAGTATGCAAGTGAAGCGTGAATGGGAATGTATACAACAACAAAGGAGGTGTGAATGTGCAGGACAGACATGGGTATGCAAACCACAGATATGTCAATGCAGACCACAACTGCTGGTGACTTGAGAGTAGTGAACAGTGGACGCAACCATGTCACACCATGCCGTGGCTCAGATAGCGGAAATGTTGCTGGCTGCGTCCCCCCCCATGTGCGTGAGCGTAGTGGGTGGGCACTGAGTACCCCAGGGCTGCTTAGGGGTGTGGACAAAAACCCCATGGCTCAGAGATTGGTTCCCTCCCGGAAAGGCCAACGTCACTGACAGGGTGGCTCCTCACAGTCTGCCACGAGGCCGATGCAGTGAGCAGCGGGGCCTGCAACCCTGTGTTCCTGCTTCACCCCAGGACGCTGATACCCAGACCAGGCTGGCACGCCCCAGATCCCCAAGGCCGCACTGCTTGCCTGCCGACACTGTTGTGTGTCAAAGAGGACCCACCACGTGCCCGGGCAAGCTCCAAGCTCCAGTCCCGCAACCTCAGGAGCCTCTGCAGACCATTGGTGGCCCCCATGACGCTGGCCCACATTAGTCTTTCCTCATTAACATACTCCACTGGCGTACCCTTTGTCCCAGTAGGTTCCACATGTGGAACTGTTTCCTGAGTCCTGAATGGTAGTGACCCCAAACCTATGACACATGGTGCCACTAACCCTATTCAGCGCGGGGATACGCCGTGTGGGGTCACCAGGCGCTTTATAAACCCCTTTATTATTATTATTATTTTATCAGTGCAAGCCTGCGACATGTGGTGCCACTAACCCTGTTCAACGCAAGCCTGCAACATGTGGTGCCACTAACCCTGTTCAACGCAAGCCTGCAGCACGTGGTGCCACTAACCCTGTGCGCCGTGAGTGACCGTCAGCCTCCGGCAGAACATTGTTGGTGTCTGAGGCTGTGGCCTGTGGCCTGGGGGTTGTCATCAGCAACGGGCAGGTGTGGACTTGGTGTCTGGCATGAGTCTATGGCATTCATATCCTTCATGTTGCTGGACACAGCTGGCATGTGCCGTCAGCATCAAGCCCTGGGGCAGACCTCCCATTCTACCCGCGACACTCCGCTGAGGGGACCTATGCCACATACGAGACTCTGATCTGCCCACATGACCCTACCCCAGTCTCCCGCAGGTCAGCGTCCGGGGGCAGTGGCCCCGTGTTGGCCAATGTGCATCCGGGGCCACTTACTATTGCGACTCATGTCATCCCCTTTTGTTGTTCTGACATTACACTTCTGAATGCATGATGACTGTTGAAGTTGTTGCAAGCACCAGCTACTTCCTGAGGCCTGGCTTACACTCACCCCACACACAGCCAACACAGGTGTTACTGGATTAGTGGGCCTGCCATTACATCCTGCCGAACCAAGTATTGACTCTTTTCTCCCTGCACTGTCACAGGTGATCAAGGATATGCACTCTGCCCTTGGATGATGACACCCTTCCGAGACCTGAACACACCCTCCCAGAGGCAGTACAATGCAGCCCACATACGCACCTGGGGCATCATTGAACAAACATTTGGTGTGTTGAAGTCAAGTTTCAGGTGCCTGGACGGCACAGGTGGAAAGCTTCTGCACAGCCGGACATCGTGTGCAAGATGATCATTGCATGTTGTGTATTGCACAACATCTGTGTACACACCAATGTCCCATGGATCCCAGTTCCAGAAGTACCAGACATTGATGGGGACGATAGGACAGGTGGCCCACAACCCACTGCAGCTGCAGCAGGAATGGCCCGTAGGAACACCATCATTGACAATTACTTGTCATGAGCATGTGACATTGTGGCTCTCTCTGGCAATCATGGGACAGTACAAAATGCCCAAAAACACAGCATGTGCGAACAAAACATATTTGCAGGTTACAGGTTGCACTTGTACATTGTCATGTCACAGTTTCCTGCTGTGTCAAATGTGATTTGCCATGTTGTGCACATTTGCGGCACCAGTTGTGTCCTGTTGTGGAGGTGTTGCTGTTTGTCCTGGGATGTTGTCAATGTCGAGGTGCACTTCTACTTATGTGCGTATTCTGCATGATGGTTGATTCATTCCTGCGGCTCTGATTTGTGTTCCACTGGTCCCTTTCAGGCTATGTGCCTATCATTTCTGTGCTTCCACAGTGCTGAGATGTTTCAGACTTGGGTAACCTGTGCTCTTGGTCAAGTTGTGACTCTTGGGTATGGTTTGTCACAGATGTGTTGTTGACCTCAGGGGCTGTTTGTGCAGGTGGTTGTGTCTGATGTGACCTGCTCCTTTCTGGTTGTGGTCTGCAACGTGTACATTGACATGGTGATTGGACAGCAGCCATGCTACTCGTCATGTGGTGTCTTTTGCATTGTGAGTGTGGCTGAGGTATATGCATGTTTGCTGTGTTTCGCACATGTGCATGTGTTGGTTGTGTGCTTGTTGATGTGTTGTTTGGGTGCCCCTTTGGGAACATGGTGTACGTAGGACTACTTGGTGTTTGTGTGTGTGCTGAAGTGTTTCCGTGGGATCAGGGACATGATCGTGAGTCATTGTGGGTGTGCAGTGTGCTCTGCCAAATTGTACATGTGTGCCATTGTGCCCGTCCACCCACTTCCTGGTCAGTGCACACTCTGTTAATGTGGTGTCGGGTCATGTTAGACAGTGTCCGGATCCCTGACTCCTGTCACCGTCTCCCGATTGATGACTGTGGCCACCATCTTCTCCATGTCATTCAGCTCCTGGTGTTCTGCTGGCCTCCCTCCTCCGGGGTGCGTTGCAGCTTTCGTGTTGGCAGCGAGTATTTGCTTAGTTTTGCAATTCACATTAGTCCAAGGCCTCTTGTGCTCCTCCATTGTCCTCTTCCACGTGATGGCATTCACATGGTCTGAGGTGGTGTGCCATCTTTGCCTCTTTGTTGCCAATGACACTTTGGAGGTGATGTACAGTTGGTGGTGGTGTTCTGGCTCATCCAAGGCGATAATCAGGTTTTCCTGGCGACTGTACCTCGTCTACCTCTTCCTCTTCCCTTTGGCCTTCCACGGGCCCTCTATTCTTGGGTGTTCCTCAGTGGAGATTGTGCGGTTCATGTTTTCCTCTGCAGTGGGCCAGGGTGCATCTAAGGTACTCCGGAGTTAATGTAGTTGTCTTAGTGGCATTTTCCGTATGCTGTTCTTGTGCTTTTTCCAGTATTACGCTTGGGGATTGCGGGCCTCTCACTGGTTGTCCCTGTTTTCTTATTGCGTTTGGGCACATTGCTTCTTTTAACGCATTGGGGTTTGTGTTTTTATCTCCGGTGCGGTGGAAGTATTGCAGACATTTGCCGCGTTTTCGGCAGACTATCGCATGGGACTGCTATGTTGTAAATTCCACGTCTGTTGAGATATAAAATTATATATATTTATGATTGGCCCACTATGTACCATATAACCGTAGATATGTATGAATAACCGCAAAGTATTAGACAATATATGCTGACTTAATGATAGATTCATGTAGGCCCGTTTAGACCTATTGATATAGTCAGGGCCACTTTGTTTCGTTTCCCTTCGTTCATGTACGGCTTCCCAGAAGTCACGTGGTTTAGCTCCGGGTACGAAACCATGCTAAACTTGCTCAGTCTGCTTCTCTGTTCTTTTGTGTGTAGCTCAGGGAAACCCAAGGTCACACCTGCCTTTCTAGTGGGATGCGCACATTCTAGCAGGGCCCGTTCCTGTACTCCCTGGGTTTTAGATAGACGAGAGGGCGCCTCGCTGACCTGCCCCCAGAATAGCTCTAGCTTAGCCACCGTCAATTAGTGGTGCCTAATATGGGTCTTCCTGCTGGCTTACTGACAACTTGTGTTTTTCCTTGTAGGGTGTTAACCTGAATGTGTGAAACGTATATATGCCTTGTATCATCTGTATTTTAGTTAGTCTCCTCTGCGCACCTCCATGGGTCGTGTAGACTGAGGCTCCCCTGTTAGGGCCTGTATATGATTGAATAAACGATTCGACCTTCTCCATTGCCGACTGCCTTATTATTATATATAGGTGCATGGGCTATTGGTAAGTATAAACAGGAGCAGAAGGGACAGGGAGGAGTTCTGGCCGAGTGGGTGGACAAGAAGTATTTTGATCCAAAACACCCGCTAGCGGTTAGACAAGTTGGAGAGTCCGCCCTTGAGCCCAGTATCCCTCCCAGCTGCTGAAGACCCTACGCCGGAGTCCTACGGGCTTAACCCGAGAGAAACACAGACTGTGTTGGTCTGTCTAGAAATCGGCAGTGGAGAAGTCGGGATCGGCCTGAGTGCACCAGGTGAGTGAACCTTTTGATGAGACTTGGAAATAGAAACTTGGAAACGGATGCTTGGAAAAAGTGTCCACTTGGAATAGAAAGTTGGAAACTTGGAGCCGGACGCTTGTAAGAAGTGTCCACTTGGAAATAGCAGTCTGCTTTTTGATGGTGGTCGGGGAAGCCGGTCCACAAGGGAATCAAGGGGTCTGACGTTGCGGTGCAGGGGCTGCACTGGCAGACACCTTTTGGATTTTGTTTTGAGAATAATACTTGGTGCCCTGCGAAGCCTGGAGTGCTCGCTCGGCCAGATTCACTCCGGGGAAGCCCTGGGAACAGCTGGGTAAGCTAGGGTTCGAGAGCTTCTCGCTCCGAAACACCGGCCCAACCGGAATTTGACCAGTGAAAACCTAGGGAGTGGGTTTGTGGTTTTCCTACCGAGTGGTTTATTCATGGTTGAATTTCGGATTTATCTGGAATTCTTTTTGAATTGATTCCCCGAACAAGAGTCGACGGGCTCTGTTTGTATTTGAAGACATGTCATTTGCATTTGAATTTGTATTAAGATCATTTTGAAACCCTGACGCACTTTGCAGCACTTTATATGGTCAAAGAATAAAGGAGTCTGAGAGAGTGAATGGTGAGAAGGCGTGACCGAGTGAAAAACATGATTGAGTACGCATAGATGAGAATTGTGAATTTATTGTCATTATGCCGTGTTTCAGTAAAATATGTTTTGGATGCTGCTGTCGGAGAGGTGCTCGGCTGGAAGAAAGACAGCCTGCCCCTCCCGAGGGAAGCCCCAGTTTTGATATGTATGTTAAACATGGTCTTACACCAATTTTGTTTAATACTTTGTGGCACAGATACACGAAGGATATTACTGAATTGCAATGGCCTCTAACCGGGTCGTTTGATGAGAAAAAGATTAATTACTTACAAAATAAAATGTTTATGAAGAAAAGTCGCCAGTCAATGTTTGACTCCTTGAACCTATGGTTGAAGGAGGCTAAACGACGGCGAATAAGGGAAGAGAAACTGGGAAAGATTAAATCTGGGCAGACTGTAACTCAAAAAGCCATAGCCTACGATAAAGGAAAAGTAGAGGAAAATATTGCTCAGATGGACAGACAGTTCCGTTTGGAGACCGACAAGAGTTATGTGGCCCGACCTGATACTGGAGATGAGATAGAGGATTTATTGGAAACTCTTCCACCACCTCCTTATGCTCCACAGGGTTTATACCCAGCAGTGCCCGTGGCCCGAATAGATCGCCCGGGAGCTGCATCGGTCATTAAAGACCCTGCGGACGGGTCTGTATGGAGTGCGCTGCTTCCCCCTCCTTCACTCCGACCATCTACCTCACCCTTGATTTCCCTACAAACAGATTAAGTTGTCCCTTCTGTTCTGCACCCAGTATTTATCTCCCCTCCGGCTCGGAATACTATAGACCCTCGAGCCTTGGCTACCTTAATACTACGCCCAAGCGTCTCGGGTCTGATTCGAGCGACCAATGGATCTTTACAAGATCCTCGTTAGGAATGGAAGAAAGGAGGGCTATAGTAAATCAGGCATCCCAATGGATGCGGAATGCCATATATACACAATGGAGGATATTTGGAGTACTATGAAAGATTTTGAGCCCGTTGCTCAGCAACTGGCTTTGGAAAATATGGTGATCCGATTGATTTCACTATGGGAACAGTGTTTTGAGGAAGGGTTCGCTCCTCAAATCTTGAGAGATATAAGAGATTGAGCCCACAAATTCCAATTGCAGGCCGATGAAGTATATCAGAATGTAGCAACTCTTTTGCAGTATCGTGAATGAATGCATCGGAAATGCGCTGATTGGGGAACACAGAATCCTATGAGAGAGGTACATCCTCTTCTCTTTCCAGAATTACCTGAAATAAAGGATAACGGGGGCAATGTAACCAGAGCAAGGGTGGACGCAAGGCTTCAGGAACAATGGGTTTATACCCCTTGGAAACGAAGCGAGGTCCTCACATTGAAAGCCCAGCTCCCAGACCCTCGTAAGAATCCAACTGCTTATTACACAGAATTGGCCGAAGCTGCCAATTCCGGGATCATGACTATACCTGATATTGAGTTATTTTTCCGCCTTTTGATCCCGGTTGATATTTGGAGGCAGATACATGATACGAATCACACTGCCGAGCTAGGGGGAACATGGGATCAATTGAAAAATTGGGATTAGGAACGAAAACCTGGAGACAAATCGCGAGACGAAATTTTAGCAGTACCGGATAAAATTATTACATATATGCAGACCCTCCTGCCTCCAAAGAAAATAGATTGGGATAAGTTAGCTGCATGCAAACAGAAGAAGGATGAGAGTGTCTCGGATTTTTTCACCAGGTTTGAGAAAACATTCATAGATTTTAGTGGGCAAGATTTATCCACAGATGGGGGAAGACGACTGTTTGTAAATAGGTTTGTCACGAATCTACTTCCGGAGATTATGTCTCGCCTCCAGGCAGCTGAGAGTACATGGACTACGGCCACCCCGTCCGTGATCCTCAGTATGGCTCAGTATTATGAGCATCGAGAGAATGAAAGCAAGGAAAGGTCTGAAAAGAAAACGAAAGACTTAAAGACTAGAGTCTTGTTGCAGCAAGTTAGTAGAGGACAAAATGCGGGATGAAGTGGGCGCAGTTCCTTCCAAAGGGGAATAGCAGGTAGAGGAAGAGGAGGTCCCCCGAATATTGGTCTGAATCAATGTTCATACTGTAAACAGGAGGGGCATTGGAGGGCAGATTGTCCTCTGTTAATGGAAAGAAGCGGCCCCAGTAGGGGAAGAGGACAGGGCCGGGGAAATGTCGATCGAAATAGCATGCAGAGGCAAAACGAGGATTCCCAGAAGAACTATTTTGATAGTCCACAGAACAGGCAGTACTATAATGAAAATTACAGGGATGATGGGTACGATGGACAAGATTATGCATGAGACAGCCAAGGACAGAGAGGGGGCCACATTACAGTACCAGTTGACCAAGAGGGACCTTATGTACAAGGGGAACTGTTGGGTGCATCAGGAAAATTCCTATTGGATACTGGGGCAATGAATAGTTCAGTTGCTCATACAATGGTCCCAGGGGCTGCTCTATCTGGCCAAAACAATGTATCAGTAGGATTCTCTGGAATACCTGTGGTAAGCCCCGTACTAAGCCTTTGCCTTTCACTGTAGGTCCTATTTCTATACAGTCACCTTTTCTGCTGACATCTAATTGTGGGGAGAACCTTTTGGGTTTAGATATTTTAAAGAAATTACATGCTCAGATTTATTGTTCACCGGATGGTGTATATTTGACAATGCAGAAACCTTCTTTGATGGACGCTCAATATTTTGCGAAAAATTAGCGTCTTCCCCCTAAATTCTCTACAATTCCTCAGACTTTGTGGGCAACAGGAGACACTGATGTTGGTCTGTTAAAGATAGCCCCTGTGTCCATTACCCTGAAACCTAATGCGCAGCTGCCTCGCATTCCACAGTATAAAATTTCACCTGAAGGTGAACAGGCTATGTTAAACATTATTCGTGACCTTATTCAAAAGGGGGTACTGGAAGAAACAGCAGCGAATACTTGTAATAGCCATATTTTACCGATTTTGAAGAAAGTACCAGTTGATGGTGCTCCAGATTATAAGAACACATATCGTTTTGTGATTGACCTTCGAGTGGTTAATAAAATTGTGGTTCCACAGTATCCAGTGGTACCTGATATAACTGCCATCTTAACTATGATTCCCCCCACAGCTCAGTATTTCTCTGTAATAGACCTGAAGAATGCCTTCTTTAGCATCCCGATTCATCCAGATAGCAGGCATATCTTTGGATTCTCATTGGCTGGCCGAAGTTTTAGATTTACACGCGCTCCCCAAGGCTATACTGAAAGTCCCAGTATTTATAGCCAAGCCTTAAAAGCAGTTCTTGATTAATTAATTCTGCCAGCGGGAAATACCATTATTCAGTATGTAGATGACATACTAGTGGCCTCTGATACTAAAGAAGGATGCAAATAGGCTACAGTGAAACTGTTACACCATTTGGCTAAGAAGGGGAATAAAGTGTCCCTTTCTAAATTTCAATATTGTCGACAGGAAGTGACCTACTTAGGCCATTTTCTGTCGAAAGCGGGGAGGCTATTAACTCCTGAACGAATATCTGTTATAACTAACATGTCTGTACCTCACACTCAACGTGATGTTCGTGCTTTTCTTGGAATAACCTCTTATTGTCGTCAATGGATTCCTAACTATTCACTTCTCTCTAAACCCTTGTTGCAATTCACAACCAAAGATGAGCATGAGCCCCTACCCTGGACGGATGAATGTCAAGAAGACTTTGAATCTTTAAAGTCTGCTCTTTGTTCTGTACCTGTGTTGGGAACTCCGGATTACCGGAAGCCCTTTTCACTTTCACAAACAGCCACAAAATATTGGGGCCCTACGAGCATACGGTGGCAGAAGCAGGAGGTAATTCATAACGTTCTCTGACGATTCTTCGGCGTCAAACAGTTCAAGTGACGCGGACGCATCCACCAGTAATAGAGACGACCAAGCCCGCCAGCATTACCAGCCGGCACCTTTTTCCGACAGAGGCAGAGGCAGACTACGTGGCCGTCAAAGAGGAAACAGGTGGTTCAACCGGCCAAACAATCAGTACCAAGGAGAAATCCCCACGAGGAGACGAGTGTACAGATGGTAAATGAGAACAACTGTGCAGTATTCAACTTATCCAACCATACCCTATCATCCAGTGAAATGAGTGTACTACAAAAAGGCTTAACTTTCATTCCGACAGTCAAACCAGACATTTGCCAAACCAAATTGGAGTTAATCCAACTTTTTAGAAAAATTAGGCTGAAAGTATTTTTTCAAGATCAACAAGATATGACAGCACAAAACTATTCAGGACTCAAAAAACCTTCTACTTTTTTCCCCCATTCCAGTCAGATGCCGGCAGAATTGCTAACATTTGAAAAGAATGTGCTACGTGACTTGGATACACTCGACAAGAAAAAGAAACGATACATAAAATGGAATCTACAGAGAGATGAAAAGACCGCCCTCCACGAACTTCAAGACAACAAACGCCTTATTATAAAGCCAGCCGATAAAGGCGGTGGGATCGTCATTCTCTCACGGGAAATGTATGAAGCAGAAGTACACAGGCAAATTTCTGATGAAAAGTACTATAAAGGAACTGATGAGAATTGGAATAAAAAATTGACAAACCGCTTGGAGACACTTGTAGAAAATGGCCGAAGAGAAGGCTGGCTATCCAAAAAAGAGGGAGAATACCTAATAAATAATAATCCCAGAACACCACTGATGTATGTCCTCCCGAAGATCCATAAGGATCCCATGAATCCACCTGGTCGACCAATAATCTCGGGAGTGAACTCCATACTCAAACGCCCAGCAAAATATGTGGACACTTTTCTTAAACCTCTTGTGGGCCAAACAACTAGCTATATCAAATATACTATGGAATCAATAAACTTCCTGGATGGACAACCCTTTGATGAATCAATGGAAATCCTAGTTACTATGGATATAGTCAGTTTGTATTCCAACATTCCACAAGAAGATGGCTTGGAAGCTCTAGAATTTTTTCTAGATAACAGAGAAAGACCCCATAATGTCCCCACAGATTTTCTGTTGAAAGTAGCAGAAATCTGCTTGAAATTCAATTTCTTCAAATTTAACAATACCAAATATTTACAAACTATGGGGACTGCTATGGGATGCCCTTTTGCGCCGGAAATGGCGATTATGTACATGGCGCTGTACGAAGCGATGTGGATCTACAATAACAACCCTTACGACAGCCATATCAAAATATGGCGTTGTTATATAGATGACGTCTTCATGCTATGGAGAGGTGGAGAACAACAACTAAAAGAGTTTGTCACTTGGCTTAACAACAGAAACCCTAATATTCAATTTACACTAGCATACGACAAAAAAGAAATTAATTTCCTCGATCTCATGGTAAAACAGGAGGAAGGTACTATTTATACCACCTTGTATACAAAAGAGACTGACCGGAATACCTTTCTACATTTCTCGAGTTTTCACCAATGCAATCTGAGAGAGAACTTACCTTTAAGTCAATTCATGTGACTGCGCAGAAATTGCTCAAAGAAAACTGATTAGTTTTCTAATGCTCAAGAGCTGATGCAAAAATTACTAGAAAGGGGTTACCCAAGAAAATTGTTGAAGAGAACCATGAAAAGAACGTGGTACATACCCAGAGAAACGCTTCTGATCCCCAAAGAGAAGACCATAGAAGAAGCCCCAATAGTATGTGTGACTACATTTTCAGGAGCTACTACTGAAATTAAGAAGATCGTCTCCAAAAATTGCAACACAGTAAAAGGTTTAAAACCTTTTGAAGCTCTGCCAATATTTGCATTAAAAAAGAATGAGAACGTGAGAAACAAATTGGTCCGTGCGGACACATCCTTGCCCACACAAGACAATTCTATTTAGACATTTTTTAATCTTCCACCTATCAGAGGGCATAATAAATGCGGAAACTGTGTGTTGTGTGCGAGCACATTGGAAGGAACCACATTCACATATGGCCTAAAACAAATCAAACATGAGGATTTCACGAACTGCAACACACACAATGTTATATACTGTGTGGTGTGCCCATGCGGCCTAGCATATGTGGGCAAAACAAGTCAACCGGTCAAAACTAGAATATCACAACATCGCTCGAGAATTAGATGCAGAAAAGAAAGTGCACCAATGGTATCACACTGCATCGCGAAGAATCATGGACCAGAGGATATAAAATGGACAGTGGTTAAACGCATCAAAGGTAAAAATGTGCAGGAAGCCAAAACCATCATGTACTTAGGCACAGTGGATAATGGATTGAACGAACTTGCCGAAATATCAAGTTTTATATGATGTACTTTCACATACCAGTCAAACACTTAGATCTGTACGCCGGGTACAGGTATGATAGAGGCAAACCTAGCATACGGCACATGGCACACCCGAAGGTCCAGTCCCCAGAATCAACAACCGGGCAGTGTCAAAAATAAGAATGTCCGCCCACAAGTACATATGATTGCATAGGACACCTCCCCCCTGGGAAGCTTAAAACTTCAGTAATGCGATGCTTTCTCCAAGCATAAAGTTTAGTAACAGAGGACATGTTGGAGACATAAGACAACGTCTGCACACTGTATAAAGAAAAGGCGATGTTATTCCACCCATGAGATCGAATAATTTGTATTCACAATGGACCCAGAGACGCGGTTAGCGTCATGCACCATAGCAACGCGATGAATAACCAACCGGCAAGCGGCTTCTACATCACTCGGGAGCCCGACCAATAGAAAAGGTAGATGTGGGAAAACAAGTCTTCAAACAACCAATGACCGGGGTTCCTGTTCCAAGCAGGAAACAGACGAGCCCAGCACCGAGGGAACGCCGTGCAACGAAGAGATGCCATCCCACAACTGCCGGAGAACACAATAAACACACGGCAGGGCAAACTACAAAGAATAGCAGGTACGACATGCCCGCGAGTCAGATAATGCGACCCATCCGAGCATGACCCCAGGGTGGATCCCCCCGGGCACTGGCCCATAATTAACTTCGTAGTGCTTCACATGCCTAGGATTTATTCACCAACCCATTCTGACCACTTTCCCAACAATGTTAATCTAAAACGGGCTTGTGAACATGACGCTCCAGCATTAAAAGGAAAACAATCATGCCGTTTTTCTTTTTCTTCCTCCCCCGGACCAGCGCACCCCTGATTAATCCAGGTGAAGACCCCGTCACGCAGGCTACCCTATAGAAACGCTACGACGCTGGGCTCAGCGATCGACGTGATGTAAAGAAATGAACAAAGACGAGAGAAACCGCCACTTTATCACAAGGGTATGTGACCCTCACACTCTTTTAATTTTAAGTTTTCTAAAACTTGCATATATGACTCCTGACCCCAAAATTAAAACATGCCCTTTACAATTTTACAGGTATAGCATGATGTCCTACAATAAACAACAGTGAGCCCTGATGAAGACCTTTGCAAATTTATTTCCTGTCATCCCATAGAAGGTCGAAACGCGTAGGCTTATTTTTCAGGCCAGGAGAATTGGATGCCTTATGACCTAGCATAATAATAGGACATACAGAGAGAGATGTATCTCACATCACGGCCAAAAAACGCTTAAAAGATTTCTCCGACCTAATACAGGACTACATTTACTGTTTCTTTGTGAAAAACTATTACACCTCAAAGATAGTCAAGTTAATGATCTAAAGTAGGACCGTTCTTTCTTTCTTAAATTTGAAAGATTTTGTGTGATTTAGGAGCAAAAATACGAGGACTAAAGGTCCCTTCATTATTGTGTATATATGTAGAGTATTGTTTAATGTTGTGTAGTGGACTGTTATAATGTTTATGTAATGAGTTCACCTATACTTTTTGATACATGTTGAATGTTTTTCTATCTAAGGAGATGATTTGAAAAAATGTGCTAACACCCAATTGTGTACCATTAAATAATTTTGATGAAAATGCTAAAGTATAAACTGCTGACAATGTCAATAAATTAGGACATTGGTTAAAATCAAGTGTTAAATTTGTGGTGTCAGAGGCAATTGTTATTTGTTATATTTTACCTTTTCACTTTATGTGCACGAGGTGGACGGTTGTTCATTATCAGTGTTAACACAGACTTTTGGTAGAAAGCAGAGACCCTGTGCATTTTTCTCTTCAGTTTTAGACACCGTTGCATGAGCTAGCCCGAGTTGTCTGCAGTAGCGCCGGCCATCCGACAATCCGAAGGAATAGTTATGAACTCTGATCTCACAGTCATGCTACCGTATGCTGTGGATATCCTTTTGAATAGAACCAAGACCCAGCACCTTACGAGTGCTAGGTTGACAGGATATGAATTAATATTGTTTGCCCCTCACATTACTATTAAACGATGCACTACGTTGAATCCTGCCACGTTACTGCCCTTCCTGAAAAAGATGAAAGAGTTGATGTCCATGATTGTGTATTCAGAACAGAAGAAGAATCAAAGGGGCGTGTAGATTTAACTGACACCCCTTTACTTGAACCAGATGGTGAATTATATGTGGACGGCTCTTGCTTTAAGTTACCAGATGGCACTGCAACAGCTGCATATGCCATTACCACTTTGAAGACCGTGGTGGAAACCGCAAGGATTTCACACCACTCAGCTCAAGCAGCTGAACTAATAGCTTTGTTAAAAGCCTGTGAAATGAGTGAAGGTATAAGAGTGAACATTTTTACAGATAGCCAGTACGCCTTTGGCGTTGCCCATAGTTTTGGGAGGCTGTGGAGGGAGTGGGGTTTCTTTACTACGCATTGTCAGAAAATCCAACATGGTCCCTTGCCTTAACTTTACCAAAGAAGTTAGCTATTCTTAAATGCAGTGCATGCAAGAAAGTTGTAGATTCTACTGGAAAGGGGAACGCCTTTGCCGATTATGTAGCAAAAGAAACGGCTCAAACTAAAGGAAGTCCCATGTTTCTTAGAACATCTGCCCGGTGGCCCACCGAAACATCCCTTTTTGATAATACCCTTGAAAGTGTGAAAGAGTTGCAGAAAGAAGCGACTGTTGAAGAGATGCAGAGGTGGGAACGGGAGATTGGGAAACTGGATGAGAATGGATGTTGGATAGACCGGTCCGAGAAGCAGCGATGGTTGCTCCCTAATGCATTGGTATATGCAGTAGTCACTATGGCGCATGGCCCGGCCCATATTAGTGCTAAAGGAATCAGCGCAGTGTTAGACCAGGTATGGAATAACCCCAATATTGCTAAAATAGCAGCCCACGTTGTCAAATATTGTCCGGTGTGTTTACAACATAACCCTGGAGGTAGAAAATCTTTTTTAAGTGGCAATTTTGCCCCGCCATCCTTGCCCTTTGAAGCCCTACAGATAGATTATATACAAATGGAACGTGTGAATAATTTGAAATATGTATTGGTGGTGGTAGGTGCTTTTAGTAAATGGGTTGAGGCCTACCCCACCAAAGATGCCACTGCAATCACTACTTAAATACCTAGTGATGCAGCTATTGGAATTCTGTCTTGAGAATAGCTATTTTCTTTGGCGAGATGAATACTACACTCAACTCACTGGAACTGCAATGGGATTCCCGGGAGCATGTATATATGCCAACATCTTCATGGCAAAATTTGAGCTCGATTATATACTTGAAGATCTTACTTGGCAAAAAGGAATCGTGTATTATAAACGGTACATCGATGACCTCTTCATAATTTGGAAATGGTCAACTTCAGAACTACTACAAAACATCAGTAGCTTGAATTTAGCTAACCCAAGAATTCAGTTTACATACAATATAAGTACAACATCTTTGCCATTTTTGGATGTTCTGATTGAAATAGAAAATGATTCAATTCAAACAAGACTTTATAAGAAAGTAACCGACAAGAACACAGCATTGTTGTATGGACGTTTTCACCCGGCGAATCTAATTAATAATCTTCCTGTGTCTCAGTTCATGAGGATAAAGAGGATATCTTCCAACAAAGAACAATGCGAGAAAAGTCTGGAAGAACAAAAACAAAGATATTTGGACAGAGGATACCCCAAAAAATTGCTTGAGGCGCATAAAGAAAAAATCAAAACAATACCAAGGACCGAACTTCTACAAAAAAAAAACAAGTCAGTCAACAAGAGGATGGTTTTTGTATCCAAATACTCGACAGCTTCGAGAGATATAAAACGAATAATTCAGAAAAGATGGGAGATCTTGTTAGCTGAGAAACATTTCGGGACATTGTTCGCTGACAAGCTACTATTCGCTTATAAAAGAGCCCAAAACTTGAAAGAACTATTAAATAAACCAACAAAGGATGAGGGGACTACACAACAATTAGAAATCTACAAAGGCACAACTCGATGCTTTAACTGTAAGAACTGTAATAACGCTATACTGGGAAATGTTCTACTGCACCCGCGTACGGGTGATAGAATACAACTTAGGCACACTACCAATTGTAATTCGGAGCATGTAGTCTATTCAATTAAGTGTCCTTGTGGACTACTATATATTGGGAAAACCGACAGGAAACTAAAATTGAGACTTTCTGAGCACAAAAGTCGAATTCGCAATAAAAATCACACATCTCCGTTGGCTAAGCATTGGATAGAAGCAGGCCACTCTATAGCTCAACTGCGATTTCAAATCATTGAACTCATTCCGCAGAGATTAGGACAAGACAATGCGAAAATCCTTCTCCAAAGAGAAGCTTTCTGGATACGCAAATTGCAAACACTTACCCCAAATGGGTTAAATGATGAAATGGAGATGATTTGCTTTCTTTGAAATTTAAATACTTGACCCCTTAGGGACTCAAACACACAGTGATATGTATGTTCACACAACACAACACAACACTAGCATACACATGAAAATGTGTAAGAACACAGTACAATAAAGCTTTTCTAATAAATGAGTTTTGCTAATGAATAGAATGTGAATAGGCAGGAGGAAACATACAGACTAATGTCATATTTTCAATGTTTTGTATTGTATTTATATTTTCTCCATTTATATTTGTTTCGTTTTATTCTACTCTTTTTCATTCACACGCAGTCGCATATGTACCCTTAATTACTGTTTGTATGGGAGCTTTCAAATAACGTATAATAAGTGCCCACAACTAACCAATAACCAACTTTCACCATTTGATAATGGCGGCCAAAATAGTTCAAACTAACAAGAACCCCTCGTTTATTGCTACGCGTCGTGTAGCAACAAACTAACAATAAAGAAAGGACTACCGTTCGTTAGTGATAGCTCCGGTCGACAGGCTTTGCGCAGGACGCTTTATGCAAGGAAACAATTCACGTAAACGGTAAGCTTACACTCTTGAGTAAGTGTTTTACGTGCAATGCACCGACTGCTAAAATCAAGAGCGCGTTCCTTAACGGGTCTATCTTTTTGTATCTTTTTGTATCCGCAGTGAAGCGTGATTCAAGAAATAGCGAGACCAATGTTCTATTCACGAGTCTCGCAGGTAAAACCCTTTTTCAAACCTTTGAAAACCCGTAAACTTGATTTTCAAAAAGCATAATATTATACTCATGGGCACTTGTAATTCTTGTCCCATCCAGGGTTTTTCACGTATGCGCATTTAAGAATATTCAGAGGTGAGCATATGCATGCGTGTAAACTAACTAAAAATAAAAAATGTCTTGTTTGGTTTACCTTCAAGTAACCTCAAGCAATACTTCTTTTGCAGATATCAAAATACGTAAAAAGACTCAGGTAACCTCACTCATCAAAAAAAACCTGTAGTTTTTGTTTAAATAAAATAAACCCCATTTTAAATCATTCAAATATTTTTTTCTTTAGATGTTCCACTGTTAAAAGACTAAAACAAATCAGTAAAGGACTGGTTGTGTTTACCCACTCTCGTGGTAAGAACCATTAAATATATAAATTGTAGAAACTAGTAATCCTTCGAAAGCTTCAAAAGTAACAAAGTTTCCTTGTTCTTTTCTTTTAAAACAGACCCCCGACGAAGGGGCCATAGCCCCGAAATGCATTGGGTTTTTATTTCTTTGGAAACGTAATTTTGTTTGAACTGAAGATGTTACAATGTTGAAATAATTGCTGACTCTACAAACAATCATGTATGAAAATAAAATGTAATTGTGATACTTCACTTTTTGAAATGTTGATAAAAATTGATTTGAATGAACTATAGGAGAATTTGTATCTTTAGTAGTGCGTGTTAGAGTCCTGGTGACTTTTGGAACCAGGCCACACATTCCACTGCAATCACTACTGCCAAAGTCCTAATTAAGGAATTTTTCCCTAGATTTTGTTTGCCCCGAATTATCTGGTCGGACAACGGGCCCCATTCTAACCCCCACTTGTACAAAGTGTTTGTGACGGATTAAAAGTAAGACAAAAATTTCACGCTTCTGGACACCCACAATCAGCGGGCCTGGTCGAGAAATATAATGGCATCTTGAAGCTCAAAATGGTCAAAATCTGTGCAGACACTAGATTGAAGTGGCCCGATGCCCTCCCATTAGCTTTGTTATCCCTTAGAACGACTTCTCATTCTAGGACTGGTCTGTCTCCATACGAGGTCATATTCGGCCGTCCTGCGAATGTGTGGGGAGTCCCTAGGCCCAGATCTTTTAGGGATATTGATTATCCGTTGATGACAGATTACCTTTATGCTTTGACTAAAGATCTGCGTTCTATTCATCAACAGGTATCGGACACATTGCAGCCACTACCGGAGGGTCCTGGACATCGTTTGGAGCCTGGCCAGTGGATACTGGTGAAGAATTATCAACGGACATCGAGTTTGAAGCCCAGATGGTCTGGCCCCTACCAAATTCTCCTAGTGACGCGGACAGCAGTGAAGGTGCATGGCCGCAAGCACTGGATCCATGCGAGCCACGTCAAGCGCCTCCCACTACCCCTGCCCGCTGACCGGCAGAACAAAGACGGAGTGCCGAGCCAGGAAGGAGAATTGATCCACAGTTTTGTGCCCTTTTCGGATGCTCAAGAAAAAGGGAAATCAAGTGGAGTGTTGCTTGAAGGGGAAGGTGAGATAGCTCAATCAGAAGCAACTGCCAGTCCCGAGGCACCACAAGAGGAGACCGAGTCTGTTACCCATGCCACTGAATTGTTTTCTGACCAGGAGCGACCTGGCCATTGTCGATACGATCTGTGGCCCCGAAAACAGCGCGGTACCCCACTCTCTAATGGAAGGAATTAGATCAAGACTTTGTGATATAAAACATCGAGTAGAGTGGTAGGGGTACTGAGCGAGACACTGGACTGAACTCGCAGAGAGCTTGGAACATTGTGTAATAAGGCTCTGTTCAGAAAGAAAGACTGAGTTAAGGGCCACGATCGTGCTTTTGGAATTTGAAAGTCTGCTTTTTCTTGGATGAGAGATAAGGGCCTGCTTGTGAGGCTTTAAAAACGGACACAGTGAGAAGATCCCTTAGTGGGAAGAAGAAACCCTCTGGTGGTGTGCGTGCTTTGTGAATACAAAGATTAGTTGTGGACTTTTAGCAACGGACCGAGATAGATTTGGACTATTAGAGAGCATGTTTTCCTTTGGTCGACTTATGATGGAGGATGAACGACCACTTGCCCCCCGACGTCATGTTTATAATATGCAATTGTTTTCCGGATGGCCCACCAGAGTGAAGGTGGCATTTGTTGCTTGTATTGTCCTAATTACTGTAATAATGATGTGTGTGTGTTTGTATACTTGGAATTTCAACACCCAGTGCAGAAAATGTTGAAAATTACTCCTGCCCCAGAGGAACACCTCTTTTACTCTCTCTCTTCCTCCGCATAAGGCTAGGCATAGGGAAACGTACTCGAAAAATGTTTTCATTGAAATGTTACACCAAACCCACAGTACTGCGAACAAAATAAAACTGCTGGGTTTGTGGTTTGCTACCATCAGTTATGCATCAGCATGAGTTATTCATCTCTCTCCCTTTATCGTATTTAGCGAGTTGTGAAGCCTGGTGGCAATTGCTATCGTTGATGTACTCCTATATGTTGTAAATCCTAAAATATATTCTGAAAGGAATTATGAAGCCATTTTAAAATATATAGAGCGACACCAAGGATTCGATGCTGAAGGAGATGAAGGTCAGGGTTCCCTAGATCCAAACGCCTGTATGAATGTATATACTGATACAAAAAATGATACCTGGTTACAAGAAGAAATACAGGATTTCGAACTTTTCAATTCCACGTTGTACTTTCAGCATTTTAAAGAACGCAATGTTACCAATGATAGAACCCTGCCAATTCCCATCATAAATTCCACCTCTTTGTTTTGTATTAGGGGCGAGGTCATATTAAGGTAGGGAGTAGTACATGTAATTACACTTATACATTGCAGACCGACAGTACTCCCCCGATGATCACTCCCCCTAATGTATATTTTGTGTGCGGGGAAAATGCTTATACCTGGCTTCCACGAGGATAGGCAGGACGGTGTTATCTGTCCTTCCTTTATCCTCCTGTCTATATTGCCCCTTCTGATTACCATAGAACTCATCAGCTAATAAAGAGAGCGATAGAATCTAAACGGACTGTTAGGAGCTATGATACTGATAGTACCGATCAGACAGACACCTCACTGCAGCAATTCGAAGACATTTCCAAGGGCCTGGTCCCATTCTGGGGTCCTATTTTTAATAGTCGGAATATAAGACGCTTGTCTAGAATTGTGGAGAACGTGGTCCAGACCACGACCAAAATTTTGACCAACTTCACTGTAGAGCTTCAGGCTACGAAGCTTGTTTCTCTTCAAAATCGGATGGTGTTAGACGTCATCCTGGCAGATAGGGGCGAAGCTTGCCGTGTGATCGGCAGCTCTTGTTGCGTTTTTATTCCTGATTCGGCCCCTACCATACATCTCGCCATTAAAAAATTACATCGACTAGCTAGCGAGTTACATGAAGAGAATGGTACTTGGTCCCTCAGTGGGTGGTTTTGGGGCCTCCTAGCTACTTGGGGTTTGAAGATATTCATGATCCTGGCAGGAGCCTTTGGAAAAATTTTCACCTGCTGTTTGTGCCTTCACTGTGGCCCGGCATGTTGTACTTTTTGTGCCACTAAGATAACGTCTGCCCTGACCCTTTCTCGACAAGAAAAGGTAGAGAAACAAATGATTCAAAAGGAAGTAACAGACCTTATGCAGATCGATGAAGGGGTGTTTGTAGAGTAGAGTAGTTATATTGGCCATAGTAGGCCAAAAGGGCCACCTTTTGAGATATAAAATTATATATATTTATGATTGGCACACTATGTACCATATAACCATAGATATGTATGAATAACCGCAAAGTATTAGACAATATATGCTGACTTAATGATAGATTCATATAGGCCCGTTTAGACCTATTGATATAGTCAGGGCCACTTTGTTTCGTTTTCCTTCGTTCATGTACGGCTTCCCAGAAGTCACGTGGTTTAGCTCGGGGTACGAAACCCTGCTAAACTTGCTCAGTCTGCTTCTCTGTTCTTTTGTGTGTAGCTCAGCGAAACCCAAGGTCACACCTGCCTTTCTAGTGGGATGCGCACATTCTAGCAGGGCCCGTTCCTGTACTCCCTGGGTTTGGATAGACGAGAGGGCGCCTCGCTGACCTGTCCCTGGAATAGCTCGAGCTTAGCCACCGTCAATTAGTGGTGCCTAATATGGGTCTTGCTGCTGGTTTACTGACAACTTGTGTTTTTCCTTGTAGGGTGTTAACCTGAATGTGTGAAACGTATATAGGCCTTGTATCATCTGTATTTTAGTTAGTCTCCTCTGCGCACCTCCATGGGTCGTGTAGACTGAGGCTCCCCTGTCAGGGCCTGTATATGATTGAATAAACGATTCGACCTTCTCCATTGCCGACTGCCTTATTATTATATATATGTGCATGGGCTATTGGTAAGTATAGTCCGGTATTGTAAATTTTGGTTCCTTCACGTTAACACAGGGTTATTTTCCCGCGATAGACTGCGATGTGTAGAGGTGTGTTAGCATTTTTTGGTGATGTTTAGCACACGTCCTTGTGAATATACCCAATAGTGTTTTTCATACTTTTCCTATATAAACATGAGCATTCACCAGTCCACAGCCCTGAAGGGGACCCTCAGTCACTTGTGGTTCGAAACGTGTTGGCGCAACCCATCTGAGATTTCATTGACTGTCTCTTTTACCAGTATGGATTATGAAAAGAAATTGTATGAACAATAACTTATCCATATTAGATGACACTTGAACCCTGATGCTAATACCGAAAGGACTTGGCTCCGCACGAGCAGCCATGTAGTTACCCCTTTGGCAGAGAAATCTTTGGACTGGCTCAAAAATAAATTATTTCCTCTTGTGTGTCTATAATTGCATCACCTATATGCTTTTTTTCAAGATGCAATATTGATTGGTATGCATCAATATAATTATGAGTCGTATGTATTAATGTCATTATTGTTTTGTTTGATAACAATGCCATTGGGCCTGATTTGTAGGTTTTGTTAATGCTGCACTATAGATTTACGTTTGAGTTTTGGTAAAGTAGCACAAGTCATTCATGTAAAAGAAGAGTTTTTATCCTTTTCATGTTCAGATAAGAATGCTATAATCATAACTAAAGAAATGTGAAATGAAAACACTGTTCAAGTTTACCATATATCTTGTCCTTTAGTAAAAGAATGTAATTCAAATAAACCACCTTTTTGATAGTTTGTTTACTGTTATAAAATGTGCATTTCCTTCCCTTAGCCATTTGGTGCCTGTAACCTGTCCCTTATCACATGACTGGGTATAGTTGGCAGTTTAGCTTTGTGTATTCCTCCTAGATAGCCACACACAATGGGGAGGCCATCACTGGCAAGATCGGAGGGAGGAGCTGGTCACATCCCCCTTACACTTATTAGGCTATTTCCTGCCTCCACAAAAGTGCCTAAAGACCTTTCACTGCCCCTTCGGCAAGCTTGGAGGAAGGGTAGGGGAGGCAGGAAATTCCATGCACTTCAATGCCAGTGTGTAGAAGCTTCTCCAACATTCAGAACCATGGCACCAATGTATAAAAGAGGGAATACAGACACCACTGCTTCAATATACTACTGGACATATGGATAATTTGCCAGGAAAAATTACTGCTGTGCTTCTACAAGGACTGCCACTCTCCTGGACTGCTGCTCTGAAAGGAACTTCTGCTTTGGTGGTCTGCCCTGCTGCCCTTTTGCATGGGGAACTGGACCTGCAACTCCATCTTGAACCCAGGAACCCAGAATGACACAAAGGGCTAGTCTGCCAGACTCAGAAAAATAAAAGAATCCCAGACATCTCCTGGACCCATCTTCAGTGAGTTCCTGACACCCCAAGAATTGTCCTGCAGGTCATGTACACTTGTCGTGGCTCTTGAGCATTTACATTTAAGCTTTGGACTGTTTGAGATGACAACATGGCCCGTTCACATAAAAACCGCACTGCTCCCACCACAAATCAGAGCAAACCAATGCAAGCCTGTCTCTTCACACAGCAGCCTGTCAGCCTGCAAGGGACTGCCAATGCAAAGCTCCAGTCCATCTGTCTGAGACGCCTGACCTGGTCTTCGTTTCATGCTGACTACCGTCCATGATGCCCTCCTTGCTCCCTCTCCAATGTGAACGAGACTTTTGGCAAAACTCCTGAGAAGGTAAACCTTCAGCAGGACTAATATCAGACTGCATCTGTCCCACGGTCCATCGTGGTTGGCCTGAACATTTGACTTAGGCCCTATCCAATGCAACCAAATAGCTGCAGTTTGCGCTTTATTCTTTTGGGCACTAAATTGCAGTTCATCCTTTAAAAAACCATAACTCCAGTTCTACTCCTTGGATTCTTGTTATTTTGGTCATGTTGCATTTATAAGTTGTTGATCTAATTTCGTAACCTGGTGTGGGATCTTTTTGTGTGATGTATTCACTGTTTTATGGTTTGAAGGGTTGCACACCTACTTAACACATTGCCTCTGAGTTAAGCCTTACTACTCTGCTTCAAGCTACAATGCGGTTTAGAATAGGTTAGCTTGGGGTTTGCTTGTGCCTTACCCTGACTTGCATTGTGGTTGCTGCTTGACTAGGGCTTACATCTCAGTCAATCAATAACCCAATTTTTAACAATGGGGATTTACAGATATGCATCCAACATATTTAAAGATGCCAGCTCAATCAGTCAATCAAGCAATCAATCAATCAATCAGCATTTTTATGGTGCAGCACTGTCACCTTTGGGGGCATATGGGCACTGTGGAGTGGACGTCTCAGTTGAAAAACCAGGCAGTGAAGTAGAAAAAGAAGGCCCCCCACTGAGGCTGCGACAGATAGGGTGGATGTGCGCATGGGCGATCAAGGAGGATTGCAGGTGTCTGGTGGGTAGGTGGTAATTCTTTTGATGGTTGATGCAGGCTAGTCCTTGATTGAGTAGAGCTTTGTAGGTGTGCATGAGTATCTTCACCTGGCATCTCTTCTGTATGGTGAGCCAGTGGAGTTTTCTGAAGTGGGGGTGATGTGTGTCCATTTTGGATGATACAGGATGAGCCTGACTGTAGTGTCCTGTAAGGTCTTGAGTCATTTGAGGAGCTAAGTGGAAATGCTGGCATAGAGAGCACTGCCGTAGTCGAGGTGGCTGGTGGGGACGACCTGAGGGCCGGTCTTTATGGTGTTGGCTGGGATCCATTGGAAGATTCTGTGAAGCGTGCGAAGGGTATAGAAACAGGAGGATGCAACAGCGTTAACTTGTTTCATGGTCATTTCACTATCGAGAATGATGCCTAGGTTGCATGCATAGTTTTTAGGTGTGGGTGTGGGTGTTGGGGGGAACATCGTTTACAACGCAACTTTTACCACGCAGAGCCTTTACGACGCGACTATTACAACGCATGCCATTACAACGCATTGCACTGGGGGGCACTCTAGGATAGGGAATAGATTTAATTTACTATCCAACACCTTCCCTACAATCCACGGGGACTGGAGTTGGAATAGTAAATTAAACTATTCACTATCCAGCACCCCTCAACACTATGCGTTGTAAAAGCATGTGTTGTAAAACTTGCGATGTAAAGGCATGCGTGGTAAAAGCATGCGTTGTAATGTCATACATCCGGGTGTTGGTCCGAGTTATGCTGGCCACCAGCTGTGGTCCCGTATGGAAGTGTTCTTCCTGGAAATCAGTACTTCCATCTTGGCAGAGTTGAGTTTAAGGCAGTTGTCATCCATACATTTGGTTACGTTGGCCATGGCGTCACAGAAGTTGGTTCTGGCAGTGGAGGAGTATCCGTTGAGCAAGAGGATAAGTTGAGTGCCATCAGTTAATGAAATTATGTTGAGGCTTTGGGATCTGAAGATGTCTGCGAGGAGGGTCATGTAGGTAATGAACCAAGTGGGGCTAAGGGATGATCCTTGGGGTACGCCCCATATGATGTCCTTGGGTTTGGAGGTGAAGGGAGGCAGCCAGATTCTCTGTAGGTGTCCAGTGAGGAAGGTGGTAATCCACTTGAGGGTGTTTTGCTGTATGCAGATATTGTAGAGTCTGTTGCAGAGGGTGTGGTGGGAAACACTGTCAAGGAACTCAGAGCGGTCAAGGAGGATCAGGGCCACAGTCTCTCTGTTGTCAAGGAGGGTTCTGATGTTGTCTGTGGCATTGCATTGATAAGTGCAGTCTCGGTACTGTGGTTGGCACAGAATTCTGATTGCGAGGAATTAGGTAAGTGGTTTTGTTCCAGGATTCGGTGAGCTGTTGGTTGATGGCCTTTTCGTATACTTTGGCCAGGTACTGAAGCATGGAGATCAGTTGATATTGTTTTAGTTTGCTGAGGTCGGCGGATGGTTTCTTTGAGAGGAGTCTAACCTCTGCATGTTTCCTTCTGACTAGGAAGACTCCTGTGGAGATGGAGGTATTGATGATGCTGGTTAATTCCATGCTGATTGGGTCAGTCCTGAGGTTCAAAATGTGGTGTGGGCAGGAGTCCGTAGATGGATGTCATGATGACTGGTGTGGTCTGAGTGGTGAGGGGAGACCAGATAGTTTACCAGCTTGATCAGGGGTAAAATTCTTTGAACTGTCACCATTTTGTAAGGCACACGAGTAAAGGGCTGATTTATTCCCTTCAAATCTAGAATTTATGGGAAGTCTCATTATTTATGTACAAACTACAACATTAACTAATATCCCATTGGAGTTTCAGGATGTTGTGTTGCTGCTTTTATTGATAGAGTCTGAATCTTATTGAGGGGTGCTGAACTGGATTCCTTGCAAGAATAGTTGGGGGAAAGCAAAGATGCAGGAGTGTGGGAAGGTCTATGAGATATGCTTCCAAGACATTCTGCCTGACCCAGGTGTTTGACACTTTCAATTGCCATTCCTGCTGGAAGAATAACAAAAATCCCCCAACTGGCATGATGGAATAGTGATGTTTTTGGTAGAGCAGGAGTGAAAGAGCTGGGATTTGTCAGTGAAAGGGCCCACCTCAGCCTCAAATCCTCCCATAACAGGGTTGGTTGTTCACTTTTGAAGATCCAGTACCAAAAACCTTCAATAGTCAAAGCTTCTGCCCTCGAAAATAGATCAATGAGTGTCATCAGTTTTGTATGCTCAATGGACATTTTGAGAACTTCCTCCAACTCTGGCAAAAAATCTTGAATGCATCAAAAGGTAGCTTTAAGAGGACCACGTTTTGAGTACAGTCTGCTTTCCAAGAATGAAGCCAAATATGAAGATGGGTTGCAATAGCCGCCCTAGAGGCTCTAGCTGATGCATATAAATTATCAAATGTCAAATTAGATTAAAAACTCAGTTGTTGATCCATCATGACAGCAAAGTAGATGTATCAAGACCCTCAACCATCAGCTCCGCGAGGGCATGAAAATCCTTTAGGAGTGATTGAACTGTATAAGTGACATAAGTATCCATCCGAACCAAAAGCTTGGCCGCAGAATAGGCTCACTTTATCACACACTTTCTTATCTGTCTGGTTCGAGGAAAGTGCACGCTCCAACACCACTGTGCCCTGCAATTATAGACCAGGAATTCATGTTTCCATCTTTACAGTAAGAGAGAACTCCTCTGAAATCTCCTCCAAAAGGTAACATTTACTTAGGAATCTAAGAAAAGCCATATTATCCACCTCCTTCCAGTCGTGGGAATGCACTTTACCAACTGCGCCATCGAGAGGCAAATATTCTAGTTCAACCCAATGGTACTGGTTAAAATGTTCTCTTCATCACCCCCCGAATTTGGGAAGAGAAATTTTAAATTGTCCCTTAAATTATGAATAGGTTGTGTGAGTTCAGCACCCTGCACAAAACATCTCCATGTTTCCCCTTCTTTGAACTCATCCATATTACCAGCATCGTGTCTAGCCTTGGTATATTAGGTGAAGGAGATACTTCTGCATGGGCTCTAAATACAGCCTCCACTGCAGCATTGATCTTTTTCTGTGGTGCTACCATAAAGAGAGAATCCACAGAAGGACCACCTTTCTCCATACGGTCTAGTAACACCTTGTCCTCTGCACTCTCCCTGATGCAAAACACTGCTTGTTAGGTTGCTGTTACTAAGCAACAACATATTTGAAACAGGCAAACTCACTATAAGTAAATAATAATATTCTACGCTCAAAATACGAACTGTGGGAGTGAAATTATGATTTTAATAAACATAATGACTTTGAGATACGTTTTGTTATTCTTTTATTGTTTTTCTACTGTTTCACTCAAACACTGGGCTGATATTAGTGCATGTCAACAGAAATAAATACCAGGATGTGGTCACTCCTAGTTTCTCCTTTTCTGCATTATGGGTATTGAGCAGCCATCTCAGGGAAACTTTTTCATTGGGCTAGGTAATAGCTTTCTGTCCTACAAGAAGATGTGTCCTGATGTTAGTACTAGGATAGGAAGACACATGAGGAAATAATTTGGCATAGTTATTACCGGTGTCTGAGATTAGTTCAAGCATTCATGTTATGCTTTTATTACCATACTTTACCATGCCACTATATTGCCTCAGCACCAACGTATCTCTCCAAAATCCTCCCTCCCAATTCTCTTTCAAAGTTGATTTACAACTTTTTCAAAGGCATAAGGCAGTTATACGGCTATCCAGGGGACGCTTTAGCACTGGAGTGGGACAGTGTGACAATCTTTGTTGGTGCTCCCCCCAAAAAAACCTCCTTCTCCACAGGAGCGCCCCATACAGGTAAGAGTGGTGGGGCAGGGTGGGGAGGGAGTTGACAGATTGTGATGAGGGAAAATGTAATAAAAAAAGAGAAAAACACTTACATGGTGATGCGGCAAGCTCAAGCTGAGTGTTTTTATCTTTTTTTATTTACATTTTCCCTCGTCATCATCTGTTGACTCCCTCCCCACCCCAACCCACCCCACCGCCCCACACACTTACCTGAATGGGCCGCAGTGGCTACTCCATAAATTCCCTCAATACCAAGCTCCAACAGTGCCCTTAACCCCTTCCATGCTCATGACGAACCCCAGCCGTCATGCACTACGGTGCTCGTGTGCTGATGACGGCTGGGGTTCGTCACGGCCCACCCCTGTTCGTGCTGTTTACAGCACACGAGGGGAATCGCGGCCGCATCGAAGGGGTTAATGTCTCCATAGCCCCACTCTAACATGCATTTCAATTGTTTTGTAGTGTTACTCATACTAATGTAGGATGTCGGAGCACTTTACATCACACACACATTATATAGAGCTGATGAATCATGCATGTCTAAATCTGATGTGTGTGTATTAACGTAAAACTAAAACTAAGAAATCACATAGGTAGAAACCAAATCAAGGAAACCGATCTTACCAAAGACAATATCAAGTAAATATAAATGAATAGAACATTATAGGAAACATTTTAAAGGAACAATAATTTTAAAGAAAAATCCAAAATTACATTAAACTTGAGGGGAGTTTAGGACTACTGTGAGGTTTTTGGATTCAGAGATGGGTAATGTTAATGGTGATAAGGGATTTTAGGGGCCATGAATAATTGAAGTTTCGGGCGTAAAAGGGGGGTTTTAGGGGTCAGAGATGGGTGGAGTTTAGAGGTAGTGAGGGGTTTTTAGGGTTCACGGATGAGTGGTGTTGAGGTCTATGATGTGTTTTTAGTTTCAGGGATAGGTGGAATTTAAGGGTGTTGAGGGGTGTTGGGTTTCATGGATGGGTGGAGTTTAGGACTGGCACAGGTTTTTAGGATTCACTTATAAGTGGTGGCTGGGGTGGTAATGCGGTCTTAGGGTTTAGGATGGGGAGGAGTTTATGGTGGTGAGGGGTTTAAAAGATTCAGGGATTTCTGGAATTTAGATGTAGAAAGAGTTTTTTAGGGTTCAGGGGTGAGCAATTTAGGGTGATGAGGATTTCTTATGGGCCATGGATGGCTGGTGTTTAAGGTCAATGAGGATTTTTTTAGGGTTCAGGTAAGTGTGGAGTTTGGGTGTGCCAAGGTGTCTTAAGCGTTATGGGACAGGTGGGGCTATAGGTGTCAATATAGTTTTTTAGGCTTCAGGAATGAGTGTAGTTTAGGTGCAATGAAGGGGTTTAGGGAGCAGGGATTGATGGCGTTTAGGGGTTGTGAGGGGTCAGTGATGAATGGTCTTTACAGGTGACGATAGGTCAGACAATTTCATCATCCGAAGTAACTATTTGACAATGTAAAAGATAACAATGTGAAATAATGCTCCCTGAAGTAAAGCACTGAAAAAAATATCCCCAACAAAACTGTTTCTGAAAGGAAGACCTGCGCCCATTGTATTTGCACTTAAAAAATAGGTATACAAGAACCAATTTTAACGAAAAAGGAAGACATTCCTTCTTATAATTTCCTTTGAACAGTTTAGAAGAAATGGTTTCTCAGTAATGGTATTCCATGAAATAGTTTTTCTATGAAATCACATACAACCTTGTAAATTAGTCTATAGGAAATGTTACGTAAAACAATGAGGATTACAAGATGTGGGAGTCATGTGTCGCAAATAGTAGTAGGCAGTATGTTTTAAGAGTGTTTGGTCGCGAGAAGCACAAACCCAGCATTTAAAATGCACCATGGTGGTTGGCTTTACTAATAAAAATTCATTTACACCCAAATTAACCCTATAGCAACAGTAAGATAATGAAAAACTGGGAAACAACATAACGTTCTATACCATGCAATTTGCATGGAGCTCTTTGATGACAGATCATGGCTCACTGTGCACCTTACAACTACAAGTAAAAAAATGATCTTCGTTGAAAAAAAACGTAATCTATTGAGTGATTCATATAAAATTCAGGTGCATATTATCAAGGAACAGCGTTACAATTATCGCCACTTTAGCGGCAGAAATCTGCCGCTAAAGCGGCGATAATGGGCTTGACAATACGCCCTTGAGAATTCCTATAGAAGCCCAAGTTCTGCTGTAAACATGGGCTTCTATTGGAATTCTCAAGGGCGTATTATCAAGCCCATTATCGCCGCTTTAGCAGCAGAAAAGCAGCGATAATTTTAACTCTGTTTCTTGATAATATGCCCCGCAGTTCTGTAATCAAAATGGTGCATGTTCTATGCAGCAGGCATATTATCGCTCAGCACTACTTTGTCATCAGTGGAAACTAACACTAGACAAAACTCCGAACTCTCTCCAGCAGGAACATTAATAACAAGAGTCACCTTGACATTTTTATTGTTTCACTGAAAACTGCTGGTCACACAAGGAACTCTGCAGAAGGTGCATTTTAAATGTGTTAGTTCTAAACACAGCGCCCCTGAGGTCAGCGCCAGGTTTGGCTGCACTGGTTTCATTGCCATAGAGGTGGCCCTGAGTCTATCTTAGGCCAAGCAAAATCCTTCATGAATCAAGTTTTATGTTCACTCTCTTTTTCTTCAAACCTTGTGTAAAGAAGTTGTTTAGGAAATGATATCCTCGCAAACAGTTTCCAAAGTATTTAACTGCAGGTTCGTTTTACACTACCACATGAATTAGAATTTGGAAGGCATCTGGGATAAATTGAGTGCTCTTTTAAGGGAGTTTAGTCAAACATATTTTCTGAGAGAAGTATAGTAGCAGGCATGCAGTTAGTCTAGAGCTTATCTTCACACAGACCAGAAAATACCCCTGAGAAGTGATTTTAAAACACTGAATTAAAGAAAAACATAAATCGCGTTGTAGATATTGCCAACACTTAGGAAAACACATTTTTGCGTGAATATGAATCTTCTGCATAATTATAGGAAAATCCCAAATCGTGTGCTTGCAGATTGTATTTTTTCTGGCACCATAACTTAACAATCGTATTCTTTATATGTGTAGTGAGTGTAACTTTTATAATCAGCTGAAACACAGCCCATGCTTCAATTGGATAAAAATGCATAAGCCCTATAAAGGTTTTTTCAAAATTGTCAGGAAAGTAAAATTTTGTTTCACAAAGTTTAAAGATGTAATGAACAACACTTGGAAATAGCAGTACGGTTTGATCTTTTCTTAATTCACTGAACAAGGATGGAAGAAGCAAAACAAAAGAACCGCACATGGACCTCTTGTTTTATCAACAAGAAGTCGGAGAGTTATTTGGAATTTTATAAGGCCGTTTTTTATTATGAAAATGTTCAACTATATTCACCAGTTCAGCATTTCTTTTTATTTGTGAACGTGTTTCAAATAATCCATTAAATCAGTTACCTGCTGTATACTTTCTCTACCTTTTCATAACACGTCATTTTGGTGGCATCACAAGTGAATGCAGATTTTTCCAACTCTACTGAAAAAATTTGCACATACTTAACATTTAGAAACAAATCGATATTTAAAAAAAATGGATAAAAAGCATACAAGATCCAACAATATCCATTTAATACTCAATGGTATTAGTCTTAGGGTAAGAAATTGGTTTGTTGGTTGACGGGATGGAAGCCCCGCTTAGGCTACATCCACAATCCTTGTCAAGGTACACCACACAAGTCACAAAATTAACCTGTACTTAACCATCTGGTAGCTTAGCATAAAGCAGTGAGGTTTAACTTAGAGGCAATTGTAAAGTATTTATGCATCACACACAAACAGAAATAAAGTGAAAACACTACACAAGACAAATAATCTAGAACCATTTCTGAAAAATAGAGTAAAACTTTAATAAATAAAATGGTAACAGAAAGACAACAATTCAGTCAGATGAACTGGAGATATTGTATTAATTAAAAAAAAAAAAAGAGCAATAAGCACAAAGCGTCAGCTGTGGGTATCTGATCGTGACGGACCGGGACAATGTCACAAGTTTAGGCTGCCCACAATGAAGCATGGGCCTGATGAAGGGACCAGGTCAGAATGCTGAAATTTGTACCTTATGTCCTTGGTGCAAGGCTTCACGTTGTTTATCATCCGTTCTGCTGGACTGAGATGCAAAATCCTCCGTTGATTTGCATCTCGCTGTGTAGGCTCTGGTCTGGAGTTGTGAGGTCTGTGATGCAAGGTCCTGTGTTGAGTTGCGTCACACTCAGTCAATTCCAATCGGGGGGTGTGAATGATGCAATTCAAGTCCTGTTTTAAATTGCCTTGTGCTGTGTCAGTTCTGATTGAGGTCGACGATCAGGAGCTGTGATGGGTGGTGATGCGAGGTTTTGCATCGAGCTGAGTCACACTGCATCAGTTCTGATGGAACTCACAATTAGGCAGGTAGGGGTATTCTCTGCTGCCAGCCAAGGTTCCAGCATCTAGGGACACCTGCTGAGGACCAGGATTCACTCCAGGCAGAGGCCAAAAGCAGGTCTCAAGCAGGTCCAGTTGCAGGTCTAGGTAGCTCCAGTGCAGCAGGTCAGCTGCCCCCTTTGTGTTACTGTCTGGAAGCAATACACAAACCCCACAGCAGAGCAATTCAGAGTCATGTGACCCAGGACTCTCGCAGAAGGCACAAATAGTTAAGACAAAAAAAATCATTTCTAGAGTGGCATTTTCATAACTCGGATATAAAATCAGAATTTTCCACTAAAGAGGATTTCAAATGGCATGTCACATGAATGTGAAGATCATACTTCTATATGCTCCCAATACAAAATTATCACTTATTACATTTAATAAGTTAACCCAGTATTAGCCAACTGGCGAAATGGGCCTTACAACATTACAAATTGAATTCAGGAGTGTTTCACTTAACAGGATAATGAACACTTAAGTGCATTTGTCCCAAGTTTTAAATACAATGCACCCTGACTACACAATGAAGTGGCAAGCTTGAGGCATGTTTTTAAAGGTTTCTTTTGCAGGCTCATGACTAGCATTTAATTTACAGGCTCAGGGTACATGTAGTAGCATTTATTAGGAATTTACAAGTAAGTTACATGTGCCAATTAGGTGTAGGCCAAATTACCATGTTTGAAGGGGTGAGCACAAGCACTTTAGCACTGGTAAGCAGTTGTCAGGAGCACAGCGTCCTAAATCTAAAAACAACAAATTCATCAAAATAGGGGGAGTGAGGGGAAACAGATTGAGGGAATACCACAGCAATGATGTCAGGTAGACCATTTATTAGTAGCAGAAGTTGTAGTAGATTGTATTACTTCTTGTTTTAAATCTGTCACATACAGAATGGAGAAGGCCATAGAAATGCAAACTGTCTCAGGTTTTTACAGGAAGTGCATTCAAATGACAACATTTAAAAATGGATAAAGCATTGGAAAGTAAAACTGCCTGTGAGGCAATGTCTTTGGGTTGAACAAAAATGATAATTCCAAAAGGCTGATTTTAAATCCTGTACTGATATATCTGTAACAGTTTCAGGTTTAACGTACAATTTGCTCATGCACATCTTCTCACATGCCTGAGTCAATGTGTAATGCCTTGTTTGTCTAGAGCCAATTGCTCTTAAAGGCAATTCATATAGGTTTCAGTCTTTAGGGTGCTGTGGCGGCTCCTCCACTATGGCTGAGGAGCATCAGCACATTCCTTTCAAGCAGTGCGAGAAGAGGAAACATAAAATGATAATACCTTTCAGTTGTTATCATTTTATGTTTGTGCTGTTTTGTGGGTGGGGGTGCAATCCTCTCCGAACAGGGCAGGGGAGGAGTGGTTTGACCTCTCCTAAGTGCGCAATGACTGTTCGGTCGCCGCTCTAGGGCTGCCTAAACCAGTTATGCCCAGGCCCCTATTCACTGGTTGAGCATCAAACCAGGATACTCAAAACAAATCACAATGCTGCATAGCAGCGTTGTGATTGATATGGGGAGCCTGGGTGCCTACGAATCACAATGCAGCATTGGAGTGCTGTGATTGGTCATTGGGGCCTGGCTGATCTTCCTGTTCCTCGAGGAAAGCAGGAGCAGACAAGCCAACCTGGCGGGATGGTAAGTTAATTATTATTATTTATTTTTTATTATGTGCATCCTCACATGACCACCGCAATACCCTCCTGCGCCAGCCCTGCCACCCGCGAGCCATGCTGTCTGCTACTGCTTGGGTGTGCCAAATTCTTAGGTAATATAATAGAAGTTTTAAAATGGCCAATTGAGAGATGCATTTGAGATTTATGTCCTGATACAATGGGATCAGGGGAGTACTTGTTGTTAATGCTGCCAGTAATCTAACAAATGTATTCTCTGTGGTTTTCAAGGCACTACATCAATTACCTCCCCATATTCCTGCACCATAAAGAGCAGCACTCTTTACCTGTAATCTATAGGCTTCGAGAGCTGGTGAACTGCCCTGCATGGTGTTCTGGAATGTTGGTGCAAAATAGCTTTAGAACAATGTATAATTTTAGAGGAGCCATGCAGGGTGGCTTGTCCTCTCCTTGTCAATATGGAGGAGTCCCCAGCGCCATCACTAAGTTACAAAAAGTGACGTACTGGTGGTGCAGGGGGTTCGTAAATCTGCCCCATAAGTGGTTAGGTATTGGCAGAGTGATACAATAAGAACATGGTGCTGGATGGCTGATTGACGAACTGCGTGAGACTGACAGGAGGTATACTAGGCTGCATGAGTACTACTTCAGTATTTAGTCGAGTGTACCAATACATATGTATCTGCTTGGAGGTTTGTAGGGATTGTGCACAGAATATTGTATGTGTACTTGTGTTTGTGCCTAGGTCATTCTATAAGAACATCACAAGTAACTAGAATGATGACAGTGCTGCAAACAGAGTGCTCTGTTAATTTATAAGTGCTTAGGTATTGTCTTAATACCTGAGTCATTCTGCAAGTGCATAGACAGTGACTGGGATCCTAGAGTGCTAGTAGTTGACAGCAGGATACGTTTATATGCACTTAATGTTTCAACAGAGTGATTAGATAAGGACATGCTTCTGTCAGGATGATGGTAGGAGTGGACACAGACTCACAGTCTGATTCCAGACAAGCATGACTATTACCTGGACTTTTACAGGACTGACTCAGTAGTCTGCAAGGGGTTAAGGGACTGCATACATTGTGCACATTTTACTTACCACTGCTTGTCTCAATGCCTGAGTCATTCTACAAGTGCATAGACAGTGAATACGTTCCTAGAGTGCTAGTAGTTGACAGTAGGATAAGTTTATAAGCACTTATGTTTCAGCAGAGTGATTAGATAAGGACATGCTTCTGTCAGGATGATTTTAGGAGTGGACAGAACTGCTTTAGAGCCATAGAACAGGTCAGCAGATCTGCTTTAGAGCCAGAGAACCAGGTCAGCAGAGCCGTTGTAGAGCCAGAGACCCAGCTCAGCAGAGCTGCTGTAGAGCCAGAGAACCAGGTCAGCATAGCTGCTTTGGAGCAATAGAACCAGGTCAGCAGAGCTGCTGTAAAGCCAGAGAAACCAGGTCAGCAGAGCTGCTTAAGAGCCAGTCAGAAAAGCTGTTGTACAGCCAGATAACAAGGTCAGTAGAGCTGCTCTAGAACCTAAGCAGAAGGTCAGAAGTGCTGCTCTAGAACCAGTGACCCAGGTCAGCAGAGCTGCTCTGGAGCCAGATACCCAGAGCTGCTCTAGAGGCTGAGAACCAGGTCAGTAGAGCTGCTGTAGAGCCAGAGAAACCAGGTCAGCAGAGCTGCTTTAGTGGGAGAGAAACAGGTCAGCAGAAATGCTTTAGAGCCAGAGAACCAGGTCAGCAGAGCTGTTTAGAGCCATAGAACCAGGACAGCAGAGCTGTTTAGATTGAGAAAACCAGGTCAGCAGAGCTGCTTTAGAGTCTTAGAACCAGGTCAGCAAAGCTGCTTTAGAGCCAGAGAACCAGGACAGCGGAGCTGTTTAGAGGGAGAACACCAGGTCAGCAGAGCTGCTTTAGAGCCAGAGAAACCAGGGCAGCAGAGCTGCTTTAGAGGGAGAGAACCAGGTCAGCTGAGCTGCTTTAGAGCCAGGGACCCAGGTCAGCAGAGCTGCTTTAGAGCCATAGAACCAGGTCAGCAGAGCTGCTCTAGACGCAGCGAACCAGATCAGCAGAACTGATTTAGACTGAGAGAACCTGGTCAGCAGATCTGCTCTAGAGGGAGAGAACCAGGTCAGCAGAGGTGCTTTAGAGCCAGAGAACAAGGGCAGCAGAGCTGTTCAAGAACCATAGAAACCAGGTCAGCAGAGATGCTTTAGAGGGAGAGATCCAGGTCAGCAGAGCTGCTTTAGAGCCAGAGAACCAGGTCACCAGAGCTGCTTTAGAGCCATAGAACCAGGTCAGCAGAGCTGCTCCAGAGACATTGGACCAGGTAAGCAGAGCCGGTTTCAAAGGGAGAGAAGCAGTTCATCAGAGCTGCTTTAAAACCAGTGAACCAGGTCAGCAGAGCTGCTCTAGAGCCAGAGAATAAGGTCAGCAAAGCTGCTGTAGAGCCAGAGAAACCAGGTCAGGAGAGCTGCTTTATAGCAAGAGAACCAGGTCAGCAGAGCTACTTTAGGGAGAGAGAATCAGGTCAGCTGAGCTATTTTAGAGCCAAGGGACCAGGTCAGCAGAGCTGCTCTAGAGCCAGAGAACCAGGTCAGCAGAACTGCTTTAGAGCCACTGAACTTAGTCAGAAGAGCTGCGTTAGAGCCAGAGAACCAGGTTAGCAGAGCTGTTGTAGAGCTAGAGAACCAGGTCAGCAGAGCTGCTCTAGAGCCTACAAACTAGGTCAGCAGAGCTGCTGTAGTAGAGCCAGAGAAACCAGGTCAGTAGAGCTGCTTTAGAGGGTGAGAACCAGGTCAGCAGAACTGCTCTAGAGGGAGAGAACCATGTCAGCAGAACTGCTTTAGAGCCATAGAACCGGGTCAGAAGAGCTGCTTTAGAGACAGAGAACCAGGTTAGCAGAGCTGTTGTAGAGCCAGGGAACCAGGTCAGCAGAGCTGCTCTAGAGCCTACAAACTAGATCAGCAGAGCTGCTGTAGAGCCAGAGAAACCAGGTCAGTAGAGCTGCTTTAGAGGGAGAGAATACGGTCAGCAGAACTGCTCTCAATGGAGAGAGTTAGGTCAGCAGAGCAGCTCTAGAGCGAGAGAACCATGTTAGAACTGCTTTAGAGCCAAAGAACAGGGTGAGCAGAGCTGCTTGAGAGCCAGAGAACCAGATCAGCAGAGCTGCTCTATAATCTAAAAACTAGACCAGCAGAGCTGCTCTAGAGCCAGAGAAACCAGGTCAGCAGACCTGCTTTAGAGGGAGAGAACCAGGCCAGCAAGCTGCTTTAGAGCTAAAGAACCAGGACAGCAGAGCTGCTCTACCTGACACTGACTGACTGACACTGACTGACTGACACTGATTGACTGACACTGATTGACTTGCACGGACTGACACTGATTGACTAACACTGACTGACTGACACTAATTGACTGACACTGACTGACACTGGCTGAATGACACTGACTGACTGACACTGACTCACACTGACTGACTGCCACTGACTGCCACAGACTGACTACTCTCTACTACTCTACTACTCACTCTCTACTACTATCTACTACTCACTCTCTACTACTCTAATACTCTCTACTGCTCACTCTCTACTACTCACTCTCTACTTCTCTACTACTCTCTATTACTCACTCTCTACTACTACTCTCTACTACTATCTTTCTACTACTCACACTCTACTACTCTCTATTAATCACTCTCTACTACTCACTCTCTACTACTCTCTCTCTACTACTCACTCTCTACTACTTACTCGCTACTACTCTCTACTACTCACTCTCTACTACTACTCTCTACTACTCACTCTCTACAACTCTGCCACTCACAAAATCCGAGCTACTGCTGCGCTGAAGGACGTTTTGGAAGCGGACTAGCGCCAAACTTGCCTGGAGAAACCCTTCGAGGTCGCGCTGCTGGTGGGAGCTCCTCCTTGATCGACGGAGTGTCCAACAGCTCCCAGCGTGCGCTAGACCCCACTCTGGTTGGCTGCCTGCACCGGGGGACTGCGAGGACCAGAAGCCTTTGCTTCCACCACCTGGTGCCTCTTCCCCCGGCGGTAACGCCCATCACCTGCCGTTCCCTATTTACCTTTCGTGACACCGGCTTCGCGGGTGCCACTCACAAAATCCGAGCTACTGCTGCGCTGAAGGACGTTTTGGAAGCGGACTAGCGCCAAACTTGCCTGGAGAAACCCTTCGAGGTCGCGCTGCTGGTGGGAGCTCCTCCTTGATCGACGGAGTGTCCAACAGCTCCCAGCGTGCGCTAGACCCCACTCTGGTTGGCTGCCTGCACCGGGGGACTGCGAGGACCAGAAGCCTTTGCTTCCACCACCTGGTGCCTCTTCCCCCGGCGGTAACGCCCATCACCTGCCGTTCCCTATTTACCTTTCGTGACACCCGCTTCGCGGGTGCCACTCACAAAATCCGAGCTACTGCTGCGCTGAAGGACGTTTTGGAAGCGGACTAGCGCCAAACTTGCCTGGAGAAACCCTTCGAGGTCGCGCTGCTGGTGGGAGCTCCTCCTTGATCGACGGAGTGTCCAACAGCTCCCAGCGTGCGCTAGACCCCACTCTGGTTGGCTGCCTGCACCGGGGGACTGCGAGGACCAGAAGCCTTTGCTTCCACCACCTGGTGCCTCTTCCCCCGGCGGTAACGCCCATCACCTGCCGTTCCCTATTTACCTTTCGTGACACCCGCTTCGCGGGTGCCACTCACAAAATCCGAGCTACTGCTGCGCTGAAGGACGTTTTGGAAGCGGACTAGCGCCAAACTTGCCTGGAGAAACCCTTCGAGGTCGCGCTGCTGGTGGGAGCTCCTCCTTGATCGACGGAGTGTCCAACAGCTCCCAGCGTGCGCTAGACCCCACTCTGGTTGGCTGCCTGCACCGGGGGACTGCAAGGACCAGAAGCCTTTGCTTCCACCACCTGGTGCCTCTTCCCCCGGCGGTAACGCCCTTTCACCCTCCCTTTAAATTAAACCATACTTCACGCAACGCGGGACGCGCGCGTGGAGAAGCGCGAGGCAAAGCCCGGGCCAAGGGCGGGCCCGTTTCAGCCCGTTACAGACTGTGCAGGACTGGACTGGGCCACGGTATTTCTATTTTTGTTTTTATGTCTATATTTCCCTCCGTCCACTTGCTGCTCTGTGTGGTCATAAATTAGTGGGACCTCATATTCTAGTTGTAACAGCGATACTAGTTTTGCTCGCGACCCACAAGTTATTGCCCCTGTGACGCAGAGCGCCTAACTATGTCCAGAGTCACTAGAAGCAAAAAAACAGACAAAACCACCGACATAACGGGTCCACTTGACCTATTCCTACACAAGGCCAATGCAGCCATTGACAATACTATCCAATTGATAGATCGACGGGTGTCTCACGAACTGGAGATGGCCAGAAAAAGATCGTCTATGGGCCCGCTGGCCTCAGCACAAACCCCTATACAAAAGGGGCCGATCATACCCCTGCTGAATCCAACAAGTGCATTAGTTCACACAGTTCCAAACACTGTGGATTTGTCAGCAACACAGTTGTCACTAGGTTCCGATTCTGATTCTAGGGAGGATCTGGAAAAAACACCAGATTTACAACTCCTACATAATCATGAAATGGCCACAGAATCAAACACCACGGGGGCCAGGGAGGGTGCCATACCTAAGAGGTTAAACAAGGGGTCGAACCCACATGTGCATTTATTAGCTCCACCAAATGGTGGGATTCCCAGCAACCTGAACATAAACAGTAACAACACCGTAGTGTTGCAAACACCATCACCAACCAATAGTGTGATCCTAAACACGCCCCCACGGAACATCACGCCACTGGGGAACCTAGATACACTAGGCGCAGTAGGGGGCATACAAAAACCCTGTACCTCATGTGTGACACTACACGATTTTCTCACAAACAGCATGGGGGAACTGTTAAAATACCATCTGAAACCCCTGGAGAAAAGCATAAGGGTAATTGAAAAACAACTCGCCAAACTAAATACTCCTGCATTTATGCAGAAGTCACTTAGCACCCTAGACATGGGGGAGGGGAAGACCAAACAACCAAGTAAACCGGCCAAATCGGCTAAACCAACTCAACCATCCACAACACCAGCTGTTTGCCCAAAGTCCTGTGGACCAGATAAAGAAGGGAACATCCAGACCACTAAAAATGTCAAACAGAATCCACAAAATACTCCTAAACCCCAAACTGTAGAGGGAAAGGGCCAACTCGTCACCACTAGTGATAACGCACAACCCACCCCAGCCCTAGTAGCCCTAAATACTCAGCTAGCAAACCTAAAGGAGAATACACAAAAACTCCAAAAATCTCAGCCCTCTCAAGCTCAGGGGAAACAGAGGACGGGATCTAGACCTAGACGGCCGTTCCATCTTCCACCTGAGGCCACCCCGTTCACTGTTGTCCTAACAGGGGTCTCAGAACTACCAGAGGGATCGGATGAGCCCCAGTGGTCACTGAGAAACAAAGTTCTGCAATGGCTTAGCCAAAACAGACCTATACAGCCATCGCATCATAGCAGAATCAACTCAGTTAGAAGAGTGTTTTGGATTGGGGATACTAAAAAAAGCTTACAGGGTGACTGCGTTATAGTCAACTGTGACGATCCTGCTATGGCTGACTATATCTCTTCCTGGCCAGCACTTGAAAAAAGGGGGGGGGTGGATGTACAGCGCCTTTCCTTTTTTTATCCTCCGTTAAATACCCCGAATTACGAAAACAGAACTGGATGGGATGATGTTCAGGATTGGCCCTGGACACAGGTGGGGTACACTAACAGAAACAGAAATAGGAATAACAATAATAATGGATGGAACAGAGGCTGGAATTCCCGCCCCTGGTACCATAGTAGAGGCAACCCAAATTTCGATTACTGGGAGGGGGTTCCCATGAGGAACAGATTCGACTGTCTAGACATGGTCGATTGACCAATAAAGGTCACCTCAGGGGTTTTAGAAGTCACTGCCCCCCTACATAAGATCCATGATGTCCCTTCCCTAGTAGAAAATACTAACCCCGTGATGTCAGAGATTATACTAGTGCAAGACACGTGTGGAGGAAACCGGCTAAGCCAGCAGTTAACAGAAAAATCCAGCAGGTCACGGACCGAGAACGGAACTGGGCCCATAACTGAAATTACCAACATAAAACCATATCTGAGTACAGTAGATAGGACTAAGACCCAACTCGATAACGAGATCGAAGCCTTGCAAGAGGGCATGGTCTCACAACTTAGGCAGGAAGAACCCTGCCCCATCACTGAGGGGTTTTGTCTGCTTAAGATATATTCCTGGAATATTGCTGGGCTTGCGAAAAAAGCGCGTGACCAGCTATTCCTAACTTTTATGGAAAAGCAGGATATAGTCTGCCTACAGGAGTGTTGGGACCCATATGAGACATCAGTAGAGGGTTTTAGCACTTTCTACGTTCCCTCGATCCAGGGTAACCGAGGCAGGGGCTCGGGGGGACTTTGTATTTTTACCTCTAACCTCTGTAACATAGAACAGAACATGTATGAGGCAAATGGGCCAAAAGCAGGTGTAGGGAGTTCACTACAAGGATTGTCTTTTAAATTAAATGGGCGCTCCTTCTTTCTGATAAACCTTTATAATAATATGCCAAAAGTAGAGGTAAAAATTCTAATAGCGGAATTGGATTCACTGCTAAAGAAAGGCGGCCAGGCGGCAGACTGCTTACTTATAGCAGGGGATTTTAATTGTCACCTATGTCCCTATAGCCAAACAAAAAACTGTGGCATTTTTGACTCACAAGGGGATCCCACCACACATTTTGAACACTCCCTAGGGGGAAATCTGCTAAATCAATTCATGCATGAATGGGATTTGGCTTTTGCAAATGAACTTTGCCAGCCACCCGTAGTGTTTCAAACAACCTTTTTTGGTCATGGGGCAGGTACTGTAATAGACTTCATCCTGGTTTCAAATAGGAACCAAGGTTGGGTGGGCGGGTTTGAAATGGAGGGCCTAGCAATAAGTGACCACTTTCCCATTAGTACTTCCCTTAAACTAGGGAAACCGGGCACGCAAAAAATAAGCACCACGGATATATTGCATGGCCGTTCAGTGGCACTGGCCAGGAAAAATGGCTATGCCATTAAATGGGCAAAAATTGAACCCATGAACTTTCTGAAAGATCTATTACAGAAAGAAACTAGACAATTTAACACCTGCCTTGAACTAAGCACTAACCCAGAACAAATAATACAGGCATTCGATGAGATTAAAGCAGAAATAAACGCTAAGCTAACCAAAAAATTAAAGGCAAGGGAGGAAACGAGAATATATGGCTGGTTTAACCGAGCCTGCACAAGTGCCCATAAAGCACTTTTACAGGCTTTAAAGACTATACCCAGGGATAGCAGTCAAGTCAAGGAGGCTAGACAAGCTTACAAGCTGACTCTCCTGACAAGGAAGAAAGAACTCAAAAATGCAGCTTGGGAAGCCTTGATAAAGGCAAGCGCACTAAGGGATAATACGTCCTTCTGGAAAGAGGTAAATGCCCCCTTTTTTCTAGATAGGAAGGTAGACTCCATGGAAATTGGCATAGCTGAAGATGTCTGGGTCAAGCATTTTACTGCCCTTTACAAGAAAGACTCACTTGTGTTGACCTCACAAGAGGAGTTGGCTGAGGGGAGTGAGATCCTTTTACAACCACAGGGAAATTTCCCATTAAAAGTAATGTTCACCCCTGCAGACCTGGAACAAGCGATTGCTCAGAGTGCAAGCCTAAAAGCTCCAGGGCCTGACGGTGTACCCATTGATCTATTTAAAGGGAACGTAGATCTCTGGGCACCCTTACTGGCAAATGTCCTAAATGCTTATACCAAATTAGGTTTCCCCAACACATGGAAGGAAGCGATAGTCATTCCAATATTTAAAAAAGGAGATAGACAATACCCAAAATGTTATCGCCCCATTTCTCTGTTAGATAATTTAATGAAGGTTGCTGGCAGGGTGCTACTAACCAAACTACAAACCTGGTCCAAGACTAACGGGATACTCTCAAAATTTCAATATGGTTTTAAGTCGGGGGTGGGAACCATAGAGCAGGGTTTAAACCTGTCCCTTATAATAAACAAATATATTGGATCAAAAAAAGGGAACTTGTTCCTGACATTTGTCGATTTAACTTCGGCTTTCGATTGTCTGGATCATGGAACCCTGTGGAAAACCCTGACTAATATGGGGATAGATAAAAACATCCTAACTTTTATCCAGGAACTTTACAGAGATGCAGGAGCTACGGTGAGATATGGCAAAAACGGCGAGCAAACCAGAAAATTCCCAATTGCAAAGGGCGTTCGCCAGGGTTGCATCCTTGCACCGTTTTTATTTAATCTGTATATAAACGAGGTAGCAGACTCGATGAATGACCTGGAGGTGGATTACCCCAAGATAAACGGACTCGCAGTCCCGTTATTGTTATATGCTGATGATGCGGTGATTATGGCCCGCACTCAGCGGGGACTCCAAAAGGCACTAACAGGCTTTGCAACCTTCATGAGCTCTAGAGGCCTTATAATAAATGTGGGGAAAACTTTCACGATGTCATGCACAACGAGAAAAAAAGTACCAGACTGCAAAACCTTTGTTAATAATTCAAAGATAGCGATGTCGAAAACTTTTTCCTACCTGGGTATCATTTTTAATAATAGGGGGACATGGTCTGCAGCGATTACCTCCCGAAACCTGGCCTTTGCCCGCGCAATAGGGGCGGTTAAGCAATTTGCTAAAAAACTGGGCGGGAAACCGGTAGACACACTACTTAAGATCTATGCAGCTAAATGTGTGTCCACAGCTGTTTATGGGGCGGGGATTTGGGGACTTGCAGATAGCTCCGAAATCCAAAGGGTGGAGAATGCTTTCCTGAGGTACCTCTTAGGAGTCCCGCGTTCCACATCTACTACCATCTGCCACAACGAACTGGATAGATCTCACATTAGTGACATTATAAAGATAGCGCCAGTTATGTTGTGGCATAAGATCTGGACATGCGAGGACACGACCTTCAATAGGGAGGTAATTCAGGATTGCCTGCAGCAAGGAAATGGCGCTAAACAACCTTGGCTAGCCTACGTTAAAAAATTCCTGAACTCCATCGGCAACCCAGAATTCTTTTCAGACCCAATATCATGCGCCCAAATCCCCAAAAAAGCATTAAAAGAGACGTGTCTTGGCCTATTGGAGGAGAGGAGATATTATCTAGATGGGAATAAGTCCACCATTATAGCCCACCGCCAGATTTTGCATGAACAGGGTTTACATCCTTATCTGGCGCCAAATATCTCCCCTTACCATAGAATGCTGTTAGCTCGTCTGAGGACAGACTGTTTTTTCAGGTTAATAACGTTCCCTGCCCCGAATGTTTGGTCAGTGAAAATGATTAATTGCCCGTGTGACGGAGTAGCCACTCAGTCTAACATACATTGCATACTGTTCTGCAAGTACTATCAATGGGGTAGGAAAAAACATCTATTGCCTCTGTTAAAACTGTGGGGCCTGAGAAGTTGTAAAGCAGCCCTCCACAGATTGTATCTGCTTCAAGACGAATGTACTATTGGAGTGATGATAAAATTCCTGTCGTTTATTATAAAATGTAGAGGGTCTATGAGAAACGATTAGTAGGTTGAGGGTTTGTAGAAGTATTATTTTGTGCCTAATAACACCATATAATACATAAATATGTCATATTTACCTCGACCCTTCTATCATGCAAATGTAACGATACATATATCAATCGCTTTCTAGAAAAAAATTTTTTAAAGGGTTTTTAATATTAGATTAATTGAATGACTAGGGTAATGAATATGTATTTTTTTTGTAACAATCTCCTTTTAGCATGTAAATGTTTAAATAACGTTGTTTTAATCGTATTTTTGTAATGTTTGCTTATATGGTGTTTGTCAAATACCGAATAAAGCTATCTTTGAATTGAATTGAATTGAATTGACTGACTACTCTCTACTACTCTACTACTCACTCTCTACTACTATCTACTACTCACTCTCTACTACTCTAATACTCTCTACTGCTCACTCTCTACTGCTCACTCTCTACTTCTCTACTACTCTCTATTACTCACTCTCTACTACTACTCTCTACTACTATCTTTCTACTACTCACACTCTACTACTCTCTATTAATCACTCTCTACTACTCACTCTCTACTACGCTCTCTCTACTACTCACTCTCTACTACTTACTCGCTACTACTCTCTACTACTCACTCTCTACTACTACTCTCTACTACTCACTCTCTACAACTCATTCTCTACTACTCTCTCCTACTCACTCTACTACTCTCTATTACTCTCTACCACTCACTATATTACTCTCTACTACTCACTCTCTACTACTCTCTCTATACTACTCACTCTCAACTATTCAATCTCTACTATTCACTCTACTACTCACTCTCTACTACTCACTCTCTACTACTCTCTACTACTCACTCTCCACTACTCACTTTCTACTACTCACTCTCTACTACTCTCTACTACTCACTCTCTGCTACTCTACTACTCACTCTCAACTACTCGCTCTCTACTATTCACTCTCTACTACTCACTGTCTAGTACTCTACTACTCTCTACTACTCTCTCTACTACTCACTCCCTACTACTCGCTCTCTACTACTCTCTACTACTCACTCTCCACTACTCACTTTCTACTACTCACTCTCTACTACTCTCTACAACTCTCTACTACTCACTCTCTGCTACTCTACTACTCTCTACTACTTTCCCTACTACTCTACTACTCTCTACTACTCTCTCTACTACTCACTCTCTACTACTCTCCACTACTCACTCTACTACTATCTACTACTCTCTGCTACTCACTCTCTACTACTCACTCTCTACTACTCATTCTCTACTACTCGCTCTCTACTACTCTCTACTATTCACTCTCTACTACTCACTCTCCACTACTCTACTACTCTCTACTACTCTCTCTACTACTCACTCTCTACTACTCTTTACTACTCACTCTCTACTACTCACTCTCTACTACTTTACTACTCTCTACTACTTTACTACTCTCTACTACTCTCTCCACCACTCACTCTCTACTACTTTACTACTCACTCTGTACTACTCACTCTACTACTCTCTACTACTCACTCTCTACTACAATTCACTCTTTACTACTCTCTACTACTCACTCTCTACTACTCACGCTCTACTATTCGCTCTCTACAACTCTCTACTACTCACTCTCCAATACTTACTCTCTATTACTTGCTCTCTACAGCTCTCTACAACTCACTCTACTACTTACTCTCTACTACTCTACTACTCTCTGCTACTCTCTTGACTACTCACTCTCTACTACTTTCTCTACTACTCACTCTCTACCACTCTCTACTGCTTACTCTCTACTACACACTCTCTACTACTTGCTCTCTACTACTCACTTTCTACTACTCTCTACTACTCACTCTACTACTCACTCTCTACTACTCTCTACTACTCACTCTACTACATACTCTCTACTACTCTCTACTACTCCACTACTCTCTACTACTCACTCTCTACTACACACTCTCTACTGCTCTACTACTCTCTCTCTACTACTCACTCCCTACTTCTCACTCTCTACTATACTCTACTGCTTACTCTCTACTACTGTCTACTACTATCTCTCTACTTCTCACTCTCTACTTCTCACTCTGTACTACTTACTCCTTACTACTCTGTACTACTCACTCTGTTACTCACTCTCTACTACTCTCTCTCTGCTTCTCACTCTACTACTCACTCTCTACTACTCTCTACTACTCACTCTCTACTACTCTCTACTACTCACTCTCTACTACTCACTCTCTACTACTCTCTACTACTCACTCTCCACTACTCACTTTCTACTACTCACTCTCTACTACTCTCTACTACTCACTCTCTGCTACTCTACTACTCACTCTCAACTACTCGCTCTCTACTATTCACTCTCTACTACTCACTGTCTAGTACTCTACTACTCTCTACTACTCTCTCTACTACTCACTCCCTACTACTCGCTCTCTACTACTCTCTACTACTCACTCTCCACTACTCACTTTCTACTACTCACTCTCTACTACTCTCTACAACTCTCTACTACTCACTCTCTGCTACTCTACTACTCTCTACTACTTTCCCTACTACTCTACTACTCTCTACTACTCTCTCTACTACTCACTCTCTACTACTCTCCACTACTCACTCTACTACTATCTACTACTCTCTGCTACTCACTCTCTACTACTCACTCTCTACTACTCATTCTCTACTACTCGCTCTCTACTACTCTCTACTATTCACTCTCTACTACTCACTCTCCACTACTCTACTACTCTCTACTACTCTCTCTACTACTCACTCTCTACTACTCTTTACTACTCACTCTCTACTACTCACTCTCTACTACTTTACTACTCTCTACTACTTTACTACTCTCTACTACTCTCTCCACCACTCACTCTCTACTACTCTACTACTCACTCTGTACTACTCACTCTACTACTCTCTACTACTCACTCTCTACTACAATTCACTCTTTACTACTCTCTACTACTCACTCTCTACTACTCACGCTCTACTATTCGCTCTCTACAACTCTCTACTACTCACTCTCCAATACTTACTCTCTATTACTTGCTCTCTACAGCTCTCTACAACTCACTCTACTACTTACTCTCTACTACTCTACTACTCTCTGCTACTCTCTTGACTACTCACTCTCTACTACTTTCTCTACTACTCACTCTCTACCACTCTCTACTGCTTACTCTCTACTACACACTCTCTACTACTTGCTCTCTACTACTCACTTTCTACTACTCTCTACTACTCACTCTACTACTCACTCTCTACTACTCTCTACTACTCACTCTACTACATACTCTCTACTACTCTCTACTACTCCACTACTCTCTACTACTCACTCTCTACTACACACTCTCTACTGCTCTACTACTCTCTCTCTACTACTCACTCCCTACTTCTCACTCTCTACTATACTCTACTGCTTACTCTCTACTACTGTCTACTACTATCTCTCTACTTCTCACTCTCTACTTCTCACTCTGTACTACTTACTCTTTACTACTCTGTACTACTCACTCTGTTACTCACTCTCTACTACTCTCTCTCTGCTTCTCACTCTACTACTCACTCTCTACTACTCTCTACTACTCACTCTCTACTACTCTCTACTACTCACTCTACTACTCACTCTCTACTACTCTCTACTACTCACTCTCTACTAATCACTCTTTACTACTCTCCCCTACTCACTCTCTACTACTCTATACTACTCACTCTACTACTCACTCTCTACTACTCACTGCACTACACACTCTCTACTACTCACTCTCTACTACTTCACTACTCTCTACTACTCACTCTCTACTATTCACTCTCTACTGCTCTACTACTCTCTCTCTACTACTCACTCCCTACTTCTCACTCTCTACTATGCTCTACTACTTACTCTCTACTACTGTCTACTACTATCTCTCTGCTACTCACTCTCTACTACTCACTCTCTACTACTCTCTACTACTCATTCTACTACTCACTCGCTACTACTCTCTACTACTCACTCTCTACTACTCACTTTCTACTACTCACTCTCTACTACTCACTCTACTACTCACTCTCTGCTACTCTCTCTACTACTCTCCCTACTCTCTACCTCTCTACCTCTCTCTACCTCTCTCTCCACTACTCTCTACCTCTCTACCTCTACCTCTCTACATCTACCTCTCTACCTCTACACCTCTAACTCCACACATCCAGCTGCTCTACCTCTCTCTACCTCTCTCTACACGCACACATATGCACATATATATGCATATATATGCATTTATATATATATTCATAGAAAAAAACCATAGGTTTTACACCAGTTATAGTTAGGAATTAGCATTTTAAAAAACCTATTAAATTCACAGAAAAAACATAGGTTTGACACCAGTTATAGTTAGCTGGAAATTTTACTGACATAAAACCATTGAAATTCCCACGTTATAGTTAGTTGGACTCACTATAACTTGCGCGCCTGCAATGCACTGCTGATGACGTCACATATTACATCACTCATGACATGGTCAGTGACATCACAAGACTGACTTTGAGGATGCAATAAATTACTCAAGTTTGCCCGAATTGTGTGGGTAAAATTTATACCTAGTCACTTTGAATAAGAATGTACTTACGTCTCGTCTAACATTTGGAAGAAATATCTAGTTATATGACAACAGGATACCGACATAACTTGAAGGAAATAAGAACGCCCTGAAGAATTTCTGTTATACAGAACGAAACGTTTCGGCTGGCTGTGGTACATAAATTTAAGGAAAATCAAAGCATTTGAATATACACCAAGATTCAGCACTTCAATAAGGACTCAAAGTGAGATGATTTGGTTGGAATTATTGTGCAAGTGGTGCTGTTCCAAACTTTGGAATATTCTCCACTACTCTCTACTACTTACTCTCTCCTACTCCACTACTCTCAAATACTCACTCTGTACTACTCATTCTCTACTACTCTACTACTCTCTACTACTCTCGTTCTACCACTCACTCCCTACTACTCACTATCTACTACTCTCTACTACTCACTCTCTACTACTCTCTCTCAACTACTCACTCTTTACTACTCACTCTCTACTACTCTCTACTACTCACTCTCTACTACTCACTCTCTACTTCTCACTCTCTACTACTCTCTACTACTCACTCTCTACTACTCTCTCTAATACTCACTCTCTACTACTCACTCTACTACTCACTCTCTACTACTCTCTCCTACTCACTCTCTACTAATCTCTCTCAACTAGTCTGTACTACTCACTCTACTACTCACTCTCTACTACTCTCTACTATTCTCTCTCTCTGCTACTCACTCTCTACTACTCTCTACTACTCACTCTCTACTACTCACTCTCTACTTCTCTCCACTACTCACTCTTTACTACTCTCTACTACTCACTCTCTACTGCTCTCTACTACTCACTCTACTACTTACTCTCTATTACTCTCTATTACTCACTCTACTATTCACTCTACTACTCTCTATTACTCACTCTCTGCTACTCTCTTTACTGCTCTCTACTACTGTCTACTACTCACTTTCTACTCTCTATTACTCACTCTCTACTCTCAACCTCTCTACCTCTCTCTACTTCTCTCTCTATCAGTCTCTACCTCTCTACCGCTACCTCTCTACCTCTACCTCTCTACATCTACACCTCTACCTCTCTACCTCTCGACCTCTCTCTACACGCACACATATACACATTTCTATATGCATATATATGCATATGCATTTATATATATGTATGTGTATGTATATTACCTACTGGCGGTCTCCAGTAGGTATATATAGTTAGGATTTTTTTCTCTATTGAACTTTTGAAAATTCTATGTCTGATAACTTTGGCGTTTGTGGACGGAATCGACTGAAATTTTCAGGAAAATGGCACATTTTGTTTCTGATCAGCCCCTGAAAATTTGGTGGGGTTTCGTCAAGGGGGGGCCGAGAAAAAAGGGGGGTCCCAAAACGCGTTTTTCCCATTGATTTTTTTATAGGGCGTTTGGCCTCACTTTTAGCTCGAACAGCTGAATGGATTTACACGAAACTTGGAAAAATTGTAGGGACTGTTAGCCCGATGTGCCTTTGCTGGGTCTGAATATATGTGCTCCAGTGGATTTTGAGAAATTAACGTTTTAAAAAACAGATATATCTGTGACAGCGTCCCGGATATCGCTCCAGTTCGCGTACTTGTCGCGTAACGAAGCTTTGCGAAGCGAAGCTGATTGGCTCTCCGATGTCTGTCAACATTCTAAACAGTCCGGAGCAGCCGCCATCCTGTCTCTCGGTAGGATCGAGAGAAAAGAGGAGGAGAATAACGAAGGGGGAATTTAATGAAAGGGGGCAAGGTAGACCCCTCTTGACCCACTAGGAATGATGTTGGGGTTAAAAAAGGGTCCCGTGGGGGAAAAAAAATAAATGATTTTTCACGGTAGAAGCGCTTCCCGGTTCGCGAACAGGTAGCAGAACCGGAATTCACCATTTTGTATTTCGTTTTAATTAAATTACAGGGTATAAGGGGGTACGGGAGACGTATCCTGACCCTTTTTGTTTTCTGAGGGTGGCTGAGGAGGCTCATATATGTTGATACATGTCTTCCAGCGGCTGCGCGTGAGCGTTTTTTTTTTTTTGCTGCGTGACATCTGTTAACGTTCGATTCGAAGGAAATCAGGAAGTGTTGACCGCCATTTTGTCACTGCGAGTAAATATTTTGTTAAAAATAATTGTTATAAATTAATCCGTATTGACAAACATTGTCTGCGCCATCTTGCCTTTTTTCCAATGCCACAATTTTGTCGTGCACGGCAGCCATTTTAGATGCCTTGACCAGACCCACTCTCTGCACGTCGCCGATCCTCAGCATGGCTCCCCACCCTCGCAAGCATCTCCCCCACGCACTGGTCACCCCCGCTCTCTCTCTCATGCATGGGCCATAAACCTTCCCCCATCTGCGCTGTTCTTCCCTGAGAATCACACCCTGTGCCCGCCCGACACCACCCTTTCACCCTATTCACTACCGCACCCTCTGACACTCCTCTTCCTCTGTGTCTAATTGTCCAGGCCGGTCCTAGGCTATCACCTTGCCGTGCGGATGTAGTTTATGGCCCCAACTTTAAAGAATCACCCCTGTTCAAAGGAGTTACAGTAGATCAAGGCCCCCACCTCATGAGATCCGTCACAGCACACGCGTTCCTACTATCTGATAACCATCCTGTATTGTGATTGGGGAGGGGATTCTCACTGTGAGGGTGTGTGGGACCGAGCCTGAAGCGGAAAATTCCAGGGATGCCTCTTTGTACATCAAAGTTTTTACAATTATGTGTCACATTAAAAATATACAGCACTCCAACAAAGTAGTAGGATTATAAAACTTTAATAACTTATAAATATATACAACGCAACAAAAACAGTAAACACATTTAAAAAAAAAATTGAAAAAAGAAGCAACAATGGTCAGTAGCTGTCTTTTGTGCGAATAGTCCCAAGGCAGGACAACGTGCTGAGTTCTGGACGGCACCCAGGTGATGTCACCTGGGTGCCGCACTGGTTTTTGGTATCCTACAATGCTGCTCCGAAAAACGGCGTGGGGCGCCCCGGGGAGGGGGGGGGGAGGCCTCGTCAGTAGCGGTCTGTTGTGCGAATAGTCCCAAGGCAGCAGAACGCGCTGAGATGTGGATGGCATCCAGGTGATGTCCAGTAAGTTGCCGCACTGGTTTTGGTATCCTACAATGCTGCTCCGAAAAACGGCGTGGGGCACCCCGGGGAGGGGGGGAGGGAGGTGGCGTGAACGGGCCTCCCCAGGTGGAGGCTCGTCTGCTGTAGTGGGGCGCCCCTTTACCGTTTCAGTTGCCATTCCGCCCGCTTTTGCTACACTGTGCCTCATCCGCCATTCAGCTGTTTATCGCCCGCTCTTGCGGCTACAGCGTCTCGCTCACCATGTAGTTGAGTTGCGCCTACTCTTGCGGTGCAGCGATAGGCGGCTGCCATAGGACTCTCAAAATGGCGGCAGGCTCTTCGGATTTGGGCCTGGTCCACTAAAATGGCCCTGGGACACCTTGGAACTCGGACGATTGTCTGCTAGGGCTTGGGCCCCATTCTCGAAAGCGTCCCCTCAGCCTTGAAGATTCTACAAAAGTCTTGGGGGCCCCCGACTCCCGCAGGCTTCCGGTGGGGAGCGGCTGTCATGATTGCTTGCGGAATGGCCACGACGGAGCTACGAGATGGTGGTGCTCTCATGCTGACGCCAGCTTCAGTCTGAAACATCCAGAAACACTGTAGACTATCAATTCGATGAGTTCCAGTGGAGCCCCAACGTGACCCGTTAGGGAAGAACTTGACCTCCCCTTTTTTGAGTGATGGTTCTTGTTGCCTGTCCCCTCTGTTGTCATCTAACAGAACCTTTTTGGATTGCCGAGTGAGAAAAAGAAAGGTGGGGCTTTCATCGTTTGGGAAAAAAAATGTTTTAATCCAATGAAAAGTGTTATTTTTAGGTCATATGATCAAGCCTTCCATCATTAGGAAACCAAAAGTAAAATGAACCAATGAAAAGTTTTAAAAAAATCCGTTGGCCCGTGAGGCGGCGTCAGTAGCGGACCGATGTGCGAATAGGCCGAAGGCAGCACAATGCGCCGAGATCCGGATGGCACCGAGGTGGTGTCCAGCAAGTTGCCGCACTGGTGTGGCCATCCTACAATGCTGCGCCGAAAGTCGCCGTGGTGTGCCCTGTTGGCCTGTGAGGTGGCGTCAGTAAGTGGGGGCTGTTTGAGGATCTGACTGCATTGGAAAGCAATGTGATGCGGTGCCTCGCCCCCAAGATGGAGGCTCCTCGGCTGCAGTGGGGCGCCCCTTGGTGTTTCACTCGCTATCCAGCTGAGTTGCGTCCGCACTTGCGGCTACAGTAGGCCGAAGGTGAGGTAATAGAAATTTTCAGGTAGCCAATGTGTCCCCCACTCGCACCCCATCCATGCACCCATGTTCCTTGTATGTCATGTAACTTCCTTTTCATGCATGCTAGAAAGACGCATATGCATTTGCGTCCAACGTTAACATGTCAGTTATATAGTTCCCCAAGAAAATCCCGTTAATTAGGCTTCTAGGCCTATGGTGCCAACGTCTTTACATGGTGCACTTTTGAATCTCGCACATGTTTTCTCCATGTTTCCTTGCTCCGTCGAGCTAGGCCCTTAAATCGAGGCTCTGAGTCTTTTCTGTCTCTGAAAGCTGTAGTTTAGGTATGCATCCCTGACCTCTGCCTTACTTCCTGCCCAGCGAAGCGGTGCCCGGCTCAGCCTGGCCTGCCTGCCAAAATAGTATTTTGCCTACAAGTTATCTGCTCAGCCTCCTCGAAAACACATTCCAGTCTAGTGAAATAGGTAAACATATTCCCGGCTGCAGAGCAAAAGGCCCGGTCTTCCTGTCCTCCTTGCAAGTGATTTACAGAACCCGTTACCATGGTAGGCCCATGGCCCCGCGCATTGCACCAAGACACGTATGCATGCACTAGCATTCAGTATTGAACGGCCTCTGTCCGAGAGACCTTTTACTTCAGACACTACATCCTCCAAACATGAGATACAAGATATGCTATAGGTACAGGTCGTTCTGACATCCCAGACACCAGTCTCCTCTACTAGTGCTAAAGTCAAAGCCCCCAGTTCTCCCCAGTTACACGTCATGCTCAGTTGCGTGCGCATCTAGGCCAAAAGTTTCTGCTGATCCTGCAAACTTTCTCTAAGCATCCACCCACTTGTGACGTTTCTTGTGACGTTTCTCTGACATGTCAAGTGTACGCCCACGTGTACGCCTTCTTACACGCCTCCTGTTATGCACATGAGTTCTTATCTCTCTCTTTTCACCTGTTACGCCTACTGTATTCATTTCAATTATACTGTTTTACTATATATAATGTGTGATGTTAATAAAACGTTGAATATCCCTTCCGGAACCTTAGTGGTGATGGATCATGATGTCCTGTTCCTCGAGGATCATAATTAAAGCCCGTATGACTCAGAATCATTTGATTGAGCTATCCTTATTGGTATTTAATGTATGGAAAAATAGTTCTGTAATTTTATTTACCACATATTCTGGCGCCCGAATAGGGACCCCCCCTTCCCCACTCGCCGGCGATGTAACACAGGCCTTGACCCCTTCTATTCTACAGCCGTGAAGGATCCAGTGCACACCTGCGGGTTTTCCTGCTATCTCCCTCAGGCCCACGGAGGAGACGGAGACTGCGGTCCGGCATCCAGACGAGGCGGAGAGGAATGCGGAGGATCCCGACCAGAGCCCCAAGTCGAGAGAGCAAGGTCCGAGGTATCCGGAGGCCCACCTGTTCCGAAGCGCATGCGTAGTAGCAGCCAGACGCCGTAGCAGTCCAGTCCAGTCCAGTTTCCGAGGCCTTCAGTTTCTGCTTCCCGGTGAGTACCGTTGTTGGGGACTTATCTAGACGGGTTCATTAATTTGTGCCCGGTCAAGACAGGTCTGGGTACACAGACCTGGTCCAGACGTGTTCACTTAGGTGAATACGGTAAAGACGTGTCTCTTTATGGGACCGGTATTGTCTGTACTGTTTTAGCAGTGCATCTAGTAATCCAGTATTCTAGTATTGTTTCTCGAGAATTTTCAGAATCTGTGTTTTCAATGTACCAGGTATCAGTCTGAAATGTTTCAATGTGTTTAATGTCGTGATATGAATGATTGTTTGCTATTCATTACTGTGTTTATTGTGCTTACGTTCAAGTCAGTTCGAAAATGCCGCTGTTCACGAAATTACGTCAGATAGGAACTAGGAAAGGGATACTCAAAGAAGCAGTTCCCGTCCCGCCTAGGGACACTCCCGGACATTTTATGTACCACAAGCACGGCTTAGATGCCATACTGTACCTAGATTTGTGGGTGGATTATACTAAAGATCTGGAAGAGAAGTATAGATGCCCTGTCTCAGGGACATGGGATGCTGATTGCATCATGAGAGTAGAAGAAGCATTATGGAAGAGGAAAGCCAGACAATCCCAGAAAGATGCCATAGAATTGTGGCGTAAAGAAGCGCATAGAAGAACAGAGAAAGAAATCAGGAAAGCAGAGAAAAGTAGAGAAGAATCTGAAAAAGCCAGAGAAAAGGAGTTACTAGAAGAAGGTGAACGAGTCAGAATAGAACAACAAGACCGACAAAGAAATGCCCTTATTACAGGCATGTATCCTGTTCTTGCCCAGGGCCTGCCCAAGGCGACCCCGGAAGTACCCCGTAACTTGCCACCACCATTGGTCCCGACTAAACTCCGTCACAAACAGACCGCAGCGGACATTTTCCTTTCTTCCTATTTAGATGAGTTAGCTCCAGCATATACCAATGTACGCGTACCACCTGCTAATAATGTACAGCAGCCTATTCAGCCTGTTCAAGACACGTTACCACCACTCCCTCAAGACTCGACTCCCCCACCCGTTGTCATTTCCCATCCTGTCACAACTGTCCCTGTTACTACTACTGCTACTGTCCCTCCTGCTGTCGGTCCTAACAATCCTTTCGCTACACTGCCAACCCAGAGTCTGCCTACATTACCTGCACCTACTTTTCAAGTTGTGACACCAGCAGCAACAACACAGCTAGTTGATGGTTACGCTTCCGCTTCAGGAGGCGCCGTAGGAGGTCGCCCTGTCACCCCGCCTCAAGTAAAACGAATGACGCTTAGAGAAGCAGCATTACAACGTACACCCAGAGCTGCGACATTCGCAACTCTTAGACAGTACATTACAGATTGTAGATATGACCCAGTACCAGGCGAAGAAGATATGATGTTATATTCATTACGTTTACGACGTGTTACAAACTATTTGGTTCTTTTACCAGAAATGATTGACCATTTAGACAACATATATCATTTTATTAGAACAGGGGAAAAACCAGAAAGTATTCACGAGGCCATGGCACATCACAAGGTTGAGACACAAAAAATGATCTTACAGTTTTTGATAAATTGTTTGATAAGGGAACGAGATCGGCCAAGTACAAGCAAAGAAGAGATGAACGCCCTGATAAATTGGAGTAACAATATAGCTGATGGTAAACATGATAAACAAAGTTGTATAGAAGCCATGTACAGAAAGATTTGTAAAGAAATTCTAGACATACACGAAAGGGACAAAGCAGTGAGAGAAGATGAGAAAGCAGATAGTGACGTCTCAGAGAACGATGATATAGACACAGGAACACAAGACGGAACACGAGGCAGAATAGCGTACGTAGGTAGAGCAAGACCTTTTGACAGACCCATTCGTCTAGAAAACAAGAAACGTTTCCTTTTTCCCATACCAGAACAATGTTCTCTTGAACATGTATTCCAAGCCACCGATAAAATACTGAAAGAAAGAATAGGTTACAGTGAACTTAGTACCATGCGTGATCAGGAACTAGCACGGTCAGCAGTACAATGGGCTGGAAATAAGAGTATATATAAAGACGATTCAGTAGCGCAAACATTTTTGAGTCTTTCCCCAGATGAACAGCGATTAGCTGGTATGTACATGATCCAGCATCTCATTACACTATATGAAAGTCAGCATTCTGATCCAGGTCCCCTATATAATATACTGGAAGAATTACTCCTAAAAAGATGGAGAGGCCTAGGTACCGATTTAATTAATACCATTCTAGAACAACGCCACAAATACAGAACTTTCCTGACTCCACATTTCGTTCCTGTCCCACCCCCAGTAAGACAACCTTTTTACATAGACAGACAGAATCCCTTACGAGAAGTTCATCCCGTCCAGACCCCAGGGGGTGCGCTTCAACGAGTATTCGTATACACCCCCCTGACCAAAATGGAATTATTGGAAATGAAGAAATTAGGGCCCTGTCATGATAAAGATCCAGCAGGATTCCACCGTGAATTAAAAGACATGTTACTCATGGGAGACTATACGTATTCCGACATTCTTAAAATGTTAAAGGTATTGTTGCCCGCCGGCATTTACGAAAAACTTAAAGAGAAAGAATGGGAGGTGGGAGATAAAAAGATTATTTGGACTGAATTAGAAGACGAAGAAAATGGGCGAGTCCCAGGTATAGGTCTTGGGGACAAAGCCAAAGCATTACCAGGATTATTAGTACAAGTCTTGCCTACGTTATTGACTGTTAAAAAGGAACACTGGGATGCAATCTCAGCCTGCAAACAGAAACAAGACGAAGACACTAGTGATTTTTATTCTAGATTCGAGAAATGTTTCATTATTAATAGCGGCCTGAAAACAAGTAGGGAATCATATCCACATCTCTTTGTGACCAAACTAGTCGAGAATTCCTTACCACAGGTTAAAAACAGAGTACTGAAAGTCGAAAGTACATGGCAAGCTAATACTCCTTCCCAAATGTTACAAATGTTACAGTACCACCAGAACCGAATTAGAGAGGAACACGAACATGGACAGAGACGTATGAAAGATACGAAAATGAAAGTACTAGTTGCCCAGTCCGTCCCAGCAGATGGTCAGAAGAGGGGTACGACACAGACTAGTCATCCTGCAGCTCCTGTTAAAGGGAATTGCAACTACTGTAAACAGCCAGGTCACTATATAAACGAATGTCCGGTTCTAAAATACAATATTGCTACAGGCAGGACGAAAGAAAGACCGCGTCCACCACCTAGACCAGAAAATGTTCCACAGAATATTCCACAGAACACGCAACCTCCCCAGAATGCACAACAACAGACAGTAGCTGTACCCCGGCCCCAACCCATTGCTGCCACGTAACATGTCACACAGCTAATGAACCAGTATGCACAGTCAGATTACCCCGATTATCAGCAGTATACATGAAACAGCCTAGAGAGGGAGGTTGGCTTGCTCCTTATCGAGGTTCCTGTAGATCAAGAGGGTCCCTATGTACATAGTCAGGTATTAGGGAAAGACAGAAAATTTTTGATTGACACAGGGGCGAGCAGAACTACCATCAGTCACGACGAGGTTCCAGGGGCACCCCTCTCAGGCTCACAGAATGTTTCCCTTGGATTTTCAGGAAAGCCTATTGTTAACGAAGTGTCAAAGTCAGTTCCCCTTGCAGTTGGTCCATTGTCCCGTACTACAGACTTGTTACTTACGAAATCATGTCCTGAAAACTTGCTTGGTATTAAGACGTTGAAAGCACTCGGAGCAGTGATATGTTGTTCTCCGGAAGGAGTGAGATTGTTTTTACGTGACTTTAAAGGTCATTATGTGTTGAGAGATTTTGATCCAAGATTGCAAAATGTACCACAGCATTTATGGGCACAAGGTCCAACTGATGTAGGTTGTATGCACATTACACCCTATTGTGTCACACTCAAGCAAGGTGTTGTACTGCCCTGAATCCGACAATACAAATTGCCCCCCGAGGCTGTAGCAGCCTTACTGAAAATTATTGACGAGCTCATTGCACAAGGAGTAGTTGTAGAAACTGACTCCAATGTATGTAATTCTCCAATCATTCCGATTCTTAAACGAACTGACCCAAATGCACCTCCAGTCTACAGACTGGTGATCGACCTTCGAGAACTGAATAAATGCATAATACCACAGTACCCAGTAGTCCCAGATATTTCTTCCCTATTGACTGCCATTGATTCCGAAGCTGCATTTTTTACCATAATAGATCTCAAAAACGCCTTCTTTAGTGTCCCCATTCATCCTGAAAGCCAGTACCTTTTCGGATTCTGTTTAAATGGCCGAAGCTTCAAATTTGCACGTGCACCTCAAGGGTTCACAGAAAGTCCTAGTATTTACAGTCAAGCCCTGAAACGAGAACTAGACAGTATTCACATGCCTACTGACACTGCACTGCTGCAATACGTCGATGACTTGTTAATTACAGCACGGACTGAACGTGACTGCGAACGCGCATCACTGACTGTCTTGTATTTTCTGGCCGAAAAGGGGCATAAAGTGTCCCCTTCGAAGCTACAATTCTGTGCCCAGCAAGTGGTATACCTTGGACACTTGCTGTCCAAGAGGGGTAGACAGTTGACACCAGATCGTATCCAGTTAATTGCACATCTGCCACAACCCAAGACACAAAAGGAGGTACGGGCCATCATTGGCCTCACTTCTTACTGCAGACAATGGATTCCTCAGTATGCATTTCTAGCCAAGCCACTCATACAGTTGACAACACAGGAGGCAGCGACTTCGACTGTCCTCCCTTGGACTCAGGAGCATACACAAGATTTTAATGACTTGAAGAAAGCTTTATGTCAAGCACCTGTTTTAGCGACACCATGTTACAGTAAACCTTTTACACTTTTTGTCACAGAACGCGATGGCACAGCATTATCTGTTCTCACACAAGATCAAGCAGGACACCATAAGCCTTGTGCTTATTTTTCTAGTACATTGGATCCAGTAGCCCAGGCCTTGCCTGCGTGCCTAAAATCAGTTGCAGCAACAGCTCTAGCTATCAGACAAAGCGATTCAATAGTGTTAGGACATCCCTTGACAGTACAGGTTCCACACTCCATGGAAGTTCTCCTAAACCGACCCCAGACTCAACACTTGACCATAGCAAGACTGACAGGATATGAACTGACACTGTTCCAACCACACATAGAAATCAGATGTTGCAACATACTCAACCCTGCCACATTGTTACCCTCCATTACAACTGATCCAGCACCACATGACTGTGTAGAAGTCATTAATACCGTGACAAAGCCCCGACAAGACTTGACAGACATTGCATTTCCCGACCCAGACCTGACACTTTATGTGGATGGTTCATGTATGAGAACAAGCACAGGAGAATTAGTAGCTGCATATGCAGTGACCACTGAAACTGAAGTCATAGAAACACATCGTATTGACACCTTATCTGCCCAAGCAGCAGAGCTCATCGCTCTGACCCAAGCCTGTGTACTAGCCAAGAACAAGAAAGTAAATATATACACAGATTCACAGTATACATTCGGAGTCGTTCACGACTTCGGTGTTCTTTGGGAAGAAAGAGGTTTTTTAACTTCTCACGGTGCCAAGATACAACATGGTCCCCTCATTCAAGCCCTGTTAGAAGCAATACATTTGCCTACAGCCATAGCCATCATGAAGTGCAAAGCACATACTAAAGTCACCGACACTATTTCCCAGGGTAACGACCTGGCAGATCGAACAGCCAAACTCACAGCTCAGACTCAGACAGACATATCGACTGATCCGACAAAGACTGAAGTCACTTCACTGACACATTGTATGACAGTTAAGGATCCCACACTAGAAGTACTCGACATACAGACACATGCAACCCCAGATGAAATCAAGAAATGGACTGAACAAGGAGGGATCCAGACAGACCAGGGATGGATGACGAAGGGAAGAGCCACATGGTTCCTCCCCGACTCTATGGTTAAAGTTATCATTAACACAGCACATAGTCCAGCACACTTAGGAGAGAAAGCCATGTTAGACAGTTTACAGAATCTTTGGTTCAACAAGCATTTACGTGCAGCAGCAAAACAGAAAGTGCGTACCTGCATGATCTGTTGTCAGTTCAATCCAGGCAAAGGTATCCCCGTGGAACAAGGTGGATTTCATCCTCCTGACCATCCTTTTGAAGTCCTCCAGATGGATTATATCCAGATGGACAGATGCCGAGGATTCAAGTATGTCCTCGTAGTCGTATGTGCCCTTTCCCGATGGACAGAAGCATATCCAGTCCCCGATTACACTGCTGTAACCACTGCCAAACAACTGGTCCGTGAATTTTTCCCGCGATACGGCTTGCCCCGTGTCGTGTACTCTGATAATGGTCAGCCATTCTCGTCCGAGCTCATGAAACAGGTATCACTCCTGTTAGGTTACCAGTGGAAATTCCACTGCGTACGACACCCTGAAGCCGCTGGTCTCGTTGAGAGACATAATCAAACCCTGAAAACACGGTTAGCGAAGGTCTGTGCAGAAAAAGGTGTAGATTGGATAGTAGCCTTACCAGTTGCCCTCTTTTACATGCGAATGGTAGCCCATTCTAGAACTGGATTGTCCCCGTATGAAATAATTTTTGGACGTCCCCCAAACATGTGGGGTATGCCTATGCCCCGAAAAATCACTGATGTTGACAGTACTATGCTGACAGATTACCTAGCTTCCTTGATGTCTGCACTACTATCTTGTCGTTCACAGGTCGCGGCTGCCTTCCCGGACAACACCCAAGTAAAACCGCATGAAATCGTTCCAGGGGATCACGTCTACGTCTGAAATTTTGACCGATCAAGCCCTCTGGAGCCGAGGTGGAAGCAGCCAAAGTTGGTGTTGATGACCACGAGGACCGCAGTGAAACTGGAAGGACGTAAAGGCTGGTTGCATTCCAGCCATATTAAGCGATTTCATGGATTGTGTCCAGAGACTGTAATCAAGGACTGCCCCCTTTCAGACACTGACTCTAAACTCCCCCTGTTAGAGAAAACTCCGCAGCAGGAGTACCGAGCCAAGTTGCGGTCTAGTAAGTCAGACAGCGTTTAATTGTTTAAGTCCCCCTCGGGTGAAGCGGTTAGACTGGTTTCTGACATGTATAAGATAGACCCAAGTAGTCAGAGAGATAGGCGAATTGAAAAGAGAGAAAAATATTGCAAAAATGTGCACAGTCGATGCGTTATCGCATTAATTTTTATGTTTCTTCTGAGTCTTACTATCATATGCATAAGTCTAATGCTACATGTTTTCTTTCATCTTGGTTCTCATGTACATACTTCCTTTAATGACACTGTAGAGCACACTTTCAGCGACCTGCCCCCCACGAACTGTCCTATCGATTAGCAATGCGCAATAATACTTTTATCCGTATGTTACATCATTCTCATCAGACCAGTAATGCCACCAATTGCTGGGTATGTGGCCGACTCCCTCCCTATCAGAAATACAAGGGAGCTCTGCCCCTCTTTCCTTATCCGTTTACACATAATGGTTCGTGTGGTGCATGGTTTACTTTAATCTCCTCCCTAGATAGTAAGTCCACAGTTTCCCAAGGCAATTGGATATGGGGGAACCTGAATACAGTTATGAATAAAATATGTTTCCCAGACAAGGAAGGTCTTCCCCAAAGGACAGGGACCGATCTAGAAAATGTAGTGTATGGATTAGGTAATTTTACACTTAACCTCATGATTCTGAATGTGCAGTCCGAGACTTATTCGGACTTGCCGTTTATTACAGTTTTGCCAGTAAAAGGCGGATTATGCGTCAGAAAGAATGGTTCAGTACATCTAGGACACAGTGATTGTAATACTGTTGTCGAATTCAGTGATAAAGGAAAGTCTACTTTCAAAGCCTCCCGCCATTCTTATTTTATATGTGGTCAGGCAGCCTATGTACGTCTGCCATTGGATTGGGATGGGACGTGTTATATCGCGTTCCTATTGCCACCTGTTTTCCTAGCCCCGCCTGATTATCATCGAAATCCACATCTTGTGCATGTAAGACATAGAAGGGAGATCAAGATCCCGATTGTCGACCAGACTGAAGCAACATGGGAGCAATATACAGATTTCAATAAAGGGTTCTTTTTCTTTGTAGGTCCTGTCCAGAATAGTAAATTGATACGCAAATTAACCAGAACTTTGGAAGCAGTAGTGAATGAGACTACTTCTGCTTTAGGTAACCTGACTGAGGAGCAGTCTGCTATGAGACTTGTTGTTCTTCAAAATCGCCTTGTCCTTGACGTCATCCTGGCCAATAGGGGCGGGGCTTGTAGAGTCATCGGATCCAGTTGTTGCGTGTTTATTCCTAATAATGCGCCGTCCGTGTATAAGGCCATAACACGGCTCCATGAAATTGCTCACCTGATACACCAGAATCCAGGCACCTGGACTTGGTCCGGTTGGCTTTGGAGTGTGATATCCGCCTGGGGATGGAAATTGTTATCATTCCTAGGAATAATACTGCTCATAGTATTCAGTTGTTGTCTGCAATGTGGGCCAGCGATTTGCGGCTTGTGCGCCACAGCTTGTATTCCCCGTCCAAGTACACGTTCCCGTTCCCGAATAAAGAAAGATGAACAAATGATGCTATATGAACAGATAGATGGTCTCATGAACATAGATATATCCTAAAGGGTGTAGTAGGGGCCAAGGAGGGAATGAGGTAATAGGCATTTTCAGGTAGCCAATGTGTCCCCCACCCGCACCCCATCCATGCACCCATGTTCCTTGTATGTCATGTAACTTCCTTTTCATGCATGCTAGAAAGAAGCATATGCATTTGCGTCCAACGTTAACATGTCAGTTATATAGTTCCCCAAGAAAATCCCGTTAATTAGGCTTCTAGGCCTATGGTGCCAACGTCTTTACATGGTGCACTTTTGAATCTCGCACACGTTTTCTCCATGTTTCCTGGCTCCATCGAGCTAGGCCCTTAAATCGAGGCTCCGAGTCTTTTCTGTCTCTGAAAGCTGTAGTTTAGGTATGCATCCCTGACCTCTGCCTTACTTCCTGCCCAGCGAAGCGGTGCCCGGCTCAGCCTGGCCTGCCTGCCAAAATAGTATTTTGCCTACAAGTTATCTGCTCAGCCTCCTCGAAAACACATTCCAGTCTAGTGAAATAGGTAAACATATTCCCGGCTGCAGAGCAAAGGGCCCGGTCTTCCTGTCCTCCTTGCAAGTGATTTACAGAACCCGTTACTATGGTAGGCCCATGGCCCCGCGCATTGCACCAAGACACGTATGCATGCACTAGCATTCAGTATTGAACGGCCTCTGTCCGAGAGACCTTTTACTTCAGACACTACATCCTCCAAACATGAGATACCAGATATGCTATAGGTACAGGTCGTTCTGACATCCCAGACACCAGTCTCCTCTACTAGTGCTAAAGTCAAAGCCCCCAGTTCTCCCCAGTTACACGTCATGCTCAGTTGCGCGCGCATCTAGGCCAAAAGTTTCTGCTGATCCTGCAAACTTTCTCTAAGCATCCACCCACTTGTGACGTTTCTTGTGACGTTTCTCTGACATGTGTGATGTTAATAAAACGTTGAATATCCCTTCCTGAACCTTAGTGGTGATGGAACATGATGTCCTGTTCCTCGAGGATCATAATTAAAGCCCGTATGACTCAGATACCACGGACTCTGCCTCTCATTTGATTGAGCTATCCTTATTGGTATTTAATGTATGGAAAAATAGTTCGGTAATTTTATTTACCACAAAGGCAGCACAACGCGCCGAGATCTGGATGGCACCGAGGTGGTGTCCAGCAAGTTGCCGTACTGGTGTGGCCATCCTACAATGCTGCGGGGGGGGAGGCGGCGCAAATGAGCCTCTCCCGCCTCTCCAGGTGGAGACACTTCATCTGTAGTGGGGCGCCGTCTAGCTGAGTTTCGCCCGCTCTTGCTGCTACAGCGATAGGCGGCTGCAACAGGACTCTCAAAATGGCGGCCTGTTCTTTGGATTTGGGCCTGGTCCACTAAAATGGCCCTGGGACACCTTGGAACTCGGAAGCTCAATTTTTTTTCCTTTCCTCCACATGCAAAAAAGGTAAATGCCCGGTACGTTACCTGCCTCATCTGCCACGATGTACTCTCCAGAGGAACCGAAAAAAAATATAGTTATGGTAATTATACCATGCATCGTCATATGGAGAGGTGGCACCCGATTAATTATAGTGCTGCCCAAATTCGAGATTTGGTGGATAACCCCCGACCTGCCAGTACATCCACCAATGAAGTGGCAGTAACAGCATCAGAGGCAAGGGAAACGGTTTTAAATCTTCAGAAGAACTTTGGACAAATGAAAATGACATGTTTAACTTGCGGCAAATTAATTTCTTGTGGAGAGAGGAGTGTTAGTCTAATCAATAGAGCTTATGAACATTATCATAGTCGATGGTTGGTGGAGACATTTTGACTATATCCTGGACCTGCTCGGCCTCGCCCAAAATGGCGCCGGTATAAATGGGACTCATAACTCCTTGTTGTGTACTGGTTGCCCAACCTTGATATCACGAGATACGTATGCAGTTTTGAAGCACATGGCGGGCGGGGACGAGAATTGATTGAACATTTCGACATCCCTATTGATATTAAGTTCTGATGTGTTATTGATTACTGTACTATTGAAAGTTCGAATTAAAGTCACCCATGGTACTTGCCCGAAAATGTATATCTAGATAATTTTATTGTAACTGGCTTGTCGTATTTTAATTATAAAATGCACGTCCATCGATTCCGCAACTGTTAGACACCTTAGTTCTTGCAACCTAATGGCCCGCCCGTTACGTTCTTCTACAGTGTAAATGTCCCCTCATCATACACGATTCCAGTTTGCTCCGTGGCCGGCCCACGTGGTTATAGGCCCGTATTTGTATACTGACATTTTCACAATAAAGGTTTTTAAAACAAAACATGGTAGTAGTACTTACATTGGTAAAGTTTTGAATAATAGCCACTGTTTTCGAATCAGTAAAAGGCAAGTGAAATAAAGCAGTCCAATTACATGACGGTTAAAAGGTATAATACGCAGGAACGCAGTAAAGATAAATGGTCAAGGGCTGTTGTGTTTTCTACTCTTGCAACATAAAGTGATCGATAAGAATCTGATATTCATGCCTATCAGCGACTAAGACAGCAGGCCGAGCCTCTTTTGCTCAACGGTTCCCTCATGGGACTAAGAAACGCCCTTTTTCTCGAAAAAGGAATATTTTACTTGCAGGACAGTTGTAAATTTCCCGGGAAAATACATTAGCCTGGAACATTGTTAGTGATAAACTGTAAATGCATCTGGGTCCTTTGCTTTACAAGTCAGAGTGAGAAAAAAAAAGGTGGGGCTTTCATCATTTGGGAAAAAAAAATGTTCGAAAGCAATGAAAAGCGTTATTTTTAGGTCATATGACCAAGTCTTTCATCATTAGAATAACAAAAGTAAAATGAACCAATGAAAAGTTTTATTAACAAGTCACATGACCTGTTATGCTTACGTTACGCGCCGCGCTCTGGATCGCTTCCGGGAAGCTGCGCCTCGTGCACCGGAGCACTTCCGGGTGAGCTAACGCGACGCGTCATATGACGCATTACGCGACAACGTAGGTCCAGAATATAGTCAAAATGTCTCCACCAACCAGCGGTCGGAACACAACCCCTTTCAGTAGTCCAAAAAGTTCTGTAAAATGACAACAGAAGGGACAGGCAACAAGAACCATCACTCAAAAAAGGGGAGGGCAAGTTCTTTTCTACCGGGCCACGTTGGGGCTCCACAGGAACTGATCAAATTGGTAGTCTACAGTGTTTCTGGATGTTTCAGATTGAAGCTGGCGTCAGCATGAGAGCACCCCGTGGCTACGTCATGGCCATTCCGCGAGCAATCATGGCAGTCGCTCACCACCGGAAGTCTGCGGGAGTCGGGGGCCCCGGTGACTTTTGTAGAATTTTCAAGGCTGAGGGGACGCTTTTGGGAAAGGGGTCCATGCCCTAGCAGTCAAGCGTCCGAGTTCCAAGGTGTCCCAGGGCCATTTTAGTGGGCCAGGCCTAAATCCGAAGAGCCGGCCGCCATTTTGAGAGTCCTGTGGCAGCCGCCTATCGCTGCACTGCAAGAGTGGGCACAATTCAATTCAAGTGGATGGTGGGCGAGACGCTGTAGCTGCAAGAGCGGGCGCAACTCAGCTGGTTGTGTAAAGCGCTGGGGTGTACCTGAAAAACCTCCACCTGGGGAGGTGGGGGAGGCTCGTTCGCGCCGTCTCTCCCTTCTAGTGCATCCCACGCCGTTTCCTGGCGCAGGAATATGTGATGGTCGGACTAGGGCACCGCAGGACGTGTCTTCAGGTCGAATGGATTGTGGGACAAGGTCCAGAATGGAGTCAACAAAAGGCAAAAAGTTCCGCTTGTCCCCGGGAGCCGGCCGCCTATGTCGGGGGCGATCTCAGGCCACACCAGGGCAACAAGACTTGGGGAGGGGGTCGGAGCCAAGCGCACCCTCCGAGTCTGCGCCATCACACCTCCCCTCGGGGGCCTCCGTCAAGCGGTTTAGGGAGGCACCGCATCACATTGTTTTCAAATGCAGTCAGGTCCTCAAACGGCCCCCACTTACTTTGAGAATAGTGAAGCTGCAGCAGGTGCAAATAAGCTTCAGAAAGTGTTACAAGCGCTGCTCAGAACTCTGAACTATGGCACCCAACATCCAGAACTTATGCCATTTGTGCAAGGCAGTGACAACGAAGCAACTCAGGGACCAAAACCATGAACGTACACTCATGTATGAAAATCTTACTATTGATGCTTGACTGAGGCCAAGGAGATCAGAGTGCATGAGTCTCATGCTCAATCGATTGAGCTAGCCGGATCGGGCAACAAAAAGTATAAAATAGTTATGTAAATAGTTATTTAATAAAATGTTTTACCCTGTTACTTTGCTGGTGTGTTGTATATATTTATAATATTTGCATAGGGTTTGTCTTTATTTTGGGTGGGGTGGGTGGCGGAGCTGAGCTGTCTTGCAGCCATCATGGTGTGGAGCTCAGTTCATCTCACTAGTTTCGTATTTCTTATGAGGGGTTGTTGTTAATGTTTCTATTTTAGCGAGGTCAAAAAGAGATCCCATTAGTGGCCTACTGATTTTGCTCGATTTCTTTTGTTTTTTTAAATGATTTTTCACTATCTGCAAAGACTAAACAGAGTATTGCGACTCTGTGCTTGTTTGTAAATAGAGAATGAACCAAAGAGAACCAATTCTAACACAGTAAATGCTTGGATAACAATCAATCAAATGGAGAGAGAAGCAGGCACGACGGATTTCAACGGGGGCAAAGGCCTGCGTTAACTACCCTTCACTATCTGCAAAGAGAGAGTACTCCTAAGAGAAAAGAGGGGGGGGGGCAGCGTTCAAAGCACATCAGCGTGCATAAACACGAAAATGTTTTTACCTATCACGTACTTGACATTTGACAGCTTTTGATATTTGCTATTAAAAAACCATTGAAATTCACTGAAAAAAACCATAGGTTATAGACCATATATAGTTAGGGATTAGCATTTACAAAACCTTAATTTACTCGCACAAAACCATAGAAATTCGCATATATAGTTAGTTGCAATAACTATATATCGCGCACCCGCAATCCACTGCTGATGATGTCACATATTACATCATTCATGACATGGTCAATGACATCACTGATGACATCATCCAGTGTTTGTATGTTTCTGTAAAGTTAAAATATGTCTTACATATTGAAGAATGAGTGGATGTATAAGTGTCTGGATGAAGGATTTAGTAGGTGCATGACTGACTGTATGAGTGAGTGATTAAATGTGTCTCACTGAGTGCATGGGTTAGTGACTAAACTGTCTTAATTGGTGCATCATTAAGTCTGTTGTTCTGTAAACTGCTGCATGTGTTAATCAGTAGCTATATGAGTAACTATATGGGTTATTGATTGGTTGCCCAAGTATTTGTATTGGAGACTGAGTATGTGTGTGGGTGGCTGGGAGGTGTATGACTCTGTGCATAGATGTGTGAGCAGTTGATTCACTAGATGTATGGGTTCAAACGTGCATGTTGAAACAGCTGTATGGGCAGTTGACTGTGTGCATGAGTGTATTGGTGAGTGAATGGATATCTCAGTGCTACATGTCATAGTAAGTACATATGTAAAACACAGTACATGTGAGAGTTGACATATATAAAGAACTGAGCATAAGAGCCAGTGAATGTGAGAGTGGCTTTATGAATCATTGTGAACTTGTATGAGAGATTGTATAAGAGAGTAAATATGTGTTAGAATATGTTTGAATTAGTAAGGTGTGTATAACTGTATAGTTGAAGAAATGGAGGTGTGATTGATACTTTGCATGACTGACTAGGTGTGTGAGTAACTCCATGGATGAGTGACAGTCTGTGAGTGTCTGTTTACACTGAGTGAATCTAAGGTTATATTAGAGTCTGAAGAGCTTCATCGTATTATCACATGAATGATGTCATCAGTGATGTCATTTAAGATGTCATCAGTGATGTCATCAGTGGTGTCATCAGTGATGTCATTTGAGATGTCATCAGTGATGTCATCAGTGATGTCATTTGAGATGTCATCAGTGATGTCATTTGAGATGTCATCAGTGATGTCATCAGTGATGTCACTGACCATGTCATGAATGATGTAATATGTGACATCATCAGCAGTCGATTGCGGGTGCGCGATATATAGTTATTGCAACTAACTATATATGCGAATTTCTATGGTTTTGTGCCAGTAAATTAAGGTTTTGTAAATGCTAATCCCTAACTATATATGGTCTATAACCTATGGTTTTTTCAGTGAATATATATATACATACATATAAAAACATATATAATCTGTATATCTATATAAATACAAATATAAATGCATGCATACATATACATATATGCATACAGATGCATGTTATTTACATGAAAGTTTAAAAAAGACTAATAAAAGCAAAGCTAAAAAGCCACCTCATTACAAACAGAATGGCTTTAACTTAAACGAGGGCGAGATCTATTGCATTTTCAATGCTTATTTACTTTGGTTACATCAAGAAGGCATTCAGATGTGTCACACATTTGCCATAAATTCTGAATGTTAGCACTCTAGTTGCTCATTAAATCACTGTAGTAAAGCTACTGCTCACCAGGGAAGTCTGCTGCTGGTATTCAAAGTGCATGTTTCAGTCTGCATGTCAGATTTTTTTTAATGATCCCTAATTTTTCTTTCTGAAGCACTAATCATACTTTCTATGGCAAAATGAACCCCCTCATTTTGTTTCTTTTTTAATTAAATGTTTTAGACTTACCACTTCATTCCAATCAAGATGGCTTCTGGTGTGCCATACTTTTGTCATAAGTAAGACTGTTAGCGCTCTAGTTGTTCTTTAGAACACTCTGGGACATTCTGTCATTGGGCTATACTTGGGCTACATCTGGGTGATATTTGGGCTACATTTAGGCTCTTTTGTCTCTGGTGGCCATCTTGGGAGACTGCATGTCAGAATTGTTTAATGAAATTGAAGAGGATTTGAGAAGTCACTCAAAATGTGCCCTAATTTTTCTTTCTGCAGCACTAATCATACTTTCTATGGCAAAATATACCCCCTCGTTTTGTTCCTTTTTAAATTAAATGTTTTAAGAGTTACCACTTTATTCCAATCAAGATGGCTTCAGGTGTGCCATACCTTTGTAATTACTAGGACTGTTAGCGCTCTAGTTGTTCTTTAGAACACTCTGGGTCATTCTGTCATTGGGCTATACTTGGGCTACATCTGGGTGATATTTGGGCTACATTTGGGCTCTTTTGTCTCTGGTGGCCGTCTTGGGAGACTGCATGTCAGTATTTTTTAATGAAATAGAAGAGGATTTGAGAAGTCACTCAAAATGTGCCCTAATTTTTCTTTCTGCAGCACTAATAATACTTTCTATGGCATAATATACCAAGTGGGCATTTAGATGTGTCACACATTTGCCATATATTCTGAATGTTAGCATTCTGGTTGCTCATTAGATCACTGAAGTAAAGCTACTGCTCACAAGGGAAGTATGCTGCTGGTATTCAAAGTGAATGTTTCAGTCTACAGGTTAGAATTTTTTAATGAAATAGAAGAAGATTTGAGAAGTCAAAATGTGCCCTAATTTTTCTTTCTCCAGCACTATTCATAATTTCTATGGCATCATTAAGCACCTCATTTTGTTCCTTTGCAATTTAAATGTTTTAAGTTTTACCACTTTATTCTAATCAAGATGGCTTCAGGTGTTCCATACTTTTGTCATAAGTAAGACTGTTAGCGCTCTAGTTGTTCTTTAGAACACTCCAGGACATCCTGTCATTGGGCTATACTTGGGCTTCATCTATATAATATTTGTGGTACATTTGGGCTCTTTTTTTTCTGTCAGTAATCTTGGGAGACTTATTTGTTATGAAGTTTCCTAAATTCCTCATTTACTACAGTCTCCTCAGTAGGAAATACTTTCAGTGTTTAACTTTGGTTCCATCAAGAAGACATTCAGATGTGTCACACATTTGCCATAAATTCTGAATGTTAACACTCTAGTTGCTCATTAGATCACTGTAGTAAGAGGGGGCGTGGCTTGGATGCTGAGGAGGTAGGCAGTTTGAGCCCGGAGCTCCGCGCCCGATCCCGAATATCATCCTGATTATCCGTGCGGATTCCAGTAAAACTGGGATATTCCATAATCTGAAGTCATTGCGGAAGCTACGGCGTTCAGAGTGGACGACCCAGAGCTGTTCCTTGTCCTGAAATTTGACTTTGAAGACCAGCACCGGGTGTGATGCCATCGATGTAAGATGGCGCCCTGAGGCCTGGACAAAGCAACGACGGGGGCACGAGGCTTGATTCTCCTGCTGATCTATTACTGGCAGTGTTTACTAAACTGGAGGGCCCCTCTTGACCTTCTCGGTGAGCACGGGTGATCTTTCCTCACGCTGGTGCGAGCTGTTGGGAAACGCGACTACAATTACGTTCGCCAATGAAGTCCTAAAATGGCGGCGGCTTTGTGACGACGGTCCCGATTATCCGAGCACCATCTGGCACCTTGATGCCCAGCGGCAGCAGTGGACCCCCGGGAACTGAACCATCTAGTGCGATCGGAGCAGAGTCCAATGTCCTGAGGACGTCCTAGGTCCCTGATCCTATTGCCCGGGGAGCTACACGGTGGCGGAGCTCTGCAGTGTGGAGACAGTGAGGGGGACAAAGGGACTCTAAGGGCCGCTAACAGCTGCAGCCAAGATGGTGATAGCAAAGGGGAAGGGGGACGGAGCGACTGACACAGAGGCGGCGGATGGAGCGGATCGCGACCAGTCTGCTCTCCAGCGCATGCAAGATCGTATACTGGAGGCCATCGCAACCACAAAGGATGCCCTGCGGCAGGACATCGCCCAGGTGGCGACGGGCTTGGGTCTCCTGAAAGCGGATCATGATAAACTTAAGGGCAGAGTCAAGTCTATGGAGATTGCTGTTCAGGAATTGGCCCCGGACCACGCAGCTGTGAAAGCGCAGATGGCGGATGCTCTAGATAGGCTGAAGGTGTTGGAGAGGAGGGCAGAGGATGCAGAAAACAGGAGTAGGCGCAATAATGTTCGCCTCGTGGGCCTACCGGAAAAAATTGAGGGTGACGATATGGTGGGCTACCTCGACAACTGGCTACGCACTGAGGTGGCACCAGAAGGACTATCTCCTTTCTTCTCCCTGGAATGGGCCCACAGGGTTCCGGCTCGACCACCGGCTCCGGGCCTGCCGCCTCGCCCGGTGGTGTTCAAATTGCTCCATTACAAGGACCGGGACTGGCTACTACAGAGGGCGAGGGAAGCGGGACCCTTTCAAGTTGGCAACAACAGAGTCACCATGTTCCCGGACTACACTTTTGAGACCCAAAAACTCAGGGCCAACTTCTTGTCCCTCAAGCGTGAGCTCCGTGGAGAGGGCTTAAAATACTCCCTGCTCTTCCCAGCGAAGCTGAGAGTTGTGGTGGACGAAAAGTCGCTTCTTTTCACGACCTCGGCGGATGCTTGGGCCTGGTGGGACACCTATAAAGCTGGAACGGACGGAGCTAAGGCCAGGGCGGAGGAGGCTAGAGAGACACAGCCGATCAGGAAGTCGCAACGGATTCGTAAAAATCGCCGGAGAACTGGAAAACCATCCGTGTCACAGACAGAGACAGAGAGGAAGGCGGCCCTACAGGCGGTTGTGGACCTATCTAGCACGACCAGAAGTCAGTCCGGGAAGGGCACGGAATCTGATGAGCAGGGCACGGGGTTGGAGACGGGGCTCTCGGAATTTGGTGGAGCCAAAGGCCCTATAGTGACATCGCAGACATCTGGGGAGATAGTCGAGGCATGAACCGCTGGACTGGAGGAGCTGCCTACTGGTCAGACACTGGGGCGCTGTGCCCGTGAACGCAGTTTACTGTTTTATGGGATTTCGTAAGTCTATTATGGGGGATCATGGGGCGGGATATGCGGGATTGATTTGCTTTAACGAACTCTCTCGACATCGGCCCACGCCCTACTGGCCCTTACGGTCATCGCAAGTGAGACTGCGAATAATAGTGCCTTCCTTTGAGGGGATAGTTGGTTGTGATAGTTTGGATGGGTTTGCTTCCAATTGCGGGGGGCCTGTCCTGGGGGGGTGGGAACCGAGAGTAGTTGGGGACGCTCAGGTTGTATTTGGGGGGTTGGGGGGTTCACTTGTTTGGAGTGGGAGGGGGGGCAGCTCGTTGTTGGCAAAAGCGCATGGTCGATAGCTTTTATTGTTCTGTCTGTTTGTGCAAGAGGACATGGCTAGTACGGGGGCTTTGAAATGTGTGACCTGGAATGTGCGGGGTCTCCATACTATGGTGCGTAGACACAAGGTTCACGCGTATCTAAAGCGTAGGGGTGTGCATATAGCTTTCCTACAAGAGACGCATATCACCAAGCAGGAGGGAATTGCGCTGCAAAGAAGATGGAGGGGGCAGCTGTTTAACACGACATATTCGGCCTTTGCAAGGGGGACATTGATTTGGATACGGGCGGGGATCCCTTTCCAGGTCACTAAGACGGTGGTGGACCCGGAGGGTAGGTTTGTAGCGGTGGAGGGGAGACTTAGGGGCCGGGTGGTATCTCTCTGCAGTGTGTATGCCCCAAATGTAGATTTGCCCGCTTTTCTAACGACACTCTCTGGCAAACTGGCGAGTTATTTAGCAGGGCCGATGCTCAGGGGGGGGGGTTTTAACTCGGTGGTGGATATTGATTTAGATAGATCTCATCCCCCGCTGCACACATCCCCAGTACACAGGGTAGCGAAGCGCAGACTGGAATGGCAGGAGAGTTGGGACCTGGGGAACGCCTGGAGAACACTACACCCCACCACGAGGGACTATTCCTTTCATTCACAATTGCATGACCTGCATGTTAGACTGGATGCGTTTCTGTGCTCGTCACATATGCTCTCAACAGTGGGTAGCGCGGAGTATTTGGCTCGCACGATGTCGGACCACAACCCTTTATTGTTGTCCCTGAACTGGATGGTGGAAATCAACTGTGTACCAACATGGCGGCTGCAGCCTGATACCTTAGATGACTTGCTCTTTAGGGAGGCCTTGGGGAAGCGAATAGCGCGTTACTTTGAGGAGAATAGTGGCTCCGCCTCTACAAGAGCTGTGGAGTGGGACGCATTTAAGGTGGTGGTCAGGGGTCACTGTATTGGGAACACTGCAGGGGCTCGTAAAACTTTGCTAGATGATCTCGAGAGGGCGGAGAGACGATTGAGGGAGAAGGAGAGGGATCGCCCGAACCGCCCCGAGCTTCAGGAGGGGATTAGTGGCGCCAGGGAAGCGCTAGCGGTGGAGTTGGAGCGGCTGCGTAGCTTCGACCATAAGGCGTATTTGACGAAGGTGCATGTGGAAGGTGATAAGGCGGGGTCGATGCTGGCGTGGCTTGCCAACTCGATCAGGCGGGGCGCGCCGATCATGGCGATTCAGTCGGAGGGGGGGGGGCTTTGCCACACCCAAGCCGGGACCCTGGATAGGTTTAGGGCGTACTACGAGGGTTTGTATGAGAGCGGACAGACGGGCGGGGCAGACAAGCTTGGCACCTTTCTCGAAGGGTTGCAGCTACCACGATTGGAGGACTCGGAAGCAGAGGAGCTGGGTCGGCCTATAATGATTGGGGAGATAGGGAGTGCAGTGAAGCAGATGGCTAGAAATAAGACTCCGGGGCTTGATGGTCTCCCGATAGAGTTTTATAGCAAATACTTGGAGTATCTGGCTCCGCAACTGCAATTGGTTTATAATGAAGCGCAATCACGAGGTAGGCTCCCGAGCTCCATGTGCGAGGCCCTTATGATCCCATTGTTAAAGTCTGGCAGAGAGGGCGCTGCCCTTTCGTCCTACCGTCCATTGTCTATGCTCACGACGGATTACAAGATCCTGAGCAAAATCCTGGCAAATAGGTTATTGACCCACATGACCGGTCTGATTCATAAGGATCAATGCGGCTTCATCCCGACACGTAACACTACCCACAATATCCGCAGGCTTACAAGGCTGATGGGGGCCCAGTGGTCGGAAGCCACTACTCCATTCGTGCTCTCTATAGATATCGAGAAGGCCTTCGATAGTCTTGAATGGGACTATCTGTATGAGGTGATGAGGCGTTTCGGGCTGGGGGACGGGTATATCAACTGGACCAAAGTCCTATATACGGAAGCCACAGTCAGAGTGGGTTCATTGATCTCGAAGCAATATCCGGTACGATGAGGCACTAGGCAGGGGTGCTCCCTTTCTCCCCTCTTGTTCGCTTTGGCAATGGAACCTTTGGCAGTGGAAGCCAGGTCTGGCCGCCATTACACGGGGCTGATATACAGGGACAGGCTGCATGTCATCTCCTTGTACGCGGACGACCTACTGATGTTCTTGGCTGATTCGGAAGCGGAGTTACTGGGGGCGAGACGTTTGTTGGAGCTGTTCGGGCGGCTGTCGTGCTTGAGGGTCAATTGGCCCAAATCTTGTCTATACCCTCTGAGACAGGGAGAGCCGTGCCCTCTCACGGCGCAGGAACTCCGATGGGAACCGCATTATCTGCACTATCTCGGCGTTTACATCTACCATACCCCGACGGATATGCTGGATGGCAATATTAATCGCTGTATTACTACCCTGAGAGGGTGTATGGATTTCTGGGCCACTCTCCCACTTTTACTGGCTGGTCGGGTATCCCTACTTAAGATGGTGGCTCTGCCCAGGCTGTTGTATTACTTTAGGACTCTTCCGGTATGGATTCCGGGCTCCGTCTTTCGACACCTGAGATCATTGACCATAGCGTTTCTCTGGGGCACGGGCAGGCGACGAATCGCGCTGGATACCCTCTTGCGACCCAAGGATGAGGGAGGCATGGCGGTGCCCGATTTCGAAGGCTATTATCTGGCGGCTCAGCTGCAGACTTTCACTCAGGAGGTCGCGAGGGTGTATCCAGGCCCGGAGCATTCTAGGGATGAGAGCACCCCGCGGCATGTGCTGGCATACATCACGCTGCATCAGAAGCTCTTGGTTAGAGATTTGACAGTGGAGGAACAGACGTTCCGACTTTGCTGGAACCGGGCGCGCAAACGAGCAGGTATCCGACATATGTATGCTCCGGAAATTCCGCTGGGAATGGTTACAGCCTTGCCTCATGGTGGGGACTGGTCGCGATTGCTAGGCTGGGAAGAGGCTGGGGTTCAAATGCTGGGCGACTTGTATGAGGATGGTGCGTTGCTTCTGTTCCAGGAGTTGCAGGAGCGGTACGACCTTCCGCGAGGAGATTGCTTGTTACATGCGGCGGTAACAGGCGCCATGCAAGACCACTGGGGTGAGGGTTTGCAGGAACCTGCGACATCCATGGCGTGCCAATATACGATGATGGCAGCCAGGACCTTTAAGGCGGTAACCTGCCTGTACTCCAGAATGTTGCGGGAGGCCTTGCAGCCGCTCGCAGCTTTGAAAGCTAAATGGGAGTTGGACCTCCAAATGGAGATCCCTGATACAACTTGGGGTCAATTGCTGCGAAGGGCGTGGAAAAGCTCAAGGAACGCTAGGTTCCAGCTCATACACTTTTATATCATTCATCGGGCATACCTCACGCCTGGGAAAATACGGCAATACTTTGGGGTGGAACAGGCGGCCTGTCCCAGGTGTAACACAGTTGGGGCAGATGGGTCACATGCTGTGGGACTGCCCTGCCTTGGGGGAATACTGGCAGGAAGTTGGGAGGGCCCTGAATAATGCCACAGATAGGGAAATACAGTACACCAAAGCAGTGGGAGGTCCTACATTGGTTTCCACACACGTCTAAAAATAAAAATACCAGCCGATTTATAGATTTTGGGCTGATCCTGGCAAAGAGGGAAATAACGAGGAATTGGAAGTCAAAAGTGGGACCCACGTATAAACGGTGGTATGGTGAATGTCTGCGGTGGGCAGCCTGTGAAAGCACTTTGAGGTACCAGATGGCTAGGAGGACTGATGATGAGAAAGCCATGGAGAGGGCTACAGCGTGGGAAATGATGGTGCAGGCGCTCCGGGATGATAATGATGAGGAGGAAGGAGAGGAGGTGGACTCGGTAGCAGCTGACCCCACCAACACACCTGGGAACACACCTTAGTGAATGTATAGGACCTCCTTGCACACACCAGACCTTAATTTAATTTGACTGGGATTATCACGCAGCGCTGCCACGGGGGGGGGGGAGTTCGGGACTGTAAGAAGTTGGGGGGAGGGTGGTTGATGGGGGTGGGGGAGGGGTGAAAATTACAAAAGCAGCCCACTTTTTCCTGCGAATGTGACCACGGACACTGAACTGTGCAGCTGAGAATGGACTCAGCACAATGGCAGTTTAGTCTTCTTTCTGGAGACGTGCCTCGTATGGTGGGGGGAGAGAATTGTTAATGTGCCTTCCTGCTATGCTTAATGGATATGCCATAAAGATATTGTCTGTACAATTATTTTGGTGCTGCAATAAAAACGATGTTACAAAAAAAAATTAGATCACTGTAGTAAAGCTACTGCTCACCAGGGAAGTCTGCTGCTGGTATTGAAAGTACATGTTTCAGTCTGCATGTCAGAATTGTTTTTTAATGAAATAGAAGAGGATTTGAAAAGTCACTCAAAAAGTGCCCTAATTTTTCTTTCTGCAGCACTAATAATAATTTGTATGGCAAAATGAACCCCTCATTTTGTTCCTTTTTAAATTAAATGTGTTCAGAGTTACCACTTTATTCCAAACAAAATGGCTTCAGGTGTGCCACACTTTTGTCATAAGTAAAGCTGTTAGCACTCTAGTTGTTTTTTAGAACCCTCTGGAAAGCTGCAGTAAGTAGAACACAAAGGAATCAACTGACAGTCTCTGCCCTTGTTGGATGTACATGTTTTACTTAGAATGTCAGATTTCATTCTCACATGACTGAGAAAGATAATGTGAATTTACAGAAGATATGCTCTCAGTTTAGCTTATAGATCACCTTCCAAACCTCTGTGGGAAAAGCATGAGAAAATAGTTTTCTCTCAAACATGATATCTCAGCAGAAGGCATTTTCACATGGCGAAATCACCTTAGAGCACACCACAAATCCTTAAAATGAGTATGGTATCATCAACAAATGATTTATAATGTAACTAAAGTCTTAAAACCTTCTATTAACTGCAATGCTTTTTAATGATGTGCTATCATGTATATTGGTCGAAGATGGCTGCCAAAACTTCTTGGATGAAGTGCTGACAGCCAATCAGATCTCACGATGAGATGTATTGTTAGCTTTCGCCCTGATATATATGAATATTTTTCCTTTAATATCTAAAAAACTACTGAACAGATTTACACCATTTAACCAAAAGGCACAAGTGTGAACCAAGGACTACCTCTTTGCCAACTTTGACGTAATTCCGATCAGCAGTTCGGGCTGTAGCTGTGATTAAAGGTTCTATGGAAAGTGCACGTTTTCGGACCCCCCTTTTTTCTCAGCCCACGATTGACATATCACCTCGAGACTTCCAGGATAGGAGTGGACTGGAGCTGGCCATAAGTTCTGAAAATTTCATGAAGATTCGTCAACCGGCGTCAACGTTATTTCAAATAGAATGTTGCGGATTTCCTATGGAAAATAGGTCCTAACTATTTATATATATAAAGCAAATTCCTCTGATCCTCTGAAGAAAGCAAAGAGGCCACAATAGGGGAGTTCGTGGAGGTACCTTTATTCAAAAACCCTGCACTAACGGCGAATGCATTTCAGCTTTGTAAGCCTTCCTCAGTGCCAGCAGTAATCAGGTGGTGTGCACGTCATTTTCTCTTAAAATGTCCCGCCACAGACTGTTGGGTTGCGATCCGCTTCGCCCCCAAGCCAGTGCTTTGGCTCACCTGTAGCAGATCATCTAATGTCTGTGAACTGCAAGTACCAGAATGCAGTTAATTAATCCAGGTAGGTACAGCGAGGGACGTTCAATCACTGTGCGGAATGCAGGGGCATGCGATGATAGTGAAACCATTTTCCTGCGTGATGTAGTACTTGAAATCTGGTGCCCCCTTAAGTCCCCAACCACATCAACCCCCAGTTCAAGAGTCCATTCGGCAGGTGCAGATACGGAAATCCATTTCGCCCAGCGTGGAATATATATATATATATTCACTGCAGGTTTCAGGCACGTTATACTTAGGAATGAGCATTTAAAAAACCTTAGAAATACACTGAAAAAACCTTAGGTTTCAGGCATGTTATAGTTAGAAATTAGCATTTAAAAAAACCTTAGAAATTCACTGAAAAAATCATAGGTTTCAAGAGCGTTATAGTTAGTTGTACATTTCACTCATTCAAAACCATTGAAATTACCCCGTTGGAGTTAGTTGTACTAACTATAACTCACACGCCCGAAATCCACTGATGATGATGTCACATATTACATCATTCATGACATGTATCAGATTGTCACGTGGATGATGTCAACAATGAGGACATCAGTGATGCTATTTGAGATGTCATCAGTGATGTCATTTGAGATGTCATGAGTGATGTCATCAGTAATGTCACTTACCGTGTCATGAATGATGTAATATGTGACATCATCAGCAGTGGATTGCGGGCGCGTGAGTTCTAGTTAGTACAACTAACTATAACAAGGTAATATCAATGGTTTTGCCTGAGTGAAATGGCCAACTAACAATAATACCCCTAACACCTATGTGGTTTTCAATGAATTTGTAATGTTTTTTAAATGCTTATTCCTAACTATAACATTTCTCAAACCTATGTTTTTTTAGTGAATTTCAAAGGTTTTGTAAATGACAATGTTTAAATGTATTAATTCTTATATTTATTTTTTTGATACTGATTTAACCCCTTGGGCGCGGCCGCAATTCTGCACCTATGCGGCACTTTTGAAGAGTGGGTGGGATCATGACGGCCCCCAGCCATCATCAGCACACGCCCACCATGTTGCATTAGGGACGGGGGCCATCATCAGCATGGAAGGGGTTAATACATTTTTTTAAACTATTTATTTTTAGATTTTTTATTTTTTAAATTACATTATAATTACATTATACATTACATTACAAAATATACTTGCTCAGAATGAATCACTTTACTTTAAATACTTTGCAAATAGGCAATATACTTTTAAATACAGTAGGTACACAATTTCAGACACAATGCAACATTGAGCTCAATGTGAATTTCTAGTTAAATGCAATTAGTTACTTTTTAGATTACTTTTCTAACCACAAGACTAGATCCTAGATACAGTCCTGGGATATCTCCTGTAAACAGTTGTGAAAAAACGTTTTAGTTACAGTGGTGATTTTTAAGGAATATTATTGTATTTTAAAAGTTGACACATAAACTTTTTCACATAGAATCACCAATGTTATCCTGAGGGAGGAAATTCACTTATCAGGTACGTAGTGTTAACGTTACTTTTTCGTACTCAGTGGTGGATCCTGGATCCAGCATGGGTGCACTTCCTGTAAACAGTCGAAAGAATGCGCTTAAATCATACAGGCATTTTTTAAGGAATATTTTTAGTTTGTGAAAATAGACACTTAGAAACTTTTCTGGTGAAAACCACACAATGGATACCTATGGAAGGAAATACAAGTTACTGGTAAGTACAGTTAGAATTACTTTTCAGGATCACTACTGGGCTCCAAGAAGCAGAACTGATGTCACTCCTGATACCAGGTGAGTACATCGGAATTCGTAGTTCAGCTGATTTTATAGGAATTTTTGTACGTGTCAAAAATTGACACTTAGAAACTTTTCTGGTGAAAACCACACAATGGATTCCTACGGAAGGAAATACAAATTACTGGTAAGTACGCTTAGAATTACTTTTTAGGGTCAGTGCTGGGCTAAAAGATGCAGCACTGACGTATCTCCTGATAACAGGTGAGTAAATCGGATTTCGTACTTCAGCTGATTTTAGAGGAATATTTGTACGTTTCAAAAATCAACACTTAGAAACTTTTCTGGTGAAAACCACACAATGGATTCCTATGGAAGGAAATACAAGTTACTGGTAAGTACGCTTAGAATTACTTTTCAGGGTCATTGCTGGGCTAAAAGATACGGCACTGGGTTCTCTCCTGATAACAGGTGACTAAATCGGAATTCGTAGCTCAGATGATCTTAAAGGAATATTTGTATGTTTCAGAAATCAACACTTAGAAACTTTTCTTCTGAAAACCACACAATGGATTCCTTTGGAAGGAAATACAACTTACTGGTAAGTACGCTTACAATTACTTTTCAGGGTCAGTGCTGGGCTAAAAGATGCAGCACTGGCTTCTCTCCTGATAACAGGTGAGTAAATCGGAATTCGTAGTTCGGCTGATTTTAGAGGAATGTTTGTACGTTTCAAAAATCGACACTTAGGAACCTTTCTGCTGAAAACCACACAATGGATTCCTATGGAAGGAAATACAAGTTACTTGTAAGTATGCTTAGAATCACTTTTCAGGGTCTGTGCTAGGCTAAAAGTTGCAACACTGAGTTCTCTCCTGATAACAGGTGAGTAAATCGGAATTTGTAGTTCGCCAGATTTTAGAGGAATATTTGTGTAATAGTGAAGGAAGTGGCCGGGCCTGCCGTGACATGTGTGCAAACATGTCGTGTGGCGCCTTTTAAGTTGGTGAATTAATTCCTCTTCAATGCTGCGGTCCCCTGAGGGACAACTAGTCCACCACGTACCTCCAGTATGCGCCAGGGAGCTGCGTTGCAGAGAGGTATTCAGAGGCCTTGCACCTTTTTATAACACTCTGCAACACAGCTCTGTGGCACTTACTGGAGGTACCTGGTGGGCTAGTTGACTCCTAGGGGACCATTATGTATGCGTGGGGCTGACGGCCCCCCGCAGCCCCGGGAGCGCTAACCACCGGGGCTTCTTTTTTTAAAATAAAAAGACAGTGTGGGGGCTCAAGCCCCTCAACATGCCCTGGGAACCGCCACCTCCCCAGGGCACTACATTTTTAAATTGGGGGTTCTGTGACGGACCACCACCCCTTGGGGCTTTTAAATTTTGGGACGGGGACTGGACGGCCCCCATCCTGAAGCCTTGTGGTGGCCCTGGGGACCGCCCTGCAGTGTCACAGGGTGCCTACCCCCGGGACACTGTAGTTTGCTATGGTAGGGCGGGAGCCTCGCGGCTCCCGCCCTACCATAGCAAACTGCTTTGGTTTTTGGAAGAGAGAGCAGGAAACCTGCTCTCTCTTCCAAAAAAACAAATCCTACTGCTTTGGTAGCTCCCCATGTAGAAAAGCAGTGGCCGGCTACCGCAGGATGCGGGGAGTCGGCAGGAACCCAACGGAGAGGGCCAGCCCCGGGGGATGGGGTCTTCAGTGCTAGAAGTAGCCCGGAAGGGGTACCACGCGGCCCCCCTCCCCAAATAATAAAAAAATATATATATATTTAAAAAACATGAGGCAGGCCCTCCCCGGGAGATGGGGTTCCCGGGGCAGGAATTGGCCTCGGAGACGGGTCACGTGGCCCCCCTCACCCAAAAATGTTTTTTTAAAAAGAGGTATGCATATCTAAGCAAAAAAAAGAAAAATATTTTTCAGATATTTATCAAGTTTATGTGTTTAGATGTTGGGTGGCTCAAGAAAGAGCTCTTGTGTTTATTGAGAGATTTTTACGTTGAGGACCGAAGGCTGCACTTGCGCAGTCTCCGGGAGGAGATTTAATGATTTTGAGTCATTTTCAGTATGGAGGCTTGAACCCGCCTCTCTCCTCCATTAGCTGGCTTCCTAAACGGAGGCCAGCCATTGGAGAAGATAGGCGTCACTCCAATAAAGCCCCGTTTTTTTCGGATTCGGGGGCGTGTTTTTTTGCGTTCTTTCGACTGTGACGTCACCCGTCACTCAGAACGCCAAAGCACGCCCCTGAATCCGCAAATTTCAGAAGCTTACGGCCACCATTTTTTTTGTGCCATTTTCTTGTATCAGTATGGTTCTGCTCTCTTTATATCCATCTGTACGGCTCTCCCAACAAATCCCTATAACTCTCTAGCTGCGTCCTCCTTTCCCTGAAGCAAGGCCCCCGCCCTGGGTATTCACACGGTGTGCCAGATGGATGCACACAGGCAGCAGGCAGCTAGGAGCAGACACGAAAACATCATCCCGGAGCCTGCGGCCGGGAGCAGCATGCCCGCCACTGTGCTCGCTGCCTGCGGACGGCGTCATTGCAAACCAGGGGGTCGCGCCGAGACCAGGTCGGTGTGAGTACTGCTTTGTGTGCATTCTTGCTTCTTTGAGCGCCCCTCTGCTATAGTTCTCTTTAAAAGGACTGGACAGGGCGGTGTTGACGAGCGGAGACAGTTGAAAAAGAGAGGGCGCAGCCAACCATAGTATTCGCGGGCAGTGTCATAACATATTCATCTGTACGGCTCTCCCAACAAATCCCTATAACTCTCTAGCTGCGTCCTCCTTTACCTGGAGCAAGGCCCCCGCCCTGGGTATTCACGCGGTGTGCCCGATGGATATACACAGGCAGCAGGCAGCTAGGAGCAGAAACAAAAACATCATCCCGGAGTCTGCGGCCAGGAGTAGCCTTCCCGCCCCTGTGCTCGCTGCCAGCAGACGCCGTCATTGTAAACCAGGGGTCGGCGCCAAATCTTGACAGCAACAGTGGGATCATTTCTGAACTCACCTGACAATAACACTCGCACTTCCTTATTTGCAGCTGAAGTCGAATGCAGCTTTATGTTCTGGATCGTTTAATTATGGTAGTAGTGTTTATATTTGTAGTTTGTAGGGCGTGGTTTATTTTGCCAACTGTAACGATACCTGCATAAAATAAAATAGTAAATAAGCGCACCTTTTTAGAGGTCGGAAAGGTGGGAGAGTTCGTCGGGCAAGCAGAGCCGGGGGGCTGACTAGCGCCTAGGAGGCACAGCATTAGTCATTACATCAACATGTTAGTCATGTAAATGCAAACGTCACGTAAAAAATGCTAAAGACTATTCCAGATTAAAATTGGTTAATTCTTCAACGTTAGTGTCAATGCATTGCAATCTGTTAAGTGTAATATTTTATAATTTTGTCCTAATTAAGCCCCCCAGCAATGCCTTGACAACTCCACCATGAGGGAACCACAACGTCTTTGTCTATTAAACCATAAGGCTGTGAGGTTTTTATATAGCACGTATCCTTAACTGAATATGTTTAAGGGGATTTCAGATTTGATGCTCAATATGGGACAGGAAAGTGTTTTGCAAAAGGTCACACAATCTGTTCAAGTGTTTAAGTCAGTGTCAGGAACAGCCCCGCTGCCACTCCAGGTAAATTTGTTTGTGCCGTTTTTTGTGCCTCTGTGCTCCCCTGTCCGTGGTCCTGGTTTTTGTGCCTCTGTGCTCCCATGTCCGTGATTTCGTTTTTGTGTTGCTCTCCTGACCACCCCCTGCCACCCTTGTTGGTGCGCTCCCCTGTCCGTGATCCCGTTTTCCCGATTACTTAACGTCTAGTATTTTTCTAATTCGACGTTATAGGAATGTTGGTGAGAAGTCCTGTAAAGTGGTTTACACGGGGCTGCTCCACTGCCACCCCCTTCCTATTTCGGGTGCCTGTGATTGCTGGCAGGATTCTATGTGCCTCGGTGCCGCATTCCTCTCCATTGTATTATCTGTTTGTGAACACCGGCATGTCCACATTTCTCTCCATTGTTTTATCTCTTTGTGAACACTGGCGGCATGTCCACTCGAGGCACTTATCTGGTCTTGACGTCTCCGGCATTTATTCATTAAAGATCAGGAGCTGGTTTGTAAAAGCTAATTTCTACGTAGATAGGCCGTTGTGTGGCCTTGGAGGGCGCGTGATACAGTCTGACGCAGTGTTCTAGCACCCGGACCCTGTACCTGGCAGAGGTTTGTGAGCGTGGCTTCAGCACTGAAGAGAAGCAGAGAGGGCAGGGAATCCGAGAGGGAGGCCTAGGGCAAGAGGATCACAGAGGTCTAGGCTAGAGATCACCGGCCCGAGGCAGTGAGAGGGAAGAAACAGTAAAGCCCCGCAGGAGAGCCCTAGCAAAAGGAGACACTGTACTCTGAGACTGTTCAAGTGCGAGGCGTCCGGCAGCTGCAGCTGCGGGAGTTTGCCGCCCCTCCCGAATACTAAACGTCTAGTATTTTTCTAATTCGACGTTATAGGAATGTTGGTGAGAAGTCCTGTAAAGTGGTTTACACTGGGCTGCTCCACTGCCACCCCCTTCCCATTTCGGGTGCCTGTGATTGCTTGCAGGAAATCTTTGTGCCTCGGCGCCGCATTCCTCTCCATTGTTTTGTCTGTTTGTGAACACAGGCATGTCCACATTCCTCTCCATTGTTTATCTGTTTGTGAGCACCGGCGGCATGTCCACTCGAGGCACTGATCTGGTCTTGACGTCTTCGGAATTCATTCATTAAAGATGAGGAGCTGGTTTGTAAAAGCTCATTTCTATGTAGATAGGCCGCCGCGTGGCCTTGGAGGGCGCGTGGTACAGTCAGATGCAGTGTTCCTGCACCCAGACCCCTGTACCTGGCAGAGGTTTGTGAGCGTGGCTTCAGCACTGAAGAGAAGCAGAGAGGGCAGGGAATCCGGGAGAGAGGCCTAGGGCAAGAGGATCACTGAGGTCTAGGATAGAGATCACCGGCCTGAGGCAGTTAGAGGGAAGAAACAGTAAAACCCCACAGGAGATCCCTAGCAAAAGTAGACTGTTAATGTGTGAAGCGTCCGGCAGCTGCAGGCGCGGAAGACATGTTCAGCTACCAGAGACCGGTCCAAGGAGAACCTTATCATAATTGGGACCGAATAGATGGCATGGACCACATGCGATCTTTCCATTGAGAGGGCATGGATTTAAAATCAATCGAGCCTTTCAACAAGTTACGTGTCATTTGCATAGTTTGGAACGAGTGATAGGAAGGACTGGATCTGGGTAGCAGGAGGTCTGCATAAATGTTAATAAGAGAGGGACTAAGTGCTGAGGAATACAAAGGATACTCCTATATTGGACCAGCACAGATAAGGCGTGTTTGCAGAGCAGCGCCGAGAGCCAGCATAACTGAAACCCCATGTGAGCACTGCATCTGGCAGCACTGGGATGAGAACCGTTGCCTCCTCGCCTGAGAGCCGCAAAGTAAGGTGCAGAACGTAGATGTCATGCTGTCAAGTGGCGCCTCTGTGCCTCTCATGGACTCCTGTCATGTTATTCAGCACCGAGTGTTGAAAGTGAAATTGAAACCCGGTGCATTTGATCCGGAGCTCTGCTTTGAAGCTTTGTAGAGTTGTATGGGGTGGGCGCTTTGTGACGGTGATAGAGTAATTTATTCTCTGAAGGGAACATGTCAACAAAACTCAGATTTTCCAGCACTGGTATTTTGGAAAACCCACACCAATAAATCCTACTCACGTGGTGCTTCCCTGTCTGTGTTCCGGTTTTTGTGCCTCTGTGCTCCCCTGTCTGTGTTCTGGTTTTTGTGCCTCTGTGCTCCCCTGTCTGTGTTTCGGTTTTTGTGCCTCTGTGCTCCCCTGTCTGTGTTCCCATTTTTGTGCCTCTGTGCTCCCCTGTCCGTGTTCCTGTTTTTGTGCCTCTGTGCTCCCCTCTCCGTGTTCCCGTTTTTTTGCCTCTGTGCTCCCCTGTCCGTGTTCCGGATTTTGTGCCTCTGTGCTCCCCTGTCTGTGTTCCATTTTTTGTGCCTCTGTGCTCCCCTGTCTGTGTTCCGGTTTTTGTGCCTCTCTGCTCCCCTGTCCATGTTCCGGTTTTTGTGCCTCTGAGCTCCCCTGTCTGTGTTCTGGTTTTTGTGCCTCTGTGCTCCCCTGTCCGTGATCCTGCTTTTGTGCTCTGTGGGTGGCTTTGTGTGTGTGGCTCTGTGTGGTTGTAAATGCAATAGGTCATGCATTTGCGAGCGATTATGGTATTGGCATTGTAAATGACAATGCATTTTATTTAACGATTAAGCTATTGGCAATGTAAATGACAATGCCATTTATTTATGATTTAGAAAAAAAAATGTTATGAGCAATGCCAATAGCTCTACCTTTAATAATGCCGAGACCATTGCATTGTAAATGCTTGTTGTACCTACAATTAAGTACCAATGGAGAGTCTAAAGTTAATGAGGAAGACTCTATTCCCTACATCTGTAAATCTTACACCCTCTCTCCTATAGATGCCATGCATATTGAAATGCAGATTGTTGTTGTAAATGGACCCCATTCTATAGTCTCAGAGAAAAGCAGAAACAGATTTATTCACATGTTTCCTAGCTTTCTTAATCTGTGGACAAAATTGATTGGACCAGTTCCATGTCTGTCTTTGGCTAATGTTAGAATACACAAAGGCAGTTTGGGGAAAAAGTGACATCAGTTCTGCAAAGGTGTCCTTATAAGCATTTCCAACAAACCCCAGTCAAAGTGCCTAGGTCATTACCACCACAGTGCACAATTATGAGGTCTGGGTGTTGGAGATGTAAAAAGGATTTCACCAATGGCATCAGTTGGTGCCACTTTAACCCTCTCTGTCTAATCCATTTAATGTCTATGTTTGGGAAACCTAGGTCTTTGTGAATTCCTTTCTGTTCTACGTACCTTTGGATCCAGAAAATATAGCTGTGTCCCACAATCCACACTCTAAGCATCTTGAAGGGAGGTCTGAATTCACTCAGATGGTCTCTGTAAATGAAATGGCAGTTTGAAAAGTAAGATTTTTCTAAAATAGTGGATAAGATGCAGTTTTGAAAAAAGAAAAGAAATGATTGGTTGTTTGACAACATTCTATATAGAAAACTAGGGTGCATGTTTCTCTTTTTTTTAAAGCCTGATTTGTATTGGTTAATAAAAACTGATAGAAAAGAATGTTATATAAGATAAGCTGGTATATTGAAAAGTCAAGAACACTTGCTTTTTTGATTTGCAGCATTGTATGATCAACTTTTGACCTGTGTGCTCAGTTAAGTTTTCCATGAAGTGTTTCTATGGTAACAGACAGAAGGCAGAATGGGGGTAGGGTTGAAAGTTTTATAAGTTGGAAAGGGTTCAAAGGTTCAAGCAATAGAAATGTGTGTTTGCTTTTGAATTAATGTGGGAACAAATGTGATTTGTTATTTATATGTATATGTGTGTGTAGGTTGAGTGTGTAGATTGAAAGGAAAAGCTTGCTATTTGCCATAGGACTTCTTTACCCCGTAGGCATGCTCTGGGGGTCCCATAAGGACCCCCAAGGCCAAAATTGATTTTTTTTAAACCGCAAGATGTGCATAGGATACACGTAACGAGTGAAAAAAATAAAAACCGAAGGTCGTTTTGTGGTAATTAGCCCCCGGGGGGGCCAAGTCCCGGGGATAAAGTGTTTAATGTAGTGGGGGGCCAGAGGGGCCCCCCAGCCCCATGGACCGCCTCCCTTGGGGCTTTTTTAAAATGTATGTGCAGGGGGCTCATGGCTCCCCCGCAGCAAATGCAAATGTGTGTGGGGCTCTTAGGCCCTCCCAGCCCCGAGGACCACCATCCACCAGGGCTCTAAAACATTAATTGAGGGGGGCGCTGAGGCCCTCCCAGCCCCGGAGACTGCCACCCCCCCCGGGCTTCTTGAAAGTGTTGGAGGGGGGCCGCGTGGCCCCCATACGGGAGCCCAAGATAGCCCTGGCGGTCCGCTACCCCCCAGGGACGGCTCCTGCAGTGTCCCAGGGTGCTCATCCCCGGGACACTGCTGTTTGCAATGACAGGGCGGGTGCCTCATGGCTCCCACCCTGTCATTCTCTCTTCCAAATAGGAAAGCAGATTGCTTTTCCTCACGGGAGCAGCATGTTAGCTGCTCTCCCTGACGAAAAGCAATGCTGGCTCCCAAAGGATACGGGGAGCTGGTTGAGACTGTGGGGGCATTGGGGCTCCCTGCACGGTCCCCAACATTTTATATGAGCTCCGGGGGATGTGGTCCCCGGGGATAATACAAATTAGTGATACACATACCAAGCGCGACTGTGCCACATATGCTGCGAGGTTTCTAAGGCATCTGGTACACGTACCTAAGCAAGAAAAAAAATATATATATATTTTTTCAGATATCTATCAAGCTTATGTGTTTAGATGTTGGTTGGTTGGTTCTGTGAAGAGCCATTCGCATTACTGGAACTTATAAGTAAATACCTATGCAAAGTCTAAACTTGTTGAGGAGGAGTGTTTTACAGTGTGCTGAACTTATGACCTCTGTGGTCAGTTGAGTTTTGCATGATCTGTTACTATGGTAACAGCAGAAAGCAAATTGGGGGTAGGGTTCAAAGTTATGTCAGTTGGAAAGGGTTCAATAGAAATGTGCATTTGCTTTTGAATTAATGTGGGAAGCAATTTGGTTTGTTATTTACATGTATATATGTGTAGAATGAGAGGGAAAGTACAGAGGTTCTATGTAAGAATATCTGCTGTGTGACCGATACTCTTCTTAATCTATAAATCAATTTGAATGGTGAGTTGTTAACTTGTAAGGTGATGTATGTGGTGCATTTTGTTTTCAATAAGAGTAATGTGTTTAACCTTCTAAAGTGCAAGGAGTAGATTAGTTGTGTAGAATCACATTCTGAGTGTGTCTGCATTTGGATAACCTTTGTGATAAAAGCATTTGGTAAGTTAATGTGTTTGGTGAGTCAGCTTTGTGTAGTAAAGTACAGTACTAAAAGATGTAGAATGTTTGCAGTCATTTTTTCAGTTCTAGAGTAGCTAATAGTGTTGCTTGTTTAGAATTAGACTTGTGTTTCAAATCTATAATTTTCCACTCCGTATACATACACTACTGCAAAATCTCTGGGGCAGATTTACAAGCCTCTTGCGCCTCTTTGTGCTGACCGTGAGTCACTTTTTTAACGCAAAGTTGACACAAATAATGCAATGAATTGCTTATGTATTTGCAAAATGAGTCAGGGTTGTGCACTGAAATGTAGTAGTTATATACATGGAATGTGTGCAGTCACTTTACCATTTCTAGACTAGTAAATGTGTTTTAGTAAAATGCATGTTTAGAATCACACTGTGCGTCTGTGTGCATTTAGGAATTATTCTGAGAGAAGCATTTTTGTATGTTTTGTGTTTGCAGACTCATAACTGCTTAAAAACCTATCCTTTTTTCAAATTTGGATAGAATTAGAAACCAGTTATTGCTTTTGTATTTGCAAAATGACTCATGGTTGTACAGTAAAATGCAGTATTGGTGTTTCTGGAATGTGTGCAGTCATATTAGCCCTTCAAAAGTAATTAATAGTGTTACCCTAGTAGTCATGCAGCGAAGTAGGCCTTCAGGCATGGACTGCTTCAAACCCCTATGCACTATGCATGCAGTCTTATATCCACCTGCACACATGTGCTTCACATCTTCAATTCCCCAGACTGTATCCTTACACTTCCACCAAACACTCTGTCACTGCTGTTGCACTATTGTAGTGACCTGTTCAGCAGTTTGTGCTTATCCATTCACTGTGTTAAACTGAAGCACTTATAAATTCAGTCAGGCACTCTCCTTGCACAACTGTAATCATTCAGTCAGTACCTAAGTACTAATGCAGCAAAGTGGGCCTTAGGGCATGGACTGCTTCACATCCCTATGCACTATGCATGAAGTCTTGAATCTACCTGCACACTTGTCTTTTATACCTTGAATTCCCCATTCTGTATCCTTATACTTGCACCAAACACTCTGTTACTGTTGTTGCACTGTTGTAGTGACCCATTCTGCAGTATGTGCTTATCCATTCACTGCGCTAAAACTGAAGCACTTATAAATTCAGTCAGGCACTCTCCTTGTAGAACTGTAATCATTTAGTCAGTACAAGTAGGCCTTAGGGCATGAACTGCTTCACACCCCTATACAGTATACATGCAGTCTTGTATGTACCTGCACACTTGTCTTTTATATCTTCAATTCCCCAGTCTGTATCCTTACACTTCGACCAAACACTCTGTCACTGATGTTGCACTCTTTTCTTGACCCATTCAGCAGTATGTGCTTTTCCATTCACTGCGTTAAAACTGAAGCACTTATAAATTTAGCCAGCACTCTCCTTGCAGAACTGTCATCATTCATTCAGTACCCAAATACTCATCCAGCAAAGCAGGCCTTAGGGCATGAACTGCTTCATACACTTATACAGTATACATGCAATCTTGTATGTACCTGCACACTTGGCTTTTATACCTTCAATTCCCCAGGCTGTATCCTTACACTTCCACCAAACACTCTGTCACTGACGTTGCACTGTTTTGTTGACCCATTTAGCAGTATGTGCTTATCCATTCACTGCGCTAAAACTGAAGCACTTATAAATTTTGTCAGGCACTCTCCTTGTAGAATTGTAATCATTTAGTCAGTACCCAAGTACTCATGTAGCAAAGTAGGCCTTAGGGCATGAACTGCTTCAAAACCCTATACACTATGCGAGCAGTCTTCTATCCACCTGCACACTTGACTTTCATATCTTCAATTCCCAACTCTGTATCCTTACACTTCCACCAAACACTCTATCACACATATTGCACTATTTTGTTGACCCATTCAGCAGTATCTGCTTATCCATTCACTGCTCTAAAACTGAAGGACTTATAAATTTAGTCAGGCACTCTCCTTGCACAACTGTAATCATTCAGTCAGTACCCAAGTACTCATGCAGCAAAGTAGGCCTTAGGGCATGGACTGCTTCAAATCCCTATGCACTATGCATGCAGTCTTGTAGGCACAGTTCCAGGCAGCCTGAGCTGCACGAGCTTTCGATGCTTGTGTGTCATGCTCCAAGCTACCCCAGGCTACCCCTCCCTGCATCCTGAGGCAGACCACACCGCAACTCCGCCCCGCTCCACAACATACAGCATCAAGAAGTGAGAGAGAGGAGAGGCGGCAAGAAGCGGTGAGTCGGGTGACGGGTGCTGGGAGCGGCGAGCAGGAGCGGGTGCGGGTCGGGCGTGGGGGCGGGCTGCCAGCTCTAGCCCAAGCCCCTGAGGCCCTGAAGCCATACCCCACCAGCACTTTAGACTCAATGGTCTTTGGCCAAAAGGGTGAGGCGAAGGCAGCAGCAGAAGTATCAGCGAGCAGCACCCCTGCAGGAAACCAAACACGACAGAGTTACTGGGGGACCAAAAGCACTACTTCAATTCTAAGCTCCAAATTAAGCATTTTAAATTAAGCATTTTTTAAACTACAAGCGACTATACAAGCACCAGCACTTAGCAGGCAACAGCAAAACCACGGTGGACTGCCTGATAAAAACTGTTAAAAACAGCTACAACATTATAGCTTGAGATCTTGTGTCCTGAGGCCCCAATAGAGGGATCCAAGTAGGCACCTTATATCTTGACGGGACTGATTGTAAGTGACTAGACACGACAGAGAAAGCCACCACATTGCCAGACATTACCAGACACTGCAACACTCCAACGCAGTCCCTCCCCGACTGCAGCTGCCCCAATCCTGTGTCGTGTGTCGTGCCCCAAGCCACCCCTCAGTACCTTACGCCACACCTAGCGTAAGGGTCGGTAGCCGAGAAGGTGACACAGTGGGGGAGTTGTCACGTAGCAGGACGCAGAAGGAGCAGACGGGTTCGGGAGGAGGCGCCGGAAGTTGTGAGTGAGGCGAGAGTCCGGAGGAGAGGCGTGGTGAAGTGAAGAGATAAGAACACCCTGGCAGCGGGGGGGGGACAGCCGTAATAGTGGAAGCCACAAAGAACAGCACCGGGGTCAGAACAAGTCACCGGGATCAGTCTTATCACCAATCGGAGAAGTGAATTGGGGATATGCTGTCAGGAAAAGTTCGCCAAGCCCCCATTTATAAAAACAAGAAAAGAGCGACAAAACGGGATCAAACAAAAGCGGCTAATGAATCTGGAAACAAGAGCAAGCTAAAAGAGGATTCCAACCCACAAGAGAAGATTGTGATCCTTGTTATAGCTACAGAGCCATTTAAGTTTGGTGGGAAAAACCTAGAGCACAAATTCCAATTTCTAAAAGACCCGATGGCGGAAATATATGCAAACACAGAAGAGGCTCAAAGCCTACAAACTCCCATAAAACCGAGACACGCGACAACACCAAAAACAGCCGGAGACAAATGCCTAGAAGCAACGTCGAGACAACCAGAAGAGTGTCAACAAAAAGAAGGGAGAGCACCAGAAGAAAAGGATGAAAGACCGGTTCGAGAGAAATCCACTTTAAAAAAATGGCTTCTAAAGACAACAGCACAAATACATGCCCCGGCACCCAAACATACATCTCCACCAACATCCCAACATACAGCCATTCATGAAAAAAGCAAGGAAGAAACAACCATACAAAGGTATATGTTAAGGGAACAAAGTGAAGGCGGAGATCAAGTAATACAACAAGGAAAAATCCAAAAGACAAACTGGTCAAGATATTTTTCAATAACAGAAGAAGAAGACCTCATAAAAATGCTGGAATTTAAGACCCAAAAGGAGGGGGAATTAGGGACAACTAACCCGGGAAAATGTAGAGACACAAACCAGCAGGAAAAAAAGGAAATGGGAGCTGAAATGGGAACAGTATCAACCCCCATCAAATTCACCCCTAGCACCATTCTCTGGAAAGAACAAAACATGGGGCGAAGTGGTTCGCCACTAGGAGGCAAAAAACACAGTCACCAATCACCATTTCATCGGTAAGTGGGTTCGACTCCATATCAGGGATCTTAATACAACCAACAAACAAAGAAACAACCACTTGGAGTGATTCATTACTAAAAAGCCTACAGCAAGCAATCACGGTATTAAATTTTCAATCGGACAAACTGGATGTCCAGGTAGATTTAATGAACCTGATAGCAACCCACATTGCAGGAATGAATAACAAGCTGGATAAAATCGCAGATCAAATAACTAATGGAACAAACAAAGACAGAAAAATAAAAACAAAGTTTTGGATCAAAGCTGCGGGTGCGGCAAAATAATAGATAAACTGGCATGTCTACCAGAAATTTTGACAGAGATCCTACGTGCAGCACAAGCAAGTAAACAAACAGAAGAAACATTGTGTTTAGAAAAGAAAGGTTAAATTATAATGATCGAAAAACAAAGAAGTATGAGGCAAAGCACGGAATCTGCAGAATACTCCATGGAAGGTGAGGTAAATATAACAAATGAGAAGGGCAATAGGCACGGCGAAAACAATACATCTGCCGCTCCAAGTGTACTGGAAAATCAAACCAAAAGACAACGCAAACGAGCACGGAAAGCCAGGAAGAACGCCAACTCCAAAACCAAGCAGGGAAAAAAACTAAATTATGCCATTTTTGCACAAAACGCTAACAACAGTGCACAAGAGCAAGCAGTCGATGGACTAACAACACAGCAAAATATCGAAGAAACAAACACACCAGTCAATTTGAGGGATGGCAAAACATTCATGCAAAGCAACCAGTGTGTACCAGACCCTGCTGACAGCAAAGTAATAAAAGGGTGGAAAGCAATCAAAAAACCAAAAACAAAAACTAACACAGAGGTGGAGGCGGAAAAAGTGATAAGAAGGGAAAAACAAACAAACAACAAGACTACAAGAAATAGAAGACACGTCTCAGAAAGCAGCACCTGAAGCAAAAAGCGATGATGGCTCAAAAACCAAGTATCAGGAGGCATGACCAAATGGATAACCAATGAAGATAAAACAAATTGGTCACAAAGAGAAAAAAGTCCAGGACTGTACATAGAAAGAGCCACAAGTACAGACTGCCATCTATCAATTACCCTGGACAAAAATGGCAGGACGTGTAAAACATTATTGGAGAAAAAACAAATGGAAAAGACTAGGACAGTAAAAACACTCAGCATAAAGGAGGATAATATAAGTCGAAATGAAGAAGAAGCCACAACGCCGAAATCAAGCTCAAAGGGACTGCCCACCATCGAATGCACGATCTATGCTAAGGCGGTGGAAAGGACAAGGGAAAAAAGGGAACCAAATGGAAATCAGGTTCCTCAACAAAACCCAGCAGAAACAGGCCGTAAACTAATCTTTAAGCCCGAATATCAAACGAAGGGAAAAAAACGACATACTAAATAGGGGTAACATAATGAGATTGTTCAGAGAAATCCCAAAATTAAGGGAAATTCCATTGTCCGATCTCCTGGCACTAGAATTTGTCCAAACAAACATGGAGATGGATTCGGAAGTAAGTAGAACAACATGGGCATCGATTGAGGCAACGGAACTGATCTCTCCACCAGGGAGACCTTTGCAACCTGGGGCATAATAATATCATATCCACCGTTAATCAAATACCCATGCCCGCTAATAAATGACGAGGCAGCCAGGTTTCCGAAAATAAAGGGAAATTCTCCTATGGTACTAAAAGGAGCTAGAAGTACGTCACCAAATCAAGAGACATGCAGGGGAGCCGGCGTGCAAAACATTACGGATAGGAAAACAGCCACCCAGTCGGAAGGAAATCAAGACTGGTCCTGGTTAGCCTTCACCTTGAACTCGCCGATCGATCCTGAAGAATACAGCACAGCAAGGGGGAACAAAACAATAAGGCTGTAACTCAAAATGAGAAAAAGACCATGATTTGCTTCTGGAACGTTCACGGTTTTAACGAAATGCAACAAGATGAAGAAACCCTCACCTATTTAAGTAACTTTAAAGTAATATTGCTTCAAGAAACTTGGAACACTTCTCCAAAGCATTTGGAAGGCTACGAAGAATTCCACATAATGGGCATCCAAGAGGGGGGTTGTCCACATATATTGCAATAGAAAATGACTGGAAAATGGAGGAAATGGATTCCGGAGAAAACTGGATTCAAATAGTAAAAGTGAAAGAAAATCTCCCCGCACAAGGAGAAGGCGGGGGAGAAAAGCTAATAATTCTCAATATATATATTCATCCGGCAAAGAACAAAAAAGAGGAGAAACTGTCATCCTTAATAGACTTAATAAAAACACTACAAGTCACACATCAATATCACAACATGATTATATCAGGGGATTTCAACTATAACCTGACAGGAGGAAAGATGACTAAGAATAAGAATAAAAACCAAAATATGCGAAACGAGTTGAAAAAACTAGGCCTAGTCATCCTAAATGGAAACATGAACGGAGATCAACCGGCCGGTATTACCTTTTCCTGTGGAAAAAAAACAATCAATTATTGATTATACGATAATTAGTAAAGAGCTAACGCCCAAGGTAGACAATTACTACATCTCAACACGACCTCAAAGCAATCATTTCCCTCAGGAGACAGTATTATACTTCAACATTAAGCAAAAGGAGTATGTAGCATCACTAGCAGCATGGCCTGAAATATATAACTTACGGAAGCTTAAATGGAGAGGAAACATCATGGAAGACATAATGAACATGGTGAACGAACACATAGAGAATGCTGAGGAGTCAGCAGGAAAATTATTAAATAACTGGGTAAACCTATGTGAAGCACTCCTGGACAAATTTCCGGCAAAACCAATAAGCAAAGGTAATCACGGGGCTGTTAAAGAGCCATGGTACACAACACAGCTGAGAAACACAAAAAGAAATATTGCCAAAGTGGTAAGACAAAAAGCGCAAGCAATCAAAATGGGGAAAAAAACAAACAGCGGATCGATTCACAAAATGAGAAAAGACTATAAGGTGTAGAGTGAAAAAAGGAAATACAGAGAAAAGTTATGGGAAGATCTGCTGTGGGCAAGTAAATTACCAAACAGTAAAGAATTCTGAGGCAAAATCAATAAACTAATGAAAGGATTCGGAAAGCAATACAACATCGGAATAAGTGAAAACACTTGATACATTGATAAATTGTACAACCCCGAACTAGGAACAGAAAAGGCGGATGCAGCAAGGTCACTGAATGTAAAGGAAAAAGAAACGTACCCCAAGACAACCAATACTACTATCGAAAGTGGAAAAATCCAGTTTAGCTGGGAAGCAGATGATCAAACTTTGACAACCGTTAAACGCATAAAAACATTGATAAAAAATCTGAAAGCGGAAGGAGCAGCAGGCCCAAACGGGCTACCCAATGCCCTGTTCAAACGAGCCCCGGACGTTTGGGCAAAATATCTAACCCCTCTTTTTAACCAGGTTTTCCAAGATAACAAGATCCCACAGTCCTGGAGCGGTAACCTGTTCCACCCAATTTATAAGAGCGGCACCAGAACAGAACCCCGGAATTACAGGTTGATTGCCCTAATCAACGTAGAGGCCAAACTCTATGCCTCATGTATCCTGGAACATCTACAAGAGTGGACAGAGGAAAACAACATCATCCCAAAATTTCAAACAGGCTTCAGACGGGGTATGGGCACCATTACTAACCTAACAGCCTTGACAATTCTTACGGAAAAAGCTGAAAGGAAAAAGGGAGTATTAGTGGCTTGCTACATTGACCTAAAAGCGGCATTCGACAAAGTGCCGCGGGACCGTTTGTGGAAAAAACTTAATGCATGGGGCTTGCCACAGCCGCTGATTAATGCAATACAATCACTATAAAGTGAAACATGGGCCACTGTTAAACTTGGGGACGGACAAAGAGTCTCTTCAAAAATAAATATAACAAACAGACTAAAACAGGGCTGCATCCTTTCACCATGCTTGTTTAATTTATACTTAGCAGACTTGAACAGTCATTTAGAACAAATAAATGGACACCCTCCGATTTTGGCAAAGGAGCCGGTTCAATACTTACAGTATGCAGATGATATTGTCCTGGTAAGTCAAACTCCGATAGGGCTGCAAAGGACAATAAACAAACTTATAGACTACCTGGACACCCAAGGTTTAGAATTGAATAAATCTAAAACCAAGGTGGTAAGATTAGCGGGCCCAAGACAAGGAAACTATAAATGGTATGCAAAGAACTGTCAAATAGAGGAAACAAGTGTTTATAAATACTTGAGCAATAAAATGTCAAGAAATCTGTCAACAGTGGAGCAGAAAAAGGAGATCACATCAAAAGCCCAATCCTTAATATTTGCCTACAAACAATTATCCAAGAAACTGGAAAGCCCTTCACACGGGCATCTCTTAAAAATCATGGCAGCCCAATTGCTACGAACTTTGTCCTACGGTCTGGAAACCTGGCATGGCCAAGAATGTATGCAACCTCTTCAAAGGTTCATCGCCAGCACAAATTTGTTTGGAATTCAGATTACAGAACCAGGAATTCCAAAGGAAGGCAACCATGGTAAATCTATGCTGGAAACTCAGAGCAGCAGAGTTGGGAACTTTAAAGAACTTATGCTGGTTTGAAATAAAACAACAAATGGAGCAAAGAACCCCAAATACATGGGGGGACCAACTGCGGATAGCACTGGATGAATTAGAGATCAATGGGCTTTGGAACAGCAAGATGGAAAAGTCCGCTTTTAAAAAAGCTTGCAATAACAAAGCAAAAGCATTATCCTTTGTGGAGGATAAAAGGGGATTACTAAGACGCCGCCGCGCATGGGTCATAATAAATTCTTTCACAAGGCTAAGACCACAACCCTATCTAGCAGCTCATTTCCGATTGTCCTTAAAAAGGAGATTCATGGCATACAGATTTGAAGATCTTTGTTCATTAGACTTGGTGCCCTCCTGGAAAAACAAGCATCAAACAAAGACATGTCGTTTATGTGGCTATCACACTGAAACTCTGAGCCACTTGCTGTGTGTCTGTGAAACTGTGAAATCAGAAAGAAGGAAGCTGCTGAGAACTGTTTTTAATGATTTAAATATCCGCACCTGCAGACAGGCGGCGACAAGTTGGCTGGGTGCCGCATCAAACATTTTAATATGCAGGGGGGTAAAATTTATGATAGCTGTAGAAAGCTTACTTATAAACAAGGGCAAAGACTGAAGGCTTGGTGCCACAAAGGAAGTATGTGGAATTTTAAGAACTGAAAAAGTTTAAATGAAATGTGTTTTATATGCTTTATGGTTTGTGAAAACCAAATAAAGTTATCTTTGACTGGCTGACTGTATCTACCTGCTCATTTGTCTTTTATACCTTCAATTCCCCAGTCTGTATACTTACACTTCCACCAAACACTCTGTCATTGCTGTTGCACTATTGTAGTGACCCATTCAGCAGAATGTGCTTATCCATTCACTGCGCTAAACTTGAAGCACTTATAAATTCAATCAGGCACTCTCCGTGCAGAACTGTAATCATTCAGTCAGTACCCAAGTGCTCATGCAGCAAAGTAGGCCTTAGGGCATAGACTGCTTCAAACAATTATACTCTATACATGCAGTGTTGTATCCACCTGCACACTTGTGTGTCACATTTTCAATTCCCCAGTTTGCATCCTTACAGTTCCACCAAATACTCTGTCTCTGATGTTGCACTATTTTGATGACCCATTCAGCAATATGTGTCAGGCACTCTCTTTGCAGAACTGTAATCATTCAGTTAGTACCCAAGTACTGATGCAGAAAAGTAGGACTTAGGACATGCACTGCTTCAAACCCCTATGCACTATGCATGCAGTCTTGTATCCACCTGCTCACTTGTGTTTCACACCTTCAATTCCCCAGTCTGTATCCTTACACGTTCACCAAGCAATCTGTCACTGCTGTTGCACTGTTGTAGTGACCCATTTTGTCAGTATGTAGTAATCCATTCACTGCATTAAATCACTAACACTTACAACTTCACCCAGGTAGTTTCACCAGCTGTGCAAAGGGAAGCATAGACTTGTAACATATGTATGTACATATGTTACATGCATGTGCTTCGGAAGTATTACAGTATACTGTAAGTAACCACCTTATTGACTTATGCTGTAGCATTTCCTTATAGTTCTGCACTTTCACATTCACCATACACTACTAATGTATTCTTTCATTCATTTATGCACTACACATTCATTCAAAAAAACTTTTACACACTATCATACTAAAATAGCTCTTTTTTTGACCAGTGAAGTTAGTTCTTAAAATAACTTTTTTTTGTGGTCTTTTTTGTAGTTTTGGATTTGTCTTGGATTTTTTGAACAGTTTTTTATTTTTTTGTTTTTTTTTCAAAGGAAACTGTGCAAACAAAACAGTCTGCAAACTGGAACAAATAAGCAAAAAAAATAAACAGCGGGAGCAACATTGCACCTATTTGCGCCTGCAAATCAAATCAATGGACTAGTTCTCCATAACATAATGTTTCTTTGCAAAATTTGCAAAGAATGATGAGGTCTGCAAAATCGGAACGGATATCCGGATGCGGACTTGATAGTGCTGTGGAAGTGCTGGCTACAGCTGGTGGAGGGTCTTCCCGCAGCCTGTCGCATGCAGCTCTCGCATAATTGCGGGGATGAAGAGTCTTCACTTGTTTTACCATGATGGCAGTTCCAATTGCATATTTTTTATTCAGATCACCTCTAGAAAGCACGGTGCCACACATCTTACAGGTGACCTTGGCTGCATTCACTTTTTTTTGTCTGTCAGGAAATGTAAAAAACTTCCAGATCAGAGCTTCCTTCCTCTTTGGCACTGGATCCTCAGCAAGAAATTCCTATTCTGAAGAGTGTTCAGATATATCTTCCTCCTGGCGTGCAGCCATATTAAAGATGTCTTCAAAAACACAGGAGCTTCAGAAAACAGATGGTTCTTCAGGGAAAGTCAAAGAAGAGTGATTACATTGGGTGGGGTCCTTCAACAGTTAGAATAGAAGTATTATGAACCAATCAAATCTCTTGTTTTGAAGTCACATGGGGTGCGCGTAGGGTGCTCTTACGATGCGCTTACGTACGACATACCCAGTGATTTGCGTAATTGCTTTTAAGAGTAATATACGCTTATTAAAACTAAATGAATACTATTTTCATGATAACCTCAGATAATGTTTTGCCTTAAAAATTACAATAAATACATACAAAAATGAAACACAATAGAACAGGAAAGAGGCCCAAGGGGCTTGTAAATCTGCCCAAGAATGTATACAGCAGTCAATGTATACTGACTGGAGAATTATTAATAGAGATATATAACGAGAGAGAGAGGAATAAGAGGTCAGAGGACACACTATAAAAAGAAGGGGGACTACTAGGAGACAGAAGGAGACAATAAGGACAGAGGAGGACTAAAAGGACAGAAGGGAGTATGAGAAGAAGTGGCACTGTGAAGAAAGACAAATTAGAATAAGGAAATAAAGGAAAATATCAGAACAGAGGGAACACTATAAGCAGAGACAGATAGACTGTGAGAGAGACAGCGGAGATTATAGAAAAAGGTGCAAGTGTAAATCTTTAATTTTCACAGACACTTAGTGTGATTCTAGACAAAAAAATGTAAACCATGCATTTCACCAACACACATTTACCACACTAAAACATTTTAGTGACTAAATACAATCCCAGTATATGACCACTACATTTCAGTCGACAATTCTGACTCATTTTGCAAATACATTTCCAATTTGCACCATTACTTTTTTGGCAACATTACATCCCAAAATGAATCACAGTAGAACAAGAAAGAGATCCAAGGGGCTTGTAAATCTGCTCAAGAGTGTATGCAATAGTCTATGTATACTGACTACAACATTGTAGATTTAAAACACAAGCCTAATTCTACAGAAGAAACACTATTAAATATTCTACAACTAGAAAAGTGACTGCACACATTCTACCTTTTTTAGTACTGCACTTTATTGCACAAAAGTGACTAACTAAACACATTAACTTACCAAATAATGTTATCACAATAGTTATCCAAATGCAGAGAAACTCGCAATATGGTCCTACAAACTTTACAGTAATAAACACATTACTCTTACTAAAAATAAAATGCAACACATATAGTCCCTTACAAGTAATCAACTCACTATTCAAACTGATTGGAGGATTAAGAAGAATGCCACTCACGCAGCAGATAGCCTTACACAGCATCTCTCTGCTTCAGTGAGTGCAGCAGTGTGTGCAGCAGAACCAAACAAATGGCACATTTTCCCTCTCAATTTACACATATATACACATTAATAACAAATCAAATTCCTTCACACAATAACTCAAAAACAAAGACACATTTCCATTGGTTCAACATTTAAACCTTTCCAACTGACATAACTTTCCACCCTACCCCCAGCAGATCATGCAAAAGTTACCTGTCAACAGAGGTCAAAAGTTCAGCACTCTATAAAACACTGCTGCTCAACAAGTTTAGACAATGCATAAGTACTTACATATAAGTACCAATAAATAGAAAATGTATAATTACAACGAACCAACACATAAACACATAAACTTGATAGATATTTGTAAAATATGTTTTTTTTATTGAATTTTTCTTGCTGCGGTATGCTCACTGGACGACTTACAGACTTTGCACCGTAGGTCATACATACGAGCATGGTACGCCCACGGTAAATCTATCGTAAAATAGCATCTATTAATAATTTTTTCAAATCCCCGGGGACCCCTTCCCCCGGGGCTAAAATACAACATTGGGGACCGTGAGGGGAGCCCCAATGCCCCCACGGTCCCAGCCGGCTTCCCGCGTCCTTCGGGAGCCGGCATTGCTTTTCGTCAGACAGAGCAGCTAACATGCTGCTCTCTCTGATGAAAAGCAGTTTGCTATGGTAGGGCGGGAGCCCCGAGGTTCCCGCTCTACCATAGCAAACAGCAGTGTCCCGGGGGTAGGCAGCCCGGGTCACTGCAGGAGCCGGCCCTGGGGAGGTGGCGGTCCCCAGGGCCACCACAAGGCTCCAGGAGGGGGGCGGCGCGGCCCCCCTCTCAACATTGGAAAGCCCCGGGGGGTGGTGGTCCCCGGGGCTGTGGGGGGGGCAAAGAGCCCCGCCCGCAAACATATACTTTAAGCCCCACGGGATGGGGTCCCCAGGGATTATAAAAAATTAATAATAGAGACCATTTTTTTTTATAATAGATTTACCGTGCACGTACCATGCTCGTACGTATGACGTACGGTGCAAATTCTGCAAGTCGTCCCGTAAGCGTACAAAACGAAGAAAAAGAAGAAAAAATTTGGACTTTGGGGATCATTGTAAAACCCCCTAACTAACCCAAAGCAGTCAGGAAGTCCTATAGCAAACAGCAAATATTTCCTGTTAATCTACACATTTAATCCACACACATATACAAATAAATAACAAATCAGATGTATTCCCACATTAAATCAAAATGAAACACACTTTTCTATTGCTTGAACTTTTGAACCCTTTCCAACTGACAAAACTTTCAACCCTTCCCCCAAACACATTCTGCCAGTTACCATAGAAACACTTCAGGGAACACCTAACTGACAACACAGGTGAAACGTTCATCATACATTGTTGCAAATCAAAACAGCAAGTGTGCTTGACTTGTCAATATACCAGCTTATCTTAAGTAATGTTCTTTTCTATCACTTTTTCTTAACCAATACATAACTGGCTTTTAAAAAACAGAAACTTGCACTCTACTTTTGTAGCTAGTAACATTTCAAACAACCAATCACTTCTTTACTTTTCTTCAAAACTCCACTTAACCACCATTTTAGAAAATAAAAAATTTCAAACTGCCCTTTCATTTACAAAGACCATCTGAGTGCATCAAGACCTCTCTTCAAGATGCTTACAGTGTGGATTGTGGGACATAGCTATATTTTCTGGAGTAAAAGGTACGCACAACAGAGAGAAATTCACTAAGACCTAGGTTTATCAAATGTAGACATTAAATGGCTTGGGCAGAGAGGGTTAAAGGGGCACCAATTGATGCCATTGGTGAAATCCTTAATGCATCTCCAACACCCTAAACTCATAATTGTGCACTGTGGTGGCAATGACCTAGGCACTTTGACTGGGGTAGGTCTGGAAATGTTTATGAAGGACACCTTTACAGAACTGATGTCACATTTCCCCCAAACTACCTTTGTCTATTCTAATGTATGTCAAAGGCAAAAATTGAACTGGTCCAATCAATTTTGTCCACAAATTGAGAAAGCTAGGAAACATGTGAATAAATCTTTTTCTGCGTTTTTCCGAGACTATAGAATGGAGTCCATTTACCATAACAATCTGCGCTTCAATATGCATGGCATCTATAGGAGAGATGGTGTACATTTTACAGGTGAGGGGAACATAGTCTTCCTCTTGAACTTTAGACTCTGCATCGGTACTTACTTGTAGGTACTAAAATCTCCCAATAAACACAAGGGCTCTTTTAGGAAAATTGCATGGGGAAAACACGTTTTGGGACCCTCCTTTTTTCTCGCCCCCTGCTTCACGAATCACCTCCAAAACTTTAAGGGAAGGAGCGGAGCAGGCCATATTCTTGGAGAAATTCATCTCAATTGACATAATTTATGACATCACTAATGACATCATCCAGAGACTGGGTGATTTTTGAAAGTTTAAAAATGTTAATTATAGATACGCAAAGGTGTATTGAAGAATGAGTGGGTGTATGAGTTTCTGAATGGGTGATTTAGATGATGTATGACTGACTGTTTAAGTGAGAGATTAAACATGTCTTAGTAAATACATTGGTGAATGACCAATCAGTGTGAATGTGTGTATCAGTCTGTCAGTTGGCATGTAAGTGGCTGCATAGTTTGGTGAGCAGCTACATGAGTATCTATATGGGTTAATGATTGGTTGTCTGATTACCTGTATGGATGCCTGAGAGTCTGTGTGGGTGGTTGGGGGTTGTGACTCCCTCCATGTATGTGTGAGTGGGTAATTCAGTGGGTGTATGGGTTCATGAGTACATCTGTAAGGAGGCTGTGTGGGTGAATGAGTGATGTCATTTGAGATGTCATTAGTGATGTCATTAGTGATGTCACTGACCATGTCATGAGTGATGTAATATATGACATCATCAGAAGTGCATTCCGGGCGCGAATTATAGTTAGCTCAACTAACCATAACAGTCAAATTTCTCTAGTTTTGTAAAAGTGATATGTCAGCCTAACTATAACGTCCCTGAAACCTCTGTTTTTTTCAGTGAATTTCTATGGATTTCAAATGGTAATTTCTAACTATAACGTCTCTGAAACCTCTGGTTTTTCAGTGAATTTCAAAGGTTTTTTGAAATGCTAATTTTTAAATAGGCCTATATAGGTATGACATGTGCCGTAAAGAGGAAGAAAGGTGCAGAAAGAAGCAAGAGAAGTGCAGAAAGAACCAACAGAGGTGCAGAAAGAAGCCTACTTTCACTGTACCATACACTCGACTCATACAAAGTAACCTAATCACTAATCCTTCTCCCAAGATGTCTTAAACCTCACTTTTCTCTTGAAGGTTCACTATTAATCGACTTCTCAGAATGTTAGGCCCACCTACCAAACATAAAACAGCAATCCTAAGCATATCACTGTTGTAAGTCTGAACAAGTTTGTGAAAGTGTGCATGCATGTCTCTGCTTTTACCGGTGACATGTTACATAAAAATAAACATAGAATTACTTGAATACCAGTTTTTCAAACAGCATACTCTGTAAATATGTCTACAAAAAGGTGTATGTATTTCTTTCTGCTCATAATACAGGGCACATGGGTATTCAATAGAATAGTTCGGGGGCTCTATAACACATATTTACATAAGACATGTCTACCTAGGAAAATTAATGACAGAGCAGAACTGAGAACATTTAACCACCTATAGAAGAAACTACCCACTTTTAAGCTACCTTCTTCAGATGCATAACACAAGTAAGAATACATATACAAGTAGACATATACCATCACAAGACAGAAAGAAGCAGGAGATGTGCAGAAAGAAACAACAGAAGTGCAGAAAGAAAGAAAAGAGGTGCAGAAAAAGGCAAGATTGGTGAAGAAAGAGGGGTACAGAAAGAGGCACAAGGGGTACAGAAAGAAGCAAGAGAGGTGCAGAAATAAGCAAGAGAAATGCTGAAAGAATTAACAGAGGTGCAAAAAGACAGTTGAGGGGCGGAGAAAGAGGCAAGCAAAGTGCAAAAAGAAGAAACAGAGATGAAAAAGGGGGTAGAGGGGTGTGGAAAGAGGCAAGAGGGGAGGGGAAAGAAGCAAGAGAGAGATGCATAAAGAAACAAGAGAAGTGCATAAAGAAGCAACAGAGTTGCAGAAAGAGGGAAGTGGGGTGGTGAAGGAGACAAGAGGGATAAAGAAAGAAGAAAGAGATTTGCAGAAAGAAACAAAAGACTCATACAAAGTAACCTAATCACTAATCCTTCTCCCAAGATGTCTTAAACCTCACTTTTCTCTTGAAGGTTCACTATTAATCGACTTCTCAGAATGTTAGGCCCACCTACCAAATATAAAACAGCAATCCTAAGCATATCACTGTTGTAAGGCTGAACACGTTTGTGAAGGTATGCGTGCATGTCTCTGCTTTTACCGGTGACATGTTACATAAAAATGAACATAGAAATACTTGAATACCAGTTTTTCAAACAGCATACTCTGTAAATATGTCTACAAAAAGGTGTATGTATTTCTTTCTGCTCATAATACAGGGCACATGGGTATTTAATAGAATAGTTTGGGGGCTCTATAACACCAAATACATAACACATGTCTACCTAGGAAATTGAATGACGGAGCAGAACTGAGAACATGTAACCACCTATAGAAGAAGCTACCCACTTGTAAGCTACCATCTTCAGATGCATAACACAAGTAAGAATACATACACAAGTAGACATATACCGTCACAAGACAGAAAGAAGCAGGAGATGTGTGGAAAGAAACAACAGAAGTGCAGAAAGAAGGAAAAGAGGTGCAGAAAAAAGCAAGAGGGTTGAAGAAAGAGGAGTGCAGAAAGAGGCACAAGGGGTGCAGAAAGAAGCAAGAGAGGTGCAGAAAGAAGCAAGAGAAGTGCAAAAAGAATTAACAGAGGTGCAAAAGACAGTTGAGGGGCAGAGAAAAAGGCAAGCACAGTGCAGAAAGAAGAAACAGAGATGAAAAAAAGGGGTAGAGGGGTGTAGAAAGAGGCAAGAAGAGTGCTGAAAGAAGCAAGAGAGATGCATAAAAAAGCAAGAGAAGTGCATAAAGAAGCAACAGAGTTGTAGAAAGAGGGAAGTGGGGTAGTGAAGGAGGCAGAAGGGATACAAAAAGAATCAAGAGACTTGCTGAAAGAAACAAAAGAAGTTTAGAAAGAAGGAACAAAGGTGCAGAAAGAGGCAAAAGGATTGCAGAAAGAAGGGACAGAGGAGCAGAAAGAAACAACAGGGCTGCAGAAAGAGGGATGAGGGGTGGAGAAAGAGGCAAGAGAAGTACAGAAAGAATCAAGAGAGACGCAAAAAGGGGGAACACTGTGAAAACGTAGCATGGGGGATTCAGAAAGAAGCAAGAAAGGCACAGAAAGAAACAAAAGAAGAGCAGAAAGAAGGAACAGGGATGCAGAAAGAGGCAAGAGGGGTGCCTAAAGATGGAACAGAAGTGCGTAAAGAAGCAAGAGTAGTGCAGAAAGAAGCAACAGAGGTGTAGAAAGAGAAAGAGGGCTATAAAAAGAGTAAAGAAGGGTGCAGAAAGAGGCACAAGGGGTGCAGAAAGAAGCAAGAGATGTACATAAAGAAAGAAAAGAAGTGCAGAAAGAAGGAACAGAGGCGCAGTAAGAGGCAACAGGGGTGAAAAAGAAGGAACAGAGGTGCAGAAAGACAGATGAGGGGCAGAGAAAGAGGCAAGCAAAGTGCAGAACGAAGCAATAGAGATAGAAAAAAGGGAGAAAAGGGTAGACAAAAAGGCAAGAGGGGTGCAGAACTAAGCAACAGAGGTGTAGAAAGAGACAAGAGGAGTGCAGAAAGAGACATGGGGTGCAGAAAGAAGCAAGAGAGGTACAGAAAGAAGAGAGATACGTGCATAAATAAGCAACAGAGAAGCAAAAATGGGGAAGTGGGGAGGAGAAAGAGGCAAGAGTATTATAGAAAGAAGCAAGAGATTTGCGGAAAGAAATTAAAGAAGTGCCGAAAGGAGGAACAGGGGTGCAGAAAGAGGCAAAAGGGAAGCTGAAAGAGGGAAGAGGGGTGCAGAAAGAGGGAAAAGGGTTGCAAAAAGGAGGGACAGAGGAGCAGAAACAAGCCAGAAAAGTGCAGAAAGAAGCAACAGAGGTGTAGAAAGAAGGATGAGGGGTGGAGAAAAAGGCAAGAGAAGTACTGAAGGAAGCACCAGATATGCAAAAAGGGGGAACAGGGGTGGAGAAAGTGGCAAGCGGGATGCAAAAAGAATAGAAAAGGTACAAAAAAACAAAAGAAAAGCAGAAAGAAGGAACAGAGGTGCAGAAAGAGGCAAGTGGGGTGTAGAAAGAAGGAACAGAGCTGCAGAAAGAAGCGGGAGGGGGTGTAGAAAGAGGAAAGAAGGTTGCAGAAAGAAGCACAAGTGGTGCAGAAAGAAGCACAAGATATGCAGAAAGGAATAAAAGAAGTGCAGAAAGAAGGAACAGAGGTGCAGAAAGAGGTAACAGGGTGAAGAAAGAGGAAAGAGCGTGGAGAAAGAGGCAAGAGGGTGCAGAAAGAAGCAAGAGAGCTGCAGTCAGAAACAAAAGAAGTACAGAAAGAAGGAACAGAGGTGCAGAAAGAGGCAAAAGGGGTGCAGAAAGAAAAGAGTGATACAGGAAGAAACAAAAGTGGTGCAGAAAGAAGGAACAGAGGTGCAGAAAGAGGCAAGAGAGCTGCAGAAAGAAACACAAGAGGTGCAGAAAGAAGGAACAGAGGTGCAGAAAGAGGCAAGAGGGGTGCAGTAAGAGGCAAAAGGGGTGCAGAAAGAAGTGAGGGATACAGAAAGAAACAAAAGAAGTACAGAAAGAAGGAACAGCAGTGCAGAAAGAGGGAAGAGGGATGCAGAAAGAGGCACAAGGGGTGCATAAAGAAACAACAGAGTTGCAGAAAGGGTGAAGTGGGATGGAGAAAGGAGCAAGAGGGATACAGAAACAATAGAGGTGCAGAAAGAAACAAATGAAGTGCAGAAAGAAGGAGCAGAGGTACTGAAAGAGGCAAGAGGGGTACAGAAAGTAGGAAGTGGTGTGTGAAAGAGGCATGAAGGGTACAGAAAGAAGCAATGGGGGTGCAAAAAGAAGTGCAGTAAGAAGAAACAGTGGTGCATAAAGAGGCACAAGATTTCCAGAAAGAAGGGACTGAGGTGCATAAAGAAGCAAGAGAATAGCAGAAAGGAGCAACAGAGATGCAGAAAGAGGGTTGGGGTGGAGAAAGAGGCAAGAGAAATGCATAAATAAGCAACAGAGATGAAAAAAGGGGGAACGGGTGGAAAAAGTGACAAGGGTGGTGCAGAGAGAAGCAAGAAAAGTGCAGAAAGAAACAAAAGAAGTTCTGAAGGAAGGAACAGAGGTGCGGAAACAGGCAAGAGTGGTGCACAAAGAGGGAAGAAGGGTGCAGGAAGAAGCACCAGTGGTGCAGAAAGAAGGAAGAGAGGTGTGAAAAGAAGCAAGACGAGTTTCTCTTGTACGTTTAACCTGCTGCAGTATAAATTTAAGACCCACAACAGGGGTTCCCACAAATCCCAAGTCTATATGCAAAGACACAAGCACTGGGAGTACTCAGAAACCTGGCAAACTTCTCTTGGGGTTATCAATGTAAATGCCTGTGAGAAGTAAGGAGAGTCTATTAAATGCATCTTTTTGAGTCTGCTGTACTACCGGACCCCTCCAAATGCCTACCAAAATCATTGCTGGTGATTCCACGAAATTTAATTCCCCAAAGCCCCAGGAAATGTTTAATTGCTACGTGTACTGAGACACACATATTTGATTCATGGCTTGGCAGTAAAACAAATGCTTTCTTTTTAAAGCATTTGGAATTGTGCAGTGTTTTTTCTTTTCTTTAATTTGGGTCCCTGACACCCTGGCCATGCTACTGTTGCAAAGTTCCATTGGGGAAGCTCTACTACCCCATATTCCCTGCTGGCTCCCTCGCGCCAGGCTCACTTCTCCAGGCCTGGTTTGGAAAGTGCCTGAAGAAAAATTCCCTTCCATTTGGAAGGAACAGTTTATTTGATGCACCTGTGCTTAGTGTTGGGTGCCTCATCTTCAGGCATGGGAAAAGGAGAACCCCACATAGACATTTCTTGTTCTTGGATCCATGGGGTGATTTGGCCCTAGGGAGGCCAATGTCTGCTGAGCCCGGTGGTGCTTGTTTGTTCTTGATTGTCCTCAGTACAGGTACCCAGGTACTGGGGTTCTTCAGCAAGAAATGCCTTAATAGGGAGGGGAACCCGCATGTGCCCCCCCCCCCCCATATTCCTCTTTGCTTGCACTGAATCCCAGGATTGGCCTCCCCCTAAGGTATCTTGAAAGCTTGGTGGTGGTACGCTGCTTGCACTCTTCCCATCCTAGGTGGTCTGGTCTTCTGTTGAGGACTTCTTGGGTGCCTGGTTTGGCTGATTTATTGATTTTGGAGTAATTCAGCTCCTACGGGCCAGCTCTACCCACCAGGATGGGTTTCTTCAGGCCTCCTAGCCACAACATATTTATCTTCCTTTGGGGAGCTGGTTTTCTCTGCATTCTATCTCCCTACTCAATACCTGTCCTCTGTCTGGTGCCCGGTATTCCCCTCAACCTAAGGTCACCTTAAGTGGAAGCCCACAGCCACCATGACAGAATGTCTTTTATGCCTGCACACTTCAGGTCCCATAGCCTCAGTGGCTACTTTGAGACTTTGAGGGGACTCGAATGATAGCAGAAGTGAGGTTTCAGCCCTCTTATATGGGTTGTACAACTGCAGGCCCAGTTTTCAAATGTTTCCAAGGAACCTTCTTCTCCAAGGTCCCCCAGCAGGGTCCCTTAGAGGTTGCTCTTCAGAGGGTGTAAGTTGACATGCATCATTGAATCTGGAAAGGTGATTCCACAAACTCCCTTCTAGGCTAAGTCTAAGGTGTTCCAGCACCCTGACTGAGGTCCAATCTTTTTCAGGGCACTGCAAAATTAATCTTCTCTATTAATCTCTTTTACTTGTGCAGAGGATTTTTTAAGCGGGGTTGAAAGTTTCAAAAGGTAGGCACATCTGTCCAATCTTAGGATGGTAAACATCACTCCACCCATGCCCCAAACCTTCTGCACAGCATTTGCAACAAGGCAACTTGAAGTGGTCTGTCGAAAGGCCTCTCTGAGAGCCTAAAGCCACATTCCTATATGACAGAGATGCCTGGTCCCTACCCTCCAAGACGTCAAAGAGAGGACCTCCTATGGTTGGCTCAGGAGGTATCTCCGTACTCCTGTGTGTTACTTGTGATGAGTCCTTCCGAGGCCTACAAAGAGTGAGACTCATTTATTGAAACTATCTTACAGCAAAAGTTAAAAAGCTCAAAGTCCAGAAGCAAAAATTCCAAGGGGCAAAATTGACCCAAACCCATTTCCTTACTCTAAAAGGGAATGTTTTATTATTGCCATTTCAGGCTTAGCCCCATAAGGTAAACTTTTGGACTCTAATGGGGTCAGATTCACTAGTCCCACTCCAAATGTATCCATATGAGGGTAAAGTGCTGGAAATATAGTCATTCTAAGTACGTGGATCAGGGCCCATACTCCACAACTACCCACTTTACAAATATAGGATCAACTTTCAGTGGAAAAATGTGATTTATCCATGTTGCGTTTTGGGCCATTTCCAATTGAGGGCTCTAGGCATACCTACACAAGTGAGGTGTCATTTTTTATCGGAAGTCTTACAGAAATGTTTGGTAGAAGACGTTTGTGGCATTCTGCATATTCCACCACAGAATTGTGAGTAAAATGTGCTTTTTTAGACAGTGTTTGAGGTTTGCAAGGGATTATGGGTAAAACAATATGGTGAGAACCATACAAACCACCACACCCTGGAATTCCCTTGGTGTCTGGTTTTAACACCATCGGTGCGGTGCTTATTTTCCTTGTGTGCTGACCATCACCGATTCCCATTGTTCATGACGAGCTCAGCTCATCATGAGTGTACGAGAGGTGTACCTCATGACGAGCTGAGCTCGTCATGAGCAGCGAAGGGGTTAATAAATGCACATGTTTACTAGGTTTCCCTGAATGCCGGCTGAGCTATGGCCCAAATTTCACAGCTACCCACTTTGCAAAATACAAGTCAGTTTTCAGTGGAAAATATGATGTCTCTAAGTTGGTTTTGGGCCTTTTCCTGTCGCAGGCACAAGGCCTACCCACTCAAGTGAGGTACCAATTTTATTAAATGAAATGTGTAATCATAGAATAGTAGGATATTTATTATTACCAATTGGATTTTGCTGCATTTGTGCCTTCCAAATGAAAACCAGTGTGCAAGACAGAAGACATTTAGAAAAAAACTCTATGTTTCAAATGGCCCTTTTTGCAGGGTTACCCCCAAACATTTTGCTTCTTCCTCCTATTTTTCCTTACTTGTTAGTGGTTTTAGGGCTCTGGGTACTTTACCACTGCTATTCAGTGCTAAAGTGCATATGCTCTCTGTGAAATTTGTATTATGGATTGGTGTTTCCATGATTGGCATATTTGATTTACTGGTAAGCCCCTAGTAAAGTGCACTGAGTACTCCCAGGACCTGTAAATGAAGTGCTTCTAGTGGGTTTGACGCACTGGTTGTGCCACCCACACAAGCAGCCCTTCAAAGGTAACTCAGACTTGCCACTGCCAGGTCTGCACGCAGTTTGTAACTGCCATGTTGACTTGGCAAGTGAGCCCACTTGCCAGGACCTACCCTTCCCTTTTCCTATATCAGCATCCCTAAGTTAGACTGAAAGTACCCCTGTGGGAAGGGTGTAGTGTATGTGAAAGGTGGAACATGCCCTGCTATATGTGGCATGTTTAATAGTGAAATACTGCCAATTTAGTTTTTCACTATTGAAAGGCTATCTAGCTCTTAGGAAAGCATGGGAAAGCTACTCTGGAAAGGAAGATGGCAGACTGACGCAGCTGCTCGGAAGTCGCTGCAGAGCTCCCCGGGGAAAATGACCTGCAAAAGAAATGTAGACACTGGAAAATGCCAGCCGCTGGAGAAACTAATTGTCTGGAAAACATAAGGAAATACATGAGGAAATATGCGAGGAGTTTGTTAGGCAATTATAAAGCGATTTGCCTGTGACGCTTTACCTGCTATCCGCTACCTGCTCCCAGTTCTTCTGCCCTGCGCTGGTTTCTTTCCCGCGATCCAAGAGAGAGGTCAGGCGATGGGATGGGCTTTGGAATGGCGGACTGCCAGGCTGCTGAGAGTTTATGGGCTTAATGCAGGAGGAGAAGGCGTGAACGGGCTTGTCTTTTGGACTGTTTCTTGGATTTATTTTTGCATTTGAGGATATTTTGGACTGCCCGTATGATCTTGCTAGCTGACCGGATTCCACTCCAGGTTTTGCTTTTTGCCGCTGACTATCCTTGGCATTCATGTCGATGGCTTCCTAAGGTTAAGTATAATCCGTCTATCTGTCTACTTCACTGTAAAGTGCGAATTATGGGACCACCAAAATCAAACCCTGCAAAAGGAGGGCGCGCTGGCACTCTGGCAGCAGCAGTATTGACAAGCACAGGGCCTTCTGAGAACGGCAACAAGGGAGGAGAGGAGAAAGGAGAAAAAGCTGACCTAACACAATCTGCATCACGGGTAGATCGTTCCATCTTAAAAGTATACAATCTGGGAAGGCGTCTTCTGAGATTAATCCAGGGGGCACATCTACTTACCCTCCAGAGACGGATATGGTGAGTGAATTAATCGAGGCAGTGTCACCACCTGTGAGTGAAAAGATTCAGAAGGATACAAGGGAATCTAAATCTCTGGAAGAAACAGTGCTAATATCCTCAGGGGAAATTTTGACAGCGCCTGCCCCACAATTGCCTACCTCAAATTTAGAGCCTCCTGTATTGCTCAATCGTTACAATCCATTCAAACTTTGCAGTCTCTGTATAATCAACCAAGGCTGACACCTTGTGGCAATAATGGCAATGATGGAGATTCTGAAAACCAAGAGGAAATGTTTGAGGGAAGGGACCATGGTGTCATCAATGCTTGCAAGGATAATAGGATAGTGGCTTTACAATTTTTGAGACAAAGCCCTAGCTGTTCACATGCAGGAGGGGCGGATATATTGGAAACTAATTCTGGGATTCAAAAAGAACAACAAGATGTCATTTTTGCTAGTCATAAATGGATTACAGTTAGCTGTGATGAATCCATTATGGAGCACGGTGAAGGGGAAACTTCGAAAAATAAACAGAATAAAGGGACTGTCACATCAAAAGCTCAGAGACAGAACAAAAAGAAGATTTTTGATAAGTAAGACGATACCTCTCTTAAATCTGCCAAATTTGTGACAACTAGTAGCCCATTCCGAAAGTGGATTACGAAGAAGGGTGAGGTGAAGAGAATGATCTCGCGTTTATCTGGCTCAAGTCCCGAGCTGCTCAGTCTTACTACTCAGGCATTTCCAATCCCTTCAGTGGCAGAGGAGGGACAAGGCAATAACTCTGCTGGTCCCAGTAGTAAGGACACCAGCGATATCAGTAGCCAGGAACGACCATTGATGCCTTCTTCATCAGTACCCTCGCCAGATGTGTTACTAACTCAAGCAAATCTAGAAGACGCGACCAACGAGACTGATGGCTCTAGTCAGCCAGCTGAACAAACCTCGCTGCAAGAATTCCTAAAGATACTACAAACACAGAGGACAGAAGCTCAGGAGTACTATGCTCAGGCTAGAGGTGATAGCACCTATGACTTCTGATATCACAGAGTTTTAGCAGAGGGTAGCTGGCACTGAATTTCACATTATCCAAACATTGAAACGGTAAGGACACACATAAAACTCAAATAAGATCTATGCAGATGAATGTTAAAGATCTGGAAAATTGACAACAACGCAATCATTTGCGAGTGTTTGGGGTACCAGAGGGAATGGAAGGGACGGACTGCCAAACATATGTTGTCAATTTGTTTCAGATGTCTTTCCCAGATCTGGCTGACTGGGATTGGGATAGCCATATCGAATGGGCTCATAGACTACCATTGACTACTAACAAACCCCTTGCCATTTTCCTAGACCCATATTAATCTGTCTAGGTAATTTTTTACTACGGCAAGCAATTTCCATTAAAGCCAGGCCTACCACTCCAGTACGCACTGAGTCTTTCTCAATGTTTGTCAGATCTTACATTTGTAAGGACAGTATGGATCGCCATTGGAGACTTCGGCAGTTCATTGATCCTTTGAAGGCAGCTAGGGCACAGGTTTATCTTCAAGAGCCTAGGCATCTAAAAATAACAAAGGATGGCTACACCAAGCTGGCATTTGCAGAACAGGAGGCTAAGGAAGTACTGAAGTCTTGCCGACAGGAACCTGCTACATAACTTGAACGTGTATGTGTTTATTTTCTCTCTTTTTCTGGCATAGTCTATTGAGACGGCGATATTTGCGTTTCATATTTTTTGTCATTCCAGATGCCTACATTATGTGGGGGTAAAAACATCCTTTTTTCCCTCCCTTCTTTTTTTTATTGGGACACTCTGCAGCTGGACTTCCTAAAATACTGTTTAGCAGACAGTAATGTGGGGGGTGATTCCTTTCTTAAGACACAGGGTGGGTGAGAAGGGGGGTCGGGGAGAGGGCTGTTGGTCATAGGGTAAAAGCAAGGGATTCAAAAAGAGCATTTTTTATAGGGGGAGTGGTTTTTGGGTGGGTCTTAAGGAACTTGGCACAAACTGAATCTGTTTCTATAAAATTGCAGTGATAGAAAGTATCTGGGTTTAATGCTGTTCGTAAACGTCAACTTGTTCGCGAAGAGCTAAAAATAGATTGCCCTCATTGTGTTTTGATAACGTAAACTCATATAACATTTAAGGTTCTGACATTACTTAAGCAACTAGTGTATAATACTGTTGTTTGCTCATCTCAAACTGTGTCAATAAGAGGGGTGGCTATACTAGCCAGTAAATATGTGCAGTATAAACTTGAGCGGGTCATGGCTGATGTGGAGGGAAGTTGGGCTATTGACCAATTAGGGGTTTATGGAACCAAAAACGTCTTAGCAGTAATCTACGGGCCTAATATAGAGGACCCTGCGGTTTTTTGGAATGCTTATGCTTAACTTACTTGAATTTCAGGGACTACTAATAGTTATGTGAGATTTCAATTATACTATGAATCAAACATTAGCTATAATGTCTCAATGCCTTGCTGCAAGGATGTCGAAAGTGCGGATCTCAATATTGGAACTTTCAAGGTTGCTCGATATACAAGATGTTTGGAGAGCTTTATATCCAGACTCCCAGGGCTTTACATTTATTTCTTGTCCACATAGGCAATACTTGAGGCTGGATATGGCATGGGTTAGCAATGCAGTTTTGAATACAGCAAAGATGGAGGTCTGTCCTAAGATCACTTCAGCTCATAATCCAATTTTATTAACAACTGAACCAACAATGATTGCTAAGACAGGTCGACCTTTCTCTTTTCCACGTTATCTACTATCAAATGATGATTATATCTTACATGTGGGAAAACTCTTTGTAGAATTTCAGAATTTTAATCTTGTCACGGCCTCTTTTTATATGATTTGGGACTCTATGAATGCCTTTATCAGAGGTATTACTCAGCAATGTATTCTATCTAAGAATAAAGCTACGGAAGCTGTTGTTAAAATGGCCCTTGGTTCATTAACTGGCCTGGAGCTTACCCATGCTCAATCCGTTAGAAGATAGGATGAGGATCAATTTTCAATTCGTTTTAAATTACATGGGGAAAAGGAGAAGGTATTAGGAATTATTTAGGAAAGGGTGGCAGTTATCTTTAATAAATCTCGCTCTGAACAGTATGAATACAGCAAACAAGTTGGGAGAGTACAAGCTTATAAAATTGCTGATAAAAAATCTAAAAGCAGGATTGCTAAGATCAAAGGGGCAGATAATGGGATTTACAATGGAGCTAGGCCGATCTTGGAGCAATTTGCTCTTTTTTATGAAGATCTATACGCTCCTTCAAACTTGGACGGCATAGGGGAGGTTTCTCGATATTTAGGTAAAGCTCAAATATCATCGATAACAGCCCAAGAGTCCGTCCAATTAGAACAAGAGATCTCGGTAGAGGATATATGGTCTGTCTTGGCATCTCTCCCCATGGGCAAGGCTATGGGGGAAGACCAGATCCCGATTTTATTTTATAAAGTGTTCAAAAACATTCTAACCCCAATGTTTGTAAGAAATATTAAGGAAATAGGAGAAACAGGTATGGTTGCTCCTTCCTGGGATAACACAAATATATTTTTTTCCTGAAAGAAAAATAAGCCATCTGCAGCCAGTGGCTCGTATTGTCCGATTTCACTTATTAATACTAATGCCAAATGGTTTGCGAAGATTCTGGGTAGCCGTCTCTCTCCCTTTATGGGAAAATTGGTTTCGGAGCAGCAGCATGGTTTTATTTGGAAAGAGATACAACTACTCATATTAAAGCATTTTATTTGGCTGAGCAAACTTATGTTAAATTGGAATGATACTTTTGGATGCAGAAGAAGTGTTCGATTGGGTGACTTGGGCCTATTTATTGCCTACCCTTTCCGCAATGGGAATTCCTGATTGTTTTTTGACATGGGTAAGAGCGCATTATCGCTCACCTCAGGCTAAACTTAGTTATGAGGGTTTACAGTCTAGTGCATTTTGTATAAATAGGTGTACAAGACAAGTGTGCCTTTATCCCCCCTGTTGTTTGCTTTGCATTTTGAACCTTTTATTTAAATACTTATGATGAATAAGGGCATACAGCCATTATCCTGTGGACCTAATGTGCTAAAACTTTATGGCTATGTGGATGACATTGCAGTTTTTTTCCATAAATCCAGTCCGGGCGATAAAATTAATCAATCAAGAGGCTAATAGCTTTGGCACATTCTCTGGTTACAAATTGAATATCGATAAGACTCAGTTCTTGTTGAACTACACACCAGAAATCACCATAAGGGGACACTGCCCAGAAGCAGTTCATGTTACTCCTCAGATCCAAGGTATTATTAAATTAAACTACGAAGCACTATTGATGGGTACGGCTAGGAAGTTTAAGAATTAGCACAAGATTCCTACGAGTGTCATTGGAAGATGTAATATTGTTAAAATGACAATCCTTCCTAGTTCTCATTATTTATTTAGGTCTATTCTTTTGAAGCTTCCAAATTTGTTTTTCAAGGAATTAGATGGTATAGTAAATAGCGTTATCTGGCGGTAAAGGCTGCACGCTGGCCTATTAAGTTTTCAAAATATCCATTCAGCCAAGGCGGTTTAGCACTCCCTGATTTAAATTATACTATTGGGCCTCATTCACGAGTAGACTCTGTAGTCTCTTTTCCAATAAGGACCAAGATTTTAGCCATAGGCTTTTGCTAAATCATGACTCTAGCAGAATTTTTTATCAAATACAGGACCGCAATTACTTTAATAGGGTATGTTTTAAGATGCTGAGGGGCATAACTATGGTCTGGCGAGACATATCTACTACGTATTCTGTGCCGACCTATTTTACTAAGTTCCTGCTTTGGGATAATCCACTTCTCCCAGATATATTCTGGGATAGTATAACCAATCATTGGGTCAGCCTTGGGATAGATAAATTGGAAGATCTGTATGATTTGGAGGGTTTTCGTACTTTTTGAGATCTAAAAGATTTTTTTTCTATACCACTCCAGCATCACTTTAAATATTTCCAATTTAGAGATTATTTTTTGAGGTTTCACAAGGACTTTGGGAGGTAGAACCCCACCCATTACTGACCTTTTTACATAAACCCTGTCAGGAAAAATTAATCGGTGCTGCGTATCAAATATTCAGTCAGGAAAGATTGGATCCTATTAGCCTCTTAGCCGAGAAATGTAGCGCAATAATAGCAGAGGAAATATCTGGCACAACCCTAGAGACAGCACTTGTTCATTGTTCATATGTTTGTAGAGTGCCCTATGTTAGCATATTTTTGGCAAGAGGCCTTGAATGTATTAAGAAATCGACTTGAATTGGAGGTGGTTTTTACTACAACTGAGATAATGCTGGGCTATAGAGACTATGCAGATAGAGCAAAGAGCGCTCTTATAAGTATAGCTATAGTTTCTGCTAGATTGACGATAACCAGGGCATGGATTTTTCTGAAGCCATGTAATGTAATGGAGTGGTAGGGTATTTTTATGGAAAGTTTCGAGCATGAAAAAGCTTTGGCTAGGGTTGGAGGACTTAAGGCATTATGGAAATGTAATGCTATTTGGCATGGTATCATTCAGGATTAACATGCTAATTATTTTCATGCTTTGTCTTTTACTGCCTATTACTTAGCTATATTCTTCTTCTTATTTGTTTGATTTTGTTTTTTTGTACGGTTACTCTCCCCCTAGAAAAATGAAATGTAAATGAAAGAGTGTGTGACAGGATATTTCTTCTTTTTGCAAAATAAACAATTTTGAGAAAAGCATGGTAGTTAATACATCTCATAAATATAACTTCCAATTGGGACCCGATAGTAAAATAAAGTTTAATATGCCTCAACTCAGAATCTAAAGATGCATCTTTTAGTAAAGGTGATTTTTACAATATCTGTTTGAAAATGTCACTTTTAGAAAGTAGGTATTTTCTTGCTTAGCCATCCTGTATGCCTCTGCTAGGATGTGGTTTGACTATCTGGCTTTGGATTGACAGGGTCTGGGCATGTGCAGTGGCTCCAGAGAGTCTGATGGGTCAGAGCTGGGCTGAATAGACCTGGGTTGCATTAAGAGTAGTGGGGGGCGATTGCCTTGTACCTGAATGGACCTTGTCTGCCTTCCACAATGCTGTCTCTCTACCCCCTGCCAGGAAGCTGGCCCAGGAGGACAGCACTGGTTTCGACAAAGCACAGACACTCTCTGCCTGAGAGAAAAAGGAATTTGGAGTATAGATATTGGGGTCCAGAACTTTAGAACTCTTTTGGAACCAAGAAGACTGCCAGATGAGGAGCTGGGGAAGTTGTGAGGAGAGACTACCACTTTGCTGTGTGCTTTGCTGAGTTGGCCTGCAGTGGCTGCTACTGTCTTTGGCAGTGAAAGGACTGGACTGAACTATCTGCAACTCCCCCTTTTTTTTTTTAGTTTCTCCAGGGGCTTGAAGTAAAGCTTGCCCACTATTCAAGAAGTCTCAGGAACAGCAAAGACTTCAAGTTCTTCTGAAGAACAGATGAAAAAGCAACCCGACGCCGTCTATGACGCTGCTGCCGACTCCATGTCCTGAAGGCACCACAGAGCCCCCCGCTTCATGCTGCACTGCAACCCTGATCTCACTGATGATGCCATCTGACACCACTAATGGGCCTCTGCTTGCACGGCGACCTGTGGGCACCGCACTCCCTTGCCTTGTTATCCCTGGTGCCACCTCTCCATGCCAACACCAATGCCACTGCCTGCACCATGGTTTGAGGGTACTGCTCGTAAGCTACATGATGCATCGTCATCATCCCACAATGCAGCCTTGGCCTACCGACACCGGTGCCATCGAATTTAGTTTGTCAGCCAACAACAGTGCTTCAGCAATGACGACGCCGCTGCTGGCACTGTGACCTCCCATCACTTTGCACCTCAGTATAAGTCTCACTGATGTCGCTGGATGACCCTGACCGAGCCACTGCCTTTACCAAAATCTGAGGGCACTGCCCTATGACGCTGGTGCTCCCGACCTTAGCCGCGAGGAGTTCAATCTGAAACGTGTGTGACTTCAAGGGCCCAACGACTCCTGCACCGACCTCCGGAACCAATGCCTATGGATGCTGGCCCTTTGGGGCTCATCGAGAGGTCACTGACACCCTTCCTTTCTAAAGGTATTGTTTTGCGGGTCTTCCCGATATTGTAGCTGGCCCGCGATGCCTCGGTCAGCCAGAACTCTTTGGATTTGTTGTTCATGACACCTTGATAGCACCAGGCAGAGCTATTGACTTCAAGGAACTGCATTTCAAGTCTATTTTGATTACTGAAGATTTCTGAGAACTCTATTGTGGATTTTTATTTTTTTGGTCTTGCTTTTAATATATAAAAATATTGGTTATTTTTCTAAACTGGTGTGGTGACCTTTTGTTGTGTCTTCACTGTATTACTGTTGGTTATGTGCAAATTCTTTACACACTGCCTCTGAGATAAGACGGACTGCTCATGCCAAGCTACCAAGGGGGTGAGCAGGGGTTATCTTAGAAGTGTAACTCCCTTATCCTGACTAGGAAGAAGGGTCCCTACTTCGACAAAGGTACCTACCTCTGCCAACAAGAGATCCCCATTTCTTACAACCTACAATTCCTAATCTCATATAGGTAACCCCAAATTTAGAAATGTACAAATAAATACTGGTGCTAAACTCCAGATCTGTTGCCCATTTCAGAATTCCATATGTTACCTTGATACCTATTTTTCACTCTACATATTTCACCATATGAGTTGGCCTGTACGCAATAAAACATCATTGTGCAATGCAGTTCAGCTGTTGGTTCTGGATACTTTGGGTTCATGGTGAACCTACAAACCCTATGTATTCCCACAACTAAAAGGGCCTAGCAAATGTAATGGTACATTGCTTTTTGTAAATCGTCCATCGTGATAAAATGGTACATATAAAAACATTATCACAAATGGCTGTATTTTCCTATTTGTTTTCAATATTTAATCCTACAGTTAGCTTATTTCGGGAAGCCTTGAGGGATCTTCACATATAAGCCCTATATAAAGTTAGACATTTATCTTCTTTTCAGAAATATAAAGCTTTCCTGTGTCACCCATGGGATTCACAATGGTTTCCACCACAAAAGGGAAGTAGGTTGAAAGCACAAAAAAACTGAAAAATGAACCATCTCTTTGAAAAATGCCAACGCTCTGGTAAGAACTTCAATCAATCAATCAATCAATCAAGAAATTTATATAGCGCGCTACTCACCCGGAGGGTCTCAAGGCGCTTGGGGAGGGGGGTCTGCTACTGCTCGAACAGCCAGGTCTTGAGTTGCTTCCTGAAGGAGAGGTGGTCTTGGGTTTGATGGAGGTGGATGGGGAGGGAGTTCCATGTCTTGGCTGCCAGGTAGGAGAAGGATCTTCCTCCCATGGTGGCTCTTTGGATGCGTGGAACGGCGGCGAGGGCGTGGCTGGTCGAACGAAGCTGGCGGGTGGGAGTGTAGAAGGTCAGGCGGTTGTTGAGGTACCTGGGGCCCAGGTCATGGAGGGCCTTGTGTGCGTGGGTGAGGAGTCAGAACGTGATTCTCTTGTTGACGGGGAGCCAGTGCAGTTCTCTCAGGTGTCCGGAGATGTGGCTGTGACGGGGGATGTCCAGGATGAGTCGTGCGGAGGCGTTCTGGATGTGTTGGAGTCTCTTCTGTAGTTTGGCTGTGGTTCCGGTATAGAGGGTGTTTCCGTAGTCCAGTCGGCTGGTGACGAGTGCCTGAGTGACAGTCTTCCTGGTTTCGGTGGGGATCCATCGGAAGATCTTCCGAAGCATGCGTAGGATGTTGAAGCACGAGGACGAGACAAGACGAGACTTCGTTTTTTTCATTCAGCTTTGCATGATCCTAAAAGCTGGGAAAGTGGTGACTTCATCACAGTAAACCATTTGTTGATGCCATTTTTATGAAAAAAACAGACACTTTTATCCAGAGCATTTTTGTATTTTTGTTTCACTGAAAATGTGGCTACATTATGACTTTTTTCCTGGTCCACTCTGGGGGAATCTACATACTGTAGGTACCTGTAGAATCCCCAGGATATTGGAAAAAAGAGAAGGAAAATTGGAGTGAATACCTTATGTGTACTAAAGATTTCGGAGGCATAAGAATGCCCTACCCCAAACAGCCACAAAAGGAGTCAGCACTGGGGAGTGGGTGGAGGGGGGGGGGGGTTATGGGTCCCGCAGTTAAGGGGTAGATGAACTCATACTAGCAAGTAAACAGAAACCTTGCTTAAAACATTATAAGTTCATATATTTACTCCTAAATCAAAACAATCAACCAAAGAATCAAAATAAACATTTAAAATGCACATAAACAATTAGAATTAAGCTAATAAAATAAAAGTTTATATTTTTTTATAACAAATTTTAGTTGGTTTTCTTGGCACAATATGGGCCGGAGCCCTACAAGTACTCGCAAGGTATAATATGAATCAGAAACACCATCATATTTTGAACAATTGTAACTCCCGCAGAACTGCAGGTTCAAAAGTGTAAACATAGTGCAGACAATCCAAAGTCACAGCAATTGCATAAAAATTTCAATAATACAGAGGCAGACAATTATATGATACGGAATGAAACAGCTAGTTGACATTAGTTAAAGGTGGGGGTCTGTCAAGGGTCTAATGAGGGGGTGAGGTCTATACCTCGGTATGTCGCCCAACGAGTCCATATTTTTCTATGCTTCTGGGGCCATCCAAGGGCCAGGAACACCACAACCTTGGCACCCATGCCCCTGTCCAGTTCAGCCATCCATTTACCCATAGTCGGAGGGAGGTTCCCTTCCACATCTGGGCTAAGTCACGATTTTGCAATGGTAAGAGCCTGAAAGAGAAGAGGTTGTTTATATTTGTACTGTGTAAAAGAAAAAGCCTTGGATCCAGTGGGAGGTCCCATGCAAGTATGTCGCTAAGACAAGAAGCCACCTTCATCCAGACTGTAAGTAAGAACGTACCTCATCCCTCTTGCATCTCAAACAGGTGGGGGATTGAATTACCCCCATTTTCCAAACGCGGGATCGATTGTAGTACGCTCTATGTATATACCTAAAGTGTATAAGGTGGTAGCGTGTAGATACCCCGATGACTGGCTATGGCTTTGACCCAGTCATCCTAAGTCAACTCTAGAATATCATTCTGCCATGCTCTCTTAGTTTTATCAAGGATTGTTTGTGTGGGCGTCATCAGTGTTTGGTAAATTTGCCTGATTTTATGGAGCCCCAGGTCACTCATCAGTTGGCGACTGTCTTGGGGATGGAATTCTGGTAGATTTTCCGGAGCACGAATCTGGGATCCCAATGCGTGACATAATTGAAGATATTTATTAAATTACGTCTTATGTAGGTGAAAGTCCCCTTGCAGCTTTCGGAAAGACTTTAATGTTGTGCCTTACATCATGATTCTCAACTTATATATCCCCACTAAGTCCCTTTGACTTGCCAAGCAGTCATGGTGCGTATGTATGTGCCTTGCCAGAGAGGTGTTATATGAGTCAAAGTCCCATGCCATCCCATTTATCTCTTCTTGTACCGCCAAAGCTCAATCCCGGTTCTGTTCGCATGGGGCACTGAGGTTCCTAGAGCTACATAGCAATTGGAGAAGGGGAACCCATTCCATTGCTTCATTCTCCAGCGCAAAGGCGGAGTCAGTGGGGGAAGTGTACCACCATTCATTTATAAGTAGCAGGTGAGATGCAGAGTAATAGGCATATACATCCGCCGCCGCGATTTCCCCACAGTACATGGATTGTGTGCTTGTGTGTAGTGCCACCCGCAATATAGAAGTATAATTTTATCAAATGTAATATTTATGTTTATACATAAAATAATAATGTGAGAAACATATTTAACTAATTGTCTTTATAATTTAATAAATTAATTTTGAAAAGAAAAATAACATAATAAACCTTACCCACCATACCAACACAACAAACTTTTTTTTAAAATCCAAATTAAAAATAAACATCAATTACTCCTGAAAAGATACATTACTATATCACATGTGAGTATGGGGAAAATAAAAATAAAGAAAGATTGCACATTATAAATATTTTAACATTCATTGGTTAATACAATTAGACGATTAACACTGTTTGTAGAAAAACGCTCATTTTCCACTCTATCCTCTTATAAACCCAGCAACCCATCAATAAACATACAGAAAAATACAATAAAATAACACACATATTGAAATATTTCTACAATTGCTTTGAAAATATGGAAATATTTTCACACTATATAGTTTTTTTTAGATAAATTATACTTTAATAAAAAAATAGACATTGTATACAAAAATAATAAAGTAATTGTTATAGTATACCTAAATATCTTCAATTATCATCAATTTCACTTGCTAAAAAAAAACAATATTCTCACTTGTGGTATTAAATCCCATGACATTTTCGACATCACAATAATATTTCCACATTTTTATTGCCCAACAATATTTTTGAGTCGAAACTAAATAGAAAAACCTTGAGAGCTTCTCCTAGGTAGTAGAAGGTTGTTAGAGTAAACAACCATAGCAAATCTGAGGACAAAATGGGGCCAGCAAAAAAAAAAAAACACTACATGTAAAAGGTAAGAGCAAAAATTTGATGAATGAGATGAAGATCTCTGTTTTATTTTGATATACTTTCGGTAAATGGAATAATCTGACATATGATACCATCATATGTTTTCCCAACAGAAATAATTAGGAGATTAAACTCAACTAAGGTGGATGGAAGGAGTAAATAGGATCTGGAGCCAGGAAGGGTAAATGAATGCAATAGCTTTTAACTGGAAATTAACTTGGAGTTAACGCTTCAGGTTCACTATTGTTGGTGCAGATACTCCCTAAAAATGCAGTGGAGAGGTTATAAAGTCCAATTATCCATTTTAACATATCTAAAAGATTGAGACTAATGAAATTAGAGGCAGTGACAATGTAACAGGAAGTTTCAATTTGATGAATGTTTGAAAACAAACTAGTAACGTTTTATGTAGGAATTATAAACAATCAAGCATAATTGATCATATTCTGATAATTATGAATTTGGCAGGAAATATGTATAATATATGTATAATATGTTGTGTAAAACTAGAACATTCGCACCCCAGGCTGTAATGGAATTAGAGTCCAGAGACCAAACATGCAAATGAAAAGAATCAGAGGGAATTTAGACTGCATCCTCCTCTTCAAAACTAGTATACAGGAAGCACTGTGGAGATTGATGTATATGTTGTGGTATGGTAGTAAATCTGCTACTTTACAAAATAACTGGGAGTGATCAAACATGTGGGCAAGGGAAAACATCATTCAAGACACTTAGGTAAGTTCACAAAGGCATTTATTACTATGTAAACTAGTCCTCCTGTAGGACTCCTCCAACTACTAATAATGGGCCCAATTAACTAACATAATCTGAGACAAAAACCTAACTTTACGACTTTTGATATTCACACAGGACATTCAGGAGTAGTAAAGTTAGGAATTCTAACTTTATTACTCCTAAAAAGTTAGAAATCCTTACTTTACTACTCCTAAATGCTCTTTGTGAATACCAAAAGTCATAAAGTTAGGATTTTGTCCCAGATTACTTTTGTGAATCGGGCACAGTGTCTTTGATCATGGGCTCATAGTATGGAACATAGAATAGTTTGAAAAATGATTTTATATGGGCATATAAGCTGCTAAAACGTGAAACATTTTTTAAGGGTTAGCTTAAAAAATATGGGGCCAATCCAATCCACGAAAACATTTATGAGTATAAGGTAGTGTGAGAGATGAATACACACCACAGGCTGGCTGCTGTTAATGACTCTATTCCTAGAGGACCAGGGTCTTGTCTTTGAGGACAGTAAGACTGGAATGAGAGTAACAGTGCCCACTCAGCAGAGATTAGTCATCTCGGAAGAGCTCATTAAAAGTAACATCCCCAATCTTCCTTTTGAAGAAGTAATTCAAAATAGGCACTTCACACCCTGACACCATTATTTCTTAAAGCCACAGTATTCCTTCTGTCAGTGCTCACTGCAGGAGTAATCTGCAGCACCGGTAAAGGGAATGTAACCTCATCTTCATATGGGAGCCATTAGTAGAAAGGCGAAGGCTTTTGCTGGTGGAAGAATTCTAGGACCATTGGGGTGAGAGACTATGGAAAAGTGAGCAGTAAACTGGGAGAGAAAGTGATGTAAAAGGTTCATTGGTGTTGGTGGAAAAGTTGTCAGGTTTGGTTTTGGGAGCTCTCCAGTTTCTGCCTAGTGCACTGGATAAGACTTACACATCACCATCACTTCCTCAGAACATTCCTTGACCCCTGCAAGACATCTGAAGAAAGAATACACATTTGACCACTAAAAAACCGAAGACCAAAGGACCCCTGCTGGAATTTAGGGATTGGAACTGCTCTCTGTGTGTCAAATGGGAGATACAGATAAGTATGTATGCCACTAGGTATGTTTCCATGACTTGTAATTAGAGTTGCCAACTCAGGCATTTTTCACCATCCTGACCATTGTTTTTCTATGGAGGTCGGCAAAACAATGTAACAACCCTACTTGTAATACAGTGTGTATCTAGGATGAGATTGCAGGGTCATACAACATTGATGAAGGGACAGTGATATCATTGTATAATGTAAATTACAGAATCCACTTGTATGTGCTTGGGTCATAGTTTGCTGTGACACGCACCTGGCTTTGTGACAGGGATGTGGTGTTGCCACACATCATGCTTGTCGCTCTGCCACACATAGTGAATGTTTTTTTGCTGATGTTTGCACTAATATGCACACGGGCATGGAGCTGTAAGAAATAAACATGTCAACATTGGTGATTCTTGGTTTGCTCTTGAAGTTGGCATTAGCCTAACACATCTTCTGCAAATGGGCATGATGACATTAAAAGGGAGCATGTGAATTACATACAGGGGGTGGAGTGTATTTCTTACCTGTCCTGGATTTGATGGAACAGACAGGCTGTGCTGCTATTTTGGATGCATTGCTCAGAGGGAAAACCTGTTAGTTTAATTTGCCTCACCACAAGGCACTATCTTTGCCAACTCCGTATTGATATATGAATCTTTCCTTCATGCCCTCTCATCCTCCCACTTTTTCTTGATGTCTTTGAGTTTCTGACCGTATATGTACTTTTGCCCCAGTGCATTGACTTGGTTGGTAATATCCAGCCATGTGGTAACTTTTTTGATTCCTCTGAGGCAGTGCGGAGATCAGCCATATAGATCCCTGTAGTGGTCAACTGCAAATTTGCAAAGTTGACTATAGATGTCTTCTTCTCAGTGAAGTTCCTATTGAGTAGGATATTCCTCAACTTGGAGGCAGTGCTCTGGCTTCATTATATAACATAGCAGAAGAAAAACAGGGCAGAGTCAAAGGAAGGACCTATATTAATATGCTACAACTAGTAGTTTTTGCCTCCTTGGTATAGTTGTGCTCAGGTGTTAGTATCTTCCCTATTATGTGACATTTGGATTTCTTTGAAGTGCAGATTTTCTAGTGGTGCTACTAGTGTTACATTGTTCTTTTGACATGTACATGACATGACTCCCTTACTGACGTTGATGGCATTGGGTGGGGATGCCTACACCTACACATACTACTGACTGTATTTTTACATAATTTTGTGAATGCATCCAAGTAGAGAAATAGGCACAATAGTGGGCATGCTTCTATGTGGGCGTAGTTCTCAGCTAGAAGATTTACCTTTTGTTGTGTTAACTCAAACCATTGTTATCACCTATAGCACGAAGCAACACTTGCCACAATATCCCGATTGGTCTCTAAAATATTCTGTCTTGAAAACCCAATGGAATTGGAGGAAAAGGGTAATGAAAAGTATCATATATAGGAGGGGAAACCTCATAGTAAGTTCATGAAATATATTATGACATACTGCCTCAGTAGTGGAACATTTCCACATTTTATAGATTTGTTCAGAAGTTAGTGGCATCGAACACACAGTTGAAAATAAATCAAATATAATCGAACATGATGAATCACCATCGCTAGCAGATTTTCCTCTGCAAGAATATATTGGTAAGTGTAGCATCCTTCCCAGACCAGTAGCATGCAAATGACTGTGCCACACACGGAGCTCTGTAGCGCACTGCTTTATACTTCAGAGTGTAACCATTAACTGATTGGCAATATGTTATTGATTCAGCGCTACACTTAATCAGGGATCAATACTCAATAACATACAAATGGCCATACACATTCACTCAAATCCCTGATGCGCTGGGGATCAAGTTTAAATAACAATGATCAATTCTTTGATTTACAGGTTCGTATCCAGCTGTCTACATACATACCTGAACCTGTATATCAACTCCCTTTCCTCTGGTCGATGGACCAATTAGATGAGAAGTTGATGGTAATAATAGTACTATCTATCTAGCTAAATATTCACAGACTCTCAGTTAGATTTATAAGGTTTATTGCAAATAATGGGTTAAATCAATGCTCATCACATACAGATTACAAAGCAAACAATGAAAATCTCGCATGATGGAGGGAAAAGATCATCAAATGCAAACAGTTTCATATTCATCAATGAATGATATGCATATGAAGGAGTGGATAGATGAAGAGATATAAGTTTCAGCAAAATAATCTGAAACAATATACATATGCAAGAGTGGATAGATGAAGAGACATAAGTTTCAGAGACACAAATACATTTGCAAATGATTATGCAAAGTACGAATCATGCAGATATACTAACCTAAAGGATCAGAGAAATATTACCCCCCTGGCCAAGGAGATAGTGGGGGCTGCCTGAAATAGAGACAGGGAACAAAGGTTTCAGGAATACAGGAGCGGGACAGGGACAGGATCCGCTAGGTCTCTCTGCAAACTGACCGACAGTGATGAATCTCTCATCTATCTCTCTCTCTCCAGATGACCCACAGACCTCTCTCCAATGAGCCAACTTTTAAACCACACCCCCAAAGGCACCCCACTTATACCCTAAAACCTACATGTACAACCCACAACAGTTGAAACAATTCATAACATTTGGCTGTGATTGTTTGGGAGGTGGTCTATCATACCACCATTATCACATTCAAATTTCTACAGTCTTTGGTTTATTCAACGTTATCATAATGTAATTCACAACCAGTGAATGCAAGAACATTTACATGTAACATTTTATCATTTCACATGAGGTTTCCTGCTACGTCAGAGGAAGAAGTCTTGGGTCCGATGGCTAGTTTCTCCTCTTGGCAGACAAACAATATTCTTCGCAGCGTCAGTTTTTCTGTCTATTGATCGTGTTATTCATGCTTTCTCCAGCCCCTCATCTATCATGTCAATTTTAAGAAAATGCAGGCCAATTTCAGCTCACTATGATGAAATAAGAATAAGCCTTTATTAATTACATAGAAATGCACTTTTCACTGTTTACCACCCACTTGTGCACTATCACATGTTAATATTTTTCCTAGCAAAGCTTTAAACAAAAGCGGCATTATTTATTATTATTTTTAAAGCAAGATACAAGATGCTAACTGCGGCGTCGTCCTGCATTATTTTTGCTTCTTTTGAAGAGCAATGTAAAACGCAGCCTAGTTCTTTCATGCAATAGCTCCTATTAGTGCACGCATGCGCAAAGCGGTTTCCCGTGTATTCCATGTGATTTGCACATTAGTTTTTAACTGCACACTGTTAGTATTATGGGGGTGTCAATTCGAGCAGGTTTCTTTTTGCAAAAAACTTGCTCCATCCTTACCAACTTTATTTACCCACACCTACACTGCAGTCATCCCTAAAGAGTCCATATATATATATATATATATATATATATATATATATATATATATATATATATATATATATATATATATATATATATATAGATATAGATATATATATATATATATATGTTTCCAAAAGTTCGCCCAGATATGAAGCCGCACTCCGTGGTTAGGTAAGGTCACAACCTTTATTTCAGAAACAGGCTGCTTCACAATCCTTAATTTTGTCCCTTCGTCTGACGCGTTTCAGTGATTCCTTCCCTTTCTTCAGAGACCAACACGAGCAGCCTACATTGCGTGCGCCTGTACTGTCCTCTGCACACAAATGCAATACAAGTTGGCCTCAGGTGTGCCATTTTAATTGATTTACTTGCGCAATGTGTTGTGGGACATGCAGTTTTTCATTCTTGCACATTTTGACCCTCCAGTGGGTTAGTTGCTCATTCTTTTAAAGGGACCAATGCAAATTAAAATGCCTTATTCTTATATGCTGTGATGTATACCATGTGACTTGTAGACATAAACAACATACTATAAAGTGGACATGGCTCCATGAATGGACATTTGAAAGAATCCCTTACATTCAAATTTGTTTTGTAATTGTTCCACCATTAAAACACATCTATTTCTGATTGAATTCATTAAAACGAGTGTATACCTGCATAAATTTATTAATAATTGTAAGTTTTGACAAGCTAGGTAAATACAGTACTTGACGATCTAAAACATACGTTAGCAGCCTAATATAAAGTGCGAGATATCACATTTTGTAAACAATTGTGCAATGTGCAAATAGTATAACATGTGTTAAAAGTAATATTTTAAATACTTAAAAACCACACTGAAATATTATAATTCCTAAAAACCATTCTTTCCATTAATGGAATGGGCAAAATGTCGCAATGTAAACAAGTCAATTAATGCGATGTCTGTTAATTGATCCAAGTACTGTCATAAATAAATCAACTGACATAATTGTTGTTGGGGACATCTAAATTAGATGGCAGCCCCATAGTGCTGTAGGGCCCAAAAAACCTAAGCTTGAGAGAGTAGATAAATAGAGTGGAACAAATGATGGTATAAGGGAAAACCAACAAAAACTGCCATGAAAAAATTAAATGTGCCCATACAGCTGGATTTAATAAACCAGATCTGTATCTCCCCGTGTTATTATAAAAAGTGCTCATAAAAGGGTAATTTTCCAAAAGAATAAGATAAATGTGATAATTCATTACAATTTGTATTGTTACATAATAGTACTAAATCGGGTGAGGAAGGTTCAGAACTAAGGAATAATAATTTTTGAGTGTCCACCCAAAGTGATCCAACAAAGGTTAGCATCCCCTCATTTTACGTAGAGCCCTTCAAAAAATGGGAAAGGTCTTCTGTCGTGTTCAGTCCATTAGGAACCTTACTGTCTAGTTCTAATATCATTTTAGATTCCAGTTGTCATAGCATTTTGTCCCTGTCTCGCCCTCTACGAGGTTTAGGTACAGAGGTGAGCACAAAATAGGTGAGACACTGTAGGTTATTGTTGTGTGTGCTTTTAAAGTGTCTCACGACAGGGTATGAACTGTCATTGTTGACAATTGCACGAAGATGCTGCAATATTCTGGCATGCACCTGTAGCCTGGTGCTGCCAACATATCTCAGGCCACAGGTGCACCCCAGAACATATACAGCATACTCCGTCTTGCAACTGTAGTTTTCTTTAATGGACAATGGAACGTCACTGAAGGGGGTGCTATAGTGGGTGGTATTTATGCCAAATTTACATGCCCTGCAACTTGAGCATTTGTAAAACCCCGGCCGGGGTTTGAATCAAGATGTACTTTTAGGTAATTCAGGAAAAGGGTTTGACACCAATGTCCTCATAGAGGGACCTCTGCGAAATGTAACAATAGGATTACTGGGGATTTGGGATGACAGAACTCCGTCTGTCATAAGAATAGGCCAACTCTTGGTCAGGATAGCCCTTATTTTTCTTTCCTGACAACTGAATGATGTGATAAACCTGATGTTGCAGTTGGCTGGATCTGTACTCACATTCTTGGTGTAAAATTTGGGCAAGAACAGTGACTCTCTTTGGTTCTTTGCTTAGTTTTGTTAATCCCCATATTGAGTATTTTATCACTATACCCTCTGGCCTTGAATCTAGTCACTACATCAGAGGTACATTTGCCAAATTCCTCTTCACTGTTGCACATTCGTTTAAGGCGAAGTAATTCGCCGTAAGGTATGTTATCTATGACATGACGTGGGTGGGCACTACTCGCATGAAGGGTCGAGTTCCCAGCTGTATCTTTTCTATGGAGGGTGGTTAACAGTTTATTGTTGTTTGGGGACACCCTAACATCTAGAAAGTCTACATAATCTTTACTGATGTTTGATGTAAACCTCAAATTTACTGAGTTGATGTTACTGCATGAGATGAAAGATCTGGCACTCTCTTCATCACCCTTCTAAATTAAAAACACGTTGTCAATATAACGAACCCATAATGCTACATGCTCCAAGAATGTTTGAATGTGCTCCCCCATGAGGACCCACCTCTCCCTCCAGCCTACGTGCAAGCACGCATAGCTGGGGGAAAAGCAGGCCCCCATGGCAACACCCCTCTTCTGTAGGTATACATCTTTGCCAAAGACGAAATAATTGTGATGGAGACACCATGTTACAAATTCTGGGTTCATTTTGTTGTGATTATAACAATGGAGAGGTCTTGTTCCCAAAAAATATTTTAGTGCTGTCAGACCTGCTTGATGTTCAATGCTCGTATAAAGAGCTTCTATGTCCAGAGTTATAAGTAGCAAATTTGTTGTCCATGGAATATCTTTGATTTTTTTCAAAAAGTCCCCAGTGTCTTTGGTGAAAGTAGGTAATTTGGTCACCAGCTCTTGCAGGAAATAGTCAATGAATTGCCCAAAATGTTCTGCCATGCTGCCTATGGCAGAAATTATCAGTCTGCCCGGAGTCGGTAACGTACCTTTGTGTATCTTTGGTATTAATAAAACCTGGGCATGATTGGTTGGTCAACATTTAGGAATTTAAATTCCTGCATCGATATGAGGCCCTCTCTTCTATACTTGTGGAGCATCTTTTTTAGTGAATCTCTGGCATGATCGTATTGTTTTATGTTAGAGATCTGGTAACAAGCGATATCTGAAAGTTGTCTGTTTGCCTCAGCATTGTGCTGTACTTGAGGCCAAATCATTATGTTTCCCCCTTTATCAGAGCTGCACACAATGTTCATATGGTAATTCTTAAGTTTTGAGTTGAAGGCCCAATATTGCATTTCATTATGGCTTTTGATTCTTTTCCGATGTTTCACCTGGTGATAAAGTTTTTTCAAATCAGATGTAACTACCTCATGAAAGGAATCGATGGAGTCTCTTGGCATGGTTGGCATGAAACAAGAAGTGGGTTTGAACGGGCTCATGCCCGCACCAGATTGCTCAATATCTGCTTCCACAAGTTCCTGTTGTGTGGTCAGGTTACAATCCAACTGGCTGTTGTCATTACCCATTTTTTGCAATATATATATATGGACTCTTTAGGAATGACGGCAGTGTTGGCAAAACGCGTAAGGAAGACTTGATAAGGTCAGAGTGGGAAAGCTACTGTTGAATAAAGTTCATGTTCAACAGAACTCCTGGGAGTAGTGTCCTTAAGCTCTGGGCACCTGGGCAGGAGTTTTAAATCTGGTTTTCTGCCCTTCAAACTCCAAATCAAGGTGAATTTTTAGCAAAGACAGAGCATGAAAATGTACAACGTATGGAAACACAGCTGGTACGTTCAACACATTTCCTTATAATTATCCAAAATAGGAATAAAATCAACTCGGTTTATAGTTGCATCATTGTGTAAATGGGTTTTGATGTCACCTGCTTATATGTGCAAAGTGAATGACACGAGATTCAATGCTTTGAAGGTAGATGTCACTAAAGCAGTGATCAGTCTGCATAGAGCATGAAGCAATGTAGCCCTTCTTAGAGAGGCAATACAATCAGAAAACTAACATGTTCAGAAAGAGAAATCTTAGACCTAGGTAAATCTCAAACTCAAAGATATAAACATTGTATGCCCCTTGCAGTCTTCTTTGGAGCAACAATGCCCATGAAAATTAACCTCGGAACCTTGGGGGCCCTCTGAGATAATGACTGAGTTTAATACTGCTGCCGGTAGTAGAATGAAGCTCCCACACAAACAAAACAACATGTGTTTGGTTTATCTTCTCTAGTAAACTACGTATGGAAGTTGATACACTAAAGAGCACTTTCTTTTGCTACAGCATCACCATCTAAATACATGCAGCCTGATTCATGAAAGGTAATTGCGCTCGCAAAGGGCCAGATTCTGAGAATCTGGCCCTTTGTGAGTGCAATTTTTGCATTTGGGATTCATCATCCCAAATGCAAAATTCGCTGTTTCAGAACTCGCAAATTTGCGAGGAATAGAATTTGAGGAATCTCTATTAGAGATTCCTTAAATGCTATTCTTGAAACAATTAAAAATTGCGATTTCGCAATTTTGGGCCGCTATTTACCGCGAGGTCAAACCTCGTGGTAAATAGCGAAAACTTAGAAAAATGCTTTTAAAAGCATTTTTCTAAGTTGCATGTTACACACACACATGTCTTTTGGACATGTGTGTAACATCTGTGTAATGTGACATTTCAGGGGTGTTACAGGGTGTCCTTTGGACACCCCTGCACCCTTGAAATTGCAATCTCATTTGCGATTAGCTAATTGCTAATCGCAAATAAGGATTGACTCCCCATGCATTCCTATGGGCCTTTAGGCCCATAGGAATGCATGGGGAGTTATTCCTTATTTGCGATTAGCAATTAGCTAATCGCAAATAAGGAATCTGTAGGAATCGCAAAAAATATTGCGATTCCTACATGAATCCCGTTTTGCGAGTCTGGAATAGCGATTCCTTATGATTCGCTATTTCAGACTCGCAAAACTTCACAATGATGAATCTGGCCGATAGTATCTAAAAGAATAAGTATAGTACTCTGCTGGATGAATCAACGTCATCAAACTAAACATCACCCAGTCCTCTCTGAGGGCCCACTGACTTCTCCAGTCACCTCTGATGGCCTCACGGCTCCTACAGAAGACCAGAATCCCCTTTAAATGGAACCTCCTGTTCCAATGCTCATTGGGTTCTGCGCCACCACATTCCACGGCAAGATGAAACACTACCGTCCACACGTATTTGGTGGGCACTGTTCCATCCAAAATACTAGTGATACGACACCAAGGGGGAATACATGGACCATGAGAGACAGACCCAAAGTAATGACCAGGGCCGGCTTTAGGGCAGTGCGACCGGTGCAGCCGCACTGGGCAATGGCCTGTGGAGGGGTCGCTGACCTCAGGGGTGGCACTGTGTTTAGCAATAACGTATTATTGGAGGGATGAGGGGCTCTTTTTGCCCTGTGGCAGTGAGAGAATCTGAGGAGTCGGTCCTGGTAATGGGGGCACCAAAAATGATTGTCGCACGGGGCACCACCAGCGCTAAAGCCGGCTCTGGTAATGACTATTGTTCTACTCTCTATGCCCAATGTAACTCCTTAAGGCATCTCCCCTCCCATTTGTGGCCATGGCATCTGCAGAGCATTATTATGAGATTCGCATAAAGCCCGTCGTTATAACTAAGAGCAGAATAAAGAATGCAGTGTCAGTCTAAAGATTAGAGCGGCTGCATTGTGAAGTAATATAAAGTAACGTAATGCTGTTATTAGTGCAAGAAGTGATGATCACTGTAAAAATGAGCTGCTTCCCTACATCATTGAAACCAGAAGGATTTTCTGCTCTAGCGCCAAGAAGCCTTTAATGGGTCCGTCTGCAAAAATATTAACACACATATACATTGCTTAACGCTGTCTGAAGAAGTCTAATGTTCAATTTTCAGTAATTCTATTCTGGCAAACAATTTCAATTCAACTTAGCTTTCATTTTTTTCAAAATCATAACAATCAAATTTGCATAGGAATATTGATGCATTTGTTGACATCATTTCAGCCTCTCAGTTTGAATCTCTTTGTCGATATGGCCATTTTTCTCAATTTCTTATTTTCAATAAGCCACTAAGCAGTCAGCGATTTCAATAATAAACGGAATTATTGTAACGCACAGCAAGCTTTGACATGCTTTCATTGTTATGCCACAAAGACGGAACCTCATTGTCTGCACGTTGGTGCGAGATCATAAACTTAAAAGAAATGCCCATTCACCTTTGGAATACGCCACACAGTAGGCTACTAATGTCGTCATTTCCAACAACTGTTATCTTGGTATGGGATGTTACTTTCACTATTAGTCAGTGTTCTTACTGCTATTGTGGGTTTCTGAACATTTCATACAAACTAATGGGTTGCATTGTAATGCCAGGATTGCAGTTTTTCGCTGTCTGCTGAATGGAAAAAGCAGCTTGTAAAGTTATTAAACCAATGAGCACCTCCCTGGACTAGGTGGCATAATGCCTTGTGTTGTGTGAGAAAGATTTGGGGCCAGATTCATCAAGGGCTTTCATTGCCTCAATGTCATGTTAGGTGACGCAATGACAAAGCAAATCCTTAAGTGAGATGTACTATGCCACGCACATCCACCTTACATGCAACTCTGCGTTGGAAAGGGTACCATGGAGTGATCGTGGGGGCTCCCACTATAGTGCACAAGGGCGATGCAAAACTTTGATAAATATGGGTCAAAATGTTGCCAATTGGGCTAAGATCTCCGCTTGCCTAAAAAAATGACCTTTTTTTATTTAATCTGGGCCCCATGTCACTTGCTCTAATGCCCTTGAAGCAAGGTTGTATAAAAGCTGCAAAAAACATTATCTGCTAGATTCATCAAAGACCCGTTTTGCGAGTCTTTAATAGCGATTCATAAGGAATCGCTATTAAGGACTTGCAAAACGGGATTCATGTAGGAATTGCAAAAAATATTGCGATTCCTACATCTTTTTTATTTGCGATTAGAAAATTGCTAATCGCAAATAAGGAATAACTCCCCATTCATTCCCATGGGCCTAAAGGCCCATAGGAATGAATGGGGAGTATACCTTATTTGCGATTAGCAATTAGCTAATCGCAAATAAGATAGCGATTTCAAGGGTGCCAGGAGTCACCCTGTAGCACCCCTGAAATGCAAATTTACACAGGTGTTGCGCACACACATGTCCAAAGGACATGTGTGTGTGTAACATGCAACAGAGAAAAATGCACTAAAGTGCTTTTTTCTAATTTTTCGCTATTTACCACGAAGTCAGACTTCGTGGTAAATAGCGGCCAAATATTGCGAATTCGCAATTTCAAATTGGTTAATGAATTGCATTTAAGGAATCTCTGATAGAGATTCCTTAAATCCAATTCTCGCAAATATGCGATTTCGCAAATAGCGATTTTTGCATTTGGGATGATGAATCCCAAATGCAAAAATTGCACTTGCAAAGGGCCAGATTCTCAGAATCTGGCCCTTTGCGAGCGCAATTTAGCTTCATGAATCGGGCTGTATATTGGGTATTAGTGACAAATGAGAATTGGCTTCTCTCTAAGGTGTTCTAAAAAATAAATGCTGACTGCCATTGATCTCTCCGTGCCTAAAAAAAATGACCTAGAGCCATGTCGTCTGGTCCTCGTGTAAAGTGCTCCAATGTCCATGGAGCACGTCTGCGTTATATAAAAGCTCCCAAAAAATGTGTGGGGTATTAATAACAAATGAGCATCGACTTCATATACAGTACGCCAAACGGCACACTATCCTTCTACTGCACCTGAAAAATGCACCCACGTATGTCTGCCATGACATACCCTCTCTTTAAGGTGTTTTCAAAAATACATGCTGACTGCCAGCGCCAGCGTTTGAGAATTAAGGTGATATCAGTAAACTCAACGGGTCTCTGATAATAACTTGAATTTAAATACAACTGGACAGTGACGTGTCCTGTATTCCAATGTTCCTGAGGAAAAGTCGTCACATGAAACGTTTTTTTTGAAGGTTAGTAATGCAAGAGCGATTTGTCAACAATGCCACAGCATCAGCAAGTTTTATATTAAAAAAATGACATGATGATCAATAGCGCTTACATCAAGCGCAAACATATTGCGCATCTAAACAAAAATGTATGACACATTGTTTTTATCATTGAAGTTTATTTATGACAGCTCTGAAATAACCCATAGACACCACGGGCTCGAAGGAGAACAGCTCGACTGCCACTTTCTAATAAAAGCCCCTTATTAAATCTGTTCTGGGATCCAACCCAGATTTGCATTTTTCATCGAATAGTACAGAAAGTACAGCATGGTCAGACACACCGCAAAAACAGGTAATAGCAAAATAACTGGGAAAACAATCTGTGACGTTATTTTTTGCTATTGACTTTCTTTCACTCTTTTACCCTCCCCTTCTGCTCTGTATAATGTGATTTAGTATCACAGTTTTCTATTTTTCGTTCTCGGGAGACCTAGGAAGGAAAGTCTCTTCGAAGCGAGGCGTCCATGTCTTCACTCACCTTGCCAAAGACAGGTAAAGCCTACACTTCAAGGGCACCTGGTTAATTTAAATCCTGACATCTAAGGATTCCCCACCACCCCTGTGCAGAACCCTTTTTTGACATTTGAGGCAGGTTGTGCATAAGCCTTTTTAAAAAAATTCTGTTAAAAATACCCAGGCCAAAAATGCATCCGTTACTTTCCTTATGTGAGAAATTTAAAAAGTACTAAGGGTTTGTTAGTTTCCCTGGAAGCGCCATGATGAAGTATCCAAAATGTGGTACAATGTTGTTGCTGTGCCAAAACCCACCTCTTCTCAGTTTTCAGAAACAGGAAGTGTGAAAAAATCATTTTATTCAACCGTTATTTCAAGTGGTCAATAGATCCTATTTTTGAGGTTCACAGCTATTTGCAAATAGTGGGATAAAGAGGGTTAAAACACATGGAGGAATCCAGAAGACTATACGTTTGTCCACAACTGGACATAACTCTGAAATATTTCAAGGGTCATGTGGGTACATCGCTCAAGGTTTTCCCAAATAATCTAGGGCCCAATGTAGGTAATTTCAATTTACCGATTCTTAAATACCGAATTTTACCGATTTGGTATTTAGGAATCGGTAAATATGATGTAGGTAAAAAATCGGTAACATTTACCGATTCTATAATATTCCTTATTGCAGATACGGTAATAACGATTTGGTAATAAGGAATACCTTCCCATTCATTCCAATGGGCCTGGAGGCCAATAGGAATGAAACGGAAGCCATTCACTATTACCGATTCAGTATTACCGAATTGGTAATAACGGAAGCATATTCAAGGGTGGTAGGGTGTCACATTGACACCCTGTTGCACCCCTGAATTGTGCATGTGTGCACATGTGGCGCATATACATGCCCTAAGGGCATGTATGTCTGCCACATGGCACTTTGAAGAAAGCAGATAATTGCGTTTTAATAGGTATACTGTATTTACCACCAACTTGTAGTTGGTGGTAAATAACAAATTCTTAAAGCAAAAATGCACTCACTTAAGTGCTACCAACATAGGTTTTAAGGATTCAGTAATTTACCAATTCTTTAAAATAAGGAATCAGTATCGCTAAATTACTGAATCCTCATTTACAGCCTCCTACATTGGGAAGGGCTAAATACTGGTCGGTAACAGGAAATTCACAGTTTTTCTGACGTTACCGACCGGTATTTAGCTACCTACATCTGGCTCCTAGTTGTTGAAATAATACATTGATGAGAATAATAGGTAAAACAGAGAAATAGGTGCCCAACTTTTCAGTTGTAAGTTTTTTCTATGAAAGCTGATGTGAAAAATGAATAAATAATTATATTTGTTAGACTCTTTAGTCAAGTGGGAATATATTGCTCTTTGGTTGCACAGACACCTGCGATAACCAGAGCTATTAATAGAACTGTAACTAAACAATTACTTTTCATAGTGCTTGTATCATACATCACTTCATATGGACATATCTAATCATTGAAAAATGGTTATGGTTGAAAGAAATGCATTTTTGAAATGTGCCAAGGAATCTAAGTTTAGGAATAGGGCTTATTTGAACCATCCTGTAATGCAGAACTAACTAATAGTTATAGGTGATTCTGAGGGTGTTTTTTCAAAATGAGTTTTTGTCCATACTGAAATGACAAGGATTACTGGAAGTAAAAAATATAAAGAAACTCATCTGATAATTAAAAATGACTACGATCCTCCCTTTCTCCTGATATAAATGGTACCCCAAATGAGACTATCATATGGGCATAAAAAGGCCTAGTAGAAGCATTTTGAAAATTGAAATAATAATTCCTTGCTGTTAGCACAAGGCACCTTAGCTTTGCCAGTGAAAGATTTAATGCACCTTTCACGTTTTAGCTGATAGCACAAGCCACTTTAGTATTGATTCTGTTGTACTAGAAGTGGAGTGGTGTGGCTCACTGGTTAGAGTGGAGTGGTGTGGCTCACTGGTTAGAGGCGGCAGACCCGGAAGCAGGAGTCAGCCCGGGACCAGGTTTCAATTCCCGACGCGGCAGGGTCGTGGACCAGGGTCAGCAGACTCGATAATTCTCACCTCGGTGCCTACTCTAACCAGGGGTCCCACTCGGCAACTCTGGACATTAGCTTGCCTAATCTCCACAACGGCCCCATCAACGCCGGGGATGCCTGGCTCCACCTTGGGGACACCCAGCAGGGACCATCCCACAGGGAAAGCCAGGACGGGTTCCCCAGCGGTATACCGTGCCAGGATACTCCGGTAGTAGTTGTTCACGTTACAAAACAGCATATAACATAACATACTAGTGTATTTTAGTTTTAGACATTTGTGATACTGTTCTTTTGCTCTGTTGCTTACTGCCATTGTATATTTGCTGCTAGCTTATTGCACTTAATGCACTGTTCACTTTTTTGCCATTGAACATTTGCTGCTAGCCTATTGCACTTAATGTACTGTTCACTTTTTTTGATGATAGCAGAAGTCACTTTAGCATCGATTTTGCAATATGACAGTTATAGATATTTTGTAAAATGTTCTTTTTCTTTTTTTGTTTTATTTACCTACTGTAACTGTTATGGAACATTTGCTGCTAGCATATTGCACTTTAGCTTCTGCTTTGTATGCACATTGCATTTTATTTTTGAACCTGTAGACTGCTACCAAACCTGTGAAAATATTGGCAGCACTATAATCCCTAACTGAACAATGTTAATCAACTATGGACAATTTTTATTTCTGCACTGTATCCCTGTATGTTCAATTACTCATTGGATTTGATTTGTATTTGTTTCTTTCTTTTTGTAATTGTTTTAATTAATCGACAAATAAAATACTACTACTACATTTTGAAAAGAGAAAATTAAGTTTGTAGAGATGGGGTTTTGTGGTGGTGGTGGTTGCTTTCTATGTCTGGGCCTGGTGTCTTTCCGCCACACAACCCCCACAAAAAACAAAAAAACTAAAAGCCAAGACATTTCTGAAAACTGGAGGTATGGGGAATTTCAGAGGGGCATAGCATGTGTGTATCCCACTGTGTATTCTTCACCAGAATCCCATGCTCTGTCAAACATTGGATGACATTACTGAAGCTTCTAACATTTACGTGAAGGAAAGTTACAGAATCTGTAGAGAATGACAATAGTGTTTCCATTTACACACGTGTCCATAAAAAAAGTACTCCATTTGTGTGGATGGGCCTATCACTCAGCACAGGAAAGGCTGAGAATTTCCCCATGGAAACTTCACTACTTTTCTATTTTGCACTTACATAGATATTTGTAGATATATGTAGCTTTGGTATGTTGACATTTAGTTTGGCAGAATCCAGGGAGATCTATCAACCCTGAACCATTCTGAAAGATAGACAGTAAAGAAAGTCCAGGGTTGAGTGTTAAGCACTGATCACACTATATTTCTTATGCAGAATACCTTACAAATGTCAAACTTTGTGTGCAATCATAGGCTTTCTGTAAGGAGATCTTCTGGAGTCTATAGGGAATAACAAGTCCTACCACCAAGCCTTTCCACACTTCTTTCAATAGAAATGCTCTCTCTTTTGTGAGGATGGGCCCATTATCATGGGGGGGAAATGCCAAAAACTGCAAACACAGAATGGTCAGTAACCCGTTTTAGCACATATACTTCAATTCGGATTTGGGTAGCTGCCTTATTTGTGCCTATGGGCTGGCTGAAACACAGGTAAACTGCAGTGAACCTTGCCCAAGGGCATCAGAACACTTTACACGAGCACTAGGTTACATTGCACATTTTTTAAGGCATGGTGAGATTATTTTATTTGCCCAGAAGCACTGAATGTCAAATTGATGGTGTATCGCAGCCCTGGTTACCTAGTTTTAAGGTCTGCAGTTCTGGTCATTATTCCTCATCTCTTTCAGGCTTTACAGCACATATTCGTACCCATAATGCACTGCAAACTTCAAAACTACTTCTAAAAATGCACATTTTTCTTTTCTAATTTGATGGGGGTGGCTGCAGTATTTGGGTTCAGGGTGAGGCAGCCTCCATGGAACCCTATACACTTGGGATGTTTCTAAAAACGACATACCCACCGGAATACCACATGTTGGGGCTTGCATGGACTCCAGCATGTTTTCTTACCCAGAATGATCAGCAAGCATCAAAACAATACCATTAAATTCCCAATGTTCTCTCTATTTCTAAGGGAGATGACTGCAGTACTTGAGTATCAGGGGAGCTGCCACGCAGATACCCAGGGGAATCTAGGGCGGTGAGTCTTGCATGAATCCCAGCAACTATCCAAGCTCTGCCTAGAAAAACCTAATTTCCTTTTTTTCATTTCCACAGAAGAAAAGTTGTAGTATTTGGGACTCAAGTTGGCTGACATAGAATCCCACAACACCAGAACATTTTATGAAGCTAGTTACCTAGAGAAATCCAGGGTGATGTGTTTTTCATCGATCTTTACATGTTTTCCTAATGTAAGTGTTCTGCAAATGTGAAAGTGTGGGTGAAAACAAAATCCTTATAGCAAAACTACTACCCAGGAAACCCTACCATGCCCTGAGTTGGTTGGAATCCTGAGTAGGACTCCGGGCTAAAATACTTCATCCAAACTTTGCGTGAAGTCAACATTGACTGCAGTATGAGTAGGCACTTTTAGGCTCAGAACATAGACATGTACATTCCAATAGGTGCTTATACATCTGATTTCCCCCCTCTTAATGGAGCATCGTTCTCTCGTTTTGACTATGTTGATAAAAGTTTGGAATTCTTCAACATCATAGGCTCCAACTTATCACTGAGGAACTCTATTTTGTTGTGTTGACATGTATAAGCTGAGCTAAGCTCTGTCTATTTCTTCATACTTTTATTTCACAGTCAGTCTTGACTAAGATAATGCAAGTGTGGGCAGGTGAGCACAGTGCAGCTTCTACAATGTGTGATAAAGCTAAAGAATGACCAAGGATGTCTATCAGTCCCATTCCTGACCCATTCTTTGGATACAGTGACCATAATTACTTTTAAACATTCAGTGGCATATGTATGAGAGGCTTGCACAGCCAGTGTGCCACTAAATTTGACCCAACGGCTGAGCAAGCAGTATTATATATCTACAGGCTGACGCATATGACCAAATGTGTCAGTTTCAGAACTCCTGCATCACAAAAAAAGCTTATCCAATACTGACTACACCGATCAGACAGGAAAATATGCAAGGTACGTGTTACCCCGTAAAATGAAACATAAAACCAACACAGCGATATTTATGATTTTTTCAATGTGTAACCATCGATGACAAGTGCTGCACAAAAGCTTGTAATGTGTTAAGATGAATTTTCATCATCAACCCAGGGGTAGGAAAGGATAAAGTGGCTGTGGCACATGAAGACAAGCTAGACAAAACAATTTGGAAATCCCAGCTACGCCATGGAGGTGGTCATTATACAGCCAGGAATTGCCAGGAGACCACCCCCACCACATAGGCAGCGCAAGAGAAGGGTGCGTGTTTTATGGCAGCAGATTTCCCTCTTTGACCTCTGGGAGGATGAGGTCTTCAGATTTTATACATGCAGGCGGGACTCCATCATGGAATTGCTGAATAAGATTTCACCTAGACTCCAGCCACCAACCTCCACAGGTCAAGCTGATGGCAGTCTGCCACTTGCTGGAATCTAGTTCCTTTCAGATCACAACAGCCGGAGTTGTAGGAATATTGCAGCCGTCATTTTATGCTTAGTTACCCTCTGTCCTGTATGCCATCATCTGCCTCATACTCCTCCAGTACCTCCTCTTCCCCAAAACCCAAACCCAGCAGCTGGAGGCCAAGCAAAGTTCATATGCCATTGCAGGATTTCCTCAGGTGCTAGGTGCCATGTATTGAACCCATGTGCCACTCCTTCCCTCTGCAGAAACCTCCTACCTTTACAGGAAATGGAAGAACACTTACTCAATCAACGTCCAGGCCACTGTGCTAGTAAAATACCCGGGAAGCGCGCATGATGCCCAAATCTTTGTTTCGTCCATCAATTGTTTGGGTAGCGCACATCTTCAGGGACAGCATCATCAACAAGTGCTTCCAGAATGGCTGATATTGGAATGGTCTACTTGTTGGTAAGGAAATCTAAAGTAAACAACAGACCACCGTAAATCTAGAAATTATTGATATATTAGCCCTCTCTGTGTCTGTTGATGGAGCTAGGGGCATAAGTGCGAGAGGTGTGCCTCAAACTTGCACCATGCATCATGGTACATGTGTAATACAAACCTCTAAGTCAAATATGTCAAGACACAGAAAAGCTACTATGTGTGGCTTTGAATGTTGTAAAAATGCGGAGTAATGCATTGCTGCTCAAAATACTGTGTTGCATCCCTGTGTGCAAGAGAGGAGTTCCATGGGTGTTTTGTGGGTGTTTCCATGCAACTCCCATGGTTTATGATGCATGCCACAGCAGGTAAGACTGGGAATGCAATAAATTAATATGCCTACCCAGGTGATGTGTAACAAGTATGAATACCTCAAGTCATCCAAGTTAATCATGCTTCCTACGTGTGCTGCATTCTGTGGCACACATACATAGATGACTATGCTTCTAAGTGCTCATTATGCGCAAGGAGGTGCCCCTTCCTGCACAGGCATTCCTGCATGCAACACAGGCACCCTTGTACAACAGAGCATGTGTGCCTGTATTTGTGCTAGGCAGCCCATTGTGTGCCACTGCAGGGTGAAAGAACAGGAATGCGCTGTATGGTCAAAATACTGAGCTCTGCTGCCCTTTCCCAGTAATGTGGTGCAGCATACATAGGTGATTTGCTGCGCTGCACTGTGCCACTTTCCCAGATATCTGGCTCTTGTGTCATGTGTGCATAGTGGGGACAACGTACTGTAATATGGACCTAAGGTTTTTCCATATTGACATTCCCTCACTAATCTGTAAATGACAGTAGCTACCGAACACCTGTGAGCAGTAATGTGTCATACCACTCTGTGTGAATGGACGGAACCACATCATCTGCATTGGTCAACCAATCACCTCAAAAGCATTGAGGTATGCCAGACAAGTCAATATGGGTTCCAAGGCTACCGCTACACAATAGAAAAGTGTGAGATGAGTGTCGCCTCAATGGCTTACCTACTCTCGGTATAAGTCAATGGTCCACAAAATCTATCGTGTGATGAGTAATACCATGATAATGAGTAAGTGTGTCACATATGGCAATATACTTGTATGTTGACCAAAGTATCAGAAGCAACAATGGAAGAAGTATTTTGAAAGACCATGTGTGGCATGTAATGTAAGTGTACACCCCAGATATCTGTAAATGTCAATACTGAGTAACAGTACAAACCAGACATATATCTCAGCCACAATGACTGTCTAGGTACAAACATACACATAGGTATCAAGCCACTTTGACATATGTAACCAATGTGATAGCTCACCAGCTTTGATGTGTAAAGTGCCCTAATGAGAAACTTATGAATCCAGTAATAAGAAACTCACAAAGTCTACCACAATGCTGTCAAACATGTCATACATCAGTAATGAACACAGAATACAAAACAACCTGGATAAGGCAGCACAGTGTACTCCAGGTACCAATTTCAACATTCACTTGCCACAGTCTGATGCATAGACGTACACAATCTCCTACAAGTTAGAGTCATACACATACATGTGCTACCCCAAAGCTGTCCAGGTCTGTACCAGACAGCCACTTATAACAACATCAGATGGCCCACACTGCAATACCTATGTGTCAATCCAAGTGCACCATGACAACCTGTCTGACAAAAAGCAATAGCTGAAGGCTGACAACAAATTGTACAACTATCCATGTTACATATTAGAAATGCAACACATGTACGCACCAAAATCAGATGATAAAGTAAGTGAACAATTCAAAAGCTATGTCAATATCATGTAAGCCATCAACAACATCAGAGGTTTCACAGGGACATATGTATGTAGGGATGATCAAATGGCAAAAAGTTGAATCAATAATCTGTCACTTAGTATATGCAGTGAGTGCATATAACTTAGAGTGGTCGAGAACTGCTCAAAATATCTATCACAGTAAGCCACTGCCCACACATGAATGTCAGTATGTATAAATGTTAAAAATATCAGGGCATGCACATCATTCGCTATTACACAGAGAACTGGAATTGACCAGTGTAAACCAATGGCCACATGTGTATGTTACACATATTGTCATATACTCTAGGACATGTGTATGATTTATTCAGTACACACAACACACATGAACACGAACGTTGCTGTTACAATGAGCATATTCAGTGATAGTTGTTTAATATTCTATTTTCAGCTGACCAAGGATATGGTCTGCAGCCAGGGATCATGACTCCAAATGCACATCCCTAGACTGAGCAGGAATGACAGTACAATCAGGCACTGGTCAAGATCTGCAATATCGTGGAACATGTTTGGTGTGCCGTAGTCCTGGTTCCGATGCCTGGACAAGTCAGGGATAAGATTGCTATACTCGCCTCCTATGGTGTGCTCGAATTTCCAGGTCATTCTCCACCACATCTGCTTATGTACAAATGTCCCAAGACATAAGGAGCAGTAACTAATGGAGGAGGAGGAGTAGGATAAGGAAGAGGATGTAGGAGAGATCCAACACACAATTGCTGCTGGTAGGCAGCAATGCAAACTCATTGTGAAGAATTTATTTTCTTATTATACTGTTGACTTGATGGACAAAATGTCAGAAAATAGCTGAAATATGCAACATTTAAATACATTTTTGAACTGATTCTTTGTGTTAGCGTTTAAGTCACAATCACTGTAAACATAAAATCACTCACATCTCCTCAACTAGAAGTACGCCTCAGCATGTAACAATCATGTTTTCAGACCGTCAAGCAACATGGGGCAATGGATCGCATTAATTAACCCATCTATACAGAAATACAATGTGATGCAATGTACAGCATGTAATGAACAGTCCAGGCATGCCACATATCCACATCTAAATAGTACATTTCTGTGTTCAAGTTCTCGAGCAGAGGATTGCTGCGCAGCTAGCAGTCTTGCTGTCTTCTGCTGGAGAAAAATGTGTTTTGTTTGGTACTCATGCCCCAATATGTCCATACCTGAAACAAACCACCCAATGTAGTGGGTCTCACTAATGTGGTAGTATGCACATTGGCGGCACTTTGCAGCAGCAAATGTTGTTGCACATACCTTCACGGATCATGAGTGACAGTTCTCATGGACAAACGGCAAGTATGATGTGTACAAGATCAAATTGTGTTTGTACACAATGCATACATGCATGTCTGGGGATCCTCAAAACACTTCATATGTGAGTAAATTCCTGGCAATGTTGTAATGTATACCACTTCAGTCCAAAGTTGTCAAAATACACATTTCACAGGCATTGCACAGCAATGTGAAAAGACTCCAAGTCATGTTAACACAACAATAGATTGTACAATGGTTCTTTTGGGAGATAAGTCAATTTCTTTGTAAACCTCAATTGTAGGCAGTACTATCAAAGTATTTCACAAAATTATTTTAGAAATACTTTTTATCAACGGAAAATAATTTGTTTTTGGGAGAAAAATGAGAGAAGAACCATACACACCAAATTATTTGATTTTCTCCAAACTTTTCCTATTTTTTTGAAAATCTGACATAGATATATCTTTAGTCAGAATATAAATGGGTTGTCCAAAACACAATTAGCATAAGTATATCAATAACAGATACGTGCTCGAGTGAATGTTGACTGTCTGTTGATACACAAATACATAAAAACAACAATAGATCAGTCCAAGACTAAAAGTCAAATGTTTCAACAAGTACATATGTTTTCTCCTTTTATAATTGAAACTTGGTATGGACTGATAGGTGGCACAACGTCGACGTTTCGGCCCTATATAGTGGTGCTGGCTTTATCGCAACCGTGTCGGGTCTTCATCAGGACTAAAAAACAGGTGGACAACCTATGGAGGAATGAGGATTGCTTTTAGCTCTAGTGTGTGTGGGACATTCTTATACGAGAGAACTGACAGACACTGCCAAGCCTGGCCCGCTCACCTGTTGGTTTTGGAAGTTGCCTGCGTCTATCTTAGTCTAGGGAGGAGGGTGAGGATGTGTCAGCCGACACCATCCACGACCGGGGATTCAATCGTAGTATCTGTGGGTGAAACGTTATTATCACTACACTCGTCCTATTCAGTAGGTATCTAAAATACAATTTAATTGAGTGCGTATTCCTATTTTTACGTACCTTATGAAGTAAACGCTTTTAATTTCTCCTCCGGCTGGTGAAGAAATACGTAAGATTTGGTTAAGTGCCGCGGGTACGGTAGCCTGTATGGGTAATGGGTGAGAAAAGCTCGTATCAGATTTTCTCAAAGGTTCGTGAATGGTGTTTGTGACAACGGTTTATCACTAAGTGTCGGTTATATGAGGAGGTTATGGAGCCTTTGTTATCGCTAAAGTCTAAAGAGTGACAGCCCGTGGTGCATTAGGTTTAAACGACGTTGACTGTGCCTGCTATATGCAACATATGTGTGCCGGGTTATGTGAACTAAGGGATTAAACCAATGTGTGGGCAAGGCGCCCATTGCGAGGCTCTAATAGGTAATCGTGGCACCTGTGTAAAGAACGGATTTACAGGATTACGGTCATTGTTTAAAAGATTCGAACGTGATTTGTAAAGTTGTGATGGAATTCAGGTAGAGGCTTCATTGTGATTATATCCGTGCTTCTATACATGTGCGAGGGGTAATGTGTCAGGTTAACAACGATTCTTTAACTGTGCCGGTGATATTCATCGTGAACGAGTGAATTCTAACTACGTGTTTACTTAAGGAAACTAATCGTGAATTAGGTGTTGGTTAAAAGTTTAAAAACAGTTCTGCGTGTGGTTTGAGGAGGGTGAACGATATCAGGAACATACGCAGGGTGAACTTACTTAAGATTCGATCTGGGGACGTCTCTCTCCTTCATGATCTAGCAGTGGATGTTTGAAGTGCCTAGGGTGAGGTCCTATTTAAATACTATTTGGCGCAGTCTACGTGCTAGCGTGCACGTTCCGATCTATGGATGTAAAACCTGGATTTGGAATTCCTACGGAGCCAGTGTGTTAAAATGGCTCGTGCGTCCAAGGCTAATGTCAGGGATAACATTTAATCAAACCAAGATTTTGCTGTGCGAATACTTAACAGATCAGCATTAATTATTCATGTGTACAAAAGTTGGTTGCATAGTCTTAAAAGCAGTAAGACGAAAGTTTTGCCAGCCTAATGGTAACATACGAAGTTAACAAATTCTAGTGTCAGATCATATTAACATATTTTGTAAAATACATTTTCTTATAATGTACAACCGTTAAGACATGTGATGATTAAAAACAAATAACGCAAAATCAATTAAATTAAATTAAATTAAAAGGACAATGTTGGAATGCGTTAGAACATCATTATTTCATGTTGTAACTTGAATTCCTATATACCTGTCTGAGAGTATCCACTAAGGTATAGATGCCCCTTAGTGTCGTGTAAGTTCCGGTTATATACAGTCACCATATTGTTCAGCAAAATTTATAGTTTGCTCATTTGCAAGTATGTTTCTTCATGTTCATTTAATCCTTGTGAGACTGAGTTAAGGATATGGATCCACAGGCATTCTTTGTAGTTCAGAGAAGATGCCATGTTTCCTCCTCTCTGGTGCAATTCCACCTTTTCAATCACCCACCATTCCACTTCTTCATGGGTGTGGCCAGCCGTATTGTAGTGTTCCACCAATGGCGCCCCTTGAACTTTACAGCGTATTCTGCTTTGATGCTGCATGATCCTGTTTTTCACTCGTTGTGTAGTCTGTCCTACGTGTAGTTGGCATGGACATTTGATAGCATATATGAGGTTTTGGCTGTTGCAATTGGTGAATTTAGTCAGGGTATGTTGTTCTGACCTGCATGTAAAAGAACTTCCTGTTTTAGTGTATTTGCACACTTTACAGTTACCACATCTCTGGTGGCCTACAATTGGTTGGAGTTCCAATTGCGTTCTTATGTCAATGGGTTTTGGAGTTTCCAAGAAGGAAGATACCACATGTCTTTCACATTTTTGGCCCTCTTGAATGAACTCATGGGGACATCCGGCATTCCTATTTACAACAATAGAAGCAGATGACTTTGCACCAGGGTCTGGAGTATAAGCACATACGAAGTGCTGGAGTAAGTCACAGAGACAGAATGAAGGAAAACTCTATAGTCTTTGAAGACGTAGATACTCGGTCCTGCTTAGTACTATAGAAGGATTTGTGTGCACTACCCTGATATCAAGTACTTAGCCTAGTTCTTTCACTTGACTGAAGTTCAAAGAAGATCTTATGGATTTGACATAGGGAGTTTCAGGGAATCCTGAGTACCATTGCAGCAGGGAGAGATGATGCAGATGTCAAGGGAGCTGGAGCCACGGGAACCACTGGTTCACTTTGGCTTGAAGGAGACTGGATCGCTTCTCGTTTCCAGCAGGATTCTTTAGGTAAGTGTGAAGGGTGAAACTTGTTCTGCAGGGGGTGAGGTCAAGCCACGAATCAGGGTTGGGTGTGGGTTATATACCCTCTAGAAGGCTCAACGGATGTAGCTATATCACATGTGGCACATGGGGCACATGGCCATCTGGAAGAATCTCGAACCCTTGAAGAAAACACATGTTAGTACACTCGCTTTAAACTTACAGGAAGGGCAGGTGCAACTAGACAATTGGACCCAAATATCAGGAAACAAATGTATTGTTTTTACTCGATTGCACATGATGGAAAATAACACCAAGGCCTTAGTAACAATGGGACCAAGGCTTGCCATTGGCTCACAGAATTCTGGGGCAGCTTGCAGGGACTCAAGCGCAATCAAATTAAAGTTTCTGTTGGACACCTGCAAATATTCAAGCACAAAGGAATCACAGATTTTGAGGAACATCAGTCATGGGATCATAGTGTGCCATAGGGCACCACTGGGGTAGTACAACATGAATCCTGCGCACTAGACCAATATGCAGGTGGCACAGGAAGGGATTGTGACAGAGAGGGTGAGGAGAGGGTCTTGATAGCCTCCTCTCACAAGGAGTGACCTACAGAGCATGATTTGTCTGGGTGAGAGGCAAAAATGGAACAAACCAGGTGATAGGCTTGAACATTGCTGGCTGGTTCCCTATACTGGTCGACAGGACCATACGCTTTCCCAGCAATCAATTTAAACAAGCATCCATTCTCATGCTTAGAATCAAGGATTCTCTGAACCTCGAATTCCAAATGATCATCCAGTTTTCTAGGTGAAGGAAGGGAAACAGGATGGGTCTGGGCACTATAGGGCATAAACAGAGACATATGAAGCACTGGCTGAATTAGTAAATCTTCTGGCAACTGTTATTTCACAGATGCTGGTTTAATGACCTGTTCACTAGAAAAGGGACCCATATATCCAGGCTGTAGCTTACTTGGTCCCTGTAATTGGAGGTATTTAGTGGACAGCCAAACATTCGCTCCATACCTATAGTCTGACTGCTGTTGTCAATGTCTGTTAGCATGTTTTACCATACTCAACTTAGCCTGATGTAAGTGTGATAACACCTGCTGTTGTGAATCAGCCAGATGTTTTATAAAGTCTCATATGATAGCTACATTTTCAGAATGCATTGCAAACATTTTCGGGTAACATACATGGATGCGTACCAGTTAAATAATAAAATGGTGAAATCCCACTGGCTGATTGCCGTGAGTTATTGTACGCAAATTTAGAAAAGTGTTACAAGGATTTCAAAACCCTTAGGAGTAAAGGCCAATAGATATCGCAGTGTCTGTTCCAAACTCTGGTTTACCCACTTCGTCTGTCCATCAGTTTGTGCATGTGTTGGGCCCGGGCCATTTTGGCCGGTTCACCCCGAAACTTTTTTTTGCTTTTTCCTAGCCTGTTTCTGTGACCTGGTGTTGGTGATTTTAGGCCTCTGCGCACTTTTTCACTGTGGTACAGTGTAAAGTGCTTGAGTTCTCTGTGTGTGTGGTGAGAGTGACCTGCCCTCCCATAGGAAAGAATGGGGAATATGTATGCCCATGGTAGTTCCTGATGTGTGGGGAGTGCAGGGTCGAGTTTGGTATGTGCGAACTCGTGAGATGGAATGCTGCGCAATGGTATACGCGGCATGATTGTGTCTAGGGTGGTAGTGCCACTTCTAGAAGTTTACAACAAGGGGTGGTGAGGGACAGAGTCTCTGAATTAAGCAGAAAGCTCTCACCCAGTCAAGAGATCAGGGCTAGATCCAACACCATTTTTTAGCTCACTGCACCATCCCAGTTTCAGAACCTGGCTGTATGCAAATTAGTCTGTTCCTGTCCCAGTGCATGATGGGAACAGGGCAAACCAAACTACAAAAGCCAATTCTTACACTGGGAAGGAAACAAGCTCCCGGGGACCGGTTTCTGGCATTACAGCCGTCTTCGGCCCGGTTTGCTTGAATCCTGATGGTGCAATGAGCAAGGGTCTCACATCTGAGAATACCCTTCCACGCTTAGGGTGGACAAAAATATTTACAACAAGGGGTGGTGAGGGACAGAGTCTCTGAATTAAGCAGAAAGCTCTCACCCAGTCAAGAGATCAGGGCTAGATCCAACACCGTTTTTTAGCTCACTGCACCATCCCAGTTTCAGAACCTGGCTGTATGCAAATTAGTCTGTTCCTGTCCCAGTGCATGATGGAACAGGGCAAACCAAACTACAAAAGCCAATTCTTACACTGGGAAGGAAACAAGCTCCCGGGGACCGGTTTCTGGCATTACAGCCGTCTTCGGCCCGGTTTGCTTGAATCCTGATGGTGCAATGAGCAAGGGTCTCACATCTGAGAATACCCTTCCACGCTTAGGGTGGACAAAAATATTTACAACAAGGGGTGGTGAGGGACAGAATCTCTGAATTAAGCAGAAAGCTCTCACCCAGTCAAGAGATCAGGGCTAGATCCAACACCGTTTTTTAGCTCACTGCACCATCCCAGTTTCAGAACCTGGCTGTATGCAAATTAGTCTGTTGGATAACGGTGATGGATCAAGCCCTGATCTTTGGACTGGGTAAGAGTGGTCTGCTTAATTCAGACACTCTGTTCATCACCACCCCCTTTTCTAAATCGTTTTTGGCCACTATAGGTGTGGCAGGGTATACTCAGACATGAGTCCCTTTCTCACTGCTCCATCAGGATTCAAGCAAGCCGGGCCGAAGACGGCTGAAATGCCAGAAACCGGTCCCCGGTAGCTTGTCTCCTTTCTGGTGAAGAATTTGCTTGGTAGTTTAGTCTGCCCTGTTCCCATGATGCACTGGGACAGGGACAGACTGATTTGCATATAGCCAGGTTCTGAGCTGGGATGGGGCAGTGAGATAAATAACGGTGATAGATCAAGCCCTGATCTTTGGACTGGGTAAGAGTGGTCTGCTTAATTCAGACACTCTGTTCATCACCACCCCCTTTTCTAAATCGTTTTTGGCCACTATAGGTGTGGCAGGGTATACTCATACATGAGTCCCTTTCTCACTGCTCCATCAGGATTCAAGCAAGCCGGGCCGAAGACGGCTGAAATGCCAGAAACCGGTCCCCGGTAGCTTGTCTCCTTTCTGGTGAAGAATTGGCTTGGTAGTTTAGTCTGCCCTGTTCCCATGATGCACTGGGCCAGGGACAGACTGATTTGCATATAGCCAGGTTCTGAGCTGGGATGGGGCAGTGAGATAAATAACGGTGATGGATCAAGCCCTGATCTTTGGACTGGGTAAGAGTGGTCTGCTTAATTCAGACACTCTGTTCATCACCACCCCCTTTTCTAAATCGTTTTTGGCCACTATAGGTGTGGCAGGGTATACTCAGACATGAGTCCCTTTCTCACTGCTCCATCAGGATTCAAGCAAGCCGGGCCGAAGACGGCTGAAATGCCAGAAACCGGTCCCCGGTAGCTTGTCTCCTTTCTGGTGAAGAATTGGCTTGGTAGTTTAGTCTGCCCTGTTCCCATGATGCACTGGGCCAGGGACAGACTGATTTGCATATAGCCAGGTTCTGAGCTGGGATGGGGCAGTGAGATAAATAACGGTGATGGATCAAGCCCTGATCTTTGGACTGGGTAAGAGTGGTCTGCTTAATTCAGACACTCTGTTCATCACCACCCCCTTTTCTAAATCGTTTTTGGCCACTACAGGTGTGGCAGGGTATACTCAGACATGAGTCCCTTTCTCACTGCTCCATCAGGATTCAAGCAAGCCGGGCCGAAGACGGCTGAAATGCCAGAAACCGGTCCCCGGTAGCTTGTCTCCTTTCTGGTGAAGAATTGGCTTGGTAGTTTAGTCTGCCCTGTTCCCATGATGCACTGGGCCAGGGACAGACTGATTTCCATATAGCCAGGTTCTGAGCTGGGATGGGGCAGTGAGATAAATAACGGTGATGGATCAAGCCCTGATCTTTGGACTGGGTAAGAGTGGTCTGCTTAATTCAGACACTCTGTTCATCACCACCCCCTTTTCTAAATCGTTTTTGGCCACTATAGGTGTGGCAGGGTATACTCAGACATGAGTCCCTTTCTCACTGCTCCATCAGGATTCAAGCAAGCCGGGCCGAAGACAGCTGAAATGCCAGAAACCGGTCCCCGGTAGCTTGTCTCCTTTCTGGTGAAGAATTGGCTTGGTAGTTTAGTCTGCCCTGTTCCCATGATGCACTGGGCCAGGGACAGACTGATTTGCATATAGCCAGGTTCTGACCTGGGATGGGGCAATGAGATAAATAACGGTGATGGATCAAGCCCTGATCTTTGAAATGGGTAAGAGTGGTCTGCTTAATTCAGACACTCTGTTCATCAACACCCCCTTTTCTAAAGCATAAATACTTTAGACATTGCCTCTAAGTTAAGCCTGACTGGTTTGTGCCATGATACCAGCGTGTTAGGCACAGGCTAATTTAGTGTCAAGGGTAGTGGTTGTTGTCAGAGTGGGGCTTCAACCCTCTCAACCAATAGTCCAATTTCTTACATTGGCCATCTTGAATATTGTAGTAGTTACTTTCTTTCAAAACTCACAAACTGAAAGTCAGGTCTAAGACAGAGGTAGGGATCTTGTATTAAGAGTTTTACAGGGTTTAAGATTCACATTTTCTCTGAATCCACATTTTATCATATGTGAAGCGGTGTAATAAATTTGGTGGAGGAAACTGAATTTTAGAATGTGACGTCTGCTAATTGATGAAAGTGCCGCAGTCAAGGCACACTAAAATGATGCTCGCCAAAATGACCAGATTCTGTGAGTTGGCATGAATGATCTAGATTCCATTTGTATCTGGAGGATGATATAGAGGTCAGGCAACTGAGCTGTATAGTTGAGCAAAAAGTCTTCTAGTGCTATTTCTCCCTAATAATATATCTAGGTCCTTAAACGTTTCTAATGGGAATGTGTAGAACACCCTATACATGCTTGTGGTAGTCGATAATACAGAAAGATGTCCAGGGCAGTATGATTAGCTTTCTCTTTGACCCTTTGCAAATACATGAATTGTCCCAGTGAAATAAATCTGCTTGTATATCAATACCTAAGAGTTGTAAACTGAGATAATGATTTTTTCTCTAGTGTTAGAGCTGACTGGGGATTTAACGAAAAGGGATGCATAATGTGTGTAAGTTGTTTAACTTCCCTAGTCCATCCAAAGAATTTGTTGTGCTTTTAACCATGTCAATATTTGTTTTGTAACTTGGAGATTTATCAATGTTTGTGATGAAACAGGAGATGCAGAATCTCATTTGATTGTCATATGTGGTAAGAAGGATTATAGCAGATACCGACAGTGCGCAAATTTTGCTTGAGCAAGTTCTATCATATTCTTAAAGTGTCAAAAAAATGTTTGGAAAAAGGAATGCAAGACAAGGAGTATGCAGTTCCTAAGTGGGAGTCGAGGTATGTCAAGAAGGGGGAGAGGGTTCTCCTGGTAAGAGAAATGGCACTCACACACCCCAAGGGGTGTCAGGCTTCATCATCGGGCAGCTCCTCATTGGGCTGGTGCTACAATGCCCAACAGGCCCCACTGGGGGGGGCTCTTTGCCGGAAGTCTCATCTTTTTGGTGATGTGAGTTGTGGGGTGCGGTTGGGTGTGTGATGGTAGAATCTCACTAGAAGGGAATGGAGGGTGTGTCAATAAAAATACCTAAGGAATCCAAAAGACTCTTTATTCAGTGGATTACTTTGTTATGATTAAAAAACAAAAAGCCAGGGAGATAGAAGGATATGATGAACCTGTCAAATCCTAGTTTATATGTTTGCAAAAAATGTAGGTCAACATGTTTCATGCCTAATATTGCCCGGAGGATCACAGCATTTCATCTGGACCAAAGAATCCTTATCGACTCATGTAGAGATGGTAGAGGCATGCATGTGGATAATACCATACCCTAAACCAGTGTAATGCATTCTGGGGGGACATAGAAAGCTAAAAAGCAACAGAGAAATTAAATAGACAAAACAAAGTCATCTGGCACAATTAAATATCAACCAGGGTACATAGAAGCTGTCAACCAGTGTATATATGAACTGGCTGGTCGCCACACAAAGTAGCTAAAAAACACAATTTGAGGCAATATTACACCCATGCAGATTGTCTTAACAATGGATGCAGTGGTGAATAAAAAGAAGACATATTTTCAGAAGATCACATATGGTACCCTGGTGCATGCTCACCTAGTAAAAGGCCAAAGTGAAGATTGATAAAGCTTGCCTAGTAACCCATGACTAGGATTTACCTAATTGTGGGTTTTAATAGCCCAAATCGAATGGGCCAGGATGGACACTCACTGGTGTACCGATTGTCCTGAGGGGTGAAATTGTAAGTTGGCATGTTTGTGTAATTTGTGTCTGGCGTGTGATTGGCTGAGGCTGGCTGGTGAGCCTGGCTCCAAGAGTCTAGGATGGTCTGCCCCGTTGGTGAATGGAGTGATTAGCATGCTGATGTGAGGGGAGGGGTGCACCTGGGCCTGAATAGGATTGGGCTTTCCCCACACAATGATGGCTCCACCCCCTGTGGTGCGTCTGATGTCCATAGTCTGGCCTGAGAAAGGAGTTCCCTATACCCAGTTGGAGCTGGTTCTCACACTGCCTGCACCCTGCTACACAAAGGATTTCTCTGTATAAAAAGGGTATGTGTCCCCTTACAAAATGTACTTGTTTCTGACTTGAATCCTGTCAGGGGCATGCTGCTGCTTGGGCCCAGGGCAAGCCTTGCCTCCCTGGGCCCTGTCCAGCACCTGGATACCTGATGGATTGCTGGAGGACTCTGCCTTAGTCCTAGGACCCTTTTGCCTTTCTTTGCAGCCTCCCAGGACCTGTTGTAGCTGGAAGCGCTTTATTGTACTTATAGCGCTGGAGAGTGCTTGATTCGGCCCCTAAGCGCATGGTAGCGATTCATTTCTCCCTTTATTTTGATTTACGAGTGCCCACCTCGATCTCTTTATTTACAAGGAAAGCCGGTGCCCATCCAGCATTTGCTGCTGTGCCTGCCGGGCCGCCGCTCTGCCTGCGACGACCCGGAAGTGGTTGGCCGGCCGGCCAATCCCAGCATGGCCTGACCACTAGTCCTGCCCCGCAGCCGGGAAGCAAGAAGTAAGGCGGCGGAAGGTGCGAGCGGGGCTCCGCTGCGAGAAGGAGAGCTCCGACGCGAAAGGAAAGCGGCTGGGAGTGCAGGCGGGGCTCCGGTGTTGAAGAAGAGCCCCGCGCTGCCTGGGAGAAGAGCCTGCAGTGTTCCCGCCCCTGTAGCACCAGCTAGGTCCCGGTGACTGCGGGGACAGGGTCTTTTTATTTAGAGCGGCCCCGGTTAACAGCAGGCCGCTCTGACGACCTGGGGCATTTGTATTTGCGAGCCTGAGAGGCTCTGAGGGGCATTTTAGTGATTCCGAGTCCCCGGAGGGGGACTCCAATGTTGGTGTTTTGAGCCCAGAGAGGCTCATAGGGGCACATCTATTTCTGAGAGCCCAGAGAGGCTCAAGAAGGCACCACAGTTGTTTCATCAGAGCCACATAGCTCTAAGGGGCCATATTTGTTTTAAACCCTTCCACGCTGATGACGAGCTGGGCTCGTCATGGCGTAGCCTCCTCGCACGCTGATGACGAGCCCAGCTTGTCACGTAGCATGCGATTTAGAAAATCTCAGCGCAGGAGCGGAATTCCGCTAGCACACATAAGGTTAAGGCTCCTGAGAGGCTCAAGGGCATGTTTGCCTTAAGGAGCTAGATGGCTCCCTCGCCCCCATTATTTCCCAGAGCCTGTGTGGCTCCAACATGTTGGCGCAGTGCTGTACCTAGGGCCAGTGAGGGCCCTGCCACAGTTTTACTGATGTCTCAGCTGCCCAGCAATTAGTGGGCAGCTGCACCGTTTAGGCGCAATATGAGTGAGTCCCTGTTTGGGACAGAGATGGCACAGTGGTGCCAGGCCTTCTACAGCTGTGCAGCACTTAGCGCCAGCTGCAATGTTTAGACCCTTGGGATTGTTCTCAGCTGCCCAGCAAGTAGTGGGCAGCTGCAACGTTAAGGTTTGCGCCGGTGGCGCACCCCTGACTGGCGCTGCATTGGCAGCGCGCCCTGACATTCGGGACACAGGGTTTTTGAGTCCCCTTGTTGGATGGGCAGTTGGAAAGGGGGCTGGTATGTGATTTCTGCGCAATATGATTTTGCTATGTTTATGATAGTAATTACTTAATGTGTTTGCGCTATGTGATTATGAGGTTATTTTACCTATGTAGGTTTATGCTAGTGAGAGTTTATTTCACTATGTGAGTTACGCCCCTAAATGTGAGTTATGCTTAGGGGGAGAGTCTAATGTGTTTAGACTAGTGAGAGATTGCCTACTGTAGTTTTTACTGGTTAGGCCCAAATGTGCTATGCCATTATGCCTGTGACACCTCTGAATGTGTTTTATGCATTATGTGTCTTACCTACACCTCTGAATGTTTTTATGCTTCATGTGTTTTTCTGCGCTGCACCTCTGAATGTGTTTTGATGCGTCATGTGCCTTGTTCCTACACCGCTGAATGTATGTTTATGCATCATGTGTTTCCTTCCCTTACACCTCTGAATGTTTTAGGCATCATGTGTTTCTCTGGCACCTCTGAATGTGTTTTGATGTGTCATGTGCCTTGTTCCGTACACCGCTGAATGTATGTTTATACATCATGTGTCTTTCCTACACCTCTGAATGTTCTATGCATCATGTGTGAAACTTCTGATTGTTCTATGATCTACAAAGTGCTATTTCTAACAGTATTTCTAGTTCTAAAAGTGTTGATTCTGACAGTGGCCCATGTGGCCCTGACCTGTAAATAATCCTTGTGAATATTGCCCAAGCCAGTTGGCACAATGCATATTGCGTGATTACTATCTGATATGTTTTGACTATACAAAAGTTATTTTTATATAATCTTGTGTGGAGCTCCTTTTGTGGTGTGCCTAGGATGTTGTTGCTGTTGTGTGCATGCGCAAATGCTTTACACATTGCCTCCGGGATGAGCCTGTCTGCTCGTGCCAAGCTACCAAGGGGGTGAGCAAGGGTTATCTTGGCGTGTGACTCCCTTGCCCTGACTAGAATGGTGGTTTCTGCCTGGCTTTGGCATCAGCCTTAGCCAACCAGAAATCCCAGTTCTAACATTATGATTGGCAAATAGAAGTTGAGCATCACTGTCCAATGATGTGCAAAGACTATGCCAAAATTGTGAAATGATTTGCAGGCCTCCACCAGAAATGATGATCAAGGGAAGTTCATGTACCTGCAAGATTTGTTGAAAAAACAGCAATTCGGGGGTCTTGGAACTGGGTATTTCTTTCAGTGCGATAAAATGTGCCATCTTCAAAAAAAGATCTACTACCACCCAAATGGTTGTATAGACATTGGAGCTGGGGAGGTCAGGTAATAATGTCCGTGCTGAAGGTTTGCCAAGAATGTGGGGGCACAGGCAATGTTAGTAAATAGCCTGATGGGATAGAATGCAGTGTCTTGCTTTGACAACATATTGGGAAGGTTTTAAAATAGTCATGCACACCCTTGGACAATACGAGCTCCCAAAACCATTGCTGAGAGTTTGCTGGGGTCCTATGGATTTCTGGATGCCCTGCCGATAGAGTGTCATAACACCAGGTTAAGACTTACTGCCTTCATTCTTTAATGGGGGACATGTAAGGTGGTGCCATGGTCAGTAAGCTCATTGAGCACATGGTTATCCTTTCCAGTCACACAAGAGTCCATTTTTTCTTGACTCATAAACTGCCTAACTCTATCCAAAAATGACTTTGAGTTGCAGAGCCCTAAGATGTACTTTGAGTTTACAATGTTCTGTGGTGTTTGTCCATGAGTATCCTGATTTGTATAACCCCATCTAGATAATAGATAATCCTTAATTTGTTGTGTGCCTGGTCGATAGGTGACAGTGAAATTAAATTCACTGAAAAATAATAGACATCTTACTTTTCTAGGGGTTAAAGCTTTTATAGAACTCGGAAATTGAAAATTCTTATGACCAGTGCATAGTGAGAAAATATACTGGGCCCCTAATAGGTATTGTCACCATTCTTGAAAGCATAATTTAGTGGTCAATAACTCTTGTTCGGCAAATGTGTAATTCTTCTCTGCTCTGCCTGCAATAATCTTTTTGTAAAAAGGGCAACTGGGTGCATGTGTCCTGTTGTGCTGTCCTGTTATGATAACCTATCTCCCACATTACCGGGGAGACATCTGTCTTCACATGGTAGGGCTGCCGGGGTTCTGGATGTCTGTTTACTTGGGACATGGTGAATCTTTTCTTCTATAAACAAAAGGCATCATCTGCCTCCTGGGACCACTCAAATGGTACCTTCTTTCTATCCAATTTGGCAGAAAGAGAATGTTCTGTCTCAGGCTCCGAGTGAGAGTAATCATGATGGCAGGGAAATGTTGCTCCCGGAAGTCAGTCTATGCGACAACCAAATTCCCTATGAGGAGGTAGTTGTTTAGTTTTTGTTCATCAAAGACCTCTTGAAAGTCATGGGAATCTATTGGAAGCCGGGTCAAATGCGTTGGTTTAGGGGCTAAATAAGTCAAGAGAAATGGAACTTTCAGAGCATAATTATAACAATGAGTTTGACAGTGATCGGATCTCAAGGTGACAAAATGTAGGAACCAGTCAATGGCAGGATTGTGCAGCTGAAGCCAAAGGATTCCTTAAATACCACCAAAGGTAGGTGTGTTGATGTCAAAAATGAAGATCTCAGTATGCCCTTTGTCACATACTAAAGATAGTGGATTAATTTGGTATACAATCATCCAAGAAGAGATCTTGGAGCCATCCACACTTTTAACCTGTGGAATGTGTAAAGAATTAGCCAAGGCTATATCAAAGAAGTTTCTTGTGGCCCCTTAATCTACAAGCATGGGCAAAACCTGCCTCTGTTGGAGTGCAATAAAAAGGGTGACTGGTATTGGTAAATTAAATGCTGTTGAGGTTTATGTGAGATATTAACCAGGTGAATGGGGGTTGGTTCAAGATCCACACCCTACTGAGTGACGGCTAGCTCCGATAGGCACCTTTTCTGCACTGTGTCAGAAGTCAGAGCGCCAGCCTTTCAAATTCCCTTTAGTTTGGCAGAATACCCTGCTTTACCACAATACAAACACAGGTTTAACTATTTTGCAAGTTCTTTTCCCTCTGTGATCAGAGGACAGCATAAGCCCCCATAAGCCCCCATTCTACATGGGTTCTGTATCGTCCTGATTTTTCGATTCTGTCTCTTTCCGCTCACACCAAACAGCTAACAGTCTGGGTTTCCCTTGGGGGCATTACCCCTTTGTTCATTTAACCTATGGTCAAGCTTGACAACCAAGTCAAATACGTTGAACCAATCTGATAGTAAATATGCAATGTGCTCCAGGGAATCCTGTAGGTCATCCCTTAACCCTCTACCAAAGAGGGACGTTCTTGGCCACTTGGTTTCCGTAACTAGTTTACCAAAGACAGTAATGTAGGTAAGAAGATCCTTATTGCCCTGATGTAGGTTTAAAACTGTGGATGGCCTGGACAAACATGTGCTTAGCAAAGAGGTGGCTCATTGTCTCTTTAAACCTTCCAAAATCATGTAAAACTGGGTAATTGTTTTCAATGAGTGGGACAGCCCAATTAGTACCTGTCCCATGCAATAGGGTATGATAAAGTCAATCCTAGTAGTACTAGAAGGAAAGGTTCTTGATTTGCAAAAACACTACAACTGGCACTGATTCCAGAATGCATCAAATTTGTGAATAACACAAAAAAGATTGTTTGGCTTGGGCTAAAGGCACTGGGATTGGAGTTGTAATTGTGACATGAACAAGATTACTATTTCCAGGAGTGGAAGAGCTTGTTTGATTTCCAAAATGTGTAAAGTATGAACGTTACAGAACTTAACCTGTGCCATAGGGAACCACCCCAGTCCCCAACTCAGATAACCATTGTGAGAAGCAAGAGTGACACCTTATCAGTGACAGACACTTGCAGGTTTCATCAGTAGCTCGGCATGCGAGCAGATTAACCAAAATTATAGATTTTGGTGTGTGCACTCCCAGGGATAAACTTGTAACACAGATTGTATTTACTTGCACTCCCAAGTATAACTCTGAACACGGGTTGGAGTTACCTGCACTGCCAAGAATGAACTTGGAACACAGGTTTGGGTACAAGGTTCCTGAATATGTCAAAGACTCTGAAGTGCAACCCGGAGTTGAACTGGGTTTATATACCCTCTTGAATGATCTACGGATGTAGCTAGATCACATGAGGCCCATGGGGCACATGGCTTTCTATAAAGCTCTTGAACCCTTGCAGAAAATACGTGTTAGTACAATCGATTTGACCTTGCAGGAAGGGCAGGTGCAACTAGACAATCAGATCCAATTAACAAACAAAAACGAATGTGTCGTTTTTACTCGACTGTGCATAATGGTAAACAACACCAAGGCCTTAGTTACAGTGGAAGCAATACTTGCCATTGGCTCTTATTGTTGTATGGCGTTTTAGGATCTGGGCAAAATTTACCGATTCATGCTCTTATATAGGTACAATTCACATTGCCCGAATATAGGCATAGAAATCATACCTATATTTAGACATAGCCCATGCTGTCCAAATACAGGCATGGCTACCTACAGCCATTCCAAAAAGCCACAACGATTTCTTGGAAAAATCGGCTTAAGCAGTCAGGGACATCCCCTTGCTTGAATATTGATTTTTCCAAGAACTCATGGAGTTTTCAAAGAACTACACTTCCCTTGGTGTTCTTTGATGACGTTATTATGCCCAACTTTGCATCAAACTAGGCACCTTGAAGGTATAAATATGCCTACACTTGCCCTAGCAAACACACGGTGGTTCAGAGAAGCTCGACTATTTACTTGCCCGATGTAGCTCGCTGCAGCAAGTGTTGAAGGAATCCGACCCTCCAGCTGATGCACTGATCGAGAAGCTGTCCTTTCTCTCGCTGAGAATCCAGCTCCAGTGTTTCCAAGCCCCCCTTGTGGGGTTTTGGGAAATCGAGTCCCGAGACAGAGATACTAGACCTCCTTCATTCTAAAACCAAGGTACGGAGTTGAATAGACCCTAAGAGAAATCTTGGATAGACTCTTGGAAAAGAAACTAAACCTATGCTACACCACACGTACTAGACTTAGGTTAAGTACATTGGGGTAGGCGTATTTTAGAAGCACCTGTTGAGTACTTTTAGCCTTTGTTATTTATGTATGTATTTCTCTATGGTTTAGAAACCATAAAATGCTTTTACAGTATTTTGTTATAATACTCTTCACGCTATACGCATTATACTTTGCAACCTGTATTACGAATGTATCAGTTCACTTTACTTGCATTCGAAAGAAGACTGTTCAATAAATTATTTTCTTAAAAACGCCTGTCTCTCTATTTCTCTGCACCTCTGATGAAACGAAGCATGCACGATTGACTGAGTAAAATATCTATCTGTTGTTTCCACAACTCTGAAGATATGTTTATTCTTGGGGAAACAAAGTTGTCATGTTTATGCAGTTATCAGAAACTAATTCCTTCTTGTTTATTCGAGAAAGTTTCTAGTGACCTCTGAGCTAGCTGGCACTCACAATTAAGTCTAATATATTCAATAGAGACCTAGTAAACATAAGTCCTACGTCAAATCTATAGGATATATTATTCCAATGCGCAGAACCTATTGGGAATATAGGAAATACACTGCAACAGGACTCTGGGAAGCTTGCTGGGACTCAAGTGCAGTGGAATTACGGTTGCTGAGGGGCACTTGCAAATACTCAAGCACAAGGAATCAAGGGTTTTGGAAACATCAGTCATGGTATCATAGCATGCCATAAGGTGCCACAGGGGTAAATAAACGTAAGGCCTGCACTCTATACCACTACACAGGGGGCACAGGAAGGGGTTGTGACAGTGAGAGCACAGGAGGGGGTTGTAACAACCTGAGTGTACCAGGGCATAGTTGAGCGGATCACAAATGTTGTGTCTTCCCAATGGAGAAATGGCATTTGAGTCTGTGGCAATACATAGGCCTGTGTCAAGACATGCTGTCTTCTTGGACCAGGAGGCCCACACAAAGACTGGCACTCACAGTAGATGTGCTGCTACTGCCTTTGACAGGAGTATGACAGAGATAATCAGTAGTGTGCATGACAATGTGACCCAGGTTCACTGCAGGGAGGTCTAACAGCTCACTCATCTATTCCAAAGGACTGTTGCTGTGTGTCACACAACCCTGTCCAACATCATGTTCTTAAAAACAGGTGTGCATGATAACACCATATTCAGAACACATGTGCCTGTGGAAGACATACACAACTGAAAGGTTGCAATGTTGAACAGTGTGCACATGCTGAGAGTATGTTCACCTTCTGACACTCTAGCACAGCTCAGGGAGTGTAGAACGAAACATCTTGTGATGACTGAGTGTGTGTGTGGCACGTCTTGATATTTGTTTCCCTCCGACACATATTGATCGTAGTAGAATTCCCCTAATGTCCTGTGATTGTAAACCGATGGGCACAGAATGTGCATAGCGACACAGTGCAGCACAGATAGTCTCCCTACTGCACTGCTATGTGTGAAAGGAAATTGCAAACAATGTGCTGTCTCTAACTGAATATACTACAATCATGCCTATGCCAGTTCAGTTTTGGCTAACTAGGGCCAACACAGGCACACTTGCACCATGAAGCCAGGAAAGTACTTGTGCATGGGGGGCATCTTCCTGCTAACAAAAATATCCTTGGAGCCATATTTCACCATCTATGTGTGCCTCAGAACACAACACACTTAGAAATAATAAGTCAGAAGGAGAATTGAAGGTCTAAGTCCTTGTTATGGCACTCCGGGGAAGGTAGTACTTACTGGCACATTTCAGGATTTTCATGGTTTTGCATATATAACAATCGGATGTGAATGGGTAACCCCATGCAACAGTCAAGGAGCATCTCTCTGATGCACAATAAGCCAGTACAGTGATGTTCAATTCATAGCATCACTTGTGGATAATGACACATTTCAGGTCTACACAAGCAGGCTTTGTTTGGCTTAAACAATATACAAATAGATTAGCGTAGTACATTTACCATGGTGCATTGTGGAAGTGCCACACATATTGGTTCATAAATATAACAAGAATGGTTCTGTAGGGTGGAGTGGACATGAATAAACGGATGCTTTTAATGCTGTCTGAAACTTAAGTCCTCTGACACAAAACCATACCTAATGAATAAGGCATGGAAAAATCAATTGCTTGGACATACTTAATGAATAAGGCATGGAAAAATCAATTGCTTGGACAAAAAGATTTATCACGGAATTACTTCATTCACTGATAAATACAATATGATAATGCGGACTGTCAAGAATAATAAAAAACAAGGGGGAGCGCCAAATGTGCAAGCAAATTAAGTGGTGAACATTATATACAGTGCAAACATATACATATGTACAAGCGATAATGAGGATAGGCCAGACAATGGTTTCAAAAACAAAGATTTCTATCTATTTAAGTATAGAATCCCGTTGATGCTGGACCTGGTGTAAAGCGTCGACGTTTCGACCCTGTGGTCCCCCAAATTATTTTTAAAGGATTCTTGCCTCACAAATTAACAACACTAGCCACACCGGCCGCCTTAGTTAATTTCACGAGCTGCTCCATCACTGGCTTCTTGCCTTATCTTGATACTTGGTGGTCTCGGTATGTGCCGCCTTTAATTTAATTTAAACCTGACCATCACCGGGTGTTAGCATCCACTCCACCCACTGTAGTCACGTAGCGGCCACTCAGTTAACTATATTAATCTAGCCTAATCAACTATTTCAGGATTGCTCCTGTTCCACAGATACCAGGCCATTGCGCCTTTCCATCAACCTGTCCAGGCTAAATACCCGGCCTTCAGTAGGGTGAGTAATGATAACCCTACAGGTGCATCCATTTGCTAAAATGCACCTAGCGCCTCTGTGACACATACTTTCCATTTAATTTTCAGACTGTCAACTCCCCTACCTGTCTTGAGAAAGACCCGCCATGACCACCCATTGGGGCACCACAGGGTCGTAACTATGACACTTCACACTAGGTCCAGCATTAACTGGATTCTATACCTAAATAGATAGAAATCTTTGTTTTTGGAACAATTGTCTGCCTTATTCATTAAGTATGTCCAAGCAATTGATTGTTCCATGCCTTATTCATTAAGTATGGTTTGGTGTCAGAGGACTTAAGTTTCAGACAGCATTAAAAGCATCAGTTTATTCATGTTTACTCCACCCAACAGAACCATTCTTGTTATATTTATATACTTACCTAGGTTCTGAGGGACAAAGGGTGACCCCTTTTCGTATGAATCTCATTTGTGCAGGTGCAGACCTGCGAGGGTGTTTTTACCTTCATATGTTTGTGTTTATAATTTTTAATAGATCTTTTAGAGCTTTAAGGAATCACACTAAGCTGGTAACATAACATGTCCGACAAAGAGACCCTCTCTTACAGTGAAGACTATATTGCCAAATTGATACAAGAGCAGGGTGCAACAAACTTTTTGCTAGGGAGTGACCGTAACCGGTCGATGCTACACTCAATGAGAAACTGTTGAAAATAGAGTGGCTGGAATAGAAACTAATTAGATCACGCCTGCATGGGCATGTACTGACAAAATATCTCTCAGCCAACATCATTCCCAAAGGCCTGCAAGTCAGAAACGAGCCTGCCATCTTCATCGATGTCCCCAAATTCAGGGAGGGCTTCAGCTTTGTCGCCAACAATTGCTCAAGACATTGGATGGTCCTAGGGGTTGAGACAGCCAAAGAGTACGTTAAAAAACTCACACAGGAGATAGCAGACCTCAAGAGGGTGGAGTGGACATGAATAAACGGATGCTTTTAATGCTGTCTGAAACTTAAGTCCTCTGACACAAAACCATACCTAATGAATAAGGCATGGAAAAATCAATTGCTTGGACATACTTAATGAATAAGGCATGGAAAAATCAATTGCTTGGACAAAAAGATTTATCACGGAATTACTTCATTCACTGATAAATACAATATGATAATGCGGACTGTCAAGAATAATAAAAAACAAGGGTGAGCGCCAAATGTGCAAGCAAATTAAGTGGTGAACATTATATACAGTGCAAACATATACATATGTACAAGCGATAATGAGGATAGGCCAGACAATGGTTTCAAAAACAAAGATTTCTATCTATTTAAGTATAGAATCCCGTTGATGCTGGACCTGGTGTAAAGCGTCGACGTTTCGACCCTGTGGTCCCCCAAATTATTTTTAAAGGATTCTTGCCTCACAAATTAACAACACTAGCCACACCGGCCGCCTTAGTTAATTTCACGCGCTGCTCCATCACTGGCTTCTTGCCTTATCTTGATACTTGGTGGTCTCAGTATGTGCCGCCTTTAATTTAATTTAAACCTGACCATCACCGGGTGTTAGCATCCACTCCACCCACTGTAGTCACGTAGCGGCCACTCAGTTAACTATATTAATCTAGCCTAATCAACTATTTCAGGATTGCTCCTGTTCCACAGATACCAGGCCATTGCACCTTTCCATCAACCTGTCCAGGCTAAATACCCGGCCTTCAGTAGGGTGAGTAATGATAACCCTACAGGTGCATCCATTTGCTAAAATGCACCTAGCGCCTCTGTGACACATACTTTCCGTTTAATTTTCAGACTGTCAACTCCCCTACCTGTCTTGAGAAAGACCCGCCATGACCACCCATTGGGGCACCACAGGGTCGTAACTGTGACACTTCACACTAGGTCCAGCATTAACTGGATTCTATACCTAAATAGATAGAAATCTTTGTTTTTGGAACAATTGTCTGCCTTATTCATTAAGTATGTCCAAGCAATTGATTGTTCCATGCCTTATTCATTAAGTATGGTTTGGTGTCAGAGGACTTAAGTTTCAGACGCATTAAAAGCATCAGTTTATTCATGTTTACTCCACCCAACAGAACCATTCTTGTTATATTTATATACTTACCTAGGTTCTGAGGGACAAAGGGTGACCCCTTTTCATATGAATCTCATTTGTGCAGGTGCAGACCTGCGAGGGTGTTTTTACCTTCATATGTTTGTGTTTATAATTTTTAATAGATCTTTTAGAGCTTTAAGGAATCACACTAAGCTGGTAACATAACATGTCCGACAAAGAGACCCTCTCTTACAGTGAAGACTATATTGCCAAATTGATACAAGAGCAGGGTGCAACAAACTTTTTGCTAGGGAGTGACCGTAACCGGTCGATGCTACACTCAATGAGAAACTGTTGAAAATAGAGTGGCTGGAATAGAAACTAATTAGATCACGCCTGCATGGGCATGTACTGACAAAATATCTCTCAGCCAACATCATTCCCAAAGGCCTGCAAGTCAGAAACGAGCCTGCCATCTTCATCGATGTCCCCAAATTCAGGGAGGGCTTCAGCTTTGTCGCCAACAATTGCTTAAGACATTGGATGGTCCTAGGGGTTGAGACAGCCAAAGAGTACGTTAAAAAACTCACACAGGAGATAGCAGACCTCAAGAGAGAGATCTTAGCTTAGAGGACAGCGCACTAACCAATGCAAAGGAGGCTCTTCAGCGAGCTGAAAAAGCCCAAACAGAGTTCAACACAGTGACCCTGAACAGGAAGTTGGACAAACTCTCTAAGGATATTAGAAATTGCGACAAAAAGGTCACATACCCATATCTAGCCAACGAATACTACCAACAGGACAGCCAGGGATTTTTCTCAAACAAATACTTATTCAGGTTCTGAGGGACGCAGGGTCACCCCTTTTCATATAAAACACATATTTGTTCAGACAAATAGCCCTGAGTGCCGAAGTGCCTTTACCACCACATTACATGATGGACCTTGCCTGGTTTTATGTGCAAATATATGGCTGCCTGACAATCACATGTTTCATATTGGAATTATGCCATATGTTTCTGAAATATCCAGTACATCTGGAAGCTGGGTGGCATATACACCTGTAGTATGGGTGAGCCAGCCTGTCTCTATGCTTCCCTAAGTGTCTGTTGAATCCGTAGCACATCGTATTATCAGGATTCCCACCAAAGTTAATGAATAAAGATATTGGACAGAATAGGGAATACAATTGCTTGGCATATGGACTCCAGGAGCATTCTTCCCATTAGCAAAGGACTATGGGGATGTTCCAGTGTGTATCCTGTTAATGGCTGTGACAACGTGAGCGTTGGAAGAGGATGTGGCCTACCGGCCAGGGTGGTTGATCTAAAATCTGAGGAACTGGGTTTGAGTCTTGGCAATGAGGCTCAACATCCTGTGATTCTGAGAAAATCACTCAATCTCCCTGTGCCTAACAAAAATTAATGTGTCCTTGTGTAATGCAGCTAGTGCTCATGTAAAGTGCTCTGATGCCTGATACCTTTGTGGCAAGTTCGCGCTATATAAAACTCCGGGAAAAAAAAAGAAAAAAAAAGTGATCAGAATGCACCTGATCCCTGCCTTGCTGTGCTGCCATGTTGCCTGTTTTTTCCCCTGGCTGGGTGAAGAGGAATGCTTATGCACTCCTTGAACCCAGACTCACTCCACAATGCATGACTCAAAACCATACAATAATTTCTTGGCGCCCCTCACAACAAATTGTCTTTAAAAATGTCACACCTAAGATGGTATAATGTCACTCATAAGCAAACTATGACCAATGAAACATAATAAACTTTTAACATGTCTGCTATAATCCAGGACCCATGGAAGTGAGTTCAAACTGTGATTTCCTGAATTTCACAGTCCTCTACAGTAGACCCCACACATGTCACATGACACATTGCACCAGTTGCAAGCCTTGTATTGATGTTTATGCGTGTATAAAACTGCATAAGTGTTAATGTGGTGTGCATTCATCACACAATAGCTATAATAGTACTGATGTGTCAGTGATGAAATTTTTTTAAATGGATGTGATTCACCCAGGAAATGACACAATGGATGTGGCAGGTTGCATACTAGGAAGTGTGAAGTTACTTTTACTTTCTCTCACTCTGCGCTGGGTGCTGGAGGTGTATTGAGATTGTCTGTGCGATTGGTGATTTATTGGTCATGTCAGTGTGTGCTCTGTCCCTGTCTTGTGTCTTTATCATACCTTTACGTCCTTTGTCATTGTTTTGTCAAGATATTTGTCACTGTATATTTGGGAGTTTGTCTTTTTGGGGTTAAATCTGTTAGGGATACTTATAGCTGACATGGGGTGTTATTTTGGGGTTAGTGTGTTTGGAAGGAATAGGGACATGTCTGTGCGGTGAAAGAATTTTACAGAAGCAGAGTTGGGTGGACTAATCTGATTTATTGTCCATTATCTTCCGAGGATGATGGCCCTGGGTTTGGGTGAGCAAGGGCTACCCAGCCATGGATAAGAAATAAGAGATTGGACCAGCGTCCAGATCAAGCATCACTGAGCTGATGTGGTAGCATGGGAGGCCAATCTCGTTAACCTCCTTGTACTGGAGATTGGCCAACCTGTAGGTAACAATGCAAGTTCCTTCTAAATGTTGAGATGTAGCTATGTCAGTAATGCTAAACATACACATGGACTGTACATTATTTTTGTGGTTGTTTTTTCTTATTGCAAAATGCAAGATGTATATCAAAAGTGTTGGAACTGAGGGTCTCTAGTTGGCTGAAGTAGGTACCGTAAGCCAAATAGGGACCCTTGCTTCCAAGTCAGGGAAAGCAAGGACACCTTCTCAGGTCGCCCCTGCTCACCCCCTCGGTAGCCTGGCACGAGCAGCCAGGCTTATCTCCAAGGCAAATGTGTAAAGTATTTGCAACCCCGCTCTCAGTAACCGAATGACGACACCAAAAATAGACTCCACATGAGTTTCATAAAAAACAAGCATGTGTTTATATGAAAAGATATACGATGAGACCACATAATGAAAATCCAACATATGTGTATTAATAATATTTCACCTGGCTGGTTATTTGGCCAGCAAGCCCTTGTAGATTCTTGCTGTAATAATGAGCAATTCTAGATGATCCAATGCAGTCCTAATGCAATGCTATGCAGTTCGGAATGCAAGAATCAGACACTTTGCAATGTAAAATTAATGCAGTTCATTATGCAACTATCAGGCAGGTCATTATACACAAATAATGCAATGCTTAATGCAACAATCAGGTTAGTTTGTTATCCAGAAATAATGCAATTCATAATGCAGCAACCAGGCAGTCCGTTATGCAGAAATAATGCAATGCGTAATGCACAATCAGGCAGTTCGTAAGACCAAAGTGATGTGATCCGTAATCTAACAACCAGGCATTTCGTAGTACCATAATAATGAACTGTGTCATTTCAAAAATCAGGCAGTTTGTAATACCAAAATAATGTACCCCGGCACCGGTCAGGGTGCTCCGGGCAGACTTTATGCCACTTCCACTGACTCGCAATCAGCTGCTGCCAAAATATGCCCCTCAACTTGGGTATGGTGTAAAACAAAGAGTAACTCCACACTCCAGCCCCAGTACTGCTACTCTTCGGCAAGTAGGGGCAGCAATACAGACTTCAGCGGAGGCTCATGCTTCAAAGGGAGGAAAGGCCAAGAGTGTTTCTCTAGAAGCACGCAGGTGCGACACACGCATGCTTGCTGAGCGTTACCTGGGGGGTGCGATCTCACGCTCCTCTCCTCGCGACTTGGGCCTTAGATGCGACTTTGTTGATCTTAGACCGTAGAACATGGCCCCCGCCAAAAGGCATTGGTTTGAGGCCCCTTCTTTGCAAAGACAGGTTTGGTTTGTTGCCACAGCTCCTCTGGGGATGCCGGTCCAGGTCGTTGGCAATGACGCAGGTCTCAGGCTGTAACATGGCACAGGCACACAGCGTCGCTGAGACTCACTTAAGCTCCAGGTGCCCACGATCACAAGGCAATCCTCAAGACAGTCTCAGGCTGCACAAAGCACACGCACACAGAATCGCTGAGACTCACTTGCGAATTGGGTGTACACGATCACAAGACAATTCTCACAAAGGTCTCAGGCTGCATAAAGCACAGACACACAGCTTCACTGAGACTAACTTGGACTCCGGTTGTACATGATCACAAGACAATGGTCACGAAGGCCTCAGGCTGCATGAGGCACATGCACACAGCATCGCTGAGACTCACTTGGACTCCAGGTGCCCACCATCACAGGGCAATCATCATGAAGGTCTCAGGCTGCACAAAGCACACACACACAGGGTCGCTGAGACTCACTTGTACCCCAGGTGCCTACGATACCAGGGCAATCATCACAGAGGTCTAAGGCTGCACGAAGCACACACACACAGCGTCTCTGAGACTCACTTGGACTCCAGGTGCCCACGATCACAGGGCAATTCTTACATCTCTGAGACACCTCTGGAAACCTTTATGTTCCTGAGTTTACACCACAGCGAGCCAGCTCTCCTCGGGCCCTTGGGGACAAGTTACTTCAGGACACAGCACACAGCAAAGTCCTTTCAAACAGGGGTATACAGCACACAGCAAAGTCCCTTGGCCTCTCCTTGGTTAAAGCAGCAAACTGCAGGCCAGCCTCAGAACACACAGCAAGGGTCAGTCCTTTCCTTCAGTATCTTCAGCTGTTTCTTTGTTGGAAAAGGTTCCTCTTGACCATGAAGTAGTTTCAATGCTTTTCAGTCTTGATCTATCCAATTCCAACGTTTAGGGGCTTCAGCTCTCATAGTTATAGCCCTGAATGTCTTTGAAGTCTTTGTGTTCAAGGGGTCAATAACTCCAGTCTTAACCAGTTCTGGGTATCTCCCTGCCAGTGACACATCTTACTTTGAATAGTGGGGGTCTGTATCCTCAAACACTCTGCAGGAGATGGAGCCATTGTTTTATGGTGGCATTCCAGGCCTCTTCACCTCCTGGGGCTAATACTCCCTCCTACACTCCAGATGCAGGTTAGCCTGTTCCTGTCTCACCTCCTCCCCTGGGTCAAGACATTCCCCAGATCCTATCACATTTAAATCCAGGCAGTGTAATTAGTGCAGAAACCACTTTCACATAAAGATGTGTTATTAAATTGTGAGTGCAGGCATACTAATCTTCACCTTTCCATCTTAAACCTATGGGAAGGTAGGCTGGAAACATGTTGCACAGCCTCCCCATTCTGTCCTGTGGGCAAGATGACCTTTCAAACGTGAAAAACTAAATGGAGAGTATTTCACTGTCAGTACATGGTACACACCTCAGTACATGTCCTACATTTCACATACACTGCACCCTGCCCAGGGGAGTACACTAGACCTAGTATATGTAGTAGACCCTTGTACTCACTACCATTCCTATGTGATTTTTAGAGTTTATCCATTTGTATCTCTGTCTTGAGTGACTTTACAACTTGTACATTTGCAATTTTCTCTGTTTGTATCTATTCCTTGTGTGACTTTACAACTTGTACATTTGCAATTATTTCTGTTTGTATCTTTTATGTAACTCATGTAATCCAAAGTCCTTATGTAGCGCAACTGGTTCTTTTGTAAAGCGCTCTGACACCTTTTGGTAATATTCGCGCTGTATAAAATCACATTAAATAAATAAATAAATAAATAAATTAAAATACATTTTAAAAAAACATAGGGGAGTCTGATGTGCATAAAAAGGGAAGGGTAAGGCCTGGCAAGTGGGTGCACTTGTCAGGACAACATGGCAGTTTAACAAACTGTGCGCAGGCACTGCATTGGCAGGACTGGGGTCTCTCTTTAAGGCTACTTGTGTGGGTGGCACAATTAGTGCTGCTGTAGCATTTGTTTTACCAGCCCTGGCACTCATAGTGCACTTTACTAGGGACTTTAGTAGTTAACCAAATCTACCAATTATGGACAACCAATTACAATTACACTTTACAAAGGGAGCACTTGCACTTTGACAGCAGTGACAAAGTACCCAAAGCATCTAAGTTGGCAACACAATGTCAGAAAAAAGGTCTAAGGGGAAGGCAAAACGTTTAGGGAACTTTAGCCAAAAAGGGCCAAGTCCAACAAAAAGTTACTAATATGAAAAAAGCTTAGTAAACTTTGTGTACCCCAGAGCGCCTACATTAAGCAAATGTTAAGGAAGCACAGCACAAATTGCTTCATTGCCATAACATGGGACAAGGGGTGGTTTAATGGTTAGTGGGTGGTAGCTCTAAAATAGAATGCAAGGAATAACCAGCATTTCCATAAGTAACATTCATGAATGACCTCGGAGTGCTTCCAAATTGCCAGTGCATCCTCTGTTGAAGGCAAAGCAGGAGATCTATCTCCAAAATCCATATATGTGAAATCTTCCACCTGTGCTGCATTGCACTGAAAATGTACACAGATCAATATGCCTTATAAATATCTGCATGTGAGAGAACTGTGTTTTTCAGGGCAACCCCAAAATATTACACATGCAGACAGGCATGCATCCTTGCACAAAGTTGGAAGGTAAACAGATTTAACACTAGTCATCACTCTGTGCACCAGTGCCAGTAAACCTTTATATGTCTTTTATAATTTTACACACATTTTATGCCTGTCCTTTTCTAGCATAAAAGCACTTAGTAATTCCGATGGTCAATATTGTCACCCATTTCTAAGCTATTGTGTAAATCTGAAATACTGGGATAGCATAGTTTGTAAGATATAAATGTAAGCATATGTTAAAGCTTTATTTACAAAACAGTGACCAAAATCATGTCTTTTAGGTGGACATCTACCATTTCATCGGTGGAGAAATGGACTCCTTCCAGGACCCTAATGCCACCGGTAAGTGTAATAAGTACATTGATATAGCATTTTTACATCTGTGTGTGATCTATGTGAAATGTAACATTGTGGTGTATTGTGGGAGGTAACGATCACCTTTTATCAATGTGTGGGCCGTGTTTGAAACACAACAGAGTCGGCCCATAGATTCATTGGAATGAACAAGAAGGAATTCCATTGCGAATTCAGGGTGTATATAAGCAGGCCCACAGGATCTAAAGAACTTTATATTTGTGTTAATGTTCGCACATCTATACTCATGTGGCTCTGAGCACAGTCACCTTTATCTGGTGAAGAATCTGCATGTGTTTCACAGCAACACATTAGCTTGTACAACAAATCACACTTAGCTAAACAATCTTGTTTCAAAGTATGTAGCAGAGTAGTGAAATGTGTGTTGCTAAGCATGTCTGGGCAGGGTTCTGTTACGTATGTCTAAAATTGTGTATGACACAGGTGCAGATGATGAGCAATATTAATACACAGACACTGTTATCAACTATGTACAGGTAGGTATTATGGAATCTGAGTCACACCGTTTTAGATTATGTCACATATGTTCCATCAACATGTAGCATACTTTGCTCAAACATGCTGAATACTTTGAGCTCTCTAGCTGCAACATTTCTGTTTGACTGACCATAAGGGTGGCCAAATATACCTGCTGTGCTCCACCTAATTTGTTTGTAGACAACATACCTGTCCCTATAGTAGTATGACAAACTAAATTCAGAATTGTGAAAAGATGCATGTCAGTGTCAGCAGGGTAGCCTTCACAATCTAACCAACTTTGAATATGATAGTTGTGGCATATTGATGAGTACAGGCCGCAGCAAGGCCTGCGTATGCAAAAGGGTTCGCCCTTCTGTACACAGAGTCCTCAGACTTACACAAGAAATTGGCACGGAAAATGGAAATACAAAAACATAGTTTAATAAACCTTTAAAGGTGGTACTACAGCCCACACTACACTCTACAGTATTGTACAAGGTAGCACAAAGAACTTAGACATGAGGTCCCCTTTTATACACAAAGAAGGGGCTCATAAGTGAGCGGTTACAGCTCAAAACGTGATTTACAACCATATATGGACATTTCTTGAACATGATCGATACATGGGAGGAGTTAACGGTTCTTGAGACCCACAGAATGCGCATTCCAATCTACGCTATTCAGAAACAGATGTGACTCCTGCTGGGCATGCTCTAGAAACGCAAAGAACTATTTATAGCCTTTTGCTGGGCAAACTTCAGGGGTGACAATCAGTGAGGCAGGACTTGCCTCAAGGCGAGCACATGGCAATGTATGGCACACAAGATGGACGCCGGAAAACAAAATGGAGTCTGGCCGTATTTCAAGTACGGGTGGGAAAACTAGAATAAAGACATGATAGCATGTCTTCAGTGAATGCTTAATACTATCGCTGTTTTATTTACAACAGACGACCCTTTCAGCATTTGCTGAAGACATTTGGTTTCCTTGGATAATCTAAATACTCATCGTATATATCGATGCTCATCCTACAAAATGAAACGCATAGAGAACATATCATTGGACTACATTGGATACATACACAACACGTGAATAATATGGCAACAATTATGCATAGTCCAGTGAGAACCTTCCAACCCCATGTAGAAATCAAGGTCCAAAACCACCCAGAAAAGGTCCAAGATCCATTTTTAACATGTATATAAGCTGCAATCTTATGTAATTTGTTAATGGCTTTATACACAGAAGGAGTGTGATCGGGGATAAAGACACAGCAGCTGCTTCTGATAATTCTACAAGCTCCACCTCTATCTGCTAACATCACATCAAGAACCATTCGGTTCTGTAATGCAACAATCCTGGTAATTTGTAGCTCTTCAGTAAGATTCCCAAGGGCTGCAGCAGTTTGATTAGTAACAGCTTCCACTACTCTTGTTAATCGTTGTATCTTTCTACAGTTCAGGGCAGCTCCCACAAAGAAAAACAATCCTAGGTTGAAATCTATATATTGTTACAGACTAGTGTCCATCTGATCAATATCATCTACAGATAAAGTTCGTTTGAATCTATTTGCAGTCACATTAATCAATAATTTCAAGTCTTTGTGATATCATGCAGGTGCCAGGAAAACAGGTGGCAATAAAAACGATATAAAACATACTCCAGACCATCCAGCTGGTAATCGATAATAGCCTTTGTTTCCGCATACCAAATAGGTGTTATGAGAGGCGAGGAAAGTACTGTTATTAAGGCCATCAATATTCAATACAACAATACAATCACTAACACCTACGGGAATATGGCCTACACTCTGCACACAAAAATCTGCTTGTGCTTGGGCCACTGAGATCACAAACTTCTCTTGTCCAACAGTGTCTCTAGGGGTTCGTGAAAATATAAGGTGTTGATTCATTGTCCTGTCGATACTCTTCCCACTCCCATATAGTTCCGTTGGCTTGTGGATAGCCTTCTTTATTTTGATGACATTCTTTATTCAGTCTGAAAAGCAATCTTCCTACTGTAGGCTTTCTCGTAGCAAAAAGCAAAGTGTACCATGCTCTACAAGAGCCATTATGAGAGAAAGGAAGAGGTATGAACGGTGTTCCTCCTTTCTTTTGATGCGCTGGCATCATCCCACATATCCAACAGTCTGTAGCATTTGTAGCAACGTGTGTATGATGCAACATCTGGATGAAAATGTTATTCAAATACGACTGTTGATGTTTCAACTCCTGATATGGAAGGGCATAGAAAAAGTGCTCATTTGGGACTGGAGGGGAAACAACATATAGCTCACGGGCAGGAGCTTTATCCTCCACAAACCACATGACTGTAGCGATAACTGCTATGATGATAATGAATCCTACAGAACCAAAAATCTTCTTCTTATCCATTTAAGCAAATGTACAAAGTATATTCCTGAAACTAAAGTGTTGTCAGAACTCTTACCCCGTAGGTAGCCGTTGTTTTCTTCACCAGCGGGCCAAGACGGGTGTCACTACACTAATGCATGTCTGATACCCCCGCCTTGCCTCATTGGCTCTCCGTTTCACTGACCTAGGGACCGTTCTGACAACTTCTCACACAATTGCAGATTCTTTTCTTGGTCGTAGATTGTATCTTCTTGATTCAGGAATTGTCTGGTCCGGGAAGAACTCCTCAGATTCGTCAGGTACCACAGCTCGGCCTTTTTCCATAGTCAGGATATCTCGATGGTCGTTCAATACAGCAGGCTTTACCAGGTCAGGTTGTACTTTTCGGCAATGAATGGTATGAATCCAGTTTTTTCGATTGGTCACCCGTACTGCCGTTCTTGTCGCGAGAAGGACCTGTTCAGGACCGCACCATCTCGGCTCCAGACTACTCGACCTCTCAAAGGACTTCACCAGAATGAAATCGCCAGGTCGGAGGTGATGGCCTTCTCCTGTGGACCGGTCAGGGAGTGCTTCTCGAACCTGTTGATGAATGGAAACCAAGCTATCAGTTAACTGTGCTAAATAGTCATTCATTAAAACACAAGGTACATCATACACTGAGCTTGGTTTGGGCACTCCCCATATGTTCATGGGGCGCCCGAAAACAATCTCATAGGGCGTTAGGCCCGTCCGAGAATGTGGTACTGATCTGATAGACAATAATGCCAAAGGCAAAGCATCTGGCCAAGTCAGAGAAGTAGAAGCCTGTATTTTCGCTATCTTTAACTTCAACGTGCCATTGTACTTTTCCACCAATCCTGCTGATTGAGGGTGGAACACTGCATGAAATTTTTGTACAATGCCTAGTCCCTTCAGGACATACTTAATAACATCCACCACAAAATGGGGCCCGTTATCACTCCACAACAATCTGCAAACACCGAAACGAGGACAGAATTCATTCAACAGCACCTTAGCAGTAGTCATTGCAGTATTGTCCTTCGTAGGGTATGCTTCAATCCATTTGCTGAATGCACAAACCACAACCAGGACATACTTCAGATTATTGCCGCGTTCCAGCTGAATATAATCCATTTGCAATGCTTCAAACTTTGCAGTGGGTGTTGCAAATCCTCCTGCTGGAGTTCGTGTCCCTTTTCCTGGATTGTATTTAAGGCAAATCATGCAGGTCTGTACTACTCTCTTAGCCGTGCTAGCAATCTCTGGATGCTCCCAAACTTGCGTAAGCAATTTCACAATTGCCGAAGCTCCAACATGTGCTAGCCCATGTGTAATCTGAACCATAGGTTGTACGAAGGCTGTAGGTAACTTCCACCTATCCATCTGCTTATTCCTCCAGCAGCCTTCATCATCCATTTCTCCATCTTTTGACCATTGCTCTCGTTCCTTATCAGTAGCAATCTTTTGTATCTCTAGTACCTTCTCTCTAGCATCATGCCACCGCTCAGCTTGTGACTTCACAACATACATTGCAGTGGAGCCAGGCTGCAACGCAGTTTCATGTGCAACTCGATCTACAAAAGCGTTTCCTTGTCCCACTTTGTCTGTCACCTTCTTATGTAAATGTAAATGTGTAAATGTACATGTATTTATATAGCGCAAATCACCGACCCGGTATCTAAGCGCTTGCTTAGGGAACCCGTCCTGGTATTCCCCTGTGAGATAACACCGGCAGGGTATCCACAAGGTGAAAGCTAGGCATCCCACCGCGAGGGGCCGTTGTGGAGATTAAGCAAGCTATTGCCCAGAGTCGCAGAGTGTGAACCCATGAATCGAGTAGGCACCGGAGCGAGAATTGTCGAGTCCGTGGACATTTTAGGACTCAAGACCCGCCGAGCCGGGAATTGAACCCTGGTCCCAGGCTGACCTCTGCTTCCAGGTCTGCCTCCTCTAACCAGTGAGCCACGCTTCTCCACTATGCGCACTACATTTCACTATAGCTATCCTTTTAGGATAGGTCAGTGCAGTCAAGAGATTTTGTACTAATTCTCCATAAATTATCTGCGCTCCATGCAATGTCAAAAAAACCCTTTTTTTCCAGAGCAGGCCAAAATTGTGCGCTACTCCGAAAGCATAGCGGCTGTCCGTATAGACGTTCACACATAATCCTGCACTAAGCTCACATGCTCGTGTCAAGGCTATCAGTTCTGGTGCCTGAGCTGATTTCTGCGGTATGCGCGCTGTCTCCACTATTGTGTGTAGCGTAGTGATTGCATATGCTGCGGAAGTAGTCTCGTCTGGTAACTTCAAGCAAGACCCATCCACCCTTAGCTCTCCATCCATATTTGAAAAGGGCGTATCTTGCAAGTCAATACGACCCTTTGTCTGTTCCCCAGTCACAAAGACACAGTCCTGTGTCTCTTGCGCCTCAGGCTGAGTCACTGGGAAAGGCAACAACGTGGCTGGATTCAGTGTTGCACATCTCTTCAAAGTAATATGAGGAGCCAGCAGTGTTATCTCATATCCTGTCAGACGAGCACTAGTTAAATGCTGCGTCTTTGTCTGATTCAAAAGGGCATCAATAGCATGGGGGGCCAACACTAACAACTTATGAGATGACACAGCTGTTGCTGCAACTGAGCTGAGACAACCTGGCAGTGCTCGGGCAACAGGATAAAGCATTGCCGAGAAGTATGCACAAGGGCGTTGTTTATCGCCGTGCATCTGCACTAACACTGATAATGCGCATCCATCTCTCTCATGTACATACAATGGAAAGGGCTTCGTGTAATCAGGGGTGCCTAACACTGGTGCTGAACAAAGGGCCTGACGTAATTGTTGAAAAGCATCCTCACATTCATCTGTCCAGGGAAGGGGAACTGGAGCATCTTTTGTCAAAAGGGCTAACAGTGGTTTAACTATATATGAAAACCCTAATATCCACTGTCTACAAAAGGAGGTGAGACCCAGAAAAGCTCAAACATCTTTCTGCGTGGAGGGTACTGGTGTGTCTAAAATGGCTTGAATACGATCTGGTGTAAGTGCACGCCCCTCCTTAGACAAAAGGTGACCTAAGTAGGTTACCTTTGGTCTACAATATTGCAGTTTCTTTTTCGATACTTTATGGTTGTGCGATGCCAGGAAGGTAAGTAAAGACAATGTGCATTCCTCACATTGTTCAGGGGTGTCGGCTGCCAACAAGATGTCATCGACATATTGTATAAGCGCCACACCTTCAGGCAGTATGAAAGAATCCAACTGCCATTTCAATGCCTGGCTATAAATGCTAGGGCTCTCAGTATAGCCTTGGGGAACTCTACAAAATCTGTTCGATCCATTATTCAACGTGAATCCGAAAAAATATCGGCTGTCAGGATGAATAGGGATCGAAAAGAAAGCGTTCTTCAAGTCTATAACTGAGAACATTGTTGCAGTTGGAGGGACCAGAGTAAGAAGTGTTGTAATATCAGAAACCACTGGGTATTGAGGTATCACTATCTTGTTGACCTCCCTCAAATCGATAATAAATCGATAAATCCTAGTGTCAGTGTCTTTCTTCAAAATCGGTAGTATAGGATTATTACACACATTGTATGGAACTTCTTCATCCACCCCTACTTTAATCAGATCCTGCACTATCTGTATGAGCGCCTCCTCTCCCTCCTGTGATACTGAGGCAGGCGCTGTAACATGGCTCCCTCCTTTACACTAATGCTCACCAGAGGAATGATCATCTGACCCACATCAGTATCTGAAGTGGCCCACAAAGTATGAGGTAAAGAGGCCAGTGCAGCATCTTCCTTAATCATACACACCCTCTCCATTGTTGGATAGTTGTCATTCAAAATGATGCGTACTCCCTCAGGGGAGCATCGTATCGTGGCCCGAAAATGCTTGAGCATATCCAGACCACAATGTTATCAGGCGTGTTCGGAGAAAGCAAAAATGGACATGGTGCAGCAAACTGATCTACATAAAGTGCAAGAGGTTGTGATAGTGGGCTAACAGAAGGCGTTCCATCGAACCCTATTGACGTAATTGTTAAGCCAGACAGGGGAGCCCTCGGAGCCAATTTTTTAGACAAAGCGCTATGAGTAGCTCCTGTATCAACCAGGAAACGATCAGTAGAACCCAAAACATGTGCTGTAACATAAGGACCCCTCTAATCTACTGGCACTTCAACTGATTCCTTACCCCATCCTACGCAATCCTATGCATACTGTGAATCGTGCTGTTCAGGAGGTACATAATCAGACATTTGGTATTGATTTCATCGATCAAAAACATTGGACCCATCTCGTGGTCGCATATTTGATTCAAACCTAGCTCGATCATTCGTGTTGCCCCTAGGGCCTGAAAAACCTCCTCTACCCCTCATGGATCCCTTCCCACGCTCTTGCCGCTGTGCACGCAACAATGGGCACTCATTCGCCCAATGGTCTTTCTGCCTGCAATATGCACATTGATCCCGGGCCAAATCAGGGCCCGAAAAAAAACCAGGGAAATTCCGACCGCCCCTTTCATTACCTCTACGAGGCGGCCCGTACACTTGCGCTAACATAACCTTCGTTTTTAAATCTTTAGATATCTTTTCCTCACTACCCTTCGCTTCTAGTTCCTGACGCTCATAATACTGAGCCATCGTCAGGAGGGATGCTGGCGTCGAAGTCGTCCAAGAGCTTTCGCTCGCTTTTAATCGAGCTGCTACTCCCGGTAATAAATTTGAAAAATATTTATCATCAAAAAGATGACGACCCATGTCGTCCATAAGCGACTGGCCACTAAAATCATGGAAAGTTTCCTCAAATTGTGTAAAGAAATCTGAAACTGATTCATCTACTTTCTGTTTACATGATGCTAACATAGTCCAATCAATTTTTTTGGGGGGGATAAGCGTTTTTAATTTAGTCAAAATAGCAGCGGGCAGATCTAAAATTGACTGGGGCGGTTTCTGTGCAGGTTTCCTCTCCCTATCCTCATCCTCAAGATCCGCCCATTTAACTTTAAATGTCTGAAGGTCATCTACCTTTCGTATAGATCTCCACATATCTGGGGGTAATATAAGCCAGAAAAACAAGTCAATATCGGCCAGAGTCATAGTACAAGAATTCAGAGCCCCCCTCAACTTCCTCATAAAAGGCTGCGGGATTCTGTCGTGGATCAGGTAATGCCGCCTTTAATGCCATAACATCTGCTCTATTCCAAGGAGTATAAACCCAGTGTAGATGAAATACCCTTGAGCATCAGGAGACCCTCTATCCGAACTAGTACCCGCTCCTTTAGGAGGAACATACAAAGGCGCTGCCTACCGCTTCGGTTTAACATGCACTGCATCGATCTTATCTGAATAAAAGATGGATGACTGCTTCCCGCCGGCACTCAAATTCGTTTGCTCCTCGCCAGCTTTCCTTTTCCGCACTTCATCCCACAGCCGAAACATCTCATCCCGCAGTGCAAATAGCCGTCGAATCGCATCAGGCACCTGAGAAGGAAGAAAAAGACCTTTACGCATTTTTTTAGAATCAGCTATCACATCCTCTGGCTCAAGAACATCGGAATATTTCCGAAAAGCTGTTACTACTTCATTAGAAACAAATTCAGTAAAGTATAATTTCTCCCTATCCTCCCATGCTGCAAGCTCTTCCAATAAATCTGTCAGGGAGACAGCATCTTTGTTAACCCGGTAAGCAATCTTACGGAGATCGGCCATACGCTCAGTCGACAACATAGACCGCGTATCCACTTTCTGTCCGGGCGGTCTAGAATCTTGATCTCCTCCTCCTGGAGCAGACGGGCCGGCGTACTGAGGCGGAGATCGATCTAATAACGAAAAATCATCGTCAGATATATTAAGGACAGGATACTGGCCAGATATTTGCAACCAACGTTCTTTCTCCTGCTTTTCTTCTAATTCCTTTGCTTCGTGCTTTTTCGCCTCGTGCGCTTTCTCACGCTCACTCTTACGTTGCTCCTTCTCAATCAGTGCCTGCTCACGCTTCTCACGCTCTCGCACCTCTTTCACCCACATATGTATACACTCAAACATATATTGTCTCACTCGTCTCTTACACATACACTGCTCAACATACTCAATTTTCCGCAAATCAAATGATCCATACGTAGGTAAGCATGGGCGAATTTTGCGGATCTCGCGTTTGGAAAGGGGCGACCACTCGGTCCCCCCGAACGTATGGCAGAGTGCCTCGATCCCCCCGGGAAGCCATTTTGGGCGGGAGGCGCGTCTCGGCTGGTATGCCCGAAGCGGCGTAGCCGGGGCGCGCTTTTTCCCGCCCTAGAGTGGGCTGGCCTAGACACTGACGCGGCCGGCCACGCCCTCGGGGCAGGCAGGGGCGGGTTTACGCCCGCCCTGAAGATGGATAAAAAGGGACGCAAGACCAGAAGACATCCTCTTGTTCCTGTGCTCTGAAGCTGCACCTCCTCGCTGCACGTGAGCTCGAGACGGAACGAAGAGCCAATTTTGAGCGTTTTAATCGTTCTTGTTTGTTTTGCAGTTACTTTGTTGGAGAATGCCGAAGAAAGTGGGAAAGCGCATGACTACTGACCAGATGCTGCGTGTTCTCATGAAGGAGATGTCCGAGCTAAAGAAGCGGGTGGACAAGAATGAGGAAAGGGGTCCTAAACGTCCTTTGGCGGGAGCAGCCCCGGGAGGGAAAAACAAGAGGCCCAGGAGGGGGGCAGCGGGTGAAGACATCCCGGGTCCCAGTGCCCCGCTCGAGGCTCCAACTCCCGTGCCGGAGGAGGGGAATCAGATTCCCGTTGTGGTCACCCCCGTGTCCGAGGACGATATGCCGCCCGAGCTGGCAGCACAATTGGTAGCGTGGTTGGGTAAAAGCAACGAGGGCGCCACGGCTGTCGATGCGCAGGCGCTGATAAAGCAATTGCGTGAGAAACGGGAACAAGTTGGGGACAAGACATCAGGGACGATTGCGACCACAGAGGCAGCGTCAGGTGCAGGTAAGCGGCCATTGCCGATCGCGAGGGATGAGTCAACACCCTCTCGGAGAGAAAAGTTGGGGCAACATGTCCCTTTGGCAATTAAGGAAAAGATTTGGGCGGGGGAGTATGTGAATATTTTCTCATTGCTTGTTGATCATTATGAGGTAGAGCATGTAAAGAGTCAGAAGGATCTCATGCATCCGAGTGTTTGGCGCGCAAAAATGGCCGCCTTTAAAGTGAATGAGACTATCGGCAATTGGGGAAATGCTTGGGGAATCTTTACATCAATCTTGGGGGAACGTAGACCTGAGTTGCTTTCCGAGTTCCCAATCTATCAATCACGAATCATGGGGTACTCGACATCGCACCAGGGTAATCATTGGTTTTGTTACGATAATCTGTTCAGAAAGGAAAAGGAGCATAATAAAAGTTTAACCTGGGACTGTTATGATGCCTTGACTTGGGATAAAATGAAGGAGTCAGGAATGTTGAAAATGCCGTTGGTGGGAAGTAATGTTGGTGAATCCTCCCGGCAATATGCGGGGACGCCCTTTCGATCAGGTACGGGTGCCGACGATTATCCGAAACCTACCGGCAATACCGGAAAAAGGGGTTTCTGCTTTAATTACAACAGAGGTAAATGTACTAGACCCCAGGGATCGTGTAAATTCAAACATGAATGTAGTGGTTGTGGGTCGTCCCATCCTGAGGCCTCGTGCAGAGCCAGAACGGGTGATAACGGGGGGAGAGGAGGTGCCAAACAGGTCTAATATAGTCCGAGGGGCGCCTTTACCTACTCCGATTGATACCCTGGCGATGATTCCTTGGCTCAGTGAATACCCGGATCGTACTTCTGCTGGGGTGCTGCGGAACGGTTTTTCGTATGGTTTCCGCATCCCGGTAGGGGACTTTCAGGGTGTGGAAAAGTGTAAAAATCAACTTTCCGTCCTGCAACATACAACCGTAGTACAGGATAAGATCCGGAAAGAGGTGACTCGAGGTCGGGTCGCCGGCCCGTTTAGTGTACCCCCGGTCCAGAATTTTGTTTGTTCTCCCTTAGGGGTAGTCCCCAAGAAAGACCCCGGTGAGTTCCGACTGATTCATAATTTATCAGCGCCACGAGGTCTTTCCGTAAATGATGCAATCGATCCAGAAGTGTGTTCGGTGCGGTACGCATCCTTCGATGAGGCCGTAGCCATTTTGAATCGCCTGGGGCCCGGGGCGCTGATGGCGAAGTCAGATATCGAGTCAGCGTTCCGATTGCTCCCGGTACACCCAGACGACCAGCGTCTCCTAGGATTCATGTTTCAGGGTTGTTATTACATGGATAGGTGTATGCCAATGGGGTGCTCTATATCCTGTGCTTATTTCGAGAAATTCAGTAGTTTTCTACAATGGGTCTTCACAAAGAAAACAGGTTTCCAAGATGTAATGCACTACCTTGATGATTTTCTGTTTCTTGGGGCAACCGGGGATCTTGAATGTGGCCGGGCCTTGGCCGAATTTTGTGTGTTAATGAAACAGTTTGGTGTGCCATTGGCGCCGGGTAAAACAGTGGGTCCTACGACTTGCCTCGAGTTTCTGGGGATCGAGTTGGACTCCATTGAAGGGTGTTTCCGTTTGCCAGCTGAGAAAGTGTTGAAGTTCAGGGCTGCGCTGCAAGTGTGTATAAATGCATCAAAAGTTACGCTGCAACAATTACAGCAGTTGGTGGGACAGTTGAACTTTGCCTTGAGGGTAATACCAATGGCCCGCCCCTTTTCCCGTTCAATTGCCCAAGCGATGGTCGGCCTTAAAGAGTGCCATCATCGCACGAGACTATCGGCCGAGATCCGCCAGGACATGCGTATTTGGTTAGCATTTCTGGCGGACTTCAATGGTAGAATCGTCTGGAATGAACCAGCCGTATCTTCTGAAGAGCTGGGGCTATGGACAGATTCAGCAGGAAGCATAGGTTTTGGCGCCATCTTCGGCACGAAATGGTCGGCACAAAGATGACCGACATGGTGGCATGAGAATGGGCTGACGAGTAATATTGCTTTCCTGGAACTGTTTCCCATCTTGGTGGCCTTGAGAACATGGCCCGATGGGTTCAAAGATCACTCTGTCATATTTTGGTCTGACAATATGACCGTGGTCGAGTGCATCAATAGTCAGGCAGCACGTTGTAAACTGATTTTAAGACTGCTTAAGGAAATTGTTTTACTATGTATGCAATTGAACGTGCTATTCAGAGCAAAGCATGTTCCGGGGGTGATGAATCAGGCGGCTGACGCACTGTCTCGTTTTCAAATGCAGGCTTTTTCGGGTTTCCTCCCCTCAGCGGACCCAGAGCCGGCACCCTTTCCCGAAGCTCTCTGGTCTCTCGGTGCCCCGAACTTCGTCACCTCGTGGGAGAGAGTCTAGCACCAAGGACGAGGAAGGCATATGAAGGGGCGTTTCGGGCCTATTTAGCCTTTTTGGGGAGTGATAGAGAGCGACTTTGGGGTCACGAGGAATGGGTAGTGAATTTCCTGATGTCCTTACGTAGGGCTGGGAGATCGGTGGCTACGGCCCAGAGGCATCGTGCTGCCATTTCCTTTGTTGCCAGAGCACACGCTATCCAGGACCCAACAGCGTCTTTCGTTGTACAGAAAGCGCTGCGTGGGTGGCAACGCCTTGAGGGTCGCAGAGTAGATGAAAGGCGCCCGATAGGTTTGGATAGATTGTCCCAGTTGTTGGCCACACTCCCGGCCACATGTTCATCTCAATTTGAGGCGGTGCTGTTCCGAGCCGCTTTTACGCTAGCATTTCACGGAGCAATGCGGGTAAGCGAACTAGTTGCAAGGAACAAACTGGATGTGGCAGGGGGTTTGTGCCGTGAACACGTTCAGATCAGGGGAGAAACAATGACTGTCTCCTTTGTAAAGTCCAAGACTGATCAAGATGGGATGGGTGACTGCGTCATCATACGCAGGATTCCTGGGTCCTCCATATGTCCGGTGAAGTGTTTAGAGGATTACCTAGCACGAAGGGTGGCATCATGGGGGGGGACTTTGTTAAGACACGCTGACGCCACCCCACTGACGAAATTTCAGTTTCAGCGGGTGCTTGCGATGTCAATTGCCGCTGCGGGCTTGAACCCGGGCGAATTTGGGACCCATTCCTTTCGGATAGGGGCTGCTACGGAAGCTACAGCCAGGGGTCTTAATGTTGAGCAAGTGAAACGAGTGGGGCGTTGGTCCTCCAATTGTTATAAAAGATACGTGCGGTTGCACATGTTGTGAAGCTGTAATAATGTACTCACGCTTCTTGTTTTTGTTTGGTTTTCAGTTACGCAAGCCTACGAGGCGGGGCGGACTATGCAGTCGACCCTACACCGGGCCAGCGGTCAGACATCACCGGCTGTGAAAAAGGAGGTGTGGGTCGTGGGCCACTCATACGTGAGGCGTGCCGCAGACGTATTCAAAGCAGGTGACATGATTCACGTAGCTGGGGAATACGGGTACAGGATGTCCTACTACGGAAGGGGCGGTCTCTGTATTGACCAGTTTCAAACATTTTTCGAGGGTTTGTTAGGGCGGACAAGGTCACCGCCGTCTATAGTTATAGTGCATGTCGGGGGCAATGATTTGGTCACCATCGGTAGACGACTACTCCTGGAGGCAATGCTTTCCACTGTAAGTTGGTTGGCGAGGAGAGTTCCGGGGTGCACGATTGCATGGTCCCATTTGATTCCACGAAAGGTGTGGCGAGGGGCTATTTCTATTCCTGCTTTGAACCATTCTGTCAGAAAGCTTAACAATAAAGTGAGTAGGTTGTTCCGTTCCAGGACATTGCATTCTATTTCTCATAGCTGTATTAATGATGACAGTATGTATTTGGGGGATGGTGTGCATTTGTCTTGGGTGGGGAATGAGTTACTCTTAGGAGACTTTTTAGCATGGTTAAAATCGTTGAAACATGACCTTTAGGTAGGATTTTTGTGGGGGGTCCGGATAGCCGGTCAACTATCCGGCCTGTGGCGGTAAGATCATGATCGGTGAGCACTAATTGGAAGATCCCTATGAGTGGGCGTCACCCAACACGGATGGGAGAGCTCGGGGGAGGTGGCCTTTGGCCCCTCAACGGGGAGGCGGTCCCTTCTAAGGATGGGTCGCCGAAAGAAGAGGAAAGGCGGTCAAGGCCCCTTCCTGTGTAGGAGGGGTTACAGCCCCCTCCTGGGGAATTTCCCGGGGCCAGTGACATCTGCGACGGCAGATGCGGTAAGTTGTGTGGGGTTGGGGGGAGGTCTACGATACCTTCTAGATACCTCACACGAGTCTTCGAACGACCTTTAACTGGCGTCGAGTTGATAAGTGCCCCCGTCAAGTCAAGGGAAATTGGTAGTAGTTGCACTTGAGTACGCCTCAGTGCTGTCGCCCCTCCCAAGTGGGGGGGGTATGTCTGGTTAGGGATCTTGACACCGGTTACGACCTTGCCGTTGGCCCTTAAACGTTAGGATGTACAATTTCAATATTTCAAGTAAATGTTTTGTAGGATGTTAGTTCGGCTAGGAGAACCTCTGTATTAGAGAATCTGTTAAGGTTAGCCAAACATCGCAATGTGGTATGAAATTGTACATTAATGTTTAAATGTTTTAATTTTTTGTTTTAATAAATACGGCCGGGAGGGTCACTCCCTCCCACTTCCAAAAACTTCAAGAACTGTTTCCGGTTTCCCTCCTTTGGGGATTGTGTTGAGAGGGGGTGGCGGGTATCTCAGCCATACGCGAATTTTGCGGATTTGCGGATTCGCAATCCGCAAAATCCGCGAATTCCCGCGAATTTGCGGATTTTTTTTTTTTTGTGTTCGCCCGTGTTTCTGCCAGTTCGCGAGGGTTTTTACAATTTCGCAATTTGCGAACTTACCTGTCGGGTCGCAAGTTTTGCGAACTTGTTGTTTCTACATGTCCAGCCTGTTTGGGACACTCTTCTTCATCACTGCCACTCTCTGTCACCACTGCCACTCTCTGACTACTCATGCCACCCTCTGGCCCACCCATGCCACCCTCTGTTTCATCACCACACCCTCTGGTTGTCCAGTGTACATTATTTTCGGCAAAGCAAAGCACACCTTCCCTGCCTCAAGTGACCTGAATTAATTTGGGGCTGATTAATGTGTCACAGAATATTTTTTTAGCTGGCACCTGCTTCCTTAGTGCGCCCTGATTAGTGATCTTTTGCACTTGCTAAGTGCTTTCATTGTTGCAAAATTAGTTACAACACCTGCCCTGCCCCAACTGACAATAATGAATTAGGGGCTAATTAATGTGTCACTGAAAGAATTTAAAGTTCCAGCCTGGCACCTGCTTGTCTGCTCCTTTAGCTGTAAATCAGGACCTTTGTGGCATACAGTTAAGGTCAGAGCAGGGTCACACAAAATAGTTGCAAGCAGGCAACCGAATTCTGGAGGGCCCCCTCAGGAAGCACTACAAAGAATCGTTACAAATCATGAGGTTGACCTTTTGCACCTGCTCATTGTTTTTGCTTTTGCTGAAATCGTTTTTCGGTTTTTTTCGCGCTATTCGCGGGGCGCGGCGTCGTGCGAAACCGACCGCGGAAGCCGCCAATTCGTGCGAATGAGCATTTTATTTTTTTGCGGCTTGTTGTTTCGCGAGTTTTTTTGCAGTATTCGCGAGCCGCTTGCAGCGCAACACGCGAATTTACCCCAAGGTCGAGTACGGGCGCGGCCATTTTGTTTCCGTGACGTATTTCCGTTTCCGCCCGCTATGTATAATCTCGCGCACTAAGCGCATTGCGAGTAGAGGTTCGCACGAGATCGCGCGGGAAATCTACAGGTTCGCACGAGATCGCGAGGAAAATCTCGCGCGAACTTTCTTTCGCGCTCGTGAACGGGCGCCGGCCATCTTGTTTTTCATTCATTTCCTGTGTCTGGGCATGGTGTTTAATCCTCTTGGTATCTTTGCCATCCTTTGCTTGTTTTCAGTTTTTTTTTTACGATTTTGCTTCTTATCTATCCCTCTCTTTTCCTAGCTGTATATTTTTGTCTTTTCTGCTATTTTTCTTTACTTTTAAACTACTTTTTTAAACTCTTTTCTTTTCTTCTTCCCTATCCTATTCTTTCTTAATTTTCTACTTCTTCCTACCTTACCTGCCCAGACCATGGTCAAGCCAGGCGCGGTGAAGCTGCCCAGGCACTTGAGGGCCGCAGCGGCGGCGGGGAGTAGTGCTGGACCCAGTGGCAGGACAGCATGCGGGAGATTGAGGGGGGAGCAGGTGACGCGACGGGAGATCTTCAGCCCGGAGGAAGTGGGCGCGCTGGTCTACTTCGTCCAGCGCCGCCTGCCCAGGACCATCGCGGGAGGCGGCAGGATCGCGGCCGGCGGCTACAACATGCGGGAGCGCCGGAAGCGGTGGGAGAAGGTGTGCTGGGCCATATCCCACCTCTACGGGGTCCAGCGCACCTACAGCCAGGTCACCCATCGCTGGACGGACCTCCTGGACTGCGAGCGCGACCTGCTGGACCAGCTCGGCTTGGAGATCCCCGGGCTTGGTGAGTAGTAGTAGCCATTTAATCACTCACTACTATGATGTTTTCTCCTGCTCTGTGTTGTTGTATTGCAAATATTTGTTTTTTACATGGAGCAAGCCAATAATGCCGCTGATGACGATTACATTGTAGTTAAATTATATTTCAAAATCTTCTGTGCATTTCAGGTGCACTGCTCTCCTTCTCAGTGGCGTTGCTACTATGCTTATTTGTTTTCTATTTCGTGGTCTCATTGGCCTGAGTAACTATTATGTATGAGTGTACTTTACAGAACTGCGTAATGCTAGACACTAGGGGGCAGATTACATTTACAAGCCCCTTGCGCCACGTTTACGTTGCCTTGCGTGACGCAACAGCGGCGTAAACGTGCCGCATCCCTGCGAGTCATTTACAGCATGACGCATCTAGGGAGATGCGTCATGTTATAAAGCCATGGGCCTGCACCACAATGGGTGCGTTCCTAGTACGCAGGGTGGGCGCCGCGGTCCAGCGGCTGTGCGCCTCGCAAAATTGCCTGCGTGAAATGTACAAGATTTAACGCAGGCACTTCTGCGACGCTGCTACGTCAATTCAATTCCTTATGTCTGCTCGAAGCAGGCGAAAGGACTGACACAGCATGTTAAGTATTGGGTGGCCCTGAGCATTACTGGAGTTGCATTGCGTTGGCGACGTGACTCCAGCGATGCGCCGCTCTTACGTGACGAGATGCCTCACGCAAGTGCCTACCCTTGCGCCAGGGCGCGCCGCATTGTAAATGAGGCACATCTGCCGTGTCGCAAGGGTAGTTTTGCGTGATGCATTTGATCTGGCGCATCTCTGGAGATGCGCCAGAACGCGTAAGTAAGTATGCCCCTAAGGGGCAGAATTGCAATTACCGTTGCATCCCTGCAAAGTAGCAGGGATGCGCCATTAATTGTGCGGCCCGCTACCACCACCAAACATGGTGCGCCGTATTTGCAATGCGGCGCACCATGGGCCCAAAACGTCACCGAAGCTTTACTGCTGGAGTTGCGTCGCAACGATGGCGCAGCTCCATCAATGCTCTGGGGTACCCTATCTCCCCAATGCTGGGTCAAGCCGTACGTCTGCTTCAAGCAGGTGCAGGGTTTGTGTGACGCATCATTGTCCTAAAGGTGACTGATTGATATTTTGTAGATTTCCCTCAGCCACTATTAGGATGTGTTCCAGCGCAGGAATGCCCTCCCTTGCGCCGGAACGCCCCCTGATGGCGCAGGGCTTTATAACGGGATGCATCTCCCAAACGCGTCACGTTGTTATAATATTATACGCCGCACCATGGCGCCCTTTTTTGTTTAGCTGCTGCGTCACAAAAGTCACGCAAGAACGGCGCAAAAGAGCCGCAAGGGCTTAAATCTGCCCCTTCCTTTGTAACCCTGACAATAAGAAAAATAGTGGCGGTGGATTGATAGTTTGACTATTTAAATGACTGGTAATGTAGCAGGCAACTGTTAGTGTTGTCACTGATCTGACTGAAATCACAATGGAGTTTGTCTGTCACTTTGCGTCTTGCCTGCGGACTGCTGCCTGCCAGTCCTAGGTGAACGTTTCAGTACTTTGTTTAGTGAGTTACGTGACTTTCGAAGTCACAGGTCCGCAAATAAATGAAAAGTAACCATAATCAATATAATTTCGCAGAAATATTTTGTTATTGTTCTTTTGAAATGTTTGATTTGGTTGACATTGACAAGCAACAATCATCCATGTTTTCTGTTCTTTCTTTCATGTTGTACGTCAGCTCCCCCCAGGGGCGAGAGGAGGACACAGGAGCAGCAGGCGGCGGATGCTGTTCATCAACAGGGCCAGGATCGGGCAGGCGAGGGCTCCTCTGCTGGCCCCAGTAAGTTTTCATTTTAGACTAGTACCCATTTTTCCTAGCGTTCCTCATTTGACTTTTTTCAAAATTGTCTTTGCTCTTCTTGTAGACTGTATCTAAATTCTTATCCTGCCTCTACTATGACTCCCTGTGGTATTACTAGATTATTCTTATTAGTCTGTCTGTGTAGCTAACTAAGATTGCACGGTTGGCGAAACTCCTATGATTCTAGTCAGCAATAGCTCTATCAACTTAGTGCAGTCCTCTGGGATTGTCCATAATGTCTTTTGAACTGTTCTATCTGGACTCATGCTTGCAAAAATTGCAAAACCTTTCGCTCAGTCACTCTAGTCTGGACCAAAAAACACAGATTGTATTTAAGTTTAAAAGCTTTATTAAAAGTAAACACATTTATTAAAATGAAGTCATAATAAAACTAAACGTTTAACTGATAATGGAAAAGTGGTTAGTGCTGACGATTAATTGAAGACATTTCTTGTGGTCGAGCCGAGCTCTCACCTGGTTTCAACTTGATCTTGTTGTTAGAAGTCCATCTTCTGTCTGTGTGGAGAAAAATGGTGCGTGTTAAAAAAACAGATTTCATCAGTTGTGCCTAAAAGTGCAGCAAGACAACCTTCCCTGGAAAAAGGGACATTTTTTTTTAAGTTTAACGTAGACAGTCACAAATTACATTGTTTTCACATGTCTTCATTCCTAGACCAAATACTAGTGACTAGTGAGTGCTTTATTCTAACATTCCTAAATGTACTTTGTAGGTGGAACATCTGGTGGCGGGGCCAGTGTGGAGGTGGTGGTGCTCGACACGGAGGCGGAGGGCGATTCTTCAGGGGAGGAGGCGGCGGCGGCAGCTGTGAGAGTTGAGACGGTGGTGGTGGCGGCCAGAGGTAAGCTCTTATATATTCCTTACTTATTGAGATTGAAGACTAGCTGGGAAGGCAAGAATATGAGATGCATGGCTGGGTGAATGATGAAGCAATGATGGGTGGAAGGACAACAGCCTGGGTGGGTGACACAGAAACTGTATGTGTCCATATACCTGGATCATGCTACTATCTGACTCTTAGATAGCATATGTGTATCTAGAGCAGGGGTACTCCTAGTACGGCCCGCGGGCCGGTGGTGGCCCGGCAAGCCTTCGTTGGCGGTGCGCAGACCTTGCAGACAATCACTGCTCCCCCGGCCCCCACAGAGCAGAGGCTTTTTTGTATTTCACCTGTTAGCGCCCCTGCATCTCCACTCTGACAATCACTGCTCCCCCGGCCCCCACAGAGCAGAGTGGAGATGCAAGGCCACAAAGAGGTGAAATAGAACAAAGCCTCTGCTCTGTGGGGCCGGGCAAGCAGTGATTGTCAGGGTGGAGAAGCAGGGGCGCTAAAACAAACAAAGCCTCAATAATATGTTAATGGTCTTTTAAAGACCTGTTAAGTACTTTGGTGTTGTTGTCTGTGTGTGCGCGTTGAGGAAGCGGTCTCAACCCGGGCTGAAGGCTGACACAGATAGACACACACACAGTGAGATGACAGAGGGGGAGGGAGAGGGAGGGCAGGAGGGAGAGAGAGATGGAGGGAGGGCAGGAGGGAGAGCAGGAGGGAGAGAGATGTATGTAAATGCTGGGTCTGGTGGCTCAGTGGATGAGGGCATCTGCTGCAGGGACCTGTGTGCAACCTCATGGTCACAAGTTATCGTTTTGCTTTAGCCCCGCCCCCTCTGACTCCGCCCCCACCAGTGCGGCCCTCGGCCCCAAACTACACTGTAAATGTAGCCCCTGAGAGAAAGTTTGTGAGTACCCATGATCTAGAGAGAGTAGATGGTCAGTGGATGAACTAAGTGTAACTTTGAAGAGCATGTAACACTGCACCCGCACGTCCGTTCCAGTGTAGGAAAGGCAAGGAAAAGAACTTTTAATTTTGTCCAAATACTACCATAAATAGTAGCAGTAGTTTGTATTGCAAGCACTGCATAGATCCGGTTATTATGGTGGCCACTCCCTACCTCTCTTAATAAGTTTAGTAGTACTCAGTCATTCATGTGTGGATGTATCACTGGTCACTCAATAAAAAGCAAAGCACCTAAAGTCATCCCATATATAAGCAAAAACATCCCATGTGAAGTGATAGATAATCAGATTATTTATCTTCTTCAATTTTCCATTTCTAGTACTCATTTCCACTGTAGGGTGAAAGTTAAATTAATTAAGCAGTAGCCCTTGAGTTGTAACAGAGTATTCTCAGTGCCACCCGTAATAGAAAAGTAAGAGATTCACCACCTGCATGTACTGGACGGGTACAGTAACGCAACGGCAACGCAAGTCTAGGTCACTCCTCATGGCGTGCGTCTCTTTTTCTCGGGTGCAAGTTTACCGCGCTGGCATTATGCCGGCTTGCAGAAAATAACGTACCAATTTTCCAAAACAAGAGATAAGAAGAAGAATAAGACTGGTGTACTTTCATAGTCGACTCCAATGGAAGTCCACAGTGCTCATAGAATTTGTTCCTTAAACTCCCACTAATGTTAGAGCAAGGATGAAGAAGTGTGAGGTTAGATAGATACTGGCCTCAATAGTTATGTAATGCGCTTGCAAGTTGCTAGTTGTACTGCAGCACAAATTTCTGCTGAATGATTGAGTTAATCTTAAAGAGCATTGGTTACAGACTATGTCTTTCTTTCTTCATATAGGTTCTCCTTCCAAACGAACAAGGAGGAAGGAGCTGGCTAGAGCGGCCCGGCAACGGAGGATCGAGGCCACTGTTGCGGAATATCGGCGGCTGGTGGCCCTGGAGGACGTGGAAAGTGTGCAGTCGACAACTACGACAACGTCGTCTGCATCGGCCTCCGTGGCCCCACGGGCTGCCACCCAGCACAGTGGTCCACCGAGACTGAGCCGGGCTGCCAAAGGCAAACGCCACCGCCGAGCAGCAAGGCCAACAGCTGCTTCTCACAGGCCTTGCACCTGCAAGGCAGTGAAGGCACGCCTGCGCCGCACTACCCTGATGGTGTCCCGCCTTCAGCAGGAGCTCGCCTTGCTCCGCGAGGAGCATGATGCCCTGGCCCAAAAAGTTAACAGCATCCACCCATAGTGTCCCTTGCCCCTTTTTTAGAGACTTTTGGGGGGTGGGAATTGGGAGTTGGGTTTTTGGGGACTTTTGAAGGACAATCGTTGGGGTTAGGGAGGGTCTTGCGGGAGATTATTTTGTTAGGGATATAAATATACTTTTTCAAACTTTATCTGAGCATACCTGTTTTTTACTGCTTGCCTGGTGGGTGGGGGTTTAACGTTGACTGTTTTCCTGAAAGTTTAGTTCCATTTTCTTCCTTTAAGTGTAAATGCCCAAATGTTTTCAACACTAAGTGCCTCTCACAGACTAAGTGAAGTGAATCCAAGAGTCCTAGGACTTTAGTAGTACTACCTTCAGTCTCTCGTCTCTCGTACTAATACTCCATTATACCCCCAAACCACCAAACGCTTATCTTACCTGTAATTTGTGTTTGAAAGTAGGGCTAGGCCCAGGGCTGGCTCCACGGGAAACACCGAATAACGTTGGCAATCTTGGTCGGATAAAATTTCCTCATAGCGGTGGTACTAGTGGTGTGACACAGTGGCAGTTGCATGCCTATGAAAAAAAAGAAAATGAAATCTGGTTTGTCCTCCTGAGCAATTCAACGGTACAACTGAGAATATAGCAGGTGACAGAAGTACAGTAGAGCAGTGCCACATTGTAGCCTAACAAATGGTAAAGTATAACTACTAATTCGGTTGAAGTTCTTTCACATTAGCAATGGTTCTTTGTCAAGCAGAGTAAGAATATATCATCGACAACTGTGGAAAGAAAGAATGCGACAGTACACGGCCTGTGTGGAATTATTGATAACGATATTCAACATAAGGTCTCTGTAGCCAGATACCCGAGAGCCTTGCTGGTCACTATAAATCCATTCACAACAACACTCAATGGGGTTGGTCTGGAAGGTGTCAGGTTTACTCCCCGTGATCCAGTCGATGCAAATATGGTTCCACCTCCAAATGTCACCAACACCCAGAAGTGTAAACACAGGGTGTTCGAGGCATTAGGCGGGGGAGAAAAATAACAAACTAAAATAAAAAATGTGGGATGGGTAAAGGTAGGGTCAGCAGGGAAAGGATACCTGTAAGAGAAGACAAGACAGGCATCAGTGAAGTGATGTCCTAACATACAAGGGTACTCTCATATAGTCTCACTAAATAGTCTGCAAGTCTCCCGCCTACTCATGGGAAATGTAGTTTCATAGTACGGTAGGCGCTTAGGGGCTGCGTAACCTGACAGAAGGTATAGTAGATAGAAAAGGAGAAATTGCTTTTTTTCTAGGTGTCCCCTCACTCACCAGGGTTGCCCCTTGGTGACATGCTTCATCATTGGGGCCATCCCAGTCCTCTACGGCCTGGGGCGTGCTGCGACTTGCGAATTACGTAGGAGCACTTACAAATGACTATGTGTGGTGCAGATAGTGGAGTGGACTAAGTGATGTGTTAAGGGATCAATGTAGAAGCCGAGAGAGAGCCAAGAAATGCAGTCACAGTCAGAGAAAAAGGCAAGGGATACTGTATCTATGTGGTTGTAGTGGTCCTGTTGGAAGTGGTAAGTAAGTTGCCCGCAGAAAAAAAATCCTCCTATTAGCGGCACTCCTCCATTGCAGCCGACGCTTCGTCCACCGATGTTGGTCACCAGAAGACACCCTGTCCACTGCCTGCCTGATGCTGAATTGTGGCTCGCTACTGTGAAGCCTGACTCCATCCTTTTTTCCCCATTGCAGAGACTGAAACCCGGCCTGTAATTATTCAACGAAAAACAGGAAGTGATATAATATTACAACACCACTGATAAATAAATATAAGGTATGTAGGCTGTGGAGTGCAAAAAGTCACAATTTGTTTTTCCTAGTAGACAGTACAATGTATTTGAAAGTGCGTACTCTGAGTCACCTTTTGAAGGATAAATAAGTATGGGCAAATTAATGTAGCGGATCTTGCCCCTCAAGCTAGGTGTACTGTAAACTGTGTTTTAGAACAAAAATAGATCTTCCTAGCAGTGCTCCCACCCAGACCCTTACTAAAGCCAGTCGCAAAAATGTAGAAGACCCCCAATCAAATCTCAAAAAACGAGGCCTAGCAGAAAACTGGTGACAAAACTTACTTTGAAAGTAAAAGTAGGCCGAAGTACCCTAATTACCCATTACCCACCGTGGATTGCATTCAAACCACTTGCAAGCAACCAAGCAAAAGTAGCCATAGCCAGCATCGCTCCAAGACTCGAAATCCCCCCCACTCAAACACATGCAATAGAAATACTGCTAACCCTAACGAACCCTAAGTTAAGAATAGTGGCAAAGGCTTTCTTTAACTATGCCAAATCCCCCCTTTCCCACCATGGATTTTCTTCAAATGACTTGCAACCAAAATTACACATTCTCACGAGTGCTCTAAGACCCCAGAACTCAGTTTGAAAAATCTAGAACACCCCGATACACATGCAATCCTGCTGCTAGGGCTAACCCTAACGAACCCTAAGTTACAAAAAGTGCCAAAACTAAAGGCTTTTCCGCGCGGATTTTGTCCCAACCACTTCTACCCGGTATTAGACCTTCCCAGGAATGCCCCAAGACCCGGCAACCCACCCGCCAAGAAGCGTAACACCCCCAAACAGGCCAAAAGCAAAATCTCATACTTGCAATATTTCTGGGCCTTCGGTCCAAACGCGCTGCGTAGCTAGGCCATAAGTCGGGGTTGGCACGACGGATTTCCTGAAAAGCAAATGCAATCAAGATTAGAGTGTCCCAGCAGTGCTCCCAGACCACGAAACTCACCCACAAACACCAGGAAGCCCCCCAAACAGGCCCCCGAAAACGCTACATAGAGCAAAATGTCAGAAATAGCCCAAAAAAAAATCGGCCTGGATTTTGTCCCAACCACTTCTACCCGGTATTAGACCTTCCCAGGAATGCCCCAAGACCCGTCAACCCACCCGCCAAGAAGCATAACACCCCCAAACAGGCCAAAAGCAAAATCTCATACTTGCAATATTTCTGGGCCTTCGGTCCAAACGCGCTGCGTAGCTAGGCCATAAGTCGGGGTTGGCACGACGGATTTCCTGAAAAGCAAATGCAATCAAGATTAGAGTGTCCCAGCAGTGCTCCCAGACCACGAAACTCACCCACAAACACCAGGAAGCCCCCCAAACAGGCCCCCGAAAACGCTACATAGAGCAAAATGTCAGAAATAGCCCAAAAAAAATCGGCCTGGATTTTGTCCCAACCACTTCTACCCGGTATTAGACCTTCCCAGGAATGCCCCAAGACCCGTCAACCCACCCGCCAAGAAGCATAACACCCCCAAACAGGCCAAAAGCAAAATCTCATACTTGCAATATTTCTGGGCCTTCGGTCCAAACGCGCTGCGTAGCTAGGCCATAAGTCGGGGTTGGCACGACGGATTTCCTGAAAAGCAAATGCAATCAAGATTAGAGTGTCCCAGCAGTGCTCCCAGACCACGAAACTCACCCACAAACACCAGGAAGCCCCCCAAACAGGCCCCCGAAAACGCTACATAGAGCAAAATGTCAGAAATAGCCCAAAAAAAATCGGCCTGGATTTTGTCCCAACCACTTCTACCCGGTATTAGACCTTCCCAGGAATGCCCCAAGACCCGTCAACCCACCCGCCAAGAAGCATAACACCCCCAAACAGGCCAAAAGCAAAATCTCATACTTGCAATATTTCTGGGCCTTCGGTCCAAACGCGCTGCGTAGCTAGGCCATAAGTCGGGGTTGGCACGACGGATTTCCTGAAAAGCAAATGCAATCAAGATTAGAGTGTCCCAGCAATGCTCTCAGACCACGAAACTCACCCACAAACAGACGGAACCCCCCCTAAGAGCACCTCAAAGGCAAGCAAGTCATCAAAAACACAAAAAATTTTCCGCCTCGGATTTGGTCCAAACCACTTTTAGTGCTTCCCAGCAATGGCCCCAGACCCGTCAACTCACCTGCAAAGAGGTAGAACAACACCCCCACAAGTGCTGAGTCTTTCTTCATTGGGCGTAAACCAGCCCTCTGCTTTGATGGAAATAGGAGTCTGGAGGAGGAGGATAGAGGAGCATGTTCTTCTGAACTTGTGAACCTGAGGAATGCAGACTGCGGCACCTTCAAATAAATTAGCAAACAAGTGAAGACAGTTCTGCTGATGGGCTTGTTTTTGTGATTATCTGATTAAAGTTTGAATTATATTAACTGTGCACAACAAAGAAAGACAGACACACAGGAATAAAAGTGAATAAGGATGAAAAAGAAAGTTATTGGTTCGTTGTCTCATTTTCAGGGCTCGAAGTCGGTATCACGGTCCAGGAATAAGAATAAGGCTTCGTCATCATACTCTGCGAATTCAGCCAGGGTGAGGTCAGTGCCACCTGACAGAGTAGAAATTCCCTCATCTATGTTGCTGGCCACCTCCTCTTCATCCGGCACGCTCTCTCGTACTCTTATATCTGGTGGTATGAGGTGCTGATTCATCTTGATCATTGTTAACCTCTCCACATTTTTGGGCGAGAGGCGGCTCCGTTTGGGAGTTACAATCCCACCAGCCGCACTGAAAACCCGTTCAGAAGACACACTTGCGAGTGGGCAAGACAAGTAGTTTAAAGCCAGGTTGGTGAGCTGTGGCCACAATTCTTTTTTCCCATGCCAATACGCCAATGGGTCAGAATTAACATAGACCTCTGTGGAGTCATTCAGATAGTCCTTCACCATCGACTCAAGGTCCTCCTCCAAGGTTCCTCCACTTTGCGTAGCTCTTGCTGTGCCTCTGACCTTTTGAGAACCAAACCCACGCAGAGCTAGCCAATCCTCTTCAGCCTCCAATGTTTCTGTTGTCTTTCGTGCAGATGATCCGGTTGCCGGTGTCTTTAACGGCTGAGAGGTCACTTGTGCCACAGCCACAGGTGCAGAAGTGGATTGTTTTGACTGGGGATGGCCTGCTGATGTACTGCCATTTCCTTCAATTTCCAGCCGTTCTGTTTCAAACTTCTTGGCTGACAAGGCTAGCCAACGTTTGTACTTTGTAACATCTTCATCACCAAAAGCAAAGAATGCTCTGCCTGCCAGCGCCTTTTTGTAGCGTGGATCCAGAATAGTAGCACAAATGTAATGCTGTTCTGAGTGGATCTTTTTAAGACGTTCATCACCTTGTAGGAGCTCTAATAATTGCTCAGCCAGAAGCAAAGAGTCTTTCTTTTTGTCATCTTTTCCAAACACAGAACACACCTCCTTCAGTTGGTCCTCCAGCATGTACAACAATGGGATAGCTTTTCCCAAATTAGAGTCCTCCTTGCTGACTGCACGCGTGAAGACCTCAAAAGGACGAAGCATGCGTGTTAGGCTTTCAACTATGTTCCATTGCGGCCCACCCATCCTCAGCTCCTCTATACCCTCTTTCAAGAAATATTGATCGAGTTGCGTATACTGCTCATACAGACGCTCAAGCATGTAGAAGGTTGAGTTCCAACGTGTTACCACCTCCTGGATGAGTGCTTTCACTGGCATTTGACATTGATATAGCATGCTCCTCAGCTGCTTCCGGGCCTTAAAAGAATGCCTGAAATGCTTGCAAATTTTTCGGCAGTTCTCCAATACACTGTACGCTGCACTGCGTTTATTACCCAAGAATTTTTGGACAACCAGGTTTATACAGTGCGCCAAACACGGCACTCTGAAATAGTAACTGTCCCTCATGGCCTTAACTATATTGGAGCCATTGTCCGTGGAAACATAACCAACCTTGCGTTTTAGTGGGGACAGACAGTTAAGGACCTTTGTGTTAAAGACATCCAAAATGTTTTCTGCTGTGTGACATTTCTCCAAACCAAACATGGCTAGTGTTGCATGTTTCCGAGCACCTTTAAAAACAATGTTAGTGTCAACACCTGAGTTTAGCTTTGCTTTAGCCCCTGAAAAAGAGACCCAGTGTGCAGTGATGCACATGTAATCAGCGCCTGCGCCACTGGTCCACATGTCTGTTGTCAGATGTATAGTGTGAACAGCACTCTTCTGCAAAGCTGCCCCAATCACCTTCAGAACATCTTCATGTAGTGCTGGAACCGCAACTCGGGCAAAATAGAACCGGCTAGGAACCTTCCATTTAGGGCAGAGCGCTGTCACTAATTCTAGAAAACCAACCCCTTCTACAAAAGAAAAAGGGAGAAGGTCCAGAGCTAGCATTTTAGCCAGCTTAGTGTTATACAGACGGGTCATTGGGTGGTTGCGTTCATATTGCGCTTCTGTAAACAACATCTTTTTAATGTTGCCCTGGACCAATGATTTACGGGATGATGATGATCTCTTCGACCCAGTTACGCTCGCTGATGAACTTTTCCGCATTGATGTCTCACTCTCTCCCACACTCTTAGTGTGGCTCCCATGGGGTGTGCTGCTGACATGGGAACTGGGTGTAAGTGAAGTGTTTGAATCGTCTTCTTCTACCTCCTCGTCATCAGCAGATGACAAATCAACGTTTTCATTACGTGCAATTCCGGCTTGCTTGACCGCCTCTAGGTGCGGAAACCATTGGACAGCGTGCCTTCTCTCAAGATGACCTCTCTGGCCTCCGGTACCATAGTTAGAACCAAGCTTACCACGACTAAATCGAAGCTTACAAAGGCTACAAATGGCTACGTTTTCCTTTTTTGGGCAAACACTAAAGAAGTCCCAAACTGGAGACTTGAAATGTCTTCGGGGGCCGGAGGAGGCGGCGATACTGGTGGTGGTGGTCCTGCTGCTAATGACAGATGAAGTGGAGGATGTGGATTGCCGAACTTCAGTACGTTTTGCACTTTCACCACCACGAATTGAGGTCGAGGACGAGGTGGGTACCTTCTTGCGGAGAAATATGGAAGCGGTAGGTTTTGGTGTACTACTTAACTCCAAATCTAATGATTCCATTTCCATTGCCTCCTCGCCGACATCATCATCACGCTCAGCAGCTTCTCGGGATAGGGTCAAAATGTCTCTTTGCTGCATGCCCGGTGGGGCTGCAGTGACCTTTGTGATGACTGGCTCGTCGTCATCGTGAGAGGCTTCATCACCAGCAGTATCTGTCACTTCTTGTTGAGCCTCATCACACTCCATAGGTTTGAGTTTTTGGACGACCTTCCTTTTACGCTTAGGTACCGGTGTCAGATCATGGTGTGCCTCACTGTCAGACCGCAGTTGTGTTTCCCAAGACAGATCACTTGCATCAGAACGAGGTGGGCTTGAAGAAGATGTAGACACCCCCCTTGATCTTTTCCTTGCTAGGGATGTGGAAGACAATGAATGATCATCAGGAGGAGTGGCTTCCAATGATACCTCAGCTTCATTGTCGATTTCCAAATGTGCCCCTACTTCGGGAGGAACAACTATTGTGGGCACTTGTGAACCTCCATGCACCTTTGCTTGCGCATCTCCTTTTGCTGCCTCTCCTTCCACATGTACTTGGGCGTGTACTTGCACATGGTGTTGTTGTTGCGGCTGTGGTTGTTCAACACTTGTCAGATGAGTTACAACAACCTGTGTTGATTCAGGGACATTGCTGCTACTTTCTTGCGATGAGCCAACATCACTGGTCGATGGTGATTGGAGAAGTACACGACTGCCTCTGAAGCACTCAAGGGCTTTGACTTAAGTTGGCGTGGTGGTGGAGGCACTGAACCCAATGGAGCAGGGGTGCTGCTCTCAGCTTGGTCCCCAGCAGATCCTGCTGCTGCAGGCGTACTTTTTTTTTTGCTCCCAAAAAAAGTGGCGGGTGGCACACCAGCCTCCTTGGTAACTTGCTTCTTCTGCTCCTTACTAGCAACTTTCTTGCTAGAGGAGCTACGGAGAACTTTCTTTGGGGCCATCTTCTTCAGAGCAGGTCAGACAGCAGGCCGCAGTTGCACGAATTGTAGAGTTGTCTGAGGCCAGACGTGACGTCGCGTGACGTTATGCTGCACACACACACCGCTGCAGGACTTCTTCCTGGCACTGGTGGTTCTCTTGAGTCTTGTGCACCTAAAAAAAATGGAAGACAGAGGAACATCAGTTCAGTTATAGAGCACAAAAAAATCGAAAAACACTGCAAAATCAGCACAATCCCAATCCATCCATGCCCTCCATAATGTTTAAATTCAAGACAACCCACAGAAAGACTAGGCCCATGCAAGACTCACTACCCCTGGGCATAAATAAAGGTTGAAAAGTAGGCAAAATGGTTGGAGGCCTAACAACAAAGCCTGCATTTAAAATGGCCACTTGCCTGCCAGCACATGGCCAGTGCCTGTAGCTGCACTCAAAATGGCCACCAGCCACATGGCATGTCCCTCCCCATGAACACACCCAAAAATCGAAAAACACTGCAAAATCAGCACAATCCCATTCCATCCATGGCCTCCATGATGTTTAAATTCAAGACAGCCCACAGAAAGACTAGGCCCATGCACCACTCACTACCCCTGGTCAAGGCCCCAACAACAGGTCAAAAATCGAAAAACACAACATTTTACAACAAAAAAAAATCGAAAAACACAGAAAAATCAGCACAATCCCATTCCATCCATGGCCTCCATGATGTTTAAATTCAAGACAGCCCACAGAAAGACTAGGCCCATGCTAGACTCAAATACCCCTGGTGAAAAGGCCACAAGTACAGGCCCAAAAATCGAAAAACACTGCAAAATCAGCACAATCCCATTCAATCCATGGCCTCCATGATGTTTAAATTCAAGACAACCCACAGAAATACTAGGCCCATGCAAGACTCACTACCCCTGGGCATAAATAAAGGTTGAAAAGTAGGCAAAATGGTTGGAGGCCTAACAACAAAGCCTGCATTCAAAATGGCCACTTGCCTGCCAGCACATGGCCAGTGCCTGTAGCTGCACTCAAAATGGCCACCAGCCACATGGCATGTCCCTCCCCATGAACACCCCCAAAAATCGAAAAACACTGCAAAATCAGCACAATCCCATTCCATCCATGGCCTCCATGATGTTTAAATTCAAGACAGCCCACAGAAAGACTAGGCCCATGCACCACTCACTACCCCTGGCCAAGGCCCCAACAACAGGTCAAAAATCGAAAAACACAAAATTTTACAAAAAAAAAAAATCGAAAAACACAGAAAAATCAGCACAATCCCATTCCATCCATGGCCTCCATGATGTTTAAATTCAAGACAGCCCACAGAAAGACTAGGCCCATGCTAGACTCAAATACCCCTGGTGAAAAGGCCACAAGTACAGGCCCAAAAATCGAAAAACACTGCAAAATCAGCACAATCCCATTCAATCCATGGCCTCCATGATGTTTAAATTCAAGACAACCCACAGAAATACTAGGCCCATGCAAGACTCACTACCCCTGGGCATAAATAAAGGTTGAAAAGTAGGCAAAATGGTTGGAGGCCTAACAACAAAGCCTGCATTCAAAATGGCCACTTGCCTGCCAGCACATGGCCAGTGCCTGTAGCTGCACTCAAAATGGCCACCAGCCACATGGCATGTCCCTCCCCATGAACACCCCCAAAAATCGAAAAACACTGCAAAATCAGCACAATCCCATTCCATCCATGGCCTCCATGATGTTTAGATTCAAGACAGCCCACAGAAAGACTAGGCCCATGCTAGACTCAAATACCCCTGGTGAAAAGGCCACAAGTACAGGCCCAAAAATCGAAAAACACTGCAAAATCAGCACAATCCCATTCCATCCATGGCCTCCATGATGTTTAAATTCAAGACAGCCCACAGAAAGACTAGGCCCATGCACCACTCACTACCCCTGGTCAAGGCCCCAACAACAGGTCAAAAATCGAAAAACACAAAATTTTACAAAAAAAAAAATCGAAAAACACAGAAAAATCAGCACAATCCCATTCCATCCATGGCCTCCATGATGTTTAAATTCAAGACAGCCCACAGAAAGACTAGGCCCATGCTAGACTCAAATACCCCTGGTGAAAAGGCCACAAGTACAGGCCCAAAAATTGAAAAACACTGCAAAATCAGCACAATCCCATTCAATCCATGGCCTCCATGATGTTTAAATTCAAGACAACCCACAGAAATACTAGGCCCATGCAAGACTCACTACCCCTGGGCATAAATAAAGGTTGAAAAGTAGGCAAAATGGTTGGAGGCCTAACAACAAAGCCTGCATTCAAAATGGCCACTTGCCTGCCAGCACATGGCCAGTGCCTGTAGCTGCACTCAAAATGGCCACCAGCCACATGGCATGTCCCTCCCCATGAACACCCCCAAAAATCGAAAAACACTGCAAAATCAGCACAATCCCATTCCATCCATGGCCTCCATGATGTTTAGATTCAAGACAGCCCACAGAAAGACTAGGCCCATGCTAGACTCAAATACCCCTGGTGAAAAGGCCACAAGTACAGGCCCAAAAATCGAAAAACACTGCAAAATCAGCACAATCCCATTCCATCCATGGCCTCCATGATGTTTAAATTCAAGACAGCCCACAGAAAGACTAGGCCCATGCACCACTCACTACCCCTGGTCAAGGCCCCAACAACAGGTCAAAAATCGAAAAACACAAAATTTTACAAAAAAAAAAATCGAAAAACACAGAAAAATCAGTACAATCCCATTCCATCCATGGCCTCCATGATGTTTAAATTCAAGACAGCCCACAGAAAGAATCAGTCCACCCACCACTGAGTACCCCTGGGCAAAAGGCCCCAAAACAGCCCAAAAATCGAAAATCCCAAAATTTTAGTTGCAGCAACTGTAATGCCCCAAACAAACTTACTTGTAAAATTTCTAATCCAACAGTGATCCAAAGAAAGTCAAAAAGGCCTCAAATCCAAAGATCCAGCAGCATCCACAAAAAGTAATCCTTCCAGGTCCACATCCAAATGAAAAGTGACCAGGAGATGGACAAAGCACTGGGAGGAGCCTGCTGAACAGGAACAGGAAGTTGAAGACTATGGGGCACTTCCTTCCTCCCACCCCCCTGCCCCCCTCCCCAAAATGGACTCCTCGCTAAAAAAGTGCAGGCAAATGTCAAACTAAGGAGTTATTCACATAAAAATCATCATTTCTAGAAGGTTTATGCTGCTTGCTGGTGGATTTCTTGTGCAGAACTGCAAATTTATATTTTCGCTCGCCGCATCTCAAATCTCGCAATTGCGAAGTACCGCGAGACGTGATCTCGCCGTACTCGCGTTGACAAACTATCGCTGGCAAGCCGCGATGACGTAATCGCGCTCGCCAATTCCCGCGGGATCACACAGCAAGATCCAAAATGGCGCAGCACTCGCAAACTATCGAAAAAAACAACTCGGCAAACGATGATAAACGCCGCGCGCCGCAAAAATTGTATCACCAACGCCGCGCGCCGCCAAAAAAATCCGCTGCGTGCGAATTTGCGGATTTTGCGGGAAATCCGCAAATCTCGCGGATTGCGGATTTCCCGAAAATCCGCAAAATCCGCGAGCGGAACGGATTTTCCGCCCACGCTTATACGTAGGCCATCGTAACTCAGGATCCTTTTTGGTATATTTCCTCCATAATGTGCTGTACATTATGGGGGAAAGACCAAATTTCACATACATGTCCCTATTCGGAGTCCCTTCCGGGGGAGCCGGCTGTGATTCTTCAAGTATCAACCGATCATTTCAAAAACAGCAGCACCACTCACAAAGTGCGCTAAAAACAGGCATGTCTAAAAATAGTGCAAACTATGCAATATTCTAATTAAAATGGCACTTAAAACATTGCACCGCTCAAAGCCAAAGATCAGTAAAAATATTTCCACATTGCCTGCCTATATGAGTTGCAACACATATATGAATATCACCAAACCAAACGAAATGACTAGTCACCTCAAACAAACAAACAAATTAGTCGGGGCAAGCGTATCCTAAAACTGCCTTGCCAATCAAGACTACCAAAAGCTCGCAGCAAGTACCGTACAACGATTCTTACCAATCAAGAGCGTCCAGATTCCAACTGCCAAGTTCTGAATTCGCCCAAACGGCCACTATGCGGCAAAACGACAGAAGAGGTCTCAGTCGATGACCGGCACCACCCAGATGGTCAGATTGGAAGGGAAGGAAGAATACCTCGGGATGCCAGGACGAAAGGCGTCGCTGGCAGTGATCACGTCCCCGGCAGGGTTCCAATCCTTCGTCACGACCAATCCTTTGAGCATCCGAGACGTCGATGAGCGCCACGTGATGGGCGCCAATTGATGAGTACAGGCCTCAGCAAGGCCTGCGTATGCGAAAGGGTTCGCCCTTCTGTACACAGAGTCCTCAGACTTACACAAGAAATTGGCACGGAAACTGGAAATACAAAAACATAGTTTAATAAACCTTTAAAGGTGGTACTACAGCCCACACAACACTCTACAGTATTGTACTAGGTAGCACATAGAACTTAGACATGCGGTCCCCTTTTATACACAAAGAAGGGGCTAATAAGTGGGCGGATACAGCTTAAAACGTGATTTACAACCATATATGGACATTTCTTGAACATGATTGATTCATGGGTGGAGTTAACGGTTTTTGAGACCCGCCGAATGCGCATTCCAATCTACGCTGATCAGAAACAGATGTGACTCCTACTGGGCATGCGCTAGAAACGCAAAGAACTATTCATAGCCTGTTGCTGGGCAAACTTCAGGGGTGACAATCAGTGAGGTAGGACTTGCCTCGTGGCGAGCACATTGCAATATATGGCACACAAGATGGACGCCAGAAAACAAAATGGAGTCTGGCCGTATTTCAAGTACGGGCGGGAAAACTAGAAAAAGACATGATAGCATGTCTTCAGCGAATGCTTAATACTATCGCTGTTTTATTTACAACAATATATGTTGGAGATGGTCATAATTCATCATAATGAATATATTTGAGACATGACAGACAACAAATGACATGATGACATGTGTGTCTGTTCATATGTTTGCGCATTATCAAGGGATTAACTAAATCTTCAATGGCTTAGCCTATTAGTATGTATGGCAGTTGTAATCCAGCCTCAGAGGTACTTGAGCTTCCCTCAGATTCATGGTGCAAGGGTGCCTGCATTATATGCAACATACTTCTTGGTCAGAGAGGTGCCTCAGCATTCATACACACACTAATGAAATATGCATTGTCTATTTTATAATGTGTGTAGCTGCCTGCAGCCCTGCAAACATGTCTGTATAGAAAGATATGTAAGTATGACTCACCATGGTCTTGACTACAAGAGTGAACGAGAAGCTACATGTCACATGTCTGAGGGGAAATAATTGTATTGTACCCCAGTCATGTGTTTGCAGGAGATAAATGACTACCCCCATTCATGTATTGGCTGCCTGACACTGATTAAGTGAAGTCAGCAATGTGTGCTCTCTTATGTGAGTCCAGATGGGATATACAACACTACCTGGACTGTATCACCTTAACCACTTTCACTTATGTTGATGAGCAAGCCTTAGTCGACTTGCATGATGTAATCCCAAACCCCAATTGTCAAAATCTGGACCATGTGTCCATTTTAAAATATGGACATCATCTTGGGTGTGAATCATTGTTCTTTATTATGTGGTTGTAATCTCATTGTGACTACATATAAATATTGTGCACCTAAACAGATGGCACCTGACTGTTTTCCTTGCTCAAGTAGGGGAGGTATGTCTATGTAGTGACAGTATATTGTGCATATGTTAGCTAGCTCTATATCTGGAGTTGGTGTGCTCAGGCATATATGATTATGTTACAATGTCTGTCTATTTTCACAAATATCATTTACATGTACAGCTTGTGTTAGAAATGTTTTTCCATTACCAGCTTAGATAACACTGCAGCAGAAGATGCCAGGCCCTTTGACATGCTGCACAGTTGATACCTGAAAAAACCATAGTTGATGGACAGAATGCAGAACAATGTCATACATTCACCCCAGTACAGAGATATGGGCCTAAATCCATCGTTTTTTTGCACTCCACACCACCCCAGTTCAGACATGGCCATATGCAAATCAGTCTGACCCTGTGCCTCATGGGACAAGTCCAGCCCGAACTGCCAAGCCATGCATTCCCTGGACCGGAAACAAGCTTCCGAGGACCGGTTTCTGGAATTCCAGCCGTCTTCAGCCCGGCTTGCTTGAATCCAGTGGTGTGGAGAGCATGGGACTCAGGTCTGAGCATACCCATCCAACTCTAGGTGACAAATGCAAAAACCACAGTAGAAGGACAGAATGCAGAACAATCTCATACATTCACCCCAGTACAGAGATCTGGGTCTAAATCCATCGTTTTTTTGAACTCCACACTATCCAAGTTCAGACATGGCCATATGCAAATCAGTCTGACCCTGTGCCTCATGGGAACAGTCCAGCCCGAACTGCCAAGCCATGCCTTCCCTGGACCGGAAACAAGCTTCCGAGGACCGGTTTCTGGTATTCCAGCCGTCTTCAGCCCGGCTTGTTTGAATCCAGTGGTGTGGAGAGCATGGGACTCAAGTCTGAGCATACCCATTCCACTTGGGGTGACAAATGCAAAAACCACAGTTGATGGACAGAATGCAGAACAATGTCATACATTCACCCCAGTACAGAGATCTGGGCCTAAATCCATCGTTTTTTTGCACTCCACACCACCCCAGTTCAGACATGGCCATATTCAAATCAGTCTGACCCTATGCCTCATGGGAACAGTCCAGCCCGAACTGCCAAGCCATGCCTTCCCTGGACCGGAAACAAGCTTCCGAGGACCGGTTACTGGCATTCCAGCCGTCTTCAGCCCGGCTTGCTTGAATCCAGTGGTGTGGAGGGCATGGGACTCAAGTCTGAGCATACCCATCCCACTCGGGGTGACAAATGCAAAAACCACAGTTGAGGGACAGAATGCAGAACAATGTCATACATTCACCTCAGTACAGAGATCTGGGCCTCAATCCATCGTTTTTATGCACTCCACACCACCACTCCAAAATCCATATATGTGAAATCTTCCACCTGTGCTGCATTGCACTGAAAATGTACACAGATCAATATGCCTTATAAATATCTGCATGTGAGAGAACTGTGTTTTTCAGGGCAACCCCAAAATATTACACATGCAGACAGGCATGCATCCTTGCACAAAGTTGGAAGGTAAACAGATTTAACACTAGTCATCACTCTGTGCACCAGTGCCAGTAAACCTTTATATGTCTTTTATAATTTTACACACATTTTATGCCTGTCCTTTTCTAGCATAAAAGCACTTAGTAATTCCGATGGTCAATATTGTCACCCATTTCTAAGCTATTGTGTAAATCTGAAATACTGGGATAGCATAGTTTGTAAGATATAAATGTAAGCATATGTTAAAGCTTTATTTACAAAACAGTGACCAAAATCATGTCTTTTAGGTGGACATCTACCATTTCATCGGTGGAGAAATGGACTCCTTCCAGGACCCTAATGCCACCGGTAAGTGTAATAAGTACATTGATATAGCATTTTTACATCTGTGTGTGATCTATGTGAAATGTAACATTGTGGTGTATTGTGGGAGGTAACGATCACCTTTTATCAATGTGTGGGCCGTGTTTGAAACACAACAGAGTCGGCCCATAGATTCATTGGAATGAACAAGAAGGAATTCCATTGCGAATTCAGGGTGTATATAAGCAGGCCCACAGGATCTAAAGAACTTTATATTTGTGTTAATGTTCGCACATCTATACTCATGTGGCTTTGAGCACAGTCACCTTTATCTGGTGAAGAATCTGCATGTGTTTCACAGCAACACATTAGCTTGTACAAAAAATCACACTTAGCTAAACAATCTTGTTTCAAAGTATGTAGCAGAGTAGTGAAATGTGTGTTGCTAAGCATGTCTGGGCAGGGTTCTGTTACGTATGTCTAAAATTGTGTATGACACAGGTGCAGATGATGAGCAATATTAATACACAGACACTGTTATCAACTATGTACAGGTAGGTATTATGGAATCTGAGTCACACCGTTTTAGATTATGTCACATATGTTCCATCAACATGTAGCATACTTTGCTCAAACATGCTGAATACTTTGAGCTCTCTAGCTGCAACATTTCTGTTTGACTGACCATAAGGGTGGCCAAATATACCTGCTGTGCTCCACCTAATTTGTTTGTAGACAACATACCTGTCCCTATAGTAGTATGACAAACTAAATTCAGAATTGTGAAAAGATGCATGTCAGTGTCAGCAGGGTAGCCTTCACAATCTAACCAACTTTGAATATGATAGTTGTGGCATATTGATGAGTACAGGCCGCAGCAAGGCCTGCGTATGCAAAAGGGTTCGCCCTTCTGTACACAGAGTCCTCAGACTTACACAAGAAATTGGCACGGAAAATGGAAATACAAAAACATAGTTTAATAAACCTTTAAAGGTGGTACTACAGCCCACACTACACTCTACAGTATTGTACAATGTAGCACAAAGAACTTAGACATGAGGTCCCCTTTTATACACAAAGAAGGGGCTCATAAGTGAGCGGTTACAGCTCAAAACGTGATTTACAACCATATATGGACATTTCTTGAACATGATCGATACATGGGAGGAGTTAACGGTTCTTGAGACCCACAGAATGCGCATTCCAATCTACGCTATTCAGAAACAGATGTGACTCCTGCTGGGCATGCTCTAGAAACGCAAAGAACTATTTATAGCCTTTTGCTGGGCAAACTTCAGGGGTGACAATCAGTGAGGCAGGACTTGCCTCAAGGCGAGCACATGGCAATGTATGGCACTCAAGATGGACGCCGGAAAACAAAATGGAGTCTGGCCGTATTTCAAGTACGGGTGGGAAAACTAGAATAAAGACATGATAGCATGTCTTCAGTGAATGCTTAATACTATCGCTGTTTTATTTACAACAGACGACCCTTTCAGCATTTGCTGAAGACATTTGGTTTCCTTGGATAATCTAAATACTCATCGTATATATCGATGCTCATCCTACAAAATGAAACGCATAGAGAACATATCATTGGACTACATTGGATACATACACAACACGTGAATAATATGGCAACAATTATGCATAGAACCTTCCAACCCCATGTAGAAATCAAGGTCCAAAACCACCCAGAAAAGGTCCAAGATCCATTTTTAACATGTATATAAGCTGCAATCTTATGTAATTTGTTAATGGCTTTATACACAGAAGGAGTGTGATCGGGGATAAAGACACAGCAGCTGCTTCTGATAATTCTACAAGCTCCACCTCTATCTGCTAACATCACATCAAGAACCATTCGGTTCTGTAATGCAACAATCCTGGTAATTTGTAGCTCTTCAGTAAGATTCCCAAGGGCTGCAGCAATTTGATTAGTAACAGCTTCCACTACTCTTGTTAATCGTTGGATCTTTCTACAGTTCAGGGCAGCTCCCACAAAGAAAAACAATCCTAGGTTGAAATCTATATATTGTTACAGACTAGTGTCCATCTGATCAATATCATCTACAGATAAAGTTCGTTTGAATCTATTTGCAGTCACATTAATCAATAATTTCAAGTCTTTGTGATATCATGCAGGTGCCAGGAATACAGGTGGCAATAAAAACGATATAAAACATACTCCAGACCATCCAGCTGGTAATCGATAATAGCCTTTATTTCCGCATACCAAATAGGTGTTATGAGAGGCGAGGAAAGTACTGTTATTAAGGCCATCAATATTCAATACAACAATACAATCACTAACACCTACGGGAATATGGCCTACACTCTGCACACAAAAATCTGCTTGTGCTTGGGCCACTGAGATCACAAACTTCTCTTGTCCAACAGTGTCTCTAGGGGTTCGTGAAAATATAAGGTGTTGATTCATTGTCCTGTCGATACTCTTCCCACTCCCATATAGTTCCGTTGGCTTGTGGATAGCCTTCTTTATTTTGATGACATTCTTTATTCAGTCTGAAAAGCAATCTTCCTACTGTAGGCTTTCTCGTAGCAAAAAGCAAAGTGTACCATGCTCTACAAGAGCCATTATGAGAGAAAGGAAGAGGTATGAACGGTGTTCCTCCTTTCTTTTGATGCGCTGGCATCATCCCACATATCCAACAGTCTGTAGCATTTGTAGCAACGTGTGTATGATGCAACATCTGGATGAAAATGTTATTCAAATACGACTGTTGATGTTTCAACTCCTGATATGGAAGGGCATAGAAAAAGTGCTCATTTGGGACTGGAGGGGAAACAACATATAGCTCACGGGCAGGAGCTTTATCCTCCACAAACCACATGACTGTAGCGATAACTGCTATGATGATAATGAATCCTACAGAACCAAAAATCTTCTTCTTATCCATTTAAGCAAATGTACAAAGTATATTCCTGAAACTAAAGTGTTGTCAGAACTCTTACCCCGTAGGTAGCCGTTGTTTTCTTCACCAGCGGGCCAAGACGGGTGTCACTACACTAATGCATGTCTGATACCCCCGCCTTGCCTCATTGGCTCTCCGTTTCACTGACCTAGGGACCGTTCTGACAACTTCTCACACAATTGCAGATTCTTTTCTTGGTCGTAGATTGTATCTTCTTGATTCAGGAATTGTCTGGTCCGGGAAGAACTCCTCAGATTCGTCAGGTACCACAGCTCGGCCTTTTTCCATAGTCAGGATATCTCGATGGTCGTTCAATACAGCAGGCTTTACCAGGTCAGGTTGTACTTTTCGGCAATGAATGGTATGAATCCAGTTTTTTCGATTGGTCACCCGTACTGCCGTTCTTGTCGCGAGAAGGACCTGTTCAGGACCGCACCATCTCGGCTCCAGACTACTCGACCTCTCAAAGGACTTCACCAGAATGAAATCGCCAGGTCGGAGGTGATGGCCTTCTCCTGTGGACCGGTCAGGGAGTGCTTCTCGAACCTGTTGATGAATGGAAACCAAGCTATCAGTTAACTGTGCTAAATAGTCATTCATTAAAACACAAGGTACATCATACACTGAGCTTGGTTTGGGCACTCCCCATATGTTCATGGGGCGCCCGAAAACAATCTCATAGGGCGTTAGGCCCGTCCGAGAATGTGGTACTGATCTGATAGACAATAATGCCAAAGGCAAAGCATCTGGCCAAGTCAGAGAAGTAGAAGCCTGTATTTTCGCTATCTTTAACTTCAACGTGCCATTGTACTTTTCCACCAATCCTGCTGATTGAGGGTGGAACACTGCATGAAATTTTTGTACAATGCCTAGTCCCTTCAGGACATACTTAATAACATCCACCACAAAATGGGGCCCGTTATCACTCCACAACAATCTGCAAACACCGAAACGAGGACAGAATTCATTCAACAGCACCTTAGCAGTAGTCATTGCAGTATTGTCCTTCGTAGAGTATGCTTCAATCCATTTGCTGAATGCACAAACCACAACCAGGACATACTTCAGATTATTGCCGCGTTCCAGCTGAATATAATCCATTTGCAATGCTTCAAACTTTGCAGTGGGTGTTGCAAATCCTCCTGCTGGAGTTCGTGTCCCTTTTCCTGGATTGTATTTAAGGCAAATCATGCAGGTCTGTACTACTCTCTTAGCCGTGCTAGCAATCTCTGGATGCTCCCAAACTTGCGTAAGCAATTTCACAATTGCCGAAGCTCCAACATGTGCTAGCCCATGTGCCATCTGAACCATAGGTTGTACGAAGGCTGTAGGTAACTTCCACCTATCCATCTGCTTATTCCTCCAGCAGCCTTCATCATCCATTTCTCCATCTTTTGACCATTGCTCTCGTTCCTTATCAGTAGCAATCTTTTGTATCTCTAGTACCTTCTCTCTAGCATCATGCCACCGCTCAGCTTGTGACTTCACAACATACATTGCAGTGGAGCCAGGCTGCAACGCAGTTTCACGTGCAACTCGATCTACAAAAGCGTTTCCTTGTCCCACTTTGTCTGTCACCTTCTTATGTAAATGTAAATGTGTAAATGTAAATGTACATGTATTTATATAGCGCAAATCACCGACCCGGTATCTAAGCGCTTGCTTAGGGAACCCGTCCTGGTATTCCCCTGTGAGATAACACCGGCAGGGTATCCACAAGGTGAAAGCTAGGCATCCCACCGCGAGGGGCAGTTGTGGAGATTAAGCAAGCTATTGCCCAGAGTCGCAGAGTGTGAACCCATGAATCGAGTAGGCACCGGAGCGAGAATTGTCGAGTCCGTGGACATTTTAGGACTCAAGACCCGCCGAGCCGGGAATTGAACCCTGGTCCCGGGCTGACCTCTGCTTCCAGGTCTGCCTCCTCTAACCAGTGAGCCACGCTTCTCCACTATGCGCACTACATTTCACTATAGCTATCCTTTTAGGATAGGTCAGTGCAGTCAAGAGATTTTGTACTAATTCTCCATAAATTATCTGCGCTCCATGCAATGTCAAAAAAACCCTTTTTTTCCAGAGCAGGCCAAAATTGTGCGCTACTCCGAAAGCATAGCGGCTGTCCGTATAGACGTTCACACATAATCCTGCACTAAGCTCACATGCTCGTGTCAAGGCTATCAGTTCTGGTGCCTGAGCTGATTTCTGCGGTATGCGCGCTGTCTCCACTATTGTGTGTAGCGTAGTGATTGCATATGCTGCGGAAGTAGTCTCGTCTGGTAACTTCAAGCAAGACCCATCCACCCTTAGCTCTCCATCCATATTTGAAAAGGGCGTATCTTGCAAGTCAATACGACCCTTTGTCTGTTCCCCAGTCACAAAGACACAGTCCTGTGTCTCTTGCGCCTCAGGCTGAGTCACTGGGAAAGGCAACAACGTGGCTGGATTCAGTGTTGCACATCTCTTCAAAGTAATATGAGGAGCCAGCAGTGTTATCTCATATCCTGTCAGACGAGCACTAGTTAAATGCTGCGTCTTTGTCTGATTCAAAAGGGCATCAATAGCATGGGGGGCCAACACTAACAACTTATGAGATGACACAGCTGTTGCTGCAACTGAGCTGAGACAACCTGGCAGTGCTCGGGCAACAGGATCAAGCATTGCCGAGAAGTATGCACAAGGGCGTTGTTTATCGCCGTGCATCTGCACTAACACTGATAATGCGCATCCATCTCTCTCATGTACATACAATGGAAAGGGCTTCGTGTAATCAGGGGTGCCTAACACTGGTGCTGAACAAAGGGCCTGACGTAATTGTTGAAAAGCATCCTCACATTCATCTGTCCAGGGAAGGGGAACTGGAGCATCTTTTGTCAAAAGGGCTAACAGTGGTTTAACTATATATGAAAACCCTAATATCCACTGTCTACAAAAGGAGGTGAGACCCAGAAAAGCTCGAACATCTTTCTGCGTGGAGGGTACTGGTGTGTCTAAAATGGCTTGAATACGATCTGGTGTAAGTGCACGCCCCTCCTTAGACAAAAGGTGACCTAAGTAGGTTACCTTTGGTCTACAATATTGCAGTTTCTTTTTCGATACTTTATGGTTGTGCGATGCCAGGAAGGTAAGTAAAGACAATGTGCATTCCTCACATTGTTCAGGGGTGTCGGCTGCCAACAAGATGTCATCGACATATTGTATAAACGCCACACCTTCAGGCAGTATGAAAGAATCCAACTGCCATTTCAATGCCTGGCTATAAATGCTAGGGCTCTCAGTATAGCCTTGGGGAACTCTACAAAATCTGTACGATCCATTATTCAACGTGAATCCGAAAAAATATCGGCTGTCAGGATGAATAGGGATCGAAAAGAAAGCGTTCTTCAAGTCTATAACTGAGAACATTGTTGCAGTTGGAGGGACCAGAGTAAGAAGTGTTGTAATATCAGAAACCACTGGGTATTGAGGTATCACTATCTTGTTGACCTACCTCAAATCGATAATAAATCGATAAATCCTAGTGTCAGTGTCTTTCTTCAAAATCGGTAGTATAGGATTATTACACACATTGTATGGAACTTCTTCATCCACCCCTACTTTAATCAGATCCTGCACTATCAGTATGAGTGCCTCCTCTCCCTCCTGTGAGATTGGATACTGAGGCAGGCGCTGTAACATGGCTCCCTCCTTTACACTAATGCTCACCAGAGGAATGATCATCTGACCCACATCAGTATCTGAAGTGGCCCACAAAGTATGAGGTAAAGAGGCCAGTGCAGCATCTTCCTTAATCATACACACCCTCTCCATTGTTGGATAGTTGTCATTCAAAATGATGCGTACTCCCTCAGGGGAGCATCGTATCGTGGCCCGAAAATGCTTGAGCATATCCAGACCACAATGTTATCAGGCGTGTTCGGAGAAAGCAAAAATGGACATGGTGCAGCAAACTGATCTACATAAAGTGCAAGAGGTTGTGATAGTGGGCTAACAGAAGGCGTTCCATCGAACCCTATTGACGTAATTGTTAAGCCAGACAGGGGAGCCCTCAGAGCCAATTTTTTAGACAAAGCGCTATGAGTAGCTCCTGTATCAACCAGGAAACGATCAGTAGAACCCAAAACATGTGCTGTAACATAAGGACCCCTCTAATCTACTGGCACTTCAACTGATTCCTTACCCCATCCTACGCAATCCTATGCATACTGTGAATCGTGCTGTTCAGGAGGTACATAATCAGACATTTGGTATTGATTTCATCGATCAAAAACATTGGACCCATCTCGTGGTCGCATATTTGATTCAAACCTAGCTCGATCATTTGTGTTGCCCCTAGGGCCTGAAAAACCTCCTCTACCCCTCATGGATCCCTTCCCACTCTCTTGCCGCTGTGCACGCAACAATGGGCACTCATTCGCCCAATGGTCTTTCTGCCTGCAATATGCACATTGATCCCGGGCCAAATCAGGGCCCGAAAAAAAACCAGGGAAATTCCGACCGCCCCTTTCATTACCTCTACGAGGCGGCCCGTACACTTGCGCTAACATAACCTTCGTTTTTAAATCTTTAGATATCTTTTCCTCACTACCCTTCGCTTCTAGTTCCTGACGCTCATAATACTGAGCCATCGTCAGGAGGGATGCTGGCGTCGAAGTCGTCCAAGAGCTTTCGCTCGCTTTTAATCGAGCTGCTACTCCCGGTAATAAATTTGAAAAATATTTATCATCAAAAAGATGACGACCCATGTCGTCCATAAGCGACTGGCCACTAAAATCATGGAAAGTTTCCTCAAATTGTGTAAAGAAATCTGAAACTGATTCATCTACTTTCTGTTTACATGATGCTAACATAGTCCAATCAATTTTTTTTGGGGGGATAAGCGTTTTTAATTTAGTCAAAATAGCAGCGGGCAGATCTAAAATTGACTGGGGCGGTTTCTGTGCAGGTTTCCTCTCCCTATCCTCATCCTCAAGATCCGCCCATTTAACTTTAAATGTCTGAAGGTCATCTACCTTTCGTATAGATCTCCACATATCTGGGGGTAATATAAGCCAGAAAAACAAGTCAATATCGGCCAGAGTCATAGTACAAGAATTCAGAGCCCCCCTCAACTTCCTCATAAAAGGCTGCGGGATTCTGTCGTGGATCAGGTAATGCCGCCTTTAATGCCATAACATCTGCTCTATTCCAAGGAGTATAAACCCAGTGTAGATGAAATACCCTTGAGCATCAGGAGACCCTCTATCCGAACTAGTACCCGCTCCTTTAGGAGGAACATACAAAGGCGCTGCCTACCGCTTCGGTTTAACATGCACTGCATCGATCTTATCTGAATAAAAGATGGATGACTGCTTCCCGCCGGCACTCAAATTCGTTTGCTCCTCGCCAGCTTTCCTTTTCCGCACTTCATCCCACAGCCGAAACATCTCATCCCGCAGCGCAAATAGCCGTCGAATCGCATCAGGCACCTGAGAAGGAAGAAAAAGACCTTTACGCATTTTTTTAGAATCAGCTATCACATCCTCTGGCTCAAGAACATCGGAATATTTCCGAAAAGCTGTTACTACTTCATTAGAAACAAATTCAGTAAAGTATAATTTCTCCCTATCCTCCCATGCTGCAAGCTCTTCCAATAAATCTGTCAGGGAGACAGCATCTTTGTTAACCCGGTAAGCAATCTTACGGAGATCGGCCATACGCTCAGTCGACAACATAGACCGCGTATCCACTTTCTGTCCGGGTGGTCTAGAATCTTGATCTCCTCCTCCTGGAGCAGACGGGCCGGCGTACTGAGGCGGAGATCGATCTAATAACGAAAAATCATCGTCAGATATATTAAGGACAGGATACTGGCCAGATATTTGCAACCAACGTTCTTTCTCCTGCTTTTCTTCTAATTCCTTTGCTTCGTGCTTTTTCGCCTCGTGCGCTTTCTCACGCTCACTCTTACGTTGCTCCTTCTCAATCAGTGCCTGCTCACGCTTCTCACGCTCTCGCACCTCTTTCACCCACATATGTATACACTCAAACATATATTGTCTCACTCGTCTCTTACACATACACTGCTCAACATACTCAATTTTCCGCAAATCAAATGATCCATACGTAGGCCATCGTAACTCAGGATCCTTTTTGGTATATTTCCTCCATAATGTGCTGTACATTATGGGGGAAAGACCAAATTTCACATACATGTCCCTATTCGGAGTCCCTTCCGGGGGAGCCGGCTGTGATTCTTCAAGTATCAACCGATCATTTCAAAAACAGCAGCACCACTCACAAAGTGCGCTAAAAACAGGCATGTCTAAAAATAGTGCAAACTATGCAATATTCTAATTAAAATGGCACTTAAAACATTGCACCGCTCAAAGCCAAAGATCAGTAAAAATATTTCCACATTGCCTGCCTATATGAGTTGCAACACATATATGAATATCACCAAACCAAACGAAATGACTAGTCACCTCAAACAAACAAACAAATTAGTCGGGGCAAGCGTATCCTAAAACTGCCTTGCCAATCAAGACTACCAAAAGCTCGCAGCAAGTACCGTACAACGATTCTTACCAATCAAGAGCGTCCAGATTCCAACTGCCAAGTTCTGAATTCGCCCAAACGGCCACTATGCGGCAAAACGACAGAAGAGGTCTCAGTCGATGACCGGCACCACCCAGATGGTCAGATTGGAAGGGAAGGAAGAATACCTCGGGATGCCAGGACGAAAGGCGTCGCTGGCAGTGATCACGTCCCCGGCAGGGTTCCAATCCTTCGTCACGACCAATCCTTTGAGCATCCGAGACGTCGATGAGCGCCACGTGATGGGCGCCAATTGATGAGTACAGGCCTCAGCAAGGCCTGCGTATGCGAAAGGGTTCGCCCTTCTGTACACAGAGTCCTCAGACTTACACAAGAAATTGGCACGGAAACTGGAAATACAAAAACATAGTTTAATAAACCTTTAAAGGTGGTACTACAGCCCACACAACACTCTACAGTATTGTACAAGGTAGCACATAGAACTTAGACATGCGGTCCCCTTTTATACACAAAGAAGGGGCTAATAAGTGGGCGGATACAGCTTAAAACGTGATTTACAACCATATATGGACATTTCTTGAACATGATTGATTCATGGGTGGAGTTAACGGTTTTTGAGACCCGCCGAATGCGCATTCCAATCTACGCTGATCAGAAACAGATGTGACTCCTACTGGGCATGCGCTAGAAACGCAAAGAACTATTCATAGCCTGTTGCTGGGCAAACTTCAGGGGTGACAATCAGTGAGGTAGGACTTGCCTCGTGGCGAGCACATTGCAATGTATGGCACACAAGATGGACGCCAGAAAACAAAATGGAGTCTGGCCGTATTTCAAGTACGGGCGGGAAAACTAGAAAAAGACATGATAGCATGTCTTCAGCGAATGCTTAATACTATCGCTGTTTTATTTACAACAATATATGTTGGAGATGGTCATAATTCATCATAATGAATATATTTGAGACATGACAGACAACAAATGACATGATGACATGTGTGTCTGTTCATATGTTTGCGCATTATCAAGGGATTAACTAAATCTTCAATGGCTTAGCCTATTAGTATGTATGGCAGTTGTAATCCAGCCTCAGAGGTACTTGAGCTTCCCTCAGATTCATGGTGCAAGGGTGCCTGCATTATATGCAACATACTTCTTGGTCAGAGAGGTGCCTCAGCATTCATACACACACTAATGAAATATGCATTGTCTATTTTATAATGTGTGTAGCTGCCTGCAGCCCTGCAAACATGTCTGTATAGAAAGATATGTAAGTATGACTCACCATGGTCTTGACTACAAGAGTGAACGAGAAGCTACATGTCACATGTCTGAGGGGAAATAATTGTATTGTACCCCAGTCATGTGTTTGCAGGAGATAAATGACTACCCCCATTCATGTATTGGCTGCCTGACACTGATTAAGTGAAGTCAGCAATGTGTGCTCTCTTATGTGAGTCCAGATGGGATATACAACACTACCTGGACTGTATCACCTTAACCACTTTCACTTATGTTGATGAGCAAGCCTTAGTCGACTTGCATGATGTAATCCCAAACCCCAATTGTCAAAATCTGGACCATGTGTCCATTTTAAAATATGGACATCATCTTGGGTGTGAATCATTGTTCTTTATTATGTGGTTGTAATCTCATTGTGACTACATATAAATATTGTGCACCTAAACAGATGGCACCTGACTGTTTTCCTTGCTCAAGTAGGGGAGGTATGTCTATGTAGTGACAGTATATTGTGCATATGTTAGCTAGCTCTATATCTGGAGTTGGTGTGCTCAGGCATATATGATTATGTTACAATGCCTGTCTATTTTCACAAATATCATTTACATGTACAGCTTGTGTTAGAAATGTTTTTCCATTACCAGCTTAGATAACACTGCAGCAGAAGATGCCAGGCCCTTTGACATGCTGCACAGTTGATACCTGAAAAAACCATAGTTGATGGACAGAATGCAGAACAATGTCATACATTCACCCCAGTACAGAGATATGGGCCTAAATCCATCGTTTTTTTGCACTCCACACCACCCCAGTTCAGACATGGCCATATGCAAATCAGTCTGACCCTGTGCCTCATGGGACAAGTCCAGCCTGAACTGCCAAGCCATGCATTCCCTGGACCGGAAACAAGCTTCCGAGGACCGGTTTCTGGAATTCCAGCCGTCTTCAGCCCGGCTTGCTTGAATCCAGTGGTGTGGAGAGCATGGGACTCACGTCTGAGCATACCCATCCAACTCTAGGTGACAAATGCAAAAACCACAGTAGAAGGACAGAATGCAGAACAATCTCATACATTCACCCCAGTACAGAGATCTGGGTCTAAATCCATCGTTTTTTTGAACTCCACACTATCCAAGTTCAGACATGGCCATATGCAAATCAGTCTGACCCTGTGCCTCATGGGAACAGTCCAGCCCGAACTGCCAAGCCATGCCTTCCCTGGACTGGAAACAAGCTTCCGAGGACCGGTTTCTGGTATTCCAGCCGTCTTCAGCCCGGCTTGTTTGAATCCAGTGGTGTGGAGAGCATGGGACTCAAGTCTGAGCATACCCATTCCACTCGGGGTGACAAATGCAAAAACCACAGTTGATGGACAGAATGCAGAACAATGTCATACATTCACCCCAGTACAGAGATCTGGGCCTAAATCCATCGTTTTTTTGCACTCCACACCACCCCAGTTCAGACATGGCCATATTCAAATCAGTCTGACCCTATGCCTCATGGGAACAGTCCAGCCCGAACTGCCAAGCCATGCCTTCCCTGGACCGGAAACAAGCTTCCGAGGACCGGTTTCTGGCATTCCAGCTGTCTTCAGCCCGGCTTGCTTGAATCCAGTGGTGTGGAGGGCATGGGACTCAAGTCTGAGCATACCCATCCCACTCGGGGTGACAAATGCAAAAACCACAGTTGAGGGACAGAATGCAGAACAATGTCATACATTCACCCCAGTACAGAGATCTGGGCCTCAATCCATCGTTTTTATGCACTCCACACCACCCCAGTTCAGACATGGCCATATGCAAATCAGTCTGACCCTGTGCCTCATGGGAACAGTCCAGCCCGAACTGCCAAGCCATGCCTTCCCTGGACCGTAAACAAGCTTCCGAGGACCGGTTTCTGGCATTCCAGCCATCTTCAGCCCGGCTTGCTTGAATCCAGTGGTGTGGAGAGCATGGGACTCACGTCTGAGCATACCATCCCACTCGAGGTGACGAATGCAAAAACCACAGTTGATGGACAGAATGCAGAAAACTGTCATACATTCACCCCAGTACAGAGATCTGGGCCTAAATCCATCGTTTTTTTGCACTCCACACTACCCCAGTTCAGACATGGCCATATGCAAATCAGTCTGACCCTGTGCCTCATGGGAACAGTCTAGCCCTAACTGCCAAGCCATGCCTTCCCTGGACCAGAAACAAGCTTCCGAGGACCGGTTTCTGGCATTCCAGCCTTCTTCAGCCGGGCTTGCTTGAATCCAGTGGTGTGGAGAGCATGGGACTCACGTCTGAGCATACCCATCCCACTCGGGGTGACAAATGCAAAAACCACAGTTGATGGACAGAATGCAGAACGATGTCATACATTCACCCCAATACAGAGATCTGGGCCTAAATCCATCGTTTTTTGCACTCCACACCACCCCAGTTCAGACACGGCCATATGCAAATCAGTCAGACCCTGTGCCTCATGGGAACAGTCCAGCCCGAACTGCCAAGCCATTCCTTCCCTGGACCGGAAACAAGCTTCCGAGGACCGGTTTCTGGCATTCCAGCCGTCTTCAGCCCGGCTTGCTTGAATCCAGTGGTGTGGAGAGCATGGGACTCAGGTCTAAGCATACACATCCCACTCGGGGTGACAAATGCAAACACCACAGTTGATGGACAGAATGCAGAATAATGTCATACATTCACCCCAGTACAGAGATCTGGGCCTAAATCTATTGTTTTTTTGCACTCCACACCACCCCAGTTCAGACATGGCCATATGCAAATCAGTCTGACCTTGTTCCTCATGGGAACAGTCCAGCCCGAACTGCCAAGCCATGCCTTCCCTGGACCGGAAACAAGCTTCTGAGGACCGGTTTCTTGCATTCCAGCCGTCTTCAGCCCGGCTTGCTTGAATCCAGTGGTGTGGAGATCATGGGACTCACGCCTGAGCAAACCCATCCCACTCGGGGTGACAAATGCAAAAACCACAGTTGATGGACAGAATGCAGAACAATATCAAACAATCACCCCAGTACAGAGATCTGAGCCTAAATCTATCATTTTTTTGCACTCCACACCTCCCCAGTTCAGACATGGCCATATGCAAATAAGTCTGACCCTGTGCCTCATGGGAACAGTCCAGCCCGAACTGCCAAGCCATGCCTTCCCTGGACCGGAAACAAGCTTCCGAGGACCGGTTTCTGGCATTCCAGCCGTCTTCAGCGTGGCTTGCTTGAATCCAGTGGTGTGGAGAGCATGGGACTCAAGTCTGAGCATACCCATCCCACTCGGTGTGACAAATGCAAAAACCACAGTTGAGGGACAGAATGCAAAACAATGTCATACATTCACCCCAGTACAGAGATCTGGGCCTCAATCCATCGTTTTTTTGCACTCCACACCACCCCAGTTCAGACATGGCCATATGCAAATCAGTCTGACCCTGTGCCTCATGGGAACAGTCCAGCCCGAACTGCCAAGCCATGCCTTCCCTGGACCGGAAACAAGCTTCCGAGGACCGGTTTCTGGCATTCCAGCCATCTTCAGCCCGGCTTGCTTGAATCCAGTGGTGTGGAGCGCATGGGACTCACGTCTGAGCATACCATCCCACTCGAGGTGACAAATGCAAAAACCACAGTTGATGGACAGAATGCGGAACAATGTCATATATTCACCCCAGTACAGAGATCTGGGCCCAAATCCATCTTTTTTTGCACTCCACACCACCCCAGTTCAGACATGGCCATATTCAAATCAGTCTGACCCTGTGCCTCATGGGAACAGTCCAGTCCGAACTGCCAAGCCATGCCTTCCCTGGACCGGAAACAAGCTTCCGAGGACCGGTTTCTGGCATTCCAGCCGTCTTCAGCCCGGCTTGCTTGATTCCAGTGGTGTGGAGGGCATGGGACTCAAGTCTGAGCATACCCATCCCACTCGGGGTGACAAATGCAAAAAACACAGTTGAGGGACAGAATGCAGAACAATGTCATACATTCACCCCAGTACAGAGATCTGGGCCTCAATCCATCGTTTTTTTGCACTCCACACCACCCCAGTTCAGACATGGCCACATGCAAATCAGTCTGACCCTGTGCCTCATGGGAACAGTCCAGCCCGAACTGCCAAGCCATGCCTTCCCTGGACCGTAAACAAGTCAAGTCAAGTCAAGTCAAAAGATTTGTATAGCGCGCTACATACCCAGAGGGTCTCAAGGCGCTTGAAGAAGGGTGGGGAGTTACTTGTCGAATATCCACGTTTTGAGTTGCTTTCTGAATGCTAGGTGGTTCTGAGTAAGGCGAAGGTGAGTGGGAAGTGAGTTCCAAGTTTTAGCTGCTAGGTAGGAGAAGGATCTACCTCCCATGGTGGTTTTGTTGATGCGAGGTACAGTGGCAAGGGCTTGGTTGGAGGATCGTAGCTGGCGGGAGGGGGTGTAGAAGGATAGTCGTGTGTTGAGGCATTCGGGTCCGATTTGGTAGAGTGCTTTGTGTGCGTGGGTTAGGAGCCGGAAAGTGATCCTCTTATTGACGGGGAGCCAGTGGAGGTTTTTCAGGTGATCAGAGATGTGTTCTTTACGCGGGATGTCTAATATGAGCCTGGCTGAGGCGTTCTGGATGCGTTGTAGTTTTTTCTGGAGTTTTGCGGTGGTGCCGGCGTAGAGGGTTTTTCCGTAGTCCAGTCGGCTCGTGACCAGAGCGTGGGTGACTGTTTTTCTAGTTTCGGTAGGGATCCAGTGAAATGTTTTTTTGAGCATGCGAAGAATGTTGAAGCAAGATGAAGAAACGGCGTTGACTTGTCTGTTCATGGAGAGTGAGGAATCCAGGATGACGCCCAGGTTCCGTGCGTGGTCCGTCGGGATGGGTGCTTTTCCAAGGGCCTCTGGCCACCAAGAGTCGTCCCAGGCGGAGGGGGAGGTACCTAAGATGAGGACTTCTGTTTTGTCTGAGTTCAGTTTCAGACGGCTGTGCTTCATCCATTCGGCTACTTCTTTCATTCCTTCGTGTAGGTTGGTTTTGGCCATGTTAGGGTCTCTGGTGAGTGATAGGATCAGTTGAGTGTCGGCGGCGTAGGAGATGATGTTGAGGTTTTGTTGGCGTGCGATGGCCGCGAGTGGGCTCATGTAAACGTTGAAGAGGGTGGGACTGAGTGAGGACCCTTGAGGTACAAGCTTCCGAGGACCGGTTTCTGGCATTCCAGCCTTCTTCAGCCCGGCTTGCTTGAATCCAGTGGTGTGGAGAGCATGGGACTCACGTCTGAGCATACCATCGCACTCGGGGTGACAAATGCAAAAACCACAGTTGATGGACAGAATGCAAAACAATGTCATACATTCACCCCAGTACAGAGATCTGGGCCTAAATCCATAGTTTTTTTGCACTCCACACCACCCCAGTTCAGACACGGCCATATGCAAATCAGTCTGACCCTGTGCCTCATGGGAACAGTCCAGCCCGAACTGCCAAGCCATGCCTTCCCTGGACCGGAAACCAGATTCCAAGGACCGGTTTCTGGCATTCCCGTCTTCAGCCCGGCTTGCTTGAATCCAGTTGTGTGGAGAGCATGGGACTCAAGTCTGAGCATACCCATCCCACTCGGGGTGACAAATGCAAAAACCACAGTTGAGGGACAGAATGCAGAACAATGTCATACATTCACCCCAGTACAGAGATCTGGGCCTCAATCCATAGTTTTTTTTGCACTCCACACCACCCCAGTTCAGACATGGCCATATGCAAATCAGTCTGACCCTGTGCCTCATGGGAACAGTCCATCCCGAACTGCCAAGCATGCCTTCCCTGGACCGGAAACAAGCTTCCGAGGACCGGTTTCTGGCATTCCAGCTGTCTTCAGCCCGGCTTGTTTGAATTCATATTGTACATAATCTCTGTGTATACCATTTATATCTGCCACTTAGTTCCATAGAAAATGTGCCAAACTCGACTCCTGCAGCCGATCATTTCAAGAAAAAAGAAAGCCGACGATACCCCTTGACACTTTAGTTATACAGCGAGTAAAATCGCGATACAAAATTAGAGAGAAAATAAAATAAAGAAAATTAAAGAAAATACATTTTAAAAGTGCTCAGTAAAAGGAAATTCATTAAAGACACAGTGCTTATCCCTGTTTGACTTCAAAGTTAGTTGCATGAAATATTCATTTACAGAAAACAACTTAGTTCCATAATTTTGTTAAAATAAATTGAAACATTTGAAAACTTTTTCAGAAATTGCATGTTTAAACTTGAGTAAAGAAAAGTAAATCAACAATAGTAGTGCGTGCCTGAGTCTAGTAAGCTGTGAGCCACCTAGCCCCTACTTTTATTTACTGTTTTGCTTTTGCGCTGCCACCCCATGCCACGTGTCTCCTCCCTTTTTTCTATTTTTTGGGGATGCCAGTCCCACCTGGGCATCTTCATGCCTTCATTTATTGGGACAGTAAAGGGAATACATTCCTGCTGCCTTGCCGGTTCCCACATAGCACGCACCTTAGTGTTGGAGGGCAGGGATGGGATCGAGGCCCTCCATTTTAAATAAACAGCCCAGAGAATGGGGTCCTCAAGCCAGTAAACAGTCTGGGAGGGGACTGCATGCACGCCCCCTCCTAGGGGAAAAATAATGGATGAATACTGCTCTAATCTCTGGGCTTTTGCCCACTCCAGGGGATTTCGAGAAATATGGCAGAGCCCCACATGCTCAGCTGATATAAACAAAGTCAAATATTGCAAATATTTAAACTGACATAACTCATGCCCCATTGAGCTAATGTTGATGATCCTGGGCTCATTGTACTCCTGGTGGTGATCTCCAGCAACCAGGGGCAGTTGCAGCAGACCTCCCCATCTGGAGTAATCATTAGAGAAATGGTTCTCCTGACTCCCTGTGCCAGCCTTCCTCCTGGTCTCTGTCTCTGAAAGCAAAAGTCCAGGGCGCACCCAATGCCAACCCACGGGCACCTATGGCTCAGAGGTGTGGGGATATTCTAATTGCATCTCTATCCAGACTGAGGAAAATAGATTCTGTCGAAAGGTATTGGGGGTGTTGTCTCCGCGGCAACATATATTTGCCATAAAGAACTTAACTTACCTTTCATAGAGGATTTCATTCGTTCAAGACCAGCTCTTTTTTGGTTAAAAATCTGGTTGAACCCTTCGGCCCACTTAACACTCAACATATTATCTGACTGCCTACAAAGTGATAGGTCCCACCATATCCCATGGTTGAATGCGGTTGAGAAAAGTTTGATCAGTGTGGGGAATGGCTCTTTATTCACCTTTCCCAAGACTATCGACCGCTCTCATAAGAACATAATTAAAGGGGTCTTGTACAACCTTTATGGTGTGGAAGGGGTAAGATCTGAATACCTTAAACCATCAATTATCAGGTACTCCACCCTTCTTGAATCCAATGTTGGCTTATCAGCGTCACCGCAGAGATGTCTGCTTACTACATTAGGTAGATGGAACAGGAGCCTTTTGTTCCGGTTCCGGGATGGTAGTATTGTGAACCTGTTAAACTTCCCACTTGGATATAATAAACATCTTGATAAGTTGGATTGTCCTTGCATGGCGGGTGGCAAACAAAGCTTGGTACATTTCTTCTTTTTTTGTGGTTTTTACAGGCTGTACACCTCCCGATATTTAATGCCGCATTGCCGTAGACACGAATTTAGAGATTTTAATCTGGCATTGAAAACATTTCAAATGTTAAGTTCGGATGAGGAGATATTCTGTGTAAGTAGCTTTCTTAAAGCTGTTGTTCGCTCCCGTGCTACCATGGACCGACTTTGAAGAAATCAGTATAACTGCATCCTTTGCACAATTCCTTTTTTGTACATTTGATGGTTGTATATTAATGTATGGATCTGTGGAGGCTCTGCTCTATATGAAATGATATTTTTAACTTTTACACAACTTCTGTACCAATCACTACTGTCCTTTATTAATGGCCCTAATATAATGTACTCGCTGTTTTAATTATGATTATTTTTAATGTATATGTACTTTTATGGATGTATCTACTCCGAATAAAGATCATTTGACTTGACTTGACAAAAGTCCAGGGCATTTCCCAACTGGTCCTCAAGGGGTCTTAGGGGCAAGCCTCCCTGGCTCTTTGGGAGACCCATTGGTCCTGGAATCAACTTGGCAGGGTCTATAGTCCTTGGTGGTCATCAGGGGGTTCTTTCTACTAGTTGTGCATGGTGGCCCCAGGGTCCACCAGTAAAGCGCTGAATAATCACCAAGCAAGAGAGTCTCCAATGTGTGCAAGAGTTTGTAACAGGGAGCGGAATGTTCCAGAAGCCCAGCATTCCTGGCCAACTGTAGGGTGCCACGTCACACCTCCACCCCTGTCCCAAACCTCCTGCACAGCATGCTGGGACAGTTCAAAATGGCATCATCCAGGAGTCACTAGTCTTATCTCTTCTGGGGGCCGTAGCTCTGCTCCCCTCTGACATCAATGCCAGGGATTTTCTAACTTAGTTTTTAAGGCGGACCCCTCCTATATTGGCTCCAGAGGTCTGGGCTTACTCGTTTATTCAATGGAAAGGTCCATTCCTGGTACTGTGTGACAGCTGATTGATTGATGTAGATCATTCTGCCCCATTAATTTCCTGAGTAAAACACTGTTAATTACTCCCTTTGTGCAGGGAGGCCTTTGTTCCTGCTGCTGGAGAGAAATGTCATTAACCTGCCACCGCAGGGTGACAAAGGATCCCTGGCTCAGATTTCGAGCTGAGCCAGAGAAATATGACAATTTCGAATTACCCATAAATTGTACAGATATCTTTTTGGAACTTGTAGAATTGATTTTCCCACAAATGTTACACCCCAATTCGAACCCGCACTGGTTTGTGTAGTCCGAGGGAAGCAAAACTGCAATCTACAGCAGTTTTCTCACTATGTGTACAACTGGGTGTCACTACTGATAAAAATAGTAAATCAAACTGACTTTACCTAGTGAACAATAGCATTAAAAGGTCTACCCCAGGTCAATATTTGATACTGTAGAGTCCTGTCTGCGCCAGGTTACCTTTGGTCAGGTTCCAGTCTGCGTGCAATAGTAGTCATCTGCACCCTGCAGATATGTACACAGGCATGCGCACACATTCTCAGGTGTAACCAGCCAAGTTCTCCTTATCATTTTGACATCACAGCAGTCTCATCTTAAAAGGGGGACACTGGCGGTAAAGATGCACAGTCCGTTTGCCATGTGATTACTGAGACATATGTAGGGAGACTCACCCAAAGTAAAAATTCCCAAACTGGGTGATCCAAAAAGCAAATAATATGGATATACTGAACGGTCAGAACACAATTGCAAAATTAATTATGAAAATTCTTTGATGAAAGAAATTTCTATGCCCCTGTAACTCAAGTGAACTATTTCAAGTGTTAAAATTGCCCATGGAAGATATTTATCTATACAGGCTTGTTTAAAGTTATGTACAAACTCTAGAACTGACTGTTTGACTTTGGTCGTTTTCCCAGAACTTCAACTTTGTGTGACCCAAAGTAAAGCAATTCAGAAGACATAGATTTGTCGTAGATGGGTCATAGGGGCAGTAGTGCTGAGTCTATAGTCTCTTTCATTGCTCCCTACAAACTACATGTTTCATATGGCTGACTCTTCTTCTCTGGTTCTTGCAGGGCCAGACTGGGAAGCCACAAGCGGTCAAGTGTATTCAAGCTTGCTGCCATCCTCTTCTCATTATATCACTCTCTCGTCCAGCTCTCTGATGGCACTGCTCATGCTTTACGCCTCTCTCTCCCTTTTCTCTCACTCTTGAAGCCCTCTGTGCCTGCTGCAATTAATCTTGTGGTATTGGGGAAAGTGGTACAGGCACCTGCAGCAGCCCTGGGCTTTCAAAGCCATCTACAGTGGTTCCAGTCCATTGCAAAAATGCCCGATGGCATGAAAGCCCAGTCCGTTCCTTCATGCTGGAAAGTAGTCGGCTAAGTGTTGATGTTTCAGCCTCTTCACATCCACCACAATAGATTCAATTGAGGCTTCTACAGCAGCCTGTCTGTTGATAATGGCTTGCTCAAGTATAAGGGACCAAAATAGCATAGGCATTGTACTTTGCAAAATACTCCAGGCAGACAGCTGATCAAGGGCTGGTTTTACATGCTACATTGTATGGTTCAAACACCAGGGGCCTTATTTATGAAGGCCTTGCGCCACCGGTGCGTCACTTTTTCCCATGTTAAAAGTGACGCACCGGTGGCGCAAGGCCTTCATAAATAAGGCCCCAGGGGCCTTATTTATGAAGGCCTTGCGTCAGTTTTGCGCCGCCGGTGCGTCACTTTTTGTGACGCACCAGCGGTGTAAAAATGCGCCCTGTTGTGCCATATTTAAAAATTGACGCATCTAGGTAGATGCGTCACTTTTTAAACCCCTGCGCCACATTATACCTGCGTCAGGTATAATGTATGCAGAGGGGGCATTCCCCCGCAAAAAGCCTCGTAATAGTGACGCAGTGAAATCTATGAGATTTCACTGCGTCACTTTTAGGACGCTGTTGCGTCAAAATCTTGCGCCTGCCTCACAGCAGGCGTAAGACTGACGCAAGCCCTTTCACATGGGGCTTTCCCCATGTGAAAGGACGCATTGCTGGAGTTGCGTCACTTTTGTGACACACTCCAGCAAAGCGTCACTTTTGCGCTTACAGATACGTCAGAAATACTGACGTATCTGTAACTCCTTGCGACATGATGCGTCATACATTAAATATGCCGCATCAGGAATGTCGCAAGGAGTGCGCAGTGAAAAGTGACGCATCGCTGTTTTCATGCAGCGAGGCGTCACTTTTCATAAATGAGGCCCCTGGGGTAATGTCACCTGCAGGGTGAATCAAAACACTGAGGGGCAGATTTATGTTGGGAATGCGCCAAGTTTGCGTCACGCAACTGCGGCGTAAACGTGGCGCATCCCTATGACCCATTTACAACGTGACGCATCTAGGCAGATGCGTCACGTTGTAAAGCCCTGCGCCACTTGTGGGCGTTCCGGCGCAGGGTGGGCGTTCCAGGGCAGGTGCGCCTCGTAAAAGTGGCTGAGTGAAATCTATAAGATTTCACTCAGTCTCTTTCAGGCCAATGCTGCGTCAAAACACTGCGCCTGCTTGAAGCAGGCGTGGGTCTTGACACAGCATTGTAAAGATGGGGCACCCCCGAGCCTTGCTGGAGCTGCGTCGCGCTTGCAACACAACTCCAGCAATGCGCCACCTTTACAGCACAGATGCGTCACGCATCTGTGCCGTTTTTGCCCCATGGTGCGCCGCATTGTAAATGCGGCGCACCATGGGTGGCGGAGCAGCGGCGCAAAATAACTGGCGCATCCCTGGGGATGGATCAGTTATCATAAATCTGCCAGATTTTCTGTCCGTCACAGATGCAAAGATTGGTTTGGAAAATCTGAGTGGAAGATTTATAACACTGGATGGTTAGCTTGTGCACTATTCTTAGGAGCATTTCAATATCTCAACAATGTTTCAACTCTGTAAGTGAAGTGAAAGCCTAATGGTGTGCCTTAGAAGGAGGTGCTACAGTGCCTTATGCTCCCCAATAGCTATTCTGCATGAAAAACAGTTTGGTGCACAATGTTCTTAATAACCCATCACTACAAATTGTTGGAAGTATCCATTGGCAAATTAAATTGCAGTATTGACTTTATGTTCAGCAACTTACAAAAACAGAGGTTTGGCAGGCTGAAAGAAATGAGGAGGTCTCCAACTGAGCTCCTATGCTGTGCCGTGAACAGCACCTCTATTAATTCTTGAATCTGCTCCGTTACCAGTGGCAGTGGTTACAGCTGCATTGCGGTGCCCATATGGGCAATGTCTTCGGAGTTACCTGAATAGGAGTCTTCATCGATTGATCTTCCCACCAATGGAAAATTCACTTCCAAAATCAGAATCATGATCCTCACACTCAGATGTTATCTCGGTATCTAAATAGACCACTGAGCTCTCTTCCCCTATTAAACTTAAGGCTTGAGCAGCTGTCAACTTGTGAGATTTTGTCTTTTTCCTTTTTTTTTCAAAATAGCATGTTCTGTGTAGGTACCAGAGCTATTTGTAATATTGTGTGTATATTGTGATAAGAATTGCGTGAGTGATAAGAACTGAAGAAGAGCATTCAGTACAGTGCTGGAAATAGTACCATAAAAAGTCTCTACTCACAGGCAAGTAATTTGCTGCAAACAAATGCAGCACATTCTGAAATCAGTCCACAAGAAAAAAAAATGCAAAAAACTACACTTCGGCCTGCAGCACACACATGCAATTACAACATCAAAAACTGAATTTTCATTTGAAATCCACCTCAGTATGCTTATTACAAAAAACAGGAATGCATATGGCTGAGATACCCGCCACCCCCTCTCAACACAATCCCCAAGGATGGGAAAACTGGAAACGGTTCTGAACTTTTGGAAGACGGGAGGGAGTGACCCTCCCGGCCGTATTTATTAAAATATGAAACAAAATTAAAACATTAAAATAACAGTTTCATATTATGTACAATTTCATTACCACATTGCGATGTTTGGCTAACCTTAACATATTCTCTAATACAAAGGTTCTCCTAGCCGAACTAACATCCTACAAAACATTTAACTTGAAATTTTGAAATTGTACATCCTAACGTTTAAGGGCCAACGGCAAGGTCGTAACCGGTGTCAAGATCCCTAACCATAAATATCCCCCTCACTTGTGAGGGGCGACCGCACAGAGGCGTACCTCGAGTGCAACTACCAATTTCCCTTGACTTGACGGGGGCCCCAATAAACTCGACCCCACTTAGAGGTCGTCCGAGGACTCGTGTGAGGAATCTAGAAGGTAGCGTAGACCCCCCCCTAAACTCCACACAACTTACCGCATCTGCCGTCGCAGATGTCCTGGCCCCGGGAAATTCTCCAGGAGGGGCTGTAGCCCCTCCTACCCAGGAAGGGGCCTTGACCGCCTTTCCTTTCATTTCGGCGGCCCATCCTTAGAAGGGACCGCCTTCCCCGTTGAGGGGCCAATGGCCACCTCCTTCTAGCGCTCCCAACCGTAATGGGTGACGCCCACTCATAGGGATCTTCCAATTAGTGCTCACCGATCATGACCTTACCGCCCGACCAAAATAAATACGACAGTTTCTAAACTAAATGACTAATTTACCTAAAAGACAGTTAAAACAACAGCTTTATTAAACAGCATGCTACTGATCAACACTAGAGCAGGAATACTTTATTTGCAAAACATACCAAAATTGACCATTTCTTTATTGCATATTCAAAAATCATCCCGATAATAATCCGAACCTGCAAACAAAAAGGGGTTACCCCATCAAACTTTATTCAAAACCATTTGCTGTCCTCAGGGGCTGGTGGGTGGGTCAAAATTGGCTCTTCGTTCCGTCTCGAGCTCACGTGCAGCGAGGTGGTGCAGCTTCAGAGCACTGGAACAAGAGGATGCTTCCTTGGCTTGTTGCTCCTTTTATCCGTCTTCAGGGCGGGCGTAAACCCGCCCCGGCCTGCCCCGAGGGCGTGGCCCGGCCGCGTCAGTGTCTAGGCCAGCCCACTCCAGGGCGGGAAAAAGGCGCGCCCCGGCTACGCCGCTTCGGGCATACCAGCCGAGACTCGCGTCCCGCCCAAGATGGCTTCCCGGGGGGATCGTGGTACTCCGCCATACGTTCGGGGGGACCGAATGGTCGCCCCTTTCCATATCGCTGAGATACCCGCCACCCCCTCTCAACACAATCCCCAAGGATGGGAAAACTGGAAACGGTTCTGAACTTTTGGAAGACGGGAGGGAGTGACCCTCCCGGCCGTATTTATTAAAATATGAAACAAAATTAAAACATTAAAATAACAGTTTCATATTATGTACAATTTCATTACCACATTGCGATGTTTGGCTAACCTTAACATATTCTCTAATACAAAGGTTCTCCTAGCCGAACTAACATCCTACAAAACATTTAACTTGAAATTTTGAAATTGTACATCCTAACGTTTAAGGGCCAACGGCAAGGTCGTAACCGGTGTCAAGATCCCTAACCATAAATATCCCCCTCACTTGTGAGGGGCGACCGCACAGAGGCGTACCTCGAGTGCAACTACCAATTTCCCTTGACTTGACGGGGGCCCCAATAAACTCGACCCCACTTAGAGGTCGTCCGAGGACTCGTGTGAGGAATCTAGAAGGTAGCGTAGACCCCCCCCCAAACCCCACACAACTTACCGCATCTGCCGTCGCAGATGTCCTGGCCCCGGGAAATTCTCCAGGAGGGGCTGTAGCCCCTCCTACCCAGGAAGGGGCCTTGACCGCCTTTCCTTTCATTTCGGCGGCCCATCCTTAGAAGGGACCGCCTTCCCCGTTGAGGGGCCAATGGCCACCTCCTTCTAGCGCTCCCAACCGTAATGGGTGACGCCCACTCATAGGGATCTTCCAATTAGTGCTCACCGATCATGACCTTACCGCCACAGGCCGGATAGTTGACCGGCTATCCGGACCCCCCACAACACTCCTACCTAAAGGTCATGTCTTAAGGTCTTCAGCCAAGCTATAAAGTCTCCTATGAGTAACTCGTTCCCCACCCGGGACAAATGAACCCCGTCCCCCAAATACATGCTGTCACCAGTAATGCAACCATGCGAAATAGAATGCAGTGTATTGGAACGGAACAATCTACCCACTTTGTTATTAATTTTTCTTACTGAATGATTCAGAGCAGAAACAGACATCGCCCCCCGCCATACTTTCCGTGGGATCATATGCGACCATGCAATCGTGCACCCTGGAACTCTCCTTGCTAACCAACTTACAGTGGAAAGCATCGCCTCAAGAAGAAGTCGTCTACCAGTGGTGACCAAATCATTGCCCCCAAGATGTACTATGACTATACACGGCGGTGACCTCGTCCGCCCTAGCAAACCCTCAAAAAATGATTGAAACTGGTCAATACAGAGCCCGCCCCTTCCGTAGAAGGACACACTGTACCCGTATTCCCCAGCCACGTGAATCATGTCACCTGCTTTGAATACGTCCGCGGCACGCCTCACGTATGAGTGGCCCACGACCCACACCTCCTTTTTCACAGCCGGTGATGTCTGACCGCTGGCCCGGTGTTGGGTCGACTGCATAGTCCGCCCCGCCTCGTAGGCTTGCGCAACTGAAACCAAACAAAAACAAGAAGCGTGAGTACATCATTACAGCTTCACAACATGTGCAACCGCACATACCTTTTATAACAATTGGAGGACCAACGCCCCACACGTTTAACTTGTTCTACATTCAGACCCCTGGCTGTAGCCTCTGTAGCAGCCCCTATCCGAAAGGAATGGGTCCCAAATTCGCCCGGGTTCAAGCCCGCAGCGGCAATCGACATCGCAAGCACCCGCTGAAACTGAAACCTCGTCAGTGGGGTGGCGTCAGCGTGTCTCAACAAGGTCCCCCCCCATGATGCCACCCTTTGTGCTAAGTATTCTTCTACACAACTCACCGGGCACATGGAGGACCCGGGGATCTTTTGTATGATTATACAATCACCCATCGCACCCTGATCGGTCTTGGACCTGACAAACGAGACAGTCATTGTCCCCCCTCTGACCTTAACGTGCTCTCGGCACAGTCCCCCCATCACATCCTGCTTGTTCCTTGCCACTAATTCGCTTACCCGCATAGCCCCATGGAATGCCAGCGTAAAAGCGGCTCGGAATAACACTGATTCATATTGGGATGAACACGTTGCAGGGAGTGTGGATAATAACAGGGCCAACCTATCCAAACCTATCGGGCGCCTTTCATCTACTCTGCGACCCTCAAGGCGTTGCCACCCACGTAGCGCTTTTTGCACAACGAAAGACGCTGTCGGGTCCTGGATCCCATGAGCCCTAGCCACAAAGGAAATGGCGGCCCGATGTCTCTGGGCCGTAGCCACCGATTTGCCTGCCTGATGTAAAGACAGCAGAAATCCTACTACAGACTCTTCCTGACCCCAAAGCTCCCCCCTAGCCGCCCCCAAAAAGGCCCAATAGGAACGGAACGCCCCTTCATATGCCTTCCTCGTCCTGGGCGCTAAACTCTCTCCCACGAGGTTTTGTAGTTCGGGGCACCGAGAGACCAGAGAGCTTCGGGGAAGGGTGCCGCCACCGGGTCCGCTGTGGGCAGGAAACCCCAGAAGGCCTGCATACGAAAACGAGAAAGTGCATCAGCCGCATGGTTCAGCACCCCTGGCACATGTCTTGCCTTAAATAACACATTCAATTGCATACACAGTAATACAATTTCCTTGAGCAATCTCAGAATCCATTTGCATCGTGCTGCCTGGCTATTGATGCATTCAACTACGGTCATGTTATCAGACCAGAATACCACAGAGTGGTCTCTGAACCCGTCAGGCCAAGTTCTCAGGGCCACCAGAATGGGGAAAAGTTCCAGAAAGGCAATGTTACTTGTCAGTCCACTATCATGCCACCAAGACGGCCATTTTTGTGCCGACCACTGAGTGCCGAATATGGCACCAAAACCAACGCTCCCTGCCGAATCTGTCCACAGCCCCAGCTCCTCAGAGGACACCGCCGGTTTGTTCCAGACAATTCGACCATTGAAATCCGCCAGAAATGCCAACCAAATGCGCATGTCCTGGCGAACCTCTGCCGAAAGCCTTGTGCGATGATGACCCTCCTTCAGGCCGACCATGGCTTGAGCGATCGAGCGGGAAAACGGGCGGGCCATTGGTATAACTCTTAGGGCAAAATTCAACTGTCCCACCAATTGCTGCAATTGATGTAGCTTAACCTTAGACTCACTTATACACATTTGCAGGGATGCCCTGAATTTTAACACCTTGTCACGTGGTAACCGAAAACAACCTTCTTTGGAGTCGAGCTCGATTCCCAGAAACTCGAGGCAAGTCGATGGACCCACAGTCTTACCTGGTGCCAATGGCACGCCAAACTGATTCATCAAGACACAAAAAGCAGTCAAAGCCTGTCCACATTCCGGATCCCCGGCTGCCCCCAGAAACAAAAAGTCATCGAGATAATGCATAACATGTTGAAACCCCGTCTTCCTCGTGAAGACCCATTGCAGGAAGCAACTGAACTTTTCGAAATAGGCACAAGATATAGAGCACCCCATCGGCATACACCTATCCATGTAATAGTGACCCTGAAACATGAAACCAAGGAGACGCTGATCGTCTGGGTGTACCGGGAGCAACCGGAACGCTGACTCGATATCGGATTTTGCCATCAGCGCACCGGGCCCCAGGCGATTCAATATGGCTACGGCCTCATCGAAGGATGCGTACCGCACCGAACAAACTTCCGGGTCTATCGCATCGTTTACGGAAAGACCACGTGGGGCTGATAAATTATGTATCAGCCGAAACTCACCCGGGTCCTTCTTGGGGACCACCCCTAAAGGGGAACAAACAAAGTTAGCAACTGGTGGCACCTTAAATGGACCGGCGACTCGACCTCGAGCCACCTCCCTCCCGATCTTTTCCTGTACAACAGTCGTATGCTGTAAGACTGATATCTGGTTTTTACATTTTTGGTATACCCTGAAACTCCCCCACTGGGATGCGGAAACCATCTGAAAATCCGTTACGCAACACCCCAGCGGAAGCGTGATCCGGGTATTCGTTGAGCCAAGGAATCATTGCCATGGTATCAATCGGAGTAGGTAAAGGCGCCCCTCGGACTATGTCAGACCTGTTTGGCGCCTCCTCTACCCCCGTTATCACCCGTTTTGGCTCTGCACATGGACTCAGGATGGGATGATTGACCACACCCCCCACATTCGTGCCTAAATTTGCATGACCCTTGGGGCCTCGTACATTTCCCCCTGTTAAAGTTCCAACAAACCCCCCTTTTACCTGCGTTGCCGGTTGGCCTCGCGTGATTGTCGTTACTCGTACTTGATCGAAAGGGCGTCCCCGCATATTGGCGGGAAGATTCACCAATGTAACTCCCTACCAGAGGCACTTTCAACATACCAGAATCCTCCATTTTTGACCAGGACACAGAATCATAACAATCCCAAGTTAAGTATTTATCATGCTCTTTCGCTTTTCTGAAAACATTGTCGTAACAAAACCAATGATTGCCTTCGTGAGACACCGAATACCCCATGATCCGTGACTGATAGATCGGCAATTCGGGCAGCAATTCGGGCCTACGTTCACCCAAGATGGATGTGAAAACCCCCCAAGCTTTGCCCCAGTTACCAATGTTTTCGTTTACCTTAAAGGCGGCCATCTTTGCGCGCCAAACACTCGGATGCATGAGCTCTTTCTGGCTCTTAACATGCTCCATCTCATAATGGTCAGTAAGCAACGAGAAGATGTTTATATACTCCCCTGCCCATATCTTCTCTTTGATAGCCAGAGGGACGTGTTGACCCAACTTCTCCCTTCGAGAGGGTGCCGACTCATCCCTCGCAATCGGCAATGGACGCTTACCTGAACCGGAAGCTGTATCTGCGACTGGACCTGAGCCAGGTGGTTTCTCTACTGCCGCAGCCGGCGATGTTGCCTTCGTCGCTTCCCTTGTTTCCCGCAGCTGTTTCATCAACACCTGCGCGTCGTCAGCCGTGGCGCCCTCGCTACCTTTACCCAACCACGCTGCAAGTTGCGCCGCCAACTCGGGCGGCATATCCTCCCCGGACACGGGGGTGACCACCACGGGAATCGGATTCCCTTCCTCAGGCCCCGGAAGGGGTGCTTCGAGTGGGGTAGAGAGTACTGGGACGTCCCCCCCAGCAGCCCCCCTTCTGGGCCTCTTGCCTTTTCCTCCCGGAACTACTCCTGCCAGAGGACGTTTAGGCCCCCCTTCCTCGTCTTTCTCCGCCATTCGTTTCTTTAGGTCGGTCACCTCCTTCATGAGAATACGCAGCATCTGGTCGGTAGTCATTCGCTTTCCCGCTTTCTTAGGCATTCTCCGACAGAGTATCTGTAAGATAAACAAGAAAGATTACAACGCTCAAAATTGGCTCTTCGTTCCGTCTCGAGCTCACGTGCAGCGAGGTGGTGCAGCTTCAGAGCACTGGAACAAGAGGATGCTTCCTTGGCTTGTTGCTCCTTTTATCCGTCTTCAGGGCGGGCGTAAACCCGCCCCGGCCTGCCCCGAGGGCGTGGCCCGGCCGCGTCAGTGTCTAGGCCAGCCCACTCCAGGGCGGGAAAAAGGCGCGCCCCGGCTACGCCGCTTCGGGCATACCAGCCGAGACTCGCCTCCCGCCCAAGATGGCTTCCCATGGGGGATCGTGGTACTCCGCCATACGTTCGGGGGGACCGAATGGTCGCCCCTTTCCAATATTACTGGAACATAAAAGATAGCATAACAGATCATTCTCAAATGACACAGATAGAACAAATGCGATTCTGTTGCTTGTAGGTCAGAAAGTGAAAAGCAAATGCATTAATAACAATTGAAAAAGAAAGAAACTAAGCAAAACCCCACAGAGCACTCAATATGCACCAAGTGAAAACTAGCAATTTTCAACCTAAATTTTACAATAATATCGAGAATAAAACTTGATGGCAACGGGGTGTGTTCCCATCATGCTGAGCAAGAAAATGTTTTAGGATATACAACAATCAAATGGGAGTACCTCTACCCTCCATTGGTACCCTATTATCCTAATCTATGTATCTCAGGGCCCTTGAACCTCAACACAGGCAATTATTGAAACGATTTGATGTCAATGAAAGAGGAACCTCCGACAGAAATAAGTATGTGAGAAGCAGCGTTAGAAAAGGAAGCATCTCTCCCTCACTTAAAAGGATTCTTCCTAAAATGCTGCGATTCCCAAAGACATACATTTTTTACATAGTATCTATTGGCCTCAAAAAAGGACGATTATTGAGAGATCAGTGATTTCCATGAAATCCATTATAGGATATGACCATCACATCCATACCAATTTAGATCTAGTGCTGAGGAAACGTCTGACACATTGTCAACGCTAGAGGTGTCAAAGTAATTTTATACTTCGGCCCAATTATTATTAGGTAGCAAATCCCATTTTTGATCAAACCGTTGTTTGTATCCCATTATTTCTACAAGAGATCACTTCCTGAAAATCGCAGGAGCATGAACCATATCTGATTCATGCATTAGGGCCCACATTTATAGGATTTTGTCATAGGGCAGCGCAAGAAACCTTGCTGTGCTGCCCTACGGTAAAGTGAATGGGCAGGATTTCAACATATTTATGCAATACCATGGATTCCTGTACATTGCCCCTTAAGGATTTGGCACTTCCCCAGGTTTGCATGTTTTTGTAAATCTGGGACAGCGTCAAAATCGATGGGTGTTGCTTGGGTAAACCCACTGCAACGCCCATGGAATGCCTTCTGGGTGAAGAGTAAGGTGATGCATGGTTTGTGTTGCGTTGCCATACTCAAGATTTATGAGGCCTCTCGAAGCCAAGCAGGGTCGCATTGTGTGGCTTCATAAATCTAATTCAGAGCACTGTGCCACGTATACCACTTTCCCAGGTGAAAAACTGATGAGGCAAAAGTGATGTAGGGCTCTCATAAATAAGCTCTGTGTTGTGCACCCATTACCTAGCACAGCCCAGGCTTCTGCAAATGTATTGGTGTGCAATTTACAATTAATTTGTGTTGTTCTTGGAAGGTGAGCATTGGGTCCTAGGCTCACTGTGCAACTGGCACCAAGCTATACCTGGCTAAAGAGCCTTAAGTAGGGTAAAACCGGTCATAGGTTTTTTCTGTGGACTTAGCCTGGCAGTTTGGGCTACACTGTTCCTATGAAAAGCAGATCCAGAACTAATTTGCCTATGACTAAGTCCAAAAAGAGTTGGCATGGTGGGCACAAAAACAATGGATTTGGGTGTGAACTGAGTGATTGCCAATAGCTGATTTATTTCAAGTTTTCGATCGATCACCTTATGGTTTTTGCATTTGAAACACTAAGTTACACCGGGCATGCCCAGATGTTGGTCCCGGACTCATTGTGTCACTGGAACCAACCAACACCTGACTGAAGAACCCTAACTAGGGCAAAACCAGTCATAGTTTGCTAGTGTTCCAGTTCAGAGAGGACCTGGTCTAGTAGTTCGGGCTGGACTGTTCCGATAAGTATCAGGTACAAGACTGAATTGCATTTGAGGCCCTAAATGCGCTGGGTATTCTCAGACATTGGTCCCAGGTTTACTGTGTCAACGGAACCAAACCCTTGATTCGGGTGAATCTGTTCCTAGGTTGCTTTTGTTCCAGTTCAGGTAGGACCTGGGCTGGCAGTTCGGGATGGACTGGTCCAATTGGGGAGCAGGTATTAAGACTGAATTGCATATGGCTAGGTCCAAACTGATGTGGCATGTTGGGCAAAACAATCATGGATTTGGATGCAACCTGAGCAATTGTCAGTGGCTTAGAATATTTAAAGCATTCCACCCATCACCTTGTTGTTTTAACATTTGATTCCCTAAGTATGACAGGTCTGTCAGATGTAGATCCTGGGCTCACTGAGCTATTGGAACCAAGCTATAACTGTGGGAAGAGCCCTGTTCATGGTAGAACCGGTCCGAGGTTACTTGTGTTCCGCTTCGGGGAGGACCTGGCCTAGTAGTTCAGGCTGGACTGTTCCCATGAGGAGCATGGTCAAGACTGATTTGCATAGGGCAGGGTTTAAACTGAGGTGGCATGGTGCGCAAAACAATGATGGATTGGGATATGGGCCAAGCTATTGCCAGTGGCTAATTAATTCAAGCATCCCATCCATGACCTTGACGTTTTAACATTTGATGCCCTAACTGTGTGAGTATGCCCAGACATAGGTCCTGGGAACACGGTGCCAGTGCAACCAAGCTATATGTGGCTGAAGAGTGCTAACTAAGGTGAAACCTGTCCTAGGTTGCTGGTGTTCTCATTCCATGAGAATCTGGTGTGGCAGTTTAAACTGGACTATTCACATGAGCAGCAGGGTCATGACCGATTTGCATAAGGTTGTGTCCAAACTGAAGTGGTATATTGGACAACACAATGATGAATTGGGATGTGGGTCAAATTGATTAACAGTGGCTAACATTAACACAAGCATTCCACCTATCACCTTGTTGGTTTTCCTTTAAATTCCTAGATTTCCCTTACCTGGAGGACTGCTTAGGGCCTGAGGCTGATTGACCTAAGTAGGGAAGGGAAAAGGCTTTCACTTTTTTACTGCGCTTTGCCCATTGAACAAATAGCGTTTACACCGAGGCACGGTGTCACATTGATATTGTGGTCTTGTGGTATCTATGGTTCAATAGTGCTTCTCATCTTGGGAAAATTAATACCAGGCCATTCATTAATAAAGTGGTTGCTTCTTATAGCACAAGCATTTCTTGAGCTCAAATCACAATTTCATAGCGCATAAAGGTTATACCTGTATCCCTAACAGCAACTTCATTCATATCCAACATCTCAAAACATATTTTCCGGGTTTGGGACTTTTTCTTCCTAACCACAACCAGCTAAAATGCCCCTCCACTTTAACACTCTTTTCTGGATGTTAACATTTGTTCAACTATTTTGTGATAGTCAACACAGGAAGTCAGCCCTGAGGCGATCCCTCTTCTATCACCTTCGAAGATTATAGTATTTGAGATAAAATTATGGTGCATTGTGGTTTGATAGGCGAGTCCAACTGGATGCTTATTTCCAGGGTTTCCTTGAACACCTCATAAAGTAGTAGCTGTGACAAGGTAGGTAGGTACGATTAGAAGTACTAGAATTATTTCTAATTGAAATCTCTCAACAAATCTATTCTTCGTGCCATGTAGCAAATGTGCATCATGCCTCTATATCGTTCTGCCTTTTATTCGATTGATCAGTAATGTTGTTAAATAATTGCAGTTAATATGTGCTTATTATTTATGTGATTATTTAGGATGTGTTGAAAACTGTAAACCATGTTGTCTTTTTGTTACTCTCTGGATCACTGACTGACCGGCACATTATTGATTGGAGAGGAAAGTTGTCTGGGTGGGATGTACTATTTAAAATATGTAGTGCTGCCTTATTGGCTGGCATCCCCATAAGAGGTAAACAATGATAATTTTAGTATCATGGTATTTTCAATTTCAACCAAGAGAGAAAAGTCCTACACCTTTCTAAACAAAGATGAAGTGCTTATTCCTGCTGTCCATGAGATCCAACTGAAGTTCTTACACATAAAAGTTCCAGAAGTTGACCCTAAATCATATCTTTAAAAAATACACCAGGCAGCACTTTAAGTTCTTCAAACAATCCTGAGCAACTACCCCCAACTCATTGTGTCACAAAAGACCTCTTTAGGTGCTTTTTTATTTATTGTTCTCTGAACTCCAATAAGAGGTATGAGAAGAGTTGATTTAATCTACTCATAGTTTCATAATTTACTTCAGAGATAACTGTAATATGAGAATACACAATAAACATACTCATTAGAGTACTCTTGCTTTCTCAAGGATGACCATTTATATTTACTAATTAATTATTCAAATCCGTACTTGAAATAGTAAGATTATGATTAGAAAATTAACTCATTCACCTTGGTTTACTATCTTTTAACAACAAATAGAGATTTTATTCTAGAAACTTTATTTATTGTGTCTTTGCACTCCAAATTTAGACAAAACTCTTTCATGTTGACAATAGTCTCTTCTTAAATATTGATGATAAAAGTGGACCAGACCCAAAAACCCTTTACTAGGATACAAAAGCGTTATTACCATGATACATTCAAACCAATATCAAGCAGATCATGATTCAAAGGTCATTTAATTTCAAAAATTGTTTTGGGCTTCTTCTGCAAACATTATTTATAGTCCCAACAGGTGTTGTAATAACTATAACCTAAACTGGACTTGCATTCTTTTTGATTTTTCTTTTTTATATTGGCTAGGTGTCTCTTAGTGACTCTTCACCACTTTAATTTCTACAATTATTGGTAACATGTTCGGGTTCTCTTATCCATTTATAGAGAAACAGAGAACATGGGTACGATTGCAAATAAAATGCTTTATATATTTCCCCTTTTTATCTCAAGTTAAGTAACGTTTCTCTGGTCCATAACTTCGAATAAGTGTCTCTCTTTCACATCAATCATGAATCAAAGAGTGCACCATAATACGTCATACGTTCCTAAAACATGGACCATAAATGTATTGTTTTAACTTGTTTGGATAACAAAATAAATACGCATTCTAAATTCAGTTCTCATGCTGTTGCTAATATTCATCGTAATCTCCTTGTGTACTGGTCTGATTTCCTGAGTGCAACCCAAGTTCACATCTTTCTCTCATTTTATTATTCTAACTGACCACCAAAAATGAGATCTTCCTGTTTGCAACATTTTGGTAGTTGTTAGACCTGGCATAATTGACGTGGATTTCCCTTGTATTGTTGCCTTTGCCGCCTGTGTTTTTGCTGTGTTGGACTTCCTGTTGCTGGTCTAGATGCATTGGGCACTTTGCAACTTCTGTTCAGTGCCAAAGTGCAAGTGCTCCCTTTGTAAATTATTGTTATGCATTGGTGATTCAATGTTTGGCATGTTTGATTAACTAGGCTGTCCCTAGTACAGTGCACTTTGTCTGCCTAGGGCCTGTAAATCAAATTATCCTAGTGGGCATGCAGCACTGATTATGCCATCCACATAGGCAAGGCAGCCTGTAAATATAACTCAGGCCTGCCATTGCAGAGCCTGTGTGCAGTCTGGAACTGCCATGTCGACTTGGCAAGTGCAACCACTTCCCAGGCCCTTGTAGTGTAGTTCCTATATTCCCAATAGGCTCTGTGCATTGGAATATAGGAACTACACTACATGGCGCCCCACGCTGGGCGCCATGTAGTGTAGTTCCTATATTCCTAATAGGCTCTGCGCATTGGAATAAAATAAGCGACAGTGTAGACATAGGAATGAGGTCGACTAGGTCTCTATTGAATAAGTTAGACTTAATTATGTGTGCCAGCTAGCTCAGAGGTCACTAGAAACTTTCTCGAGTAAACAAGAAGGTGTTAACTTTCCTGGATAGACAAGAAGGGATTAGTTTCTGACAACCGCATAAACATGACAACTTTGCTCCCACAGAATAAGGAGTATATCTCCAGAGTCGCGTAAACAATAGATAGCTATTTCACTCAGTCAATCGTGCATGCTTAGTTTCACCAGAAGTGCAGAGAAATAGAGAGACGGCGTTTTCAATAAAAGTGGTTATTTATTGAGCAGTCTACTTTCTCATGCAAGAGAAGTGAATTGCCACAATTGTAATACTTGTCATAAAGTAAAGTGGGTACAGTAAAATGAGTATTATGAAATAATACTGTAAAAGCATTTATATGGTTTCTAAGCCATAAGATACTTAAAATGGATAAAATGCATACAACAATAAAATAATGACTAAACGTACTGAACTGGTATTTCTAAGATACGCCTACCCCAGTGTACATAACCTAAGCCTAGTACAGGGAAGGAGTAGATGAGTTATAGTTTTTGTCAAGAATCGGAATCAAGAATTCTCTGTGGTTCTAATCAGCTCTGTACCTTGGTTATAGAATGAAGGAGGTCTTGTATCTCTTTCTCAGCACTCGATCTCCCAGCGACCCGCAAGGGTGACCGGAAAACACTGGAGCTGGATTTCTCTGCAGGAGAAAAGACAGCGTCTCTCTCAGTGCGTCAATGGGAGGCTACGCTTCTTTCGGCACTCGCATCAGCAGGGCATCGGGCAAGTAGATAGCCGATCTGCTCCAAACCACCATGTGTTGCTTAAGGCAGATGCTGATATATTTATACCTGGAAGGTGCAGAGTTTGACGTAAGGTTGGACATAAGATGTCACTAAGAACTCACAGTTCTTTCAGGACTCCCGGAGTTCTAGGACAATCAATACAGAAGCAGGGGGAATTCCCGGGCTGCTGGAGGCTTGGTTTGTTTAAGAACACGTTGTGCTTTCTAGGAGTCTATGGGAGTAGCCTTGCCGTATTTTGACTGCATTGGCTATGTCTTAATATGGGTATGATTCTTATGCCTGTATAAGGGTATGATTTGATATAACCACATAAGGGCATGAAAACGGGAATAATAACTAGAGTCCTAGAATCATCTACAACACCCTAACCTTCCCTTTTCCTACCTGCTAGTAACCTCTAAATAAGGCTGAAGGTACCCCTGTAGCCAGGGTGCAGTCTATGTAAAAGGTAGGACATCCCCCGGTGTGTGTGTGGTATGTCCAGAGAGTGAAATACTGATAATTGTGTTTTTCACTATTTTAAGGTTATCTGTCCCCATAGTATAGAATGGGGAGGTTGCTCATAACATCTTGCAAGCGTTACTGCCCATGGGAACAAGATAGGAAAATGAAGTTTGATATGCCTAAACTCTGAATGTTAAGATTCATCTTTTAGTGAAAGTGATTTTATTATTCTGAGTTTGAAAATACCACTTTGAGAAAGTAGGTATTTTCTTGCCTAAGCATCCAGTGTGCTCTGTTAGGATGTGTATTGACTGTCTGGATTTAGAGTGACTGGGTCTGGGGATGTGCATTCTGCTCTGGCAGCCAATTGGGGGGTTTAAGGTGTGTCCTGTCTTTCCAGGGTGAGTAAGAGCTGGCCTGAATATACCTGGGCTGTATTCAAAGTAGAGGAAGGAGATTTCGTTCACACCTGAATGGGCCTGGTCTGCCAAGGACAATGTTGTCTCCACCTCCTGCCAGGAAGCTGCACCAGAGAGGACATACCTGGTTTTGTTTGGGCAAAGAGCTACTCTGCCCTGCCACAGAGAACAACATATTTTACTGTATAAAAATATGGGCCCAGACCCCAGACTTTTAGATCACTTCTGGAAATCAAGAGGAACATTTGCCAAGGAGAAGAGCTGGAGAAACTGAGGAGGAATACTTCCTCTGTGCTGTTTGTTGTCTGGGGTTGGCCTGCAGTGACTACTTTCTGCCAAGAAAAGGACTTTGTTGGTTGATTTGTACCCTGCTTGAGGAAGATCTCCAAGGGCTTGAATCGAGCTTGCCTCCGAGTCTGAAGTCTCAAGGACACAAAGACTTCACCCCCAGTCCCTAATGAACTCCTTTCCTGGAAGTTCTGCAAGAGTGATACTGGTGCAGCGGATCCCCGCGACTGCGGCATTGGTGGTGGAGATATCAGAGGCAGCGTGTGGACCCCAGCCTTTGGAGATACTGCACCAGCTCCTGGCGCCTTAACTAAGGGCCCCCGGGAAGGGGAGAAAAGAACAGTCACGGTATCTCATGCTGCAGCGTGGGACAGGCCCGACGCCTATGATGAGCTTAGAAGGTGAGCGAGGCACAGAGGAGCATCTCACCAGGTCGGCTGGGACACTACAAGGGGCTCCCTATTATCAGGGCTCTATACTGGGGACATAGTGAGACCTGCTTATTCAAAGAAAGGTCATGCCCAGGTTTGCCTGACTCTAAAATGGTACCCAGAATCAAATCTGTAATATAACTGTGGGGGTCTATAGAGGACTAAAGTCTGATGAGGAACAGGCCTCTATGCTCAACTCCTCTTCAGCTTCACTCCCATAAAGAGGTTTGTAGGCAAGTACGATGGGTTGTCTTACAGTCTGCCGACTTTGGTATCTGTCCTAAACACCTCTCCACTCACCACTTTTGTCCTGGGGGCGAGCTGGAGAATGTAGCGGACGGCACTTCCCAGTAACAAATGCAAAAAGAACAATTGATGGACAGAATGCAGAACAATGTTATACATTCACCCCAGTACGGAGATCTAGGCCTTTCATCCCTAACACCAGGACCCCTCGGGGTCACCTACCCAACCGGACATGTGACATTGTTTTCTGCGTCGCCTGTTCTGTTTCCTTCCCTCCCCCGCATCTCATTTTTCAGTTTTCTCCTATGTCTTTACTTTTAGTCTGCAATTGAAGTAATTATGCAACCTGTAACGCTCTGATCCTCATGTAAAGTGCTCTAATACCTCTGGGTCTAGCCAGTGGTATATAAAACTTTGCAAATAAATAAGTGTGACATGGAGAGTAAGAAATTGGAGTTAGAGAATCAGAAACAGGCCATGGAAGAGAAAAGATGCTCTTAGAGAAGGAAAGAGGTTTGAGGGAGTTGGATCTGAAAGCAAAAAGTATAAATTCAAATCCCCATTGTGGCAGCGCACCATCAGTGCCTGGAGAAGGGAGGGTATACATCCCCAAGGAGGTTAATAAGGGTTTCATGAAGCATGAGGACATAGGTCAATGGTTTAAAGCATATGAGGTAGCAATGAGATCCTACAGAATCCATGAGATAGACTGAGGAGGGGGGATGTAGAGCCACTTCCTAACTGAGGGGAAGGAAGCTTAGCCAACATTGTCCGTTAAGGATCCAATGTCTTATGCCCCCATGTAGACAGCATTAGTATGGAGGTATTGGTTGACCCCAGAACTATACAGGCAGAAGTTCAGGGCCTTTAAAAAGCTGGAGTCAATTACTTGGGTGGAGTATGTGTCCTATTTTTGCTAAAGCACTGGATGGATGGGTAAAGGGTAGCCAGGAAAATCGTTTTTAGGAGCTCTAAGATTTGGTTGCATGGGAGCACTTTTCAGATAATTCCTGGGGTCAGTCAGCTTACTGTCGTAAGCTGACTAACCACAGGAACCTTGCTGTGGAGGTGGGCCACTGGGTCAGTACCAGGGTCCTAAAAGGTCATGTGGGAAACTCTGCCAAATGTCGGCAGGGTCCTTAGCAGGAGAGTGGGAGGTAAATAGAAGGAGTTCCAAAAAGGACGCCCAAAGTAATTCCCAAGGGAACCAAGGGAAAGGTTCCCAGCCTCCAACTGAAAAAGAAGCCATGGGTCCCTACAGGTAAGCCTGTTCAGAAGAGCCCAGGGCATGTTATTGTTGTGGTCAGGTGATTCACTTTCAGGAGGCCCCTATCTGTCCCAAAAAGATTATCACTGCACCCAATGGTGCACCGACCTGGGAGATAGCTACAGTAGCCCTGGAGGAGGATTCGGTTGCCCAAGAGGGGTGGAGGTCTGCAGAAATGATCCTGGTCTCTTTAGGCGAAAGTGAGATCGTCCTAAGAGCTTATCTGCCCGATAACACTAAAAAATACAGGCAATGAGTGACCATCAATGGCCATGGTGTGGAAGCTCTGAGAGACACTGGAGCCAGTGTGACAGCTGTCAGTTGTTGGCTGGTGTTTGAGGAGCAGGTGGTCCACAACACATTCTACCTAGCAATTGCAGCTGACAACTCAGAGTGCCTCTGCAAAGTGGCAAAAGTTCCCTTTGAGTAGGGGGGTCTCAGGTGCTTAGAGTAGCTGTGAGGCCAGCGTTGCCTGTTGACTGTCAGCTAGGCAATGATTTGGAGAGCTCCCCTTGGGAAAAGGTAGAGCGTAAATCTCATTTGGAGATATTGGGTCTGCCTGAGTGGTTGTGTTTGACCACTTGGTCTATGGCAGAAGGTAAGTGCATTCAAGAGGACCTGGAGCCTGAAACAGTGGCACAGGTGACTACCAGGAATGGAAGAGGCAGGGGGCATGGGAAACCAGCCCTCGAAATTCTCATGGTCCAGGAAGAGGCAGACCTTGAGGTGGATGCCCAGTAGCCTTTAGGGGAACAAGTACCCAAACTAGGGGACCTGCCTGAGCTGACCCATTGGCAGCAGGAAGGGGCCCCTCTAGGGAAGAGTTCTGTCAGGAATAGTAGAAATTGCCTTCTCTTGTTGGTTTGCAGCAGCAGGCTGCAAACCAGGTAGCAGGTGATCAATCTAGATCGCAGTGGATCTACAGCGAGAATGTTCTCCTGTAGAGTGAGCCTAAGGTCGCTGAGTCTGGGTCAGCCCGTGTGCTGGTGGCACCCCAGCGCTTCAGAGCCTTCCTACTGGGTCTGGCTCATGATGTGCCTTTGCCAGGGCATTTGGAGCAAGACAATACCTTTTAAAGGCTTTTCAACCACTTTTACTGGTGCCAAATGCGGAAGAATCCTGACACGCATTGTAGGTCTTGTCACACTAGTCAGGCAAGTGGTAAGAGTGGTAGGAAGTGCAAGGCTCCTTTCCAACCTTTCCCTGTAGTCAGCACCCCCTTTGAGAGGGTGGGAACTGATACTGTGTGGCCTATGGATCCCAAGACAGCTGTGGGCAACAGGCTCATCCTGATCTTGGTGGAGCATGACACCCGGAAGCCATCCCTGTCCAGACTTTGACGGCCACCATGGTAGGCCGTGCATTGATGGGGATTTTCTCGTGTCTGAGGTTCCCCAGAAAGGTGGTGTCTGACCGGGATACCAACTTCATATCCAAGTTTATGAAGTTCCTGTGGCAGGAGAGCATTGTTACCTACATGTTTACCACTCCTTATCACCCCAAAGGTAATTAACTGGTTGAGAGATTCAACCCGACCCTGAAGGGCATGATTATGGGGCTTGGTGAACCCATGATGTTTAAGTGGGACGTCTTCTTACCATGCCTGCTGTTTGCTTACAGGGATATACCACAGCAGCCCTTCGCCTTCAGTCCCTTTGAGCTTCTGTATGGGCATCCTGTGGGAGGACCTCTAAGTCTGGTCACAGAAGGCTGAGGAAAGTTCCCAGTAAACCTCCCTAGGATGTATATAGCTACAGGTTGGCCTTCAGGAACTAGACTAAGCGCTTCAGGCAACTCGCTCAGGTGAATCTGGAAGCCAGCCAGTAGGAGATGAAACAGTGGTATGGGCCATTCTGAGTTTCAGCCTGGTCAAAAAGTCATTGTCCTAGTGGAGCCTTGCGTGCCCCAAGATTAGTGGACTGGGCCAGTTGGGGTGGTGGAGCACAAAAGTAAAGTCACCCACCTGATGGACTTGCAGTTTCCAAGGAACCCTTTGCAGGTCCTGCATATGAACCGCCTTAATCCCCACTTGGAGAGGTCCAAAGTGGAAATGCTCCTGATGACAGATGCTGGAGTAGAAGAGAAGATTGAGCCTCTTCCTGATCTGCTGTCTGCCAAGGAACATGATGGGTCAGTGGACGATGTAACCCTCACCCCGCCCTGACCCCTGAACAGCAGAGTGACTGTCACCAACTGTTGGGACAGTTTGCTGCTCTGTTCTCCCTGACCCCTGGTTTCACTCTGTGGTGTGTCCATGATGTTGATGCTGGGGACAGTACTCTTTTGAAAACAAGATTTACAGAGTGACTGACAGGGTCTAGGCTTGCATTGGTGAGGAAGTCTCCAAGCTGTTAAAGGTAGGGGTGATTGAGCCCTCAAACATCTCTTGGGCCAGCCCAGTGGTCTTGACCCCAAAGGCTACAGCACCCTGTGCCACACCAGAACTCCGGTTCTATGGAACCTACTGAGGGCTCAATTTGGTCACTTGGACTGATGCACACCCCATCCCCAGAGCTTATCGGTTGGGAGATGCAAAGTACCTCAGTACATTTGACTTAACGTCTTGGTACTGGCAGATTGCCTTAAAAGATGGGGCCAAGGAATGGTCACCATTTTCAATGCCAGAGGGGCACTACCAATTCAGGGTGATGCCCTTTGAGTTGAAAATGCCCCTGCCACCTTTAAGAGGTTGGTCAACCAGGTGTTGGCTGGACTGGAGGACTTCAGTGCCACCTACCTGGATGACATTGCAGGGTTCGGTGCCACTTGGGAGGAACATCTGCACCACCTCTGGGAATTGTTGAAGGCTCTGCAGAGGTCAAGCCTCACAATCAAGGCAAGCAAGTGCCAGATCAGCAGCTTTCAGTGGTGCGCTTGGGGCACCAGATAGTGAGCAGCCAGGTGGTGCCCCTACAGCCCAAGATTGATACCATTCTGGCTTGGGAAACCCCCAAGACCCAGACCGAGGTGAGAGCCTTCTTAGGATAAACTGGGTATTACAGGAGATTTTTCAAGGGTTATGGCTCCATTGTTGCTCCCTTGACAGAGCTGACTTCCAGGAAGCAGCCCAGGAAAGTGAACTGGACTGATAACTGCCAAAAAACTTTTGATGCCCTGAAATCTGCTATGTGCAAGGCGCCCATGAGAAACGCACCCAACTTCACACAGGAATTTGAAGTGCAGATAGATGCTTCAGAGCATGATGTGGAGGCTGTGCTCTCACAGCTAAATGAGGAGGGCCTATACAAACCGGTAGTCTTCATCAGTTGGAGGTTACTTCCACAGGAACAGAGGCGGAGTGCGATTGAGCATGAGGCTTTTGCTGTGGTCTGTGTGCCGAAGAAGCTGAGGCCCTACTTGTTTGGGACTCACTTCCGGGCTCTCACCGACCACAGGCACCTCAGATGGTTGATGTAGATAAGGGGTAAGAACCCAAAGTTGTTGAGGTGGTACATTTCCCTACAGGGATGGGCTTCACTGTGGAGCAACAACCTAGGTACAGAACATGCCAATTCTGATGGTCGGTCCAGATTTTTCCGCCTTAGTAGAGAAGAACTCCCAAGAGTTCTCACAACATTTCAGCTGAAGGGGACACGTGCTAGACCCGGCATCATTGGCATGGGTTTCCCCTGTATTTTTTCCTTTGCACCCTATGTTTTTGCTGGGTGTTGGTCTTCGTTTTGCCGGTCTATATGCTTTGGGCACTTTGCCACTGCTGCTCAGTGCCAAAGTGAAAGTACTCTATTTGTAAATTATTGTTATGAATTGGTGATTTCATGATTGTCATATATGATTTACTAGTCAGTCCCTAGTACAGTGCACTGTGTCTGCCCAGGGCCTGCAGCACTGATTGTGCTACCCACAAAAGCAGCCTGTAAATGTAACTCAGGCCTGCCATTGGAGAGCCTGTGTTCAGTCTGGAACTGCCATGTTGAATTGGCAAGTGCACCCTCTTGCCAGGCCCTAATCTTCCCTTTTATTACATGTTAGTCACCCTAAGGTATGTTCAAGGTACCCCTGTGGGCAGTGTGTAGTGTAGGTAAAAGGTAGGACATGCCCTGGTATGTGTGGCATATCGCTCATCGTGCACATTTTTTCCACAGCATGCTTAGAATCTTGAATATTATAACGGTCTCAAATCTGCAGACCACCGTTCCTTTTTTGAATCAGGTGAGCACTGTTTCTATCGACTTTTACCAGCACTAACACCGTGGGTTTACCTCACTCTTGGGTCCTACTATCGTTCACCATCATTTGTAGTTATCACAAATAAGGGCGTTCACTTATTGGGTTCACATGACTTCCTCACTTCTATTCACTATTTAAACTTTATAATCCCACCTCAAGGATGTGTTGCTCGCTTGACAATGTGAAATTGACCTTAGGCACATCGCTAACCAACTGTTGATAAGTACAATCCCCCATGTATATATACAAATAAATGATGGCTTTTATATTTTTTGTTTACAGATAGGCCCCTGAGGAAGGGACCCCCAGAGTCCCAAAATGCATAAGGCTCACACATAAATGATTTTCAACAATTGGAACGGGCCGATATGTCTAACATAAAGATTATTATTTCATGTATTTGAAAATTATTCATTTGGAAAAGGTTTGTCAAATATGAAACTTTATATTATTGTGATATAATGATTGTACATTGTTCATTTATTATTATATGAAAATTCAAATTTTTTGGATGCTACATAAAGAACACATATACTAATGTATGTTTTATCATTTGTAATGATATATTTAATTTAACCCAAAAAAAGTTAAAAAAACAATTTTTATGTTTAGGAACAGTGCGACCCACACACAGGGATCTATTCCTGTTCAAACTAATCTATTTTGAGCCTGTTGGGTCAATACAGGTAGTGGGTCAGCATCCTTTTGATTAACTAGATTACTAAGGAAGAAACTTTAGAAATAGGCAGTGCATCTCCTACTCTCGCATGTCCTGATAGTGAAATACTGGCAATTTCGTTTTTCACTATTGTAAGGCTATCTGTCCCAATAGGATAGAATAGGGAGGTTGCTCATAACATTTTATGAGCATTACTGCCATGGGAAAAAGATAGGAAAATAAAGTTTGATATGCCTGAACTCAGAATGTTAAGAACCATGTTTTAGTGAGTGTGATTTTTACATTCTGGGTTCGAAAATACAATTTTTAGAAAGTAGGAATTGTCTTGCCTAACAAGCCAGTATGCCTCTGCTAGCTTGTGTATTGACTGTCTGGCTGGGGTGACAGGGATGGGGATGTGCATTCTGTTCAGACAGTCACTAGGGGGGGGTTGATGTGTGTCCTGCATTTTCAGAATGAGTCAGGGCTGGGCTGAATAAACCTGGACTGCATTCAGAATAGGGGGAGAAGATTTCTTTCACACCTGAATGGGCCCGGTCTGCCAAGGATAATGCTGTCTCCACCTCCTGCCAGGAAGCTGCACCAGAGAGGACATAACTGGTTTTGGCAAGACAAAGAATTTCTCTGCCACAGAGAACAAAGTAGTTTACTGTATAAAAAGAGGGGCCCAGACCCTAGACTTTTACTTTTAGATCACTTCTGGGAATCAAGAGGAACATTTGCCAAGGAGAAGAGCTAGAGAAACTGAGGAGGAATACTTCCCCTGTGCTGCTTGCTGTCTGAGGTGTGCCTGCAGTGGCTACATTCTGACAAGGAAAGGACAAGGACTCTGCTGATTGCCGTGTTCCCTGCTGGAGGAAATCTCCAAGTGCTTGAATTGAGCTTGCCTCTCGTTCTGAAGTCTCAGCGACACAACAACTTCTCCCTAAGTCCCCCCTGAACTTCTTTGCTGGGAGTTCTGATGTTCTGAGAGGTCACTGACAGTGTTCTGGGCCTCTGGAGGTTGTTTTGGGACTGAAAACTGGACGATTTGTGAAAACTGATGCATTTCAGTGGTGCGAGAAGAATTTTTGAACGCATCACAGTTGCTGAAGAATCGATGCAGCACCTGCTCGCAGCTGAAGTGTCTGCCGTGCAACGAATCCTGTGTACCAATATACGACATCCGAGATCACCGCACTGATTATAACGCAGGCCTGGTTGGAGAAAATGTGACGCTTCGTACCGGATTGTCACACATCACATCGAAGCGCCAAGTCTGTAACATAATTGGCGGACGCAGTAAGACACCAACGCATCACCTCCCCACGCAGTAAGACACCGACGCATCACCTCCTCTCTGGTAAGGACCTGCAATGGGAGTGAACACCCCACTGGAACCCTGTGGGCAGAAGGGTGCCTTTCCATAGATGAGTTCTTGGAGTCAGAAGATGAGTAACCATGAAAGGTATCGACCTCTGCCAAATTGAGACCCCCATTTCTACCAGTATTTTCTTTTGTTCAAGTACAAAACAAACACAATTATTCTCCAAAGCATACAGCAGGCCATGCATTTAACTTTAGATAAATAATTACCATTGTTACTACAGTTCTGCAGTTTACAGTTCAATAGAAAATGTTTTTAACAGAAATTATATAGCTGCAACATGCCTCAAACCCTACATTTGGTGGAGGAAAGTCAAAAACAATTATCTTTTCACCCTCCTAACAACACGACTTACAAGTTTCTAGTCAATGCTGTAATGAAAGATTTGTGTTAATGGGCTCAGACATTGAAACACATCTCTTACCTCTTTCATTCTAGTCTACAAAATAATGCAACTCATGATCAGTGTTTAGATCCAACGCCACAGTTTTGAAAATGTGATTTCAAAAAGCATCTTTTTCCCTTAGAAAGGTTTCTCTGCTTCCACATCACCTATGTTTCACAGTGCAAGAAATGCCAAACACCACTGCTTTAGTCATGTCTTATATGGTATGCAATTTATTAAAAGTATTGCCCGTGAGTATTTACTGCCTTTATTCATTATGGCTCACACATTGTTTTTCCAAATAGCTCTGAGGTATATTTTGGTTCACAGTACATAGTGTACCAGACCCATTCCAAACAAATGTAGCTTTGAACATGATAAGTTGAATAATTGACAAGCCATCATTAACATCCATTTTCTCACCAAATTATTGGAAGGCATTCTTCCCTTCTAGATAAAGGATGTTATCTCACTCATTGCAGTGCCTGGGACTTTTATTCAGTTGTAAGACTCAGGCATGGTTCAGACACACTTATATTAATGGCTGTTTTGATGATTGATTATGGTGCCATGCACATTATAAGCAATGGTGAATCTTGCCTATCAATTGTTTTATAGATTACAATGGAGTTTGACGCCAAAGGGCACACCACCATTGTAAAGACCACTTGTTCCACAGTGATGTGATTTAAAGCATTCATCTCACTCCCAAGACCTGCCCCATTTGAGTCCCACATGGATCTATCTTTTCCTCCTGCATTTTAATATATACACTGAGACCGTGGGAAATTCGCACAGCTGTAGCTGCTTATCATCTCAGTGCTTGACGCTAACCTGACAAAGTGCATGATACCACACTAACTCATATAGAATCCAGACAAGGCAGAAATTCAGCTTTTCTTCTGGAATCCTGAAAGCTCTGACTTGGCACTGTGCTCTAAGCTTACTGATTTTCTTCAAAATGTGGTCACCAGTACAAAGTCACTCACATTCCTATTTGATAACAAACTTAGTCAAGAGTTGGGAAAAAGACACATGAAAAGTAGAGCCCATTACTATCAAACACTTCTAAATAACATAACATTCTATTTACAAGAAGTATATTTGAAGGAAGCCACACAAGCATATGTCATATTCATAGATCAACTAAGACAAGGTCTTCCTGTCCAGCTTGCCAAAGTTCAGATTCACCATTGTTAAAACCACATTTACCTAAATACATTCCTCATGTCATGCTCATACAAGTATGAAAGCATCACTCCCCCTCCTTGAAGATCTCAAATAGCTTATTGTAGGGACTCACATCTTCAGAAGAACTGTGCATCTTTTTGAGAAGTCATTCCAAAAGTCCAAGCCCAAAAATCTATTTTTTTGGGAGTGACCAAATTCAATGAGGAGCAAAGTAAACATATGCTTGAAAGAAGGCTCTACTGCCTTATTTGTTCTCATATATTGTATCTTGAATATAAAATGAATGCCACCAGAACTCCAGACTTCTCCTATTGAAGAGTATCACAAGATGGACAGCTACATATGATGATCTTTGTTTCACAATTATTCATTCACCGGCCTCCTGATGAAACTTGTGCATCCTATTTTAACAGTCATGCCCCCTCCTTATCTTTCCAACCTAGCAACTACTCATTGTTTATGATGTCATGCCCATACTACTATGGTCCTTACCTATTTGTCACATTTTGAGGCTACAGTTACTGAATTTGAGACTAGATGTGTGGAAATAGGAATAGTAATTCCCCAGTTCCAATTATATTCAGCTTGCAGTTAGGAAATTGCTATTCCTAATGTATGAACATCTTTTCAGTTTCATTAGCTATTCATAGTGGAACGCAAATAGACCTAGCTCATGAACATGAATGAGGTAGATTGCAATTTGTGACCAACACGATTTGCTGCCATCACTGGGATGATGACCTGCTTGGCCTTCCTTAAAGGAAAATGGAATGCATTTAAAAAGAAAATAATTTTACTTCCAAGTTTTATTTTTTAAAAGTGCTCCTAAGAAATCTTTTGCAAACCATTTGCAAAGAGGAAGGGTTCTCAAATGGAGGTAAATTGCAATCGTTTTGCAACCTTATTTTGGCACCTACCATTTATTTAGGTATTAGTAAGGGACGACGTCAACATGCCCCATCCAAATACGTATCGCAAAATCAAAAATTGCAATTTGGTAACAAGTTACTAAATCCAATTTGGGCTTTGTGCACCCCCAAAAACTTTTTTTTCAGTTGCAAATGGCCCAAATCTGCAAATTGTGCTGTTTTCAACTGCAAAAATACTTCGTACATCTAGCTCAAAGCTTCCTGCACAGACTGTTATGTCCTCATAACATTTTGCCTTCTGTTGCTCATTGTATCCAATGCTCTCTCTGAATATATATAGCTCCACATTTTGTTTCTTGTTGTTTCTGTGGGTTGATACAATGACTGATATCACAGCCAGCTAGCTTGATGTAGAAGATTCTAAATATTTACCAATATCATTGGAAAGTCGAGAGCTAACATTGTCTTATGTAACAGCTATCAGTCAATAGTATCAAATACTTTATTAAAGTCCACAAATACACATTTTAAGATTGCACACTCTGGATCGTGCTAGGTGGGCTGTCACAGTGTGCATTGCGGGCATTCCTTTATATATTCATTTTTGAAAGGGGTATAGAATTACTTTTTGTCAATCCAAGAATTGAGCTTACAAGGAATAACCTTAGCAAATGTGTTTGTTGGTGGACAAAGCATTCGTTTGAGGTTTCATTCTTTTCCCAAGATGGGTGTATTCAAAGCAGAGTAGAATGGGTGAAGTAAACCTTTGTGACAGGTTGCTATATACATCTCTTTCTTATAATCTGTTCTGTTGTCTGTGTGTTTACTTTTGAAATGTGTTGAACTGACATTTATTTTCTAGTATCATCATCGGTATTACAAGGGATATTGTTTTCAAGGATACTATGTATGGCACAGTAACCATTGTTGGCATTTCATAACTCTAACCTGACTTGCAGGAATGTTGCTTTACCATGAATATGAAAACCAAGCTGAAAAAATGTGCATCTGAAATGATGAATGTTCTAAAAATACTCCTTGGCTCTTCTACTTTTAGAGGTACAGGGTGTAAATGCTCCAATATTTTGCCAAGGTACTGCTCTGACACCACAATGCTTCCATATTATTTATGCAACCTACACTAACAGATGCTTCAGCAGTAAAAAGATATTTCTCCTTGTTACACCTCACCCGAGGAGGCATATCCTTTTGACACATTCCTAGGTCTACCACTAATGGTAAATTGGGGAATACGCCAAAATCCATGGGTGGATGCCTGGAAACACCAACTCTCCATTCACAGAATGCCTCCTTTAGGCAGAGTGCTTTGCATTACACTAGATTTAACAATCATACAGGGCCACACATGGTGGTCTTGAGTGGCTTCAAAAATCTCATTTAGGTTTGTGTTGCCTTTGAGTCACCTTATATGTACCAAGGGTGGCGCAAAACGTTGATGAATCTGGCCCCTGATGACTACAGTCTGAGGTGTTGTCCACCAGTATATATTCAGATCTTATGCTTGATTCTATGAAGGCTGACTACTGTGAAACTTGCAACATATGTGTAAATTTTGGAAAGGAAATGCTCATACAAAGCAGGCTTATATTGAGAATCCTTTATATTCTCTTGTACTACCATCTAAACACCCATGATCTGGGTGGTCCATTGCACTCCAAAGCCAAGAGATACCATGTGTTTTTCCTAGCAATATGGGGCAGATTTATCATTCTTTCATGCAAGTCACTTTGCTGCACATGCTGCATGAAAGGGAAAGGGTAGGAATGCACTGCATTCACCAATATATTGAACATTCCTGTCCTTTCCAAGCGCTGGCGCACTTTTGGCTACTTAGTGCCAATGCAGTCACCCTTGCATAATGGTGCAAGGGTGCAAGCTTCGTAGAAAGGATTGATTGTGTGTAGGAAGAGACCCCTTCTGGCACAAAAAAAGTCCCGATAGGAATTTTCCTCTATGTGTGCAGCAGAAATCAGTACACATAGAAAGCAGAAAAAACAAAGAAAAATAAAGCTATTTCTCCTTGTTACGGCTCACCTGGGAAGGCATAGTATTTGATGCATTCCCAGGTCTACCACTAATGGTAAATATAGAAATGCACTAAAATCCATGGCTAGATTCATGGGAACACAAAGGGCCTGATTCACAGAATGAACTTACTACTTTTGGCATTCACAGAATGCACTTACTACTTTTGGTATTCAAAGAATGAACTTACTCATTTCGGTATTCACAGAAGTTAGGACTACTAACTTTAGGACTCCTAAATGCCTTCTGTGAATACCAAAAGTCTTAAAATTAGGATTTTTCTCTATTTAGTAGTAGTAAAGTTAGTAGTCCTAACTTTACTACTACTAAATAGAGAAAAATCCTAATTTTAAGACTTTCGGTATTCACAGAAGGCATTTAGGCATCCTAAAGTTAGGAGTCCTAACTTTACTACTACTAAATAGAGAAAAATCCTAATTTTAAGACTTTCGGTATTCACAGAAGGCATTTAGGAGTCCTAAAGTTAGTAGTCCTAACTTCTGTGAATACCGAAATGAGTAAGTTCATTCTGTGAATACCAAAAGTAGTAAGTGCATTCTGTGAATGCCAATAGTAGTAAGTTCATTCTGTGAATCGGGCCCTCACGCTCCAGCCAAGGAACACCTCACTGGGCCAAGTAACGCATTGCAGCAATTTGTGCCACATTGCATTACTTTAGATTTATCAAGCCATGCAGAGCAACACAAGCCTGTTATTGTTGTGTCAGCCTTGTGCCCCTTTGCAAGGCAAAAGGGCTGCATAACACTATGCAACACAGTGAGAAATATGGGCCTTAGTTCAGACCCTACCTAGGGGAGTTCTAGGGTGAGTAAGGGATCTAAGACTCAGAGCTTGATTACGATGGTGGTTGGATAAGCATCGACCTCCATCGCTGCGGGCAGTTGACATCCGACGATGTATCGGCGGTCCTGCCTACTCTATTGAGATACGAATGCCATGAAGGAGGTCATTGAATGCATTTTTCTACTGCTGCTTCTGCTGCAGCCCAGAAAAGGTCTGCAGCACAAGCCACAGTAGAGAAAAACACTTTACAAACTTCCATGTACTGTGTGCCAGGCACCATGTTGTGCCTAGCACACAGTGCATGGATGTTTGGATGGACACCACATGTGCCCCTCGGTCACTTAGAAGTGGTCCACAGGAGACAGGGCCCAGCATTGGACCCCCAAAGACCCTTTCTGGCTGCCTGTCTTTGGTGGTGGGACCACCATGAAAAGACATTGGGAAAGGGACATCCTAATCCCTACAGCGGTGCCTGCACAGGCACCACCTCCATTGTAGGGATTAGAGTCAGACTATCACCCCAACAGGTTCCTTGAGCCTGTTGGAAGCAGCGGTCTATTACCCCAACATCATTGCTTTGACCATCGGTATTGTAATCTGGTGGTTGGACCGATGGCCTTTATGTTCGGCGGGCCTCCACAGATGGTCTTTAATGTGCGTTACGCCTGTATAAGGGCGTAACGCAGATTACCGTCCTACTACGCAATTGGAGCCTTACTGTCCAAGGCAGAAGTATTACTCCTTACAGCGACAGATATTGGCCTTGGCTGCTACTCCTTCCTTTTCATGGGGCAAAAGATTTTTGATACACAACTACTCCCGATTCGATCCACAGCAACCTTGAGACAGTCATCATAGCAGCTACTGGTGACATTCGAGCCTTACTCAAAGGAGGAGTGGCTGCAGCTCTGATCCTCTTAAACCTCTTGACAGCCTTCGATACAGTCTCCCTCCATACACTCTTCACAAGGCTGTCCAACATGGGCATCAAAGGAGCCGCTTTTCAAATGTATTGCCTCTTTCCTTCCCGGAAGAACAAAAACAGTTTGCCTTTCCCCCTTCACTTTCAAACAAATGGAAATCATTTGTGGAGTATCCCATGGATCCTCGCTCAGCCCCACCCTCTTCAACACTTATATGACAACTTTGGCAAGCATCGTCTAAACCACGGACTCAACATCACATCCTACTCTAACGACACACAACTCCTCCTCTCTCTCTCCGAAGACACTACCAACGCCAAGACCAACTTCCACAACTGCTTAACATGGATGAAGGAAAAATGCCTGAAGCTCATCCAGGACAGGACAGAGATACTGGTCTTCGGAAACAAAAGCTCCCCATGAGAAGCATCCTGCTGGGTGTCAGAACTGGGAGCCACTTCTACCCCCACTGACCATGCTTGGAGCCTAGGCATCATAATGGACAGCAAGTTAACCATGACTACTCAGGTTCACACCTTCTCCTACTCCTGCTACTTCATCCTCCGCATGCTTCTTAGGATATTCAAATGCCTATCCCAAAGCTCAAGATGCACCATCACCCAGGCCCTGATCTCTAGGTGACTGGACTACGGTAACACTCTCTACACAGTGTTCACAGCTCACCTCCTTTGATGACTACAGACCATACAGAATACCACAGCCAGACTTGTCCTGGATCTCCGTAGGTGAACCCCCATCACCCTGTACCCCAGGGAACTCCACTGGCTCCCTGTACAGAAGAAATGCCAGTTTAAATTTCTGGCAGACGCATACAAGGCCCTACACAACTGCAGACTTGCCTACTTGAACCACGGCCTAAACTAAAGCCCATGAGGCACCTCCACTCCATTTCCCTTTCTCTAACTCTCACCCCACATCTGCCAAGCAGATGTGGAGGTCGCTCCTTCTTCTACCTAGCAGTAAAGATATGGAACGAGCTACCACTTCATCTCTGGACTTCCCTATCTCTTCAAGAGTTCCTAAAGTCCCTGAAGACCTGTCTATTTGGCTAATTAACTGGACTCTGCCAGTGCCTGGATACTCCTACTGGTGACAAGAAGTGCTCAACAAATCTAGGTATTAAGAGATTGAATTCAGTTAAATATTTTCAAGTGGTTTTAAAGGGCAAAGCCCAAAAATATGCAAAATAAATCAAAACAAAGCATACAAATGATTTCAAATACTAAGGAACAGCCATTTTGATTAAATTACATAAACATATCCCCAATGCATTAGTAATATTCAGATCATGCAAATAGCCCAACAGGTCTGGAACCTGCAAATGAAAGTTAATTTCATGCACTAAAAGTAATGGGTGGATATAAAATACTATGAACTTTAAAAATGAAAAAAGAATAGGTGCTCCAATGAAAATGTGCATTTCAGAAAACAAGTACAATAATAAATATTTTCTTTCATTCATTTCATACATTCTTTGAGCAGCGGCGGCCGGCGCAGGTAAGTGTGGTGGGATGGTGAGGATAGCTGGGCGCGGCGGGGGGAAGTCGGCAGACAACGGAATAGGTATTATTTATTTATTTAATGATACCTATTCTGTCATCTGTCGACTTCTCCCCTCCCACCCCGATCCTCCCCCACCCTGCCTTACCGCGATTCCCTAAGCCCGCCACCGCTGACTTTGTGGTGTCACACTGGGTTGATTCTGACTGGCCACCATAATACAAAAATTCCTTCTGTAAAGATCAAGAAATAATTCTCAATAGGGATGCCTTTCTGGGATTTCTAAGTATTTCTTAAGCTCTGCAACAGATTTTCGATATCCAAATGTAAGATATCCTTTTTCTGACTTATTCCTGCGTTATCTTTTGAATAATATACTTTCTTCACAATACAAACAAAATACCTTGTTTATTATAGGTTGAATACCACATACACCAGTTTTTGAATACCTGCAAACTTTCTAGACAATGGGTCATTAAAAGTCTCAATAGCCAAAAGACGTTAGGGGTTATTTAGAATTTGAAAGTCAGCCATTACACTAAATACGTGGTAAAGTATACTGCCACCCAAAGTGCTGATTCACCATCTCTATTTAATTTGTCATGAACCATCATATTTTCATTGGCAAAGACCTTACTGCTTCTGCAGGTAGAAAACTAAGATCTCTATCCCCACAGACATCGGGTGCTGGTCTAAGTACCTCAGACAAACTACCCTATATATACACTCAATATTCCAATACACTTTTTTTCTGTTTGAGACTGGCAGGAACTGTCTGGCAGCACTGAACACACGAAAATAGAAATGACACCCAAACCCTGAGGGAAAACTCCCAGGGGCATATTACCAAAAAGTAGCGATATTTATCACTAAATAGGCTTAGCGACTTTTTTTATCGCTGCCTATCGCTTGATATGTTAGCGGAGAAAACATGCTATTAGCAACGTTTTTCTCCATTGTGCTAAAATATCCAGCGATAGCGGCCAAATGCGTGAATATTGCTGAGAATACAGCGATATTCACTTATTAGTGACAAAATGCTCTTAGCCATGTTATCCACCTCCCATTGGATAACATGGCTAAGAACTGGTCTGGGCAGGTGTTAGTATTTGGAGATATTTGCGCTTAGCGCAAATATTTCCAACGCTACGCCTGCCTTGCTAATAGGCGATAGCGACGTTAGCGACTGCTTTCAGTCGCTAACTGGTTGGGTACGCCCACTTTGCATGTCATTAGCGATAAACACCGCTGACATGCAAAGCGGGCCCCAAACCACTCACTATCGCCTAAAAGCTGTCGCTAACTGATATTAGCGACAGCTTGCTAATAGGGCAATAGAATTATTGCCGCTTAGCGGCCAAAAACGGCCGCTAAATCAGCGATAATTGCCTATCGCCCCCCTTGGTAATATGCCCCCCAGTTTCTTGTTTTTCGAAAGGTTTGCGGAGAAGCTGCATGAAACACGGGGGCTGCTCAGTAATCTTAGGCAGGTGAAAAGTTCTAACTAAGGCAGGCTGTAGTCCACAAAGGCAGCAGAGTGCATGCCTCTCAGTCTTAAAACTTATTTCGTCTTGATATCCAGCTCCCCACAGCATAGTCAACAGCATGATCAATAGACAATAATGCTGAATTCAATACTGATTAAACCAGTATTTATACTTGCGTTTACGGCATGATTGGTACATTTGTTGAACTAGAAACCAAACAGCCAAAGAATACAAACCCAGATACAGCTAGAAACGTATGTGATCCTGGTAATTCCTGCTAGGAAAACATCTCCTCAGAGTTCAAAAACCAAGGGCGATTTTTTTTTATTCAAAAATATTAGGGAATGAGTCAGCAAAAACTGACTGAAACAGGAGAGTCAGGAAAAACTGACAGAAACAGAAGAGACATTAAAATCTAGAGAATGTGCCAAAATGTATTCCCCTGGGATCACAAGGCAATTGTGGAATCTTCGATTTAATGGAAACAGTTATCAATAAACTAATCCCGGAGAGGTATACATACAAAATCTATCCTTCAGTACAGATTTGGTGATAGCTCATGCATTTGTTGCCCTTAATAAATATAATTAATCCCTTTGTGATTAAAAACATTCAGTAAATACTAGAAGGAATAACTTCTTAGTGCTTTGTATCAAACTCTGCGCTACACTCTAAAGAAGATTTATCTAACAACATTTCCTAAGGGCTGGATGTATGCCAGGTTTTCAGTATAACTTCTAAACATTAAATGTAAATTTGTACCCATTAGATTTAGTGCATGCACTGTTCTTGCAACTCTTGCGTTATTTAGTGCATAGATCATAAACAATACATTGTGTCTACTCTTTCACACTGCTCCTGATGATTACGCTTTGCATTCAGAATACAAAGGAGTCTTCGGCTAAGCACCATAAAATTGTTCTTTTTACCATGTCCATGCCATGCAATACTACTTATAAGCACCAATTTGTGATTCCAGAAAGGTTTAAAAATATCATCTTTCTAAAATGATAAATAATGCTTCTTGAACTCGAAGAAAGACATTTACATCTTCAAATGTATCTGCTGAGTATGACATGACCCCATATTCACTCTGAGCGTTCATTTCTTATCCCCCGTTGTCCCCATTATATTCTGAATACATTCATTTAAAAGTCAAGATAGCATCAGAACTGTAGTGAAGAATCTGGTTTCACTTAGCGTTTTTGGTCTATTTGCTGCTCAAATCAACTGACAATTATAAGACAGCCCTTAGGGTATCACAGCTGGTACATAGTGTACATTTCAGATATCATTAACTAGATGACTTGAAGACATGTTATCCTCGGAAATGTTCTCGTTAATGCTAGTGCTTTCATACATATGTAGCAACATGTTTCAGTGCAGCCTTGTCTTCCACAATTCCGTTGTTTATTATATGCCATCGGATACCATTTAGTAATGCACATGAGGGCCTATTCATCAAAAAATTAATGCAATGCAGCAAGTCTTTGCTGCACTGCGTTACAGGGAAAGGGCAGGAATGCACTGTATTTATCTCAATACAGTGCATTGCTGTCCTTTCCCAAGTGCTGGCGCACAGTGGGCTGCCTAGCGCCAATGTAGGCATCCTTGCACCATTGTGCAAGGGTGCCTCTCTTGCATTCAGGATTACTTTGTGCAGAAAGGAACATCTTCCTGCACAGAAACAATCCTGAGAGGCATTATCCTCTATTTATGTATGCTGCACAGCACATACAGAAAGAGGGAGTAACAAGGAGAAAAAAGATTTTTCAACTCATTTGACCTCACCTGAGAAGGAGTATCTTTCTGGTGCATTCCACCAAATGTTGACCGAACTCCTCCCCCACGTGATTACTGCTACCATGAGCCCATGCATCAGTACGTTGTGATTATAATCCATCTCTGACTGGGAGCGTTAGTTTACCATTACTGTTTATTTCGTAACATAATTCTGCGAAATCTCCATAAAAGAGAGATACCTGTAGTCTCTTTTCAGTGTCCATAGGTGGAAAAACAATATCACAAGCCCGGAAGGTGACACCACTACCGGGAACAGGACTGGCAGAGTCAGCACAAGTAGTGCGGGAGGCCACGAGCTACAGGTAGCCTTGAGAGCGGCATTGAAGGTAGTCCAGTGACGGATGAGTATTACAATCCCCCACTAACTGAGAACTATTTATTCTTAGAAGACGCCCCCTCCCTCAGACTCCCTGGAATCCGTGGGAGCGCACCAAGAAGTGCGCTGAGGTATGTGAGAAACGTTAACAATGGTACGCTCGGTGAACGTTGTATGCCTACGAGTCTGTTGTATAAATGCCAAACATGATCAGCAAAACCGCTGCCATAGTTGTGATTAGAGCTGGGAGAAACAACCATGAACACACTTATCACCGTTTAAGTCGGGTGAGTCCTGCATAGCGCAACGGGAGTCCTGCTCTCCCTCTAATGGAATGGCCACATGACAGCATTTTTAATGAATTAGCTGGTTATCCATGTCAATATAATTAGAGCTTACCCTCCCAAAGGCCACAGGCATTCGTACATCAGCGAAATCAGTGCGCAGCAAAATAGATATCGTGAGCAAGCGCAAAAGCCTCTCTATATGAGAACACAACACTGTAGGTAACTTAACTACATATCGGGAAATCGAGCTCACAACTCGACCGTTCTAATACAAACGCTATATGGGTGTAATATACGATTGATAATGAGCAGGGAGAATTTGCCAGCAACTTCCTAAAAATGACAATGATATTTGAACTACCACAGTGTTGCTACCGGGTGTATGAGTCTGTGGTGGCTGACCATAGGGCGAATGATCTATAAAGTATTGCAATTTGTATATGTTGCATTTAGAGTTTTAAATGTAAGAGTTTTAATTTTAAAATTCACAATGTCCCATAACCCTCCCACTGGTTATCTACAACATTTATATTCACAAGCACAATTTACCTCCATGAAGTAGAGGACTAGTACGTCACTTTACCACACATATCTCACATGATCCTGAAGAAAGCCCCACCGACCTACATAGGCAACAGAGGGCTGAAACATGTCGACCTTTTAGAACACGAAAATTGATAGCGTGTGAATCCTAATCATTCTCCTCATGCATATCTGCGATATTTTCACCCCTAACTTGAATCCAGGACAATAAATTGAACCATCTGGCTGTCCGAGTTATTTTAAATCTCACAATCACCACTTATCACTGGTCACTACTGCTTTTAACGAAGGGAAAGTACCTCCTGGTGGAGGTTGCATACCAACTAACCCTATGATTATGAAGTCACCTGATTAAAATGAGCGGAGAACCAAGATATACGGCTATTACGATCAACATATCACATGCATGAGGGTTTTCTACCAAGGGACATACAACCCACCTGTGTACCAAGGTTAGCAGGACAAGTGATCCCCCCTCCTTAATTGATTTATGGCATTCCCAGGTCTACCAGCAATTGTAAATCTGGGAATGCATCAAAATCCATGGAAGTTCTGTGGGAACACCCATGCCACACCCATGGAACGCCTTTCCAGGGCATAGTAAAACAGCGCAGTGATTTGTGCTGTATTGCGTTACTCTTGCTTTATCAAGCCAATCGGGCCTTTGCAAAGTGGCTTTGTGTATCTTCAGAAAGCACATTTTGTGAAAAGGTGATGAAACCCCCTTCAAAAATAAACCCCATGGTTTCTAATCATTACTGAAAATGTGGAATTGTACTGTGCATTGTAATTCTTCAAATCTGAAGTAGGATCATAATGCTGGCATTAATCATGGTTACATTTTGCAATATTGTGGTTTTATATTGCAATCAATGAGAGATCCCTGGATTAGTTGCTATTAGAAGACAGAACCAAATCACAAAACACCCTCCCTATGTTTGCTTGGGCTCCTTTTTCAAATGCCTGGTGTTTAGTGGGCTTTCTGGCCTTTTGGGGGGAAGAGTAGGTGTTAGTTCCCCTATCCACCCTGGTGGCACATATTCCAAATGGCGGCAAGGTGCCACTCTCCAACCTGGTTTCTTGTGGACTTTCTGCCTCCTGGGAAGGGATACAGTGGGGTAATTGTACCACTCCAGCCCGAGGGGGGCATAACAACAGTCTTGCTCCCTCTAGGGGTGGGGAACTGGTAATGACCAAGGGGGGCAGGCCCTATTCCTACATTTTTACAATAAAAAATAGTCCCTGAACGTTAGTGGGCATTCTCCCCAGTGGGGGCACTTTGGGGGTAATCTGTGGGCATAGTGAGCAGCCCCCACCTTATTTAAATAAAAGACCCTAGTTTCTAGCGGGCTTTCTCCTCCGGGGGCAGACCGGGGTTAATTACCCTCATCTGATGCCTGGGGCTCAAAAAGACTATCTCTCTTTTTGGGGTGGTGGCATGACCATGCCCATGGTGGGCAGCCCCATACCCTGTATAAAAAAAATCCCTGCTGTCTAGTGGGCCTTCTGCCCCCCTGATGGGCTGATTGGGGGTAATCACCCATATCTGCCCTCTGGGGGGAGAATGACTATTAGCATTGTTTTTTGTGGGGTAGAGGCATGGCCATGCCCATAGTGGGCTGCCCCACCCCCATATTTACTTTAAAAATAGGGATGGGCTAATCACCCCTATCTAGCTCCTGGGGGGCAAAAAGACTATCATTCTTGCTGGGATGGGGGCATGGCCATATCCTTGATGGACTGCTCATCCAGTATTAAAAAAGAATCCTGATGTCTAATGAGCTTTCTGCCCCCCCGGGTAAATTTGGGGTAATTATCCCTATCTGCCCTCTAGGGGGACAGAAAGACTGACACTTTAGTTTTGGGGCAGTGGGGGCATAGCCATTCCCATAGTGGGCAGCCCCCACCCCTATATTTATGCTAAAAATAGACCCTGCTGTCTAGTGGGATTCCTGATTGGGGGTAATTACCCCTATCCTCCTCAGGGGGTACAGAAAGATTATATCTCTTGTTGGTGTGTGAGCATGGCCACGGTAGGCAGCCTCCACTATATGAAAATTAAAAATCTTGGTGTCTAGTGGGCTTTCTTCCCCCTGGATCGGCAGATTGGGGTAATCACCTGTATCTGCCCTCTGCGGGGCAGACACAGTGTCACAATGATTTTTGGGTGGAGGGGGCATGGCCATGCCCATAATGACCCTGGTGTCTAGTAGGCTCTTTGATCCCTGGGGGACAGGCGATTGGGGGTAATAACTCCCACCTGCCCCGGGTGGCAGAAACACTGATCCTATATGGTTGTGTGGGGAGCACAAACCCTTGCCCAAAGGCTCCCCCTTAAAATCCCTGATGTCTACTCAGTGATCCCTTCTTGGGGATCGCTCTCCTATGGCTAGCCCTAAGCAGGGATCCAGCGCTTTTCAATTATACCTCTCCCACCCCAATCAATCCACAGGGGACTTAGATGTACCCCCGAGCACTGATGCAGTGAATGTAATATGAGCCCATCAGCTTGTTTTACTTCCACTTTAGTTTAATGACGCCAGCGCGCCCTGCATGCTGATCATTATTAGTCTAAAAAAAGGAAAGATTCAGGCTACTCTGGAAGCTCTTCCCGAGCAGCCTGAGTTTCAAAAATAATAAAGGAATCCATTTGGTGCTCTGCATCTGAGGGGCCTTTATGTGCTTCTTTAGTGTCTGCCAGTTACTGACCATGAGAGAAAAAGTGACAAAAGTGGCAAAAGAGAAAATTTAGCAAAAGAGGCAAAAGAGAAAAAGAGGCAGCAGAGAAAAGAGAATAAAGGCAAAAGAAAAACAGAGGATACATAACAGAGCGAAATAGCAGAAGAGAAGGGTGCTCTTCCACTAGACTGTGGCAGGGTATGCTCAGACGTGTGTCCCTTGCTCACTTTTCCACTGGATTCAAGCAAGCCGGGCTGAAGACGGCTGGAATGCCAGAAACCGGTCCTCGGAAGCTTGTTTCCGGTCCAGGGAAGACATGGCTTGGCAGTTCGGGCTGGACTGTTCCCATGAGGCACAGGGTCAAACTGATTTGCATATAGCCATGTCTAAACTGGGGTGGCGGAGTGGGCTAAAGAACGGTGATGGATTAAACCCAGATCTTTTGACTGGATGTGAGTGTTTGATTGATTCAGATGCTCCGTCCATCACCACCCCCTTTTGTACCGCTTTTCCACTAGACTACCAGGGATGAGGCGCAAGGCAGGAGCCTGCAGGTGGAGAAGGGCCTCAAACACCTACTTGGCGAGGAGCTCGAGCTCAAGGGCAGACCCTTAACGGTAGAGCTGCGTGGGGGGAGAGCAATGACACTGACCAAGATGGTCAGAGGTCTTGCTCTTCTTGCCATGCAGCAGCTGCCATTAAGTAGGGGTCGGGGGAGGGCAATCAGCTGGGAGAAGGGAGTGGAAGTGGCATGCTGTGGAGGATGGGCCACGGGGCAGCAGCGGCAGTTAGTGTGGGAAGAGGGAGCGAAACAAGACAAAGGGAAAAGAGTCAAAAGACGCAAGTGAGAAAACGAGAAAAAGTGGCAAAAGTGGCAAAAGAGGCAAAAGAGAAAAAGTACCAAAAGTGGCAATAGAGGCAGAAGAGTAAAAGTGGCAAAAGAGAAAAAGAGGGAGGAGAGAAAAGAGGCAATTGGAAGGTTGGAGCTCTTGCAGAGGGAGTTAGGTGTGGCATTGGCCACACCCACCACACCCCAAAAGAGAAACAAAGCAGTCTTTTTGACAGAAGATTTTTCCCAATTTGCCCCTGAGGCCCAGAAAGATCATTGAATGGCAGACGGCCAGCTGGGAAAAACCTGGCATCCTTCAGACAGCTCTGAAAACAAGACATCTGGGGGAGTCCAGAGTAGTGTATTTTGCATGGATCCCAGAGCATTTTCTTACACAACATGTCCTGCTAAATGCTAACCTTCTCTACAAACACACACTTTCCTAACAAGACTGTGAGGAAAACTCCATGAATCTCGGGGAGCCACACATTCGTGCCAACCAGTATTCCCCACAAGTCTTCTGATAAGAGGTACCTCACTAGTGGAGAAGGGTGGCTCAATGATTAGAGCAGACCCTGATGCAGAGGTCTAGCCCGGGACCAGGGTTCAATTCCCCGCCTCAGCGGGTCTTGGGCTCAAAATTCCACGGACCTGATAATTCTCGCCTCGGTGCCTATTCCAATCATGGAGTCCCACTCTGCAACTCTGGGCAATAGCTTGCTTAATCTCCACAACGGCCCCCAAAACGCTAAGGATGCCTGGCCTCCACCTTGGGGGTGCCCAGGAGTGGAGTCCTCACAGGGAAAGCCGGGATGGCTTCCACAGCGGTATTCGTACAAGCGCCTTGAGACCCTTGCAGGTGAGTAGTGCGCTATACAAGTATCAATTTACATTTTTTTTTTTACCTGTGTGGGTGGGCCACAAGACCTTGATACAAAAGGCCCTAAAGCGCTACATGGAGAGATAAGCGATATGGGTAGCTGACTCTCATGGACCTCGGTTTAATCTGTTTCTGTCACCGACACTAGTTCCATCTACAAAAGTTGTACAGCGTTCTTATTGCTACAAGTGAGGTAGCTCTGGGTGGTAGGATTTTTGTGGATTCCTGCAGATTCCGGAAGTTTCCATCACAAAAATATAAGGAAAATGTGATGTTTCAGGCATAGTTCTAGGCCTGCAGGGCATTGTGGGTAAGAAAACCTCATGGTATCCACACAAGACACACCACGCAGGAATGTCCTCGATGTCTAGTTTTAAAAATTGTCTATGGTTTGTAGGTTTCTGGGTTGTCCCAAACCAAGAGCAAAAATACCGCAGCTACCCCGATGGCTTATCTCTCAATGTAGCACTGTAGGGCCTTCTTGTGTCATGATCTCGAGGCCCAACCACACAAGTGGGGTACCTTTCTTATCGGGTGTAGCTGGCACTTGGCCTACCCACACGACTTAGGTACCGTTTTTATCTGGAGACTTGGGGGAATGCTGGGTGAAGGTACGTTTGTGCTTCCCTACAAATTCCAGAACATTGTATCACAGGAATGTGAGGAAAAAGTGTTTTTTTATTCAAAGTTTGAGGTTTGCAAAGTTTTCTGGGTAAGAAAACCTGGTTAGAGCCAAGCAAGTCACCCCATGCTGGATTTCCCAGGCGCCTAGTTTTCAAAAATGTGCAAGTTTGTCTGGTTTCTCTAGGTGTCGGCTGAACTTTATCCCAAAACCCACAGCTACCCACTTTGCAAAAAAAGGTCATTTTTGAGTAGAAAAATGTGATGTATCTATGTTGCATTTTGGGCCGCTTCCTGTAGCGGGCACTGGGCCTATCCACATGATTTAGGTATCATTTTTATCTGGAGACTTGCAGTAATACTGGGTGGAAGTAAGCCTGCGGCTCCCCACAAATTCCAGAACATTCCATCATAGAGATGTGAGGTAAAAAGTATTTTTTTAAGTCAAAGTTTGCAAGGAATTCTGTGTAAAAAATCTGTCTAGAGCCACACAAGTCACCTTATTTTCGATTCCACTGTCTTATTTAAAAAAATGTATAGGTTTGCTAGGTTTTCCTAGGTGCTGGCTGAGAGAGGATCCAACATCCACAGCTAGACACATTGAAAGAAAAGGGTCCATTTACAGTGGAAACATGTGATGTGCCCATGTTGCATTTTTGGAAGTTTGCTGTAACAGGAACTAGGCCTACCCACACAAGTCAGATGCCATTGTTATTGGAAGACTTGGGGGAATGCTGGGTGGGTGGAAGTTTGTGGCTCCTTACATATTCCAGGACTTTCCATCACAGAAATTTGAGGAAATGTATTTTTTTACAAAGTTGGAGGTTTGCAAGGGATTCTGGGTAACATAACCTGGTGAGAGTTACACAAGTCACCCCATCCTGAATTTCCCTGGGTGTCTAGTTTTCAAACAATTTACAGGTTTGCTAGGTTTCCTTAGGTGCCGGCTGCGCTAGCGTCAAAAGTCAACAGTTAAGGGTCCGTTTTCCCTGGAAAGTTGCATTTTGGCAGTTTCCTGTCAGGGCACCAGGCCTACCCAAGCAAATGAGATACAGTTTTTATTGTTTTTATTGGGAGACTTAGGGGAATGCTTGGTGGGTGGAAGTTTGTGGCTCCCCACAGATTCCCAACCTTTGCATCACAGAAATGTTAGGAACATTTGTTTTTGTTTTTTTACAAAATGTGTGGGTTGCAAGGGATTCTTAGTAACAGAACCTGGTGAGAGCCATACAAGTCATCCGATCCTAGATTTCCCCAGGTGTCTAGTGTTAACAAATGTACACGTTTGCTAGGTTTCCCCTGTTTCCGGCTGAGCTAGGGCCCAAAAATTCACAGCTTTCCTCTTTCCAAAGAATGGGTCAGTTTTGAGTTGAAATTGTGATGTATCCATGTTGCATTTTGGGCTGTTTCCTGTCACTGGCAGTAGGTCTACTCACACAAGTGAGTTACCATTTTTCTTGGGAGACTTTGGGGAATGCTGGGTGGAAGGAAGTGTGTGGCACCCCACAGATTTCAGAACTTCCCATCACAGAAATGTGAAGAGAATGTGTTTTTTTGTCAAAGTTTGAGGTTTTCAAGAGATTCAGGGTACAAAAACATGATGAGAGCCACACAAATCCCCCTACTCTAAATTACTCCAGCTGTATAGTTTGCTAGGTTTTCCCAGGTGCCGGCTGAACTAGTGCCCAAAATCCACAGCTTCCAAAGAAAGGGTCAATTTTGAGTGGTAATATGGGATATTTCTATGTTGAGTTTTGGGCCTTTCCCGTTGTGGGCACTCGGTCTACCCACACAAGTGAATTACCTTTTAATTGGGATACCTGTGGTTTTGCTGGGTGGAAGAAAGTTTATGGCTCCCCACAAATTCCAGATCTTTCCATCACAGAAATGTGAGAAATAATTTTTTTGGGTCAAAGATTGCAGGAGATTCTGGGTAAAAAAACCTGGTGAGAGCCACGCAATTCACCCCATCCTGGATTACCCAAGGCATCTAGTTTTCAAAAATGTACAAGTTTGCTAGGCTTCCCTATGTGCCAACTGAACTATGGACCAAAATCCACAGCTACTCACTTTTCAGAGAAAGGGTCAGCTTTGAGTGAAAAAATGTGATGTTTTAATGTTGCATTTTGGGCTGTTTTCTTTTGTCGGCCTTAGTTAGGCCTACTCACACGAGTGAGTTACTATTTTTATTGGAAGACTTGAGGGAATGCTGGGTAGAAGTAAGTTTGTGACTCCCCACAGATTCCAGAACTGTACATCACAGAAATATTTGGAACATTTATTTTTTTTAAGTCAAAGTTTGAGGTTTCCAAGGGATTGTGGGTAAACAAAAACTGATGAGAGCCATGCAAGTAAACCCACCAAGCCAATTGGATTTTGCTATGTTTGTGCCTTCCAAATGTAAGCCAGTGTGTTTTGAAAAATGCCCTCTAAATCATATGCTAGAATGCGTACCCACACACTCAGAGTTGTACAAATAACCACTGTTCCTAAACTCCATATCTTATACCCATTTTAGAAATACATAGGTTTCCTTGATACTCATTTTTCACTTTACACATTTGACCATAGGAATGTAACTATACTTGGTGAACAATGAAACACCATTGTACAGTACAGCTCAGTTGTTGGATCTGGGTACCTTGGATTCTTGGAGAACGTACAAACGCTATATATTCCCGCAACCAGAAGGTTGTGGCGGACATAATGGTATATTGCTTTTGAGAACCAGCCATTGTGACAACATTTTACAGATGAAAACGTTGTCATAAAAGGCCATTGTTTTCCAGCTTATTTTCAGTATTTCTTTATTTTAACTGTGAATTTCTCAGGAAACCCTTCAGAGATCTACACATGTGACCCCTTGCTGACTTCAGAATGTTGTCTACTTATCATAAATGTATAGTTTTTCTGGATCATCCATTGGTTTCACACTGTTTTATAGCACAAACCTAGGTTGGGGGCACAGGTTATTGAATGTTCCTTGAAGCTGGGAAGATTGTGACTTTATGAGAGCAAACTGTTCATTGGTTTTATCCAGACCTCTTTTTTCCTATTTTTCCCCAAAAACTCAAAGTTTTGCTATATTCTGCCTATTTTATTCATCCCCTCCAGAGGAATCCACAAACCCTGCACTCTTGAATCTCCAGGATGTTGGGGAAAAAAAAGACAGATTTGGCATGGATACCGTCTGTGTAAAAGGTTTTATGGAGCTATAACCAAAAAAAGACCTCAAATAGCCAAAAAAGGGCTCAGTAGCAGTTAAGGGTTTAAAGTTCATGTGACAGGTAACAATTTCCCAGTGTTTATGGTGGCAAAATAGTGCTACTTCGGCTTCTCATCTATTTTAAGGCAACATTTAGCCAAAACTGTGGAAGGGTCTGTGGGGCATATTACCAAGAACACACAATAAATATTGCAAATCGCAATTTTTCATTATCGTAATCTATCGCTGAATTACATTGCCGTGTTAGCGGCGTATTAGAACCGCTTTGCTAACAGGTGTTGTACAATCCAGCAATAGACTGTGATAATCATCATTAGCCTGTGAAATCCAGTGATGATTTCACAGCGCTAATGAAAAGCTTGTTAATAAGGAAGTGTGGAATTAACCAGACAATCTACCTCCCATACAATACATGCTTAAGTCAAGTTTTTACCAGGCGTAAGAATGCAGCAATAACTGAAGTTACCGCAGAGTTTTTATCACTCCACGGTTCTAGGGTCGTGTTGTAAATACTGCAATGTCGTGTTTGCTGTGTTTTTTCGTAGGAACACATATTTTACATCTTATTAGCAATGTATATCGCTAACATGAGAAGCATTACAAAAACTGCAGCTAACATGCGCTAATGCATGTTAGCGACGCCTTGATGAATGTGCAATAGGAAATTCTATTATTTTCTGACGATAAGTGCAGGAAATGTGGCGATACAACTGTTGATAATATACCCCTGTGTTTTGAAATACCTCAATTAGCTCTTGCAGTGCTCATTTTAAGTGATATGGCTCATCTGATTTTAAAGGTTGGTCAGTGCGAAGGGTGAGTTAAAGGCATCAACACTTATAAGAATACAACCACTTCTACTCACTGAATGGGACTTGAGACTGCAATGCCTTTCTCTGTTGAATGCCCATAAACCAACTGATGACCGCCAGGTGTTCCAAAAGTTATGAGTCATGTGAATTTTCAAGTTAAAATTAAAACATTTGCACTCCTGTTTCTTGGCACTGAGAAACACAAGATTGCCAATATCCATCCAGTTAGTTTAAAAGTTACAGGGAAATCAGTTATAAAGTTAGCTAGGGGGAAAACAACACATTCATTTTCAGCACGTTTAAAAAAATATCGCTAGTTTGCAGGAGAAACTATGGTAGGGTGTAAAAAAAGAAACAAACAAGCATCTTGGAAATCTGGTGGTAGAAAAACACATGGAATCTATGTGAGATTGTAGAAGTAGACGTTGGCACGGAAACTAAAGTAGCAAAAAGATATTTTATTAAACCTTAAGAGTTGGAACTACAGTCACACAACACCCTTCTGCAATGTATGAAGTAGCACAAGGAGTAGAAGAACCATTGGTCTTTTATACCCACACAGGAACTCAAAAGAAGGTGGTACGAACACACATAGAAGGAGTTACATGCATAGACGGTCATACAGAGAATGCACAGTCAACAGAGAAGGAGAGACCATGCATTGCCAAGCTCAGTTAAAACAGCCTGACAGTGATGAACTAGAAAAGGTGCATGGGCAGCTACGGACTCTTCTGAGCATGTGCAGAGTAGCAGAGGCTAAGTATAGCCAGTTCTTGAGCAAAGCACAGGGCAAGTGACAGTGAAGAAGGAAAGAGCACATGGCGAGCACATGGTCAACAAGATGGCTGCCGGAAACAAGATGGCTTCAGCTAAATGCTAACAGCGATCTCTGCCAAATTTCTACAAGACATGCAACAACATTGCATCAATAATAGAAATTTCCATATTTGCATATAGCACTACAGCATTTATTTTCTACCATCTAATAAGACAGTTTCTTCTTACAGGTTTAACCCTATGGTGAAAGGAACATTTCAGCATCAGTTATCTCTGTGGAACTCTGGGGCATATATACACAAAGAAGTGGCAGAGAGGCTTTAGCCATTATGGCTTAACGCCTCACTCCACCACTTCAGAAACGCAAGGTTGCACCATATTTACAAGAATATGGCGCAGCATTGCACTTCCCCCTGCACTGGCGCTTCAATTAGCTGCCTAGCGCCAACGCAGGCTCCCTTCCGCCATAGTTCAAGGGTGCCTGCGTGCAGGGGAAGATTGTTTATGTGTAGGATGGTGACCTTTCCTCAACATAAACAATCTTTAAATGCTGTTTTGTCACTTCTATGGCACACATGGAAGTTTACATTTTAATTTTTTTTTTATAAGATTGTTTTTGTGCAGAAAGGGACATCTTCCTACACATTATTAATCCAAGGAGTTTTGCTTTTTCCATGTGTGCTGCACATGGCAGCACACATGGAAAAAACAAAAACTAGGAGAAATAAAGCATTTCTCCTCGTTTCTCCAAGTTAAGAGCAGGTTTTTACTAGTCTTAATTTTAGTGATGCCTCCTATTTACATCACCCTTGTAAATGGGGGGTAGCGTAAAAATCTATGACTACAGCTTGTCTCTGTATGGTAGAGCATCAGCAAGGGACTCACCCAACTCAGCTGAAGGAAAGTGAGGGATCCCATTCTGCTCATAGTTCTTCCAAGTCGGTAACTCCATCCGGGGCTACTGCAATGCTGAAAACAACAGAGTCTAACAGTTCCCGCTGACCGCGTTGGTACGGGGCAGCTAAAGCATTGACAGATTCGTGAACAGTTCCTTTCTCATTGCAACGACACCTCCGTGCAAGTCAGTCAGGAAAACGTTGCTGTTTACGTTGTGAAATGGAAGCATTGCAGGGTGCGGTGCACTCACGACGCAATGCATGCAGCGGCTCGGTGACGATCGTCCAGACGGCATCGGTAAGACCAAGGTTTACAATGCTGGGTGGGGTGGTACTCTATGCGATGCTTGCAGGTTGCGGTGCAGGCGATGTAACAGGTAAAAGTTTGGGTTGTGCAACAACGGTGTGGGTGACGTCCAGGCAGGGTGAGGCAAGGCGGTCCAGAGTGCGTTATCCACAAAACGCGGTGCAATCAATGGCTCAGTGACAATCGTCCTGACGGCGTCTGTGAGACCAAGGATGCGGTGCGAAGTGAGGTGGGACTTTCTGCGGTGCCTTCACAATACAGAACCAACAACAGACTTGGTGACAGAGTCAGCTGCTCCTTTCTTCTGGGGCAACTGAAACCAGAATTTCTAGACATGGTGCCTAGAAGGATGGTGAGGTTTTTGCTGTTCCTGAGACCTCTTGAAAAGGGGGCACGCTCCACTTCAAACCCTTGGAGACACTTTACAAGCAGGAAACAAACACAGTCCTCTCCTTGGCAGAAAACAGCTACTGCAGGCCAAACACAGACAGAACAGAGCAAAGGGGCAGGACTTCTCCTTCAGCTTTTCCCAGCTCTCCTCCTTGACAGAGGTTCCTCTTGAATTCTAGAAGTAGTCTAAAGTTCAGGGGTCTGGGACCCACTCATTATAGCACAATTCTCTTGGTTTTCTGGTGTGAGAGAGACTCTGTGCTCAGTCCAAACCAGTTCTGTGCTCTCTGGTGCAGCTTCCCGGCAGGAGATTGAGACAGTATTGTCCAAAGCAAACCAGGCCCATTCAGATGTGAAAGAAATCTCCTCCCCCAACTCTGAATACAGCCCAGGTCTATTCAGCCCAGCCCTGACTCACTTTGAAAAGGCAGGATACACTTCAACCCCCCCCCGGTGGCTGTCTGAACAGAATGCTCATTCACAGCCCATGTCACATCAAAGCCAGACTGTCAATACACAAACCTAGCTTAGGCACACAGTATGGCTACACAAGAAAATACCTGCTTTCTAAAAGTGGTATGTTTAAACACAGAATGTAAAAATCATCCTTGCCAAAAGATGCATCTTTATATTCTGAGTTCAGGCATACTAAACTTTAGCTTCCCATCTTGTCCCAATGGGAAGGTATATTTATAAGATTTTGTAAATAAACTCCCATTCTACGCTATGGGGCAGATAGCCTTCATTAGGGAAAACACAATTGGTAGTATTTCACTATGAGGACATGCCACACACGTTGAGGCATGTCCTACCTTTCACATACACTGCACCCTGCCCACGGGGGTACCTTGGGCCTAACTTAGGGGTGACTCACATGTAAGAAAAGGGAAGGTTAGTGTTTGGCAAGTGGGTGCACTTGCCAGGTCGTCATGGCAGTACTAGACTGCACATAAGATACTGCAGTGGCAGGTCTTAGTTACCTTTGCAAGGGTGCTTGTGTGGGTGGCACAACCAGTGCTTAAGGCCCACTACCAGCATTTGTTTTACAGGCCCTGGATACACACAGTGGACTGTACTAGGGGCTTAATAGTAAAACAAATAAGACAATTAAGGAAACACTAATCTATGACAACAATTTTTACGGAGACAGCACATGCACTTTAGAACTGATCAGCAGTGGTAAAGTGCCCAGAGCCACAAAACCAACAAAAACAGGGTCCAAAGCAGTAGACCAAAAATCAAAACGTCTGGGGATAAACCCATTGGAAAAGCCTGGTCTAACAAGGACACTTCTATGAGGCAAGTCGCAGTGAATGGGAGCTGCTCAAACAGTGTCTTTTCAGCAGATATGACTTTCTAGCTTTCCAAAAACACAGCTCTTAGATTTAAAAATATATTTGGCCAATAACTTCAGCCTCTGCAGCACACTAGACTAGTATAACTTCAACTATTAGTGAAGCATGTATCCCTTTTTGTGTCCTGCAGAGTGTCCTGAAAACAGCTTTTTAGTACATTGCACATTGTCTGGAGAGAATGATTTACCTTAGATCAACAAACTGGGGAGAGTTGCCGCCATGAATAGGACCGCCTCACCAGTCTAAGCATGAGCCATTAACATTTCCCATCAACAATTTCACTCTAATTTGGTGATCACCCAGCCTCCTAGACATAACTGCTAGGCATAGCATAAGGGATTTTGTGGTGTGCACCTCATGAGATAGGGGATGACTCCCTCAATCTAAGCATTGATCCAAAACGTTTCTTTCCCAAATAGGAGGAATTGGAAATTAGAGTTCCTCCTTATCTGCCCCACAAGAACAGCCATCTGTATAGAAAACTGGTCAATGAATTTTTATAGGAGGCATTATACTAGAGCCACAGACTAGCAAAGGTCACCTAGTTACAGAATGGCTTTGGGCCTCATTATGGGCTACACCGAATCAGGCACCTGTAGGGGAATGAATCAGCCTGCTAGTTGGTAGGATTTTTTTGCCACCAATCAGCTTCACAAAAAGAAGTGAATATTATTGTACTCAGACAACACTAATTTTAGAAAGAGAGCATTGAAAAGGGATGGCTCCTTTTCCCGGAAGTGCTAGTCACAAAAGGAATTCCACACTATGGAAAATGTACCAAGTATGACTCAAACCATTGTACTGGCTAGGAAAAAAGTCAAAATGACACCATATGCAGTCAATGTGGACATTACGTTGGGTTTGATTGCAGTATTTGGGTCAGTATTCACCAGCAACATGGAAACCCCACCAACCCCAGATAGTTCCGAATTATAGAAACAGAGAACCCCAAGGAGGTTTGACATGCATGGAGTCCACCATTTGTTCTTATGCAGAATTTTGTGAACACATTGAAATGCACCAAAACAATTCCCTTAAATATTTATACTGTCTCCAATTTCTGCACCAGAAAGTAATACATTTAGTAACTAAGCTCACAGGACCTGCCATTCATGTTTTCTATACTCTTACCCACATGTGCATGTGAGGGTCTATTTTAATGGAATGGAAAAGCCGGGAAACGGTTACTATGCCCACAGCCAAAGTTTTATTGAAATGTATAACATTCCCTGAAAAAAGTGAAGGTAAGGATGACTTACTATCAATAGTGCATAAAATACAAAATCTAAAAAACAACAGGCCTCATTTATGAGGATGTGCGTCACTTTTACGCCACCGGTGGGTCACTTTTTGTGACGCGCCAGTGGCGTAAAAAATGCGCCTCGTTGCGCCATATTTACAAAGTGACGCATCTAGGTAGATGCGTAACTTTGTAAACCCCCGTCGCCATATTATACCTGATAATGTATGCAAGGGGGCGTATTGACGCAAGGAAGGGTCGTAGAAGTGACGCAGTGAAATCTAAGAGATTTCACTGCATCACTTTTAGGACGCCGTTGCGTCAAAATATTGTGCCTCCCTCACAGCAGGCGTAAGACTGACGTAGGCCCTTCACATGGGGCTTGCCCAATGTGAAAGGACGCATTGCTGGAGTTGCGTCACTTTTGTGACACACTCCAGCAATGCGTCACTTTTGCGCTTACAGATACGTCAGAAATACTGACTTATCTGTAACTCCTTGCGACATGATGCGTCATACATTAAATATGGCGCATCAGGAATGTCGCAAGGAGTGCGCACTGAGAAGTTACGCATCGCTGCTTTCAAGCAGCGATGTGTCATTTCTCATAAATGAGGCCCAACATGTTTACGATTTAAGATACTACCTTAACCTTACTCTTGCCCCAACGTGCACACTTTACAATGTCTCAAACACATTTACAGTACCACATTACATAATCTAAAATATGAATAATTACTGCAGTAATATTTACATATGGATAGAATACCACTTTTATATGCCAAAATATGCATCAGCAATATACACTACCCAAAGTACTATCATAGAGTGGCGTAAAAATGAATCATGTCCTCAGTATCAGATGCTTTCAGGAAAAGGCAATGCCTACTGTCAAAATGAAACAATAGTGAAATTACAATTTTAATTCAGGTGTGGCTCATACATCTTAGGATGGGTGTAATACAAATTCTCAGCCACATAAATACCTAATCAGTTCTTGGCAAATCCAGTCAATCTTTTCTTGCTTACATTTTTTTTTCTAAATTTGAAATTTGAAATTTGAAATTTGAATTAGCCTAACTAATTACCTTTATTACAAATATGTGCAAATACCCTGTTTTTGTCTCGAGGATTTTGGGTACTTTTTCCCTTTACTGCTATGAAAATTGTATGTTTTTTAAATCACTTCTTTGGGGCTCGAGGCATTGTCCGCCTGTTTACACCTTTGACGTACGCTTTAACTTAAATGTTCAAAAGATTTTTGATTGGGGGAGGAGCCAAGCAGGCATTCGAAATGGCCGCATAGTCGCTCGGCTCCGTGAGCCCTTTCGCCCCACATGCCTATCCTGACGTCTATCCTGAGCCACGAAGGCATACTTTGATAGGAGAAAGAAAACGAGCACCTACCGTTGGCTCCCGGAGCTCCTGCATGCAGCAGATCCTGAGGACTGTCCCCGACTGCTCCGCGGCCCACGCGGTGATGAGACCGGGGCGTTGATTCGGCAGGGCCTCCGGCCGCAGCTGCAGCACCAGCGGCCGTTGATGGCGGTAAGGGGCCTGCCGGTGGGTGCCGTTGACATGAAGGACCGCTGCTAGCGGTGAAGACCCGGTCCGCTTGTCGGTGACCCTTGAGGGGCAGTGTGGTGGCACAGGCTCGGAGGGGGCGCATGACTCCTGCCCCCTCCCCAAATTTTGTTGTCCGGGCATAGCCAAGGACTGCCCCCGACATAGGCGGGTGACTCCCGGGGTCCGGCATGGACTTTAGCCTTTTGTTGGCTCTCCTTTCTGGAGCCTGCCCCACAGTTTGTTTGCCCTGGAGACGCATGGCGGCTGGTGCCCTCCTCTATGGCCCAGGTCCACGTCAGACGGCTGTTGCACGGATGGGGCCGGGATGCTCGCAACACACGAAGGAGTTCACATCCCGGGACGTATTGGCTGCCCTAACAGTTTTGCACGAGACCATGATTCGCCATGCCCGAGACCTGGGTGAAAGAATGGATGCCATTGCTGTTTTGCCGTCTCTAGCGGCCACGGTCCGATTCCAGGGGACTGCCGATGAACTTGCTGCTGAGCCCATGGAGGAAGTTTCGGCTCCGCAGGGGCACCGGGGGCCGCTTGAGGACCGGGCTCCCGTGCCCGCGTGGGCCGGCTCTCTTGCTCGTATGGATGTCTCCTTGGGACACATGTCCAGCTGGCGGCTGGGGATGGAGTGCTGTTTTCCCTCTTGGACTGGACTGGCCTGGTTGTGTCGCGGTGGTGGCCGGACTGTGTGACTCTCCTCTCCTGGATGGTGTTATTATCTGTGAGTTTTGGGAAGTTTCCGGGACCGGCGTTGATATTGCCTGACCTTTGCTGTCTATACTTAGATGGACTTGGATTATTGTGCTCTTCTGTGGCTGCGCCCCAGCCGGACCCGCCCATACTGTTTGGACCCTCAGGACTGTGCTTTAAATTGATTAACGAGAGGACTTCTGGCGGTACCACTGCCAGACACGGTCAGGGATGATGTGGTTAATGGTCTATTGGCTTTATTATTGGCAGACGGTGCAATGGGTATGTTTGATCGATATTTCATCGTCTTTGTGCTCGGAGTTTGTTATTCTTCATTACAGTATTACTTCCTTTCTGGGATTTCCGTGGTGTAGGGGTGAAGGGCGGGGCCGGGCGGCACGATGAGGGCCCTCCTACGCCTATTTTCTTTTCCTCTTTCCCCTATCTTTCTATATTTCGGGTCTCTATTAGGGCGACAGGCACGCTGCTGGGGGCGTAGGCCATGGCCTTCTGCGGGTGTGCAGGGTGGGGGGTTGTGGGATGGGAGTTTGATCGGTATTTGTTTCTATGGCCCTTTAGTCTTTCTTTCCTTTTTAGTGTCGTCGTCGCTCATGCTCTTTGCGGTATGTTTGGTGTTGAGGGGCGGGGGATAGCCTTGCTATACGATGGGGTTGTGCCTGCACTTCTCCTGCTTTGTGTATCTTATCCCCCGATATTTCCTCCGTATTGCTATTGTTTACAGATATCCTGATTTGCACACTATTGCGGGACTGTGTACGACTGTGCAACACCTTTCCTTAGTTCCTTATTTGAAAATGAACCTCTTAAATCCTGATTTCAAGCTGTTGTGTCTGATTGCAAGCTACGTACTGGTATTTTATTACCCCGGGTTTCGAACTGCTATAACTATGCATATTGCTTGCATTATTCTAGCTCTGTTTAGCGGCCGGCCGGGATGGTTGTAGGCCCATACCTGTAACTGCATGTACTACAAATAAAGGTTCAACAAAAAAAAACAACAAAAAAAAGATTTTTGGTTTGCCTCATTGCATTTGTGGAAAGGGGCGACCATTCGGTCCCCCCGAACGTATGGCGGAGTACCACGATCCCCCCGGGAAGCCATCTTGGGCGGGAGGCGAGTCTCGGCTGGTATGCCCGAAGCGGCGTAGCCGGGGCGCGCCTTTTTCCCGCCCTGGAGTGGGCTGGCCTAGACACTGACGCGGCCGGCCACGCCCTCGGGGCAGGCAGGGGCGGGTTTACGCCCGCCCTGAAGACGGATAAAAGGAGCAACAAGCCAAGGAAGCATCCTCTTGTTCCTGTGCTCTGAAGCTGCACCACCTCGCTGCATGTGAGCTCGAGACGGAACGAAGAGCCAATTTTGAGCGTTGTAATCTTTCTTGTTTGTTTTGCAGATACTCTGTTGGAGAATGCCCAAGAAAGCGGGAAAGCGAATGACTACCGACCAGATGCTGCGTGTTCTTATGAAAGAGGTGACCGACCTAAAGAGGCGAATGGCGGATAAAGACGAGGAAGGGGGACCGAAACGTCCTTTGGCAGGAGCAGCTCCGGGAGGAAAAGGCAAGAGGCCCAGAAGGGGAGCAGCTGGGGGAGACATCCCGGTTCCCTGTACCCCACTTGAAGAACCAGCTCCCGTGCCGGAAGAGGGGAATCCGATTCCCGTGGTGGTCACCCCCGTGTCCGGGGAGGATATGCCGCCCGAGCTGGCAGCACAATTAGCAGCGTGGTTGGGTAAAGGTAGCAAGGGCGCCACGGCTGACGACGCGCAGGTGTTGATGAAGCAACTGCGTGAAACAAGGGAAGCGGCGAAGGCACCATCGCCGGCTGCGGCAGTAGAGAAGCCACCTGGGACAGGTCCAGTCACAGATACAGCTTCCGGTTCAGGTAAGCGGCCATTGCCGATTGCGAGGGATGAGTCTGCACCCTCACGAAGGGAAAAGTTGGGTCAGCATGTCCCTCTGGCTATTAAAGAGAAGATATGGGCAGAGGAGTATATAAACATCTTCTCGTTGCTTACCGATCATTATGAGATGGAGCATGTTAAGAGCCAGAAGGAGCTCATGCATCCGAGTGTTTGGCGCGCAAAGATGGCCGCCTTTAAGGTAAATGAAAACATTGGCACTTGGGGCAGAGCGTGGGGGATTTTTACATCCATCATGGGTGAACGTAGGCCCGAATTGCTGTCCGAATTGCCGATTTATCAGTCACGGATCATGGGGTATTCTGTATCACACGAGGGCAATCAATGGTTCTGTTACGATAATATTTTCAGAAAAGCGAAAGAACATGATAAAAACTTAACTTGGGATTGTTATGATTCTGTGTCTTGGTCCAAAATGGAAGATACTGGTATGTTGAAGTTGCCATTGGTAGGGAGTAGCGTGGGTGAATCCTCCCGACAATATGCTGGGACGCCCTTTCGATCAGGTACGAGTAACGACAACCACTCGAGGCCGATCGGCAACACAGGTAAAAGGGGGATTTGTTGGAACTTTAACAGGGGTAAATGTACGAGGCCCCAGGGGTCATGCAAATTTAGGCACGAATGTGGTGGGTGTGGGCAATCATCCCATCCTGAGTCCATGTGCAGAGCCAAAACGGGTGATAACGGGGGTAGAGGAGGCGCCAAACAGGTCTGATATAGTCCGAGGGGCGCCTTTACCTACTCCGATTGATACCATGGCAATGATTCCCTGGCTCAGCCAATACCCGGATCACGCTTCCGCTGGGGTGTTGCGGAACGGGTTTTCATATGGTTTCCGCATCCCAGTGGGGGAGTTTCAGGGTATAGCGAAATGTAAAAAACAAATATCGGTCTTGCAACATACGACCGTGGTACAGGAAAAGATCGGGAAAGAGGTTACTCGAGGTCGAGTCGCCGGTCCATTTAATGTGCCTCCAGTTGCTAACTTTGTTTGTTCCCCTTTAGGGGTGGTCCCCAAGAAGGACCCGGGTGAGTTTCGGCTGATACATAATTTATCAGCCCCACGTGGTCTTTCCGTAAACGATGCGATAGACCTGGAAGTGTGTTCGGTGCGGTACGCATCCTTCGATGAGGCCGTAGCCATATTGAATCGCCTGGGGCCCGGTGCGCTGATGGCAAAATCTGATATCGAGTCAGCGTTCCGGTTGCTCCCGGTACATCCAGACGATCAGCGTCTCCTTGGTTTCATGTTTCAGGGTCACTATTACATGGATAGGTGTATGCCAATGGGGTGCTCTATATCTTGTGCCTATTTTGAAAAGTTCAGTTGTTTCCTGCAATGGGTCTTCACAAAGAAGACGAGGTTTCAACATGTTATGCATTATCTCGATGACTTTTTGTTTCTGGGGGCAGCCGGGGATCCGGAATGTGGACAGGCTTTGACTGAATTTTGTGTCTTGATGAATCAGTTTGGCGTGCCATTGGCACCAGGTAAGACTGTGGGTCCCTCGACTTGCCTCGAGTTTCTGGGGATCGAGCTCGACTCTGAAGAAGGTTGTTTTCGTTTACCAGGAGACAAAGTGTTAAGATTCAGGGCATGCCTGCAAACGTGTATAAGTGAGTCTAAGGTTAAGCTACATCAATTACAACAATTGGTGGGACAGTTGAATTTTGCCCTAAGAGTAATACCGATGGCCCGCCCCTTTTCCCGCTCGATCGCTCAAGCCATGGTCGGCCTGAAGGAGGGTCATCATCGCACAAGGCTCTCGGCAGAGGTTCGCCAGGACATGCGCATTTGGTTGGCATTTCTGGCGGATTTCAATGGTCGAATTGTCTGGAACAAACAGGCGGTGTCCTCTGAGGAGCTGGGGCTGTGGACAGATTCGGCAGGGAGCATTGGTTTTGGTGCCATATTCGGCACTCAGTGGTCGGCACAAAAATGGCCGTCATGGTGGCATGATAGTGGACTGACAAGTAACATTGCTTTTCTGGAACTTTTCCCCATTCTGGTGGCCCTGAGAACTTGGCCCGAGGGGTTCAGAGATCACTCTGTGGTATTCTGGTCTGATAACATGACCGTGGTTGAGTGTATCAATAGCCAGGCAGCACGATGCAAATGGATTCTGAGATTGCTCAAGGAAATTGTATTACTGTGTATGCAATTGAATGTGCTATTTAAGGCAAGACATGTGCCGGGGGTGATGAACCAGGCGGCTGATGCGCTTTCTTGTTTTCGTATGCAGGCCTTCTGGGGTTTTCTGCCCACAGCGGACCCGGTGGCGGCACCCTTTCCCGAAGCTCTCTGGTCTCTCGGTGCCCCGAACTTCGTAACCTCGTGGGAGAGAGTTTAGCACCCAGGACGAGGAAGTCATATGAAGGGGCGTTCCGTTCCTATTGGGCCTTTTTGGGGGCTGCTAGAGGGGAGCTTTGGGGCCAGGAGGAGTTGGTAGTGAAATTCCTGCTGTCTTTACATCAGGCAGGCAAATCAGTGGCTACGGCCCAGAGGCATCGGGCCGCCATTTCCTTTGTGGCTAGGGCTCATGGGATCCAGGACCCGACAGCGTCTTTCGTTGTGCAAAAAGCGCTACGTGGGTGGCAACGCCTTGAGGGTCGCAGAGTAGATGAAAGGCGCCCGATAGGTTTGGATAGGTTGGCCCTGTTATTATCCATACTCCCTGCAACGTGTTCATCCCAGTATGAAACAGTGTTATTCCGAGCCGCTTTTACGCTGGCATTCCATGGGGCTATGCGGGTAAGCGAACTAGTGGCAAGGAACAAGCAGGATGTGGTGGGGGGACTGTGCCGAGAGCACGTTCAGGTCAGAGGGGGGACAATGACTGTCTCGTTTGTCAGGTCCAAGACCGATCAGGGTGCGATGGGTGATTGCATAATCATACAAAGGATTCCCGGGTCCTCCATGTGCCCGGTGAGTTGTGTAGAGGAATATTTAGCACAAAGGGTGGCATCATGGGGGGGGACCTTGTTGAGACACGCTGACGCCACCCCACTGACGAGGTTTCAGTTTCAGCGGGTGCTTGCGATGTCGATTGCCGCTGCGGGCTTGAACCCGGGCGAGTTTGGGACCCATTCCTTTCGGATAGGGGCTGCTACAGAGGCTACAGCCAGGGGTCTGAATGTCGAACAAGTTAAACGTGTGGGGCGTTGGTCCTCCAATTGTTATAAAAGGTATGTGCGGTTGCACATGTTGTGAAGACTGTAATGATGTACTCACGCTTCTTGTTTTTGTTTGGTTTCAGTTGCGCAAGCCTACGAGGCGGGCGGACTATGCAGTCGACCCAACACCGGGCCAGCGGTCAGACATCACCGGCTGTGAAAAAGGAGGTGTGGGTCGTGGGCCACTCATACGTGAGGCGTGCCGCGGACGTATTCAAAGCAGGTGACATGATTCACGTGGCTGGGGAATACGGGTACAGTGTGTCCTTCTACGGAAGGGGCGGACTCTGTATTGACCAGTTTCAATCATTTTTCGAGGGTTTGCTAGGGCGGACGAGGTCACCGCCGTCTATAGTCATAGTACATCTTGGGGGCAATGATCTGGTCACCACTGGTAGACGACTTCTTCTTGAGGCGATGCTTTCCACTGTAAGTTGGTTAGCGAGGAGAGTTCCAGGGTGCACAATTGCATGGTCCCATATGATCCCACGAAAAGTATGGCGGGGGGCTATTTCTGTTTCTGCTCTGAATCATTCAGTAAGAAAAATTAATAACAAAGTGAGTAGATTGTTCCGTTCCAATACACTGCATTCTATTTCGCATGGTTGTATTACTGGTGACAGTATGTATTTGGGGGATGGTGTTCATTTGTCCCGGGTGGGGAACGAGTTACTCATAGGAGACTTGATAGCTTGACTAAAGACTTTAAGACATGACCTTTAGGTAGGAGTGTTGTGGGGGGTCCGGATAGCCGGTCAACTATCCGGCCTGTGGCGGTAAGGTCATGATCGGTGAGCACTAATTGGAAGATCCCTATGAGTGGGCGTCACCCATTACGGATGGGAGCGCTCGAGGGAGGTGGCCATTGGCCCCTCAACGGGGAGGCGGTCCCTTCTAAGGATGGGCCGCCGAAAGGAAAGGAAAGGCGGTCAAGGCCCCTTCCTGGGTAGGAGGGGCTACAGCCCCCTCCTGGAGAATTTCCCGGGGCCAGGACATCTGCGACGGCAGATGTGGTAAGTTGTGTGGGGTTTGGGGGGGGTCTACGCTACCTTCTAGATACCTCACACGAGTCCTCGGACGACCTTTAAGTGGCGTTGAGTTTATTGGGGCCCCCGTCAAGTCAAGGGAAATTGGTAGTTGCACTCGAGGTACACCTCTGTGCGGTCGCCCCTCACAAGTGAGGGGGATATTTCTGGTTTAGGGATCTTGACACCGGTTACGACCTTGCCGTTGGCCCTTAAACGTTAGGATGTACAATTTCAAAATTTCAAGTTAAATGTTTTGTAGGATGTTAGTTCGGCTAGGAGAACATTTGTATTAGAGAATATGTTAAGGTTAGCCAAACATCGCAATGTGGTAATGAAATTGTACATAATATGAAACTGTTATTTTAATGTTTTAATTTTGTTTCATATTTTAATAAATACGGCCGGGAGGGTCACTCCCTCCCGTCTTCCAAAAGTTCAGAACTGTTTCCGGTTTCCCATCCTTGGGGATTGTGTTGAGAGGGGGTGGCGGGTATCTCAGCCATATGGAAAGGGGCGACCATTCGGTCCCCCCGAACGTATGGCGGAGTACCACGATCCCCCCGGGAAGCCATCTTGGGCGGGAGGCGAGTCTCGGCTGGTATGCCCGAAGCGGCGTAGCCGGGGCGCGCCTTTTTCCCGCCCTGGAGTGGGCAGGCCTAGACACTGACGCGGCCGGCCACGCCCTCGGGGCAGGCAGGGGCGGGTTTACGCCCGCCCTGAAGACGGATAAAAGGAGCAACAAGCCAAGGAAGCATCCTCTTGTTCCTGTGCTCTGAAGCTGCACCACCTCGCTGCACGTAAGCTCGAGACGGAACGAAGAGCCAATTTTGACCCACCCACCAGCCCCTGAGGACAGCAAGTGGTTTTGAATAAAGTTTGATATGGTAACTCTAATTTTGTTTGCAGGTTCGGATTATTATCGTGATAACTTTGAATATGCAATAAAGAATGGTCAAATCTGTGGTATGTTTTGCAAATAAAGTAATCCTGCTCTAGTGTTGATCAGTAAGCATGCTTTTAATAAAGTTGTTTTTTACTGTCTTTTAAGTAAATTAGTCATTTAGTTTAGAATTGTCGTATTTATTTTGGTCGGGCGGTAAGGTCATGATCGGTGAGCACTAATTGGAAGATCCCTATGAGTGGGCGTCACCCATTACGGATGGGAGCGCTCGAGGGAGGTGGCCATTGGCCCCTCAACGGGGAGGCGGTCCCTTCTAAGGATGGGCCGCCGAAAGGAAAGGAAAGGCGGTCAAGGCCCCTTCCTGGGTAGGAGGGGCTACAGCCCCCTCCTGGAGAATTTCCCGGGGCCAGGACATCTGCGACGGCAGATGTGGTAAGTTGTGTGGGGTTGGGGGGGGGTCTACGCTACCTTCTAGATACCTCACACGAGTCTTCGGACGACCTTTAAGTGGCGTCGAGTTTATTGGGGCCCCCGTCAAGTCAAGGGAAATTGGTAGTTGCACTCGAGGTACACCTCTGTGCGGTCGCCCCTCACAAGTGAGGGGGATATTTCTGGTTTAGGGATCTTGACACCGGTTACGACCTTGCCGTTGGCCCTTAAACGTTAGGATGTACAATTTCAAAATTTCAAGTTAAATGTTTTGTAGGATGTTAGTTCGGCTAGGAGAACATTTGTATTAGAGAATATGTTAAGGTTAGCCAAACATCGCAATGTGGTAATGAAATTGTACATAATATGAAACTGTTATTTTAATGTTTTAATTTTGTTTCATATTTTAATAAATACGGCCGGGAGGGTCACTCCCTCCCGTCTTCCAAAAGTTCAGAACTGTTTCCGGTTTCCCATCCTTGGGGATTGTGTTGAGAGGGGGTGGCGGGTATCTCAGCCATATGATGCAATGTTTAAAAAATGTTATTGACATTTTCATCTCCTATTAAATATTAAATATTGCATGTAATGTCTCACTGATGAATAAAAGGTAAGAGCATATTTTGAATACCAATTATATTGCATACGATATGAATGAACATAGTAACCATTACTTTACATGGTATTTTACGGGTGAGGATTATTTATCAATTCAATGATTTAGCTTTAAATAGTTGAGGCAGTAGCAGACAATTACTTGGTGGTGCACTTTTTAGAACCTCCAATTCTTGCAGTGCGCAACTTGGGATGGTCAATCTTGAGACATGTATAAGCTACTTCCAGGATCAACTAGGTACTCAATCATTTCCACAATCATGTCCTATTTCCATCTTTCACAGATGATGGCAAGCTAATCTGGGACTACCACATTTCACAATTGATTTCCACTCTCCCCTGTCTCCTGCCTCCCTGTCCATTATTCTTGTTAACACTGAAACCTTTGGTCATTTTCAAAAGTAAATCATGCTTACTAATGTGTGGTTGATATATGTATATATTTATGTACACACCTCTTTCCCATTCTCAATGGCACCATGTGAGCCTTCTAAAAAAACATAAGGGCATATTTATACGTGGATTGCACCAGCAGAACGGCACTTTATTTGACTTTCTGGTGGCAAAATGTACTGCACCATATTTACAAAATGGTGTTAAGCCACTTTGCAAATATGTCAATGTAGCACCCTTTCACGAAGGTAACTGCATGAAAGGGGCATGCAATGGGTGTTGCTGTGGGTGTTTCACCGCAACATCCACTATTTTTTAATGCTGACACAGATTTGCAAGAAGGTGTAGAAGTGAGGCAGTGCCAAAAAATAATGCCATGCAAGAGCGGGCTTCAGAATGGCCCACAGGGAGAAATAACGTTATTTCCCCTCGTTTTTGCTTTTTCTATGTATGCTGCATTCTGCTATTTTTAGTGCAAGCGCTAGGGAAAACACAGGGGTGTGCCGTATTGTAAACACGGCACATCCCTGAGGTTTTGGAAATGGCAGAAAGTGGCACTGATAAATTTGTCGCAGCTCAACGGCCCATCATTTCCTTGGAAATATTCCCCATAGAGAGCAGTTTCTGCCAGGGACCTTCCAAGCATTTAGCCTCCTACCCTAAACTTCGGATTTTCACACACTCCTCCAGCGCTCTGGAGTAGTGTGTGGAGGTTATCTGTACAACCCCAAGCAAGTTTGGTTCCCGCATGTTCCTCTGCTCTCTGCCCGTATATGGCTTCTTGTACAGAGCCATAGCTGAAGATCTCTATCTAGAATCACTTTGGTGAATTCAGCCCAATGAGAATTCATGATGGGTGGACAAGCAGTCCCTCCTTCGGACAACTTATCTCCAGAAACAACAAACATTAGAGACAAACTCAATATCTGACAGTCACAGTCAAAGCCATTTGTTTAATTATGCTTATTTTGACAAAAACAACGGTGTTATTAAATTATTACCATCAGCATCATATGGGGAATCATTTGCTAATAGTTTAGCGCCTATATAGATACCAAGTGGACCCATACAACTTGACACCTTCAGCCACTTTTAGCAGTTTGATCAACAACTCTGCACATGGTGGAACGTTTTAACCTATACTTTCAAAGTTAAGGTGGAGCTACATGCCAAATAATGCAATGCAAGGTTTAAAAGGCAGAGCTTTGTGAAGATACCACAAATGGCATAAGACCATTTGGCAGTTATGCACTGTGCACTACCAGTTACTTTGCAAAATTAATTGAAGATATTATAATATAAAAATCTATCTTGAAAGCTGTTTTTAAATTGCATCCTCTATTGTTTGTCCCTGCGTGCTAAAATATGCACCATGCGGAGCATATCCCCCACAATTCCTTGAGGTAGAATGCCCACGGTGTACTTTAAATTGTTTTTAAACCCTATTGGGAAATGTATGCTGGAATCGGTATAGGAAGTGTTGATTCTGTGTGTGCGCATCACGGCAGACATAAACATGTTGAAAGTGGCACCATATCATGTATGGACCCATATATGTTACACCAAAAATCCAAATATCTTTCTTCTAGAATTGTGGACAATGAACTTAAACGTGCTGAGTTCCTAATTCATATCTGTAATAATCGTTAAAACAGATCCCAAAAGAGCGTAACTCTTTGCAACGTTATGTTTATAAATGGAAGCTGCAAAGGACGATATGCTGTTTCTAGCAGAAGTCTCGATGGTATCCTGAGGAAAGATTTCTTCTTTGTGAACACGCATTACTAGATTGTTGACATGATCTCAAAACCATTCTCATAACTTAAGTCTTGAAATGGAGGTAGTGTCTTATGCAGACGACACCCAAATACTCGTCTCTCTCCCCCATTCAGATGTGCTTATCGCTTCCAAGTTTAGATCCTGTATGGAGGCGGTTGGTCACTGGATGATTCAGAACTCTCTTAAACTGAATGGGGAGAAGACTGAGGTGCTGGTGTTCGGCGGGAAAGAAAACATCTGGTCAGCAAATTGGTGGCCTGATTCCTTAGGAATATGTCCCTCCCCCACAACATCTGCTAAGAATCTTGGGGTGATGATAGATCCAGCCCTTGACATGGGCAGTCAGGTGAGCAGAACGGTCTCCACCTGCTGGGGCTTGATTCACACCCTGCGAAGGATCAAGAAATATCTTTCCTTGCAGGCTAGAAAGCAAATAGCCGTCGCACTCATTGGCTCTCGTTTGGACTACTGTAATGCGCTGTATGCTGGGCTAAACCGGAGCCACCTACAGCGCTTACAGGTGGTCCAAAACGCCATAGCCAGATTTGTCCTGGATATTCCCAGACGCTCCTCAGCCACTGCGGCCAGGAAAACGCTGCATTGGCTACCGGTAGAACTTCGAATCCGGTTCAAAGTCCTCTGCATGACCTACAGAGCCATCGCAAAAAACAGCGACACGGGCATTGGGTCTATCATCTCCCATTACATTCCCGATAGGAACCTGCGTTCCTCCGGGAAATTGCTTTTGACAGCCCCCCGCGTCCGAAGAGCTAAATGGGGTGGTAGGGCTTTCTCCACGCTAGCCCCCAAATGGTGGAATGATCTCCCTCTTGACTTGAGATCTCTTCCATCTTTACAGAAATTCCGCGTTGCCCTAAAAACTCGACTCTTCCGACAAGCCTATATGTAAGGACGTCTGTTTCAATTTTTGATTGTATTGTTAGGCGCCTTGATACCTGCGGGTCATTGTTCTGCGCATTATAAATTGTTTTCAAATTCAAATTCAAACCCATCTCTATGCCTATCGAAGCATGTTTTGCCCAGCTAGTCTGTTTCCTGATCCCAATCAATTCATGGAAAAAATACAGGGGCAGATTTACAAGAAATCCATTTGGCTGCGCGCACTGAGTCACTTTCAGAGCACAGGAATGCGACATATTTACAAGGATATGTCGTATTCGTGTGCTCTCCCCTGTGTTGGCGCACAAACAGCAGCCATGCCGGCGCAGGCACCTTTGCACCATGGTGCAAGGATGCCTGTGTCATGGGGAGATTATTTTCGTGCAGGAAGGGGCACCTTCCTGCAGGAAAACAATCACTACAGGCATTATCCTCTTTCAATGTGTGCTGTAGAATGCAGCACGCATTGAAAGAGGAAAAAACGAGGATAAATTAAACCTTTTTCCTCGTTGCGCCTCCCTACGGAGGCGTAGCATTCACACGCATTTCCAGATTTACGATTCCTTGTAAATCTGGAAATGTGTCTGCTTTCATGGGTGTTGCGTGGGAATACCTACAGCAACACCCATGGAAAGCCCCTTTCACGCAAAGTGCTGCGTGTAAAGGGGCCGTATTTACAAGGACAGGGAAAGCCACACAGGGTGGCTTTTCCTGTCCTTGTAAATATGGAGCAAGAAAATACGCCACTAGTACGTCACAAAAAGTGACGTACTGGTGGCCCAGGGGGGGAAACATCCATTACCATGCGGGCATTGCATCGCAATGCCTTTACATCACGGGTATTACAACACAAGTCGTTACAACAACTTGCATTGGATGACGCTCTAACCTAAAGAATAGTATGATTTACTATTCTCACACCTTCCCTACTGTGTGTAGACTGGTGTTGGAATAGTAAATCATACTATTCCTAACTCCAGCGCCCTCCAGCGTTGTAAAAACTGCGATGTAACGTGCCGCAATCATTTTGATTGTGTTGTAATGTCACATATTTGGCACAGGGGGCTTGTAAATCTGCCCTACAGTTTCGTTCCAAACTTGCCTAAAAATTAATTGAAACACTGGAACCAAGAAACTGACACAGTAATGTTTCCCAAACAGAAAAAACTTCTGTTCCCTCCGTATTTTTTATATTGAACACTCTGAATATGGACTCAAATGCAATGTTTTCCTTTTGATCTTTGCTTCCCAATGCTGATATGGTATGCACCAATATATTGAATCATTTACACAACATAAACGTCTATCTTCAAAGGCATCAGCAGGCAGCCAGAAGTCTTTTTTATGAAGGCTTCACAGTTGCTGTGAGTATTTCGTTCAGTTCTAGCACTGGAAATAAAACAGTCACACTTTAGGAAGGTGTGATAAAATAGTTACTGCGTGTGACTGGCTTAGAAGCCGCTGAAATAATGTGGAACCTCACTGCAGTATACAGAGACAGCTTTATATGTGGATAAAACATGTCAAAGTTAGGTGTTTAAAAAAACTGAAAACACTTAAACAAATTTGTGCCATGTGCTTTCACGAGCATTTATGAGCAATGTAATGTAATTAAGGGTGCAGAAGCGATTTGTCAGTTATGGGCACTTTCAATTGTTTTTGTTGACGATGCTATGTAAAGTGATGATAAAGCATTGACAGGAACGTATACAGAAAATAGGATGTGATATGAAACCATGTAAATTACTTACTCCCCAAGGGAGCGTGTTCATTCACACATGTCAAGACCACAAAAGAGCACTTTTATGATGGCAAGATGGATGAATGCTGACAGTCTCTCTCTCACACACACATACACACACATACTAACTTTCTCTTTGCTCTATCGCTCTCTTTTTCTTTTGTAGGGCTTTCCGCAGACAGAGTAACCTTCTCATACCGTTTAAACAGTAAGCTCAGTATGTAGTTCAAATTAGTCTTGAAAAGGACATAATTAAATCACCTCACAGTTTGGAAAGAGAAAGGGGTACAACCCCTAAATTTGGTACGAGAGTAGAGACGTGTTGTTTTCATGGGAAAATACAAGTATTTGCACTTTCACATTTTCAGGTGAACAAATTTGCTAAATACAATTGGCAAATCATTTACTTGGTGTGCAATGCTCTTACTGTCACAGGTTTCCAGACATAGATGCACATTCTCAAGGACTTATCGCCAAGTTAACGGCACTTTATCACTGCCAAAGTGGCGATATTCACAAGCTGGTGCAAACACCATTTTTCCTGCAATAGCAGCCGCAAAAAACCTCGCCACAGATGACACTGGCAACTAACGCTAATAATATGCAGAGTAGGCATTCCGGTGCAAAAAGCTGCAACAACACCACTTCACAAAATTCTCAACGACCAGCCAGATTGGCGATAAGATCCCAAAACATGAGTTACAGCACGTTAGCAGCAGAGATTTACCACCTGCTCTTACCTGGTGTTAAGGCAGATGCAACCTGCACCATAAAAGGGAGCCCAGTCCAGAGCCACACTTGAAGAACAACAGATGCCATGCAGCTAAGCTATTGATCATGCATCTCGGATACCCAAGAGGGCCACAACACCCACTGCCACCACTCCCAGGACTCCCCCCCATCGCCCACCCCCCTGGGCCCAACCCTGGGAACCTGCCCCCCCCCCCCCCCCCCGAACAAAGGTATTTTACAACATATTTACAAAATCATGAACAAAACAATTCACCCATTTACAACAATTACAACAATTAACATTCAAGTATGGTCAGACAAAGGAGAATCATTCATTCATCTTTGAATTTCCAAACAAGATATTTCATTCAAATATAACTCATAACAACCATTTGGAAGAGTCATTGTGGGTCTTCTCTGGACAGTCTGTAAGTCATAGCCTGCAAGACAAAATTCAAGATAAGAAGGTGTGTCATGCGCTCATCAAAGGACACAGAGAGAGAGAGAGAGGAAGAGAGAGGAGGAGAGAGATTGAGAGGGAGTGAGAGAGTAAGAGAGAGAGGGGCAGAGAGAGAGGGAGAGAGAGAAAGAGAGAGAGAGAGAAATAGAGAGAAAGAGAGAGAGAGAGAAAAAGAGAGCGAGAGGGAGAGAGAGAAAGAGAGAGAGAGAGAGAGAGAGAGAAAGAGAGAGAAAGAGAGAGGAAGAGAGAGATAGAGAGATTGTACAAGGAGCGCAAGGCCACTAGGGCACTTTGCTCATACTTGCCAACTGTTGTGTGTGTATCGCTATTGGAGCACTATAAGCCTAAGGCCTAGCCTCAATTGCAGCTCGACAGCTAAATCACATTTCCAGAATGCAAGCAGTAGTCAGACTAACATTAGGGCTGGAAGCTCCTTCCTCCCAGTACATAAGGTGGAAGGACATCTGCTCCTCCGACCTTGGTCTTGTATGCAGCTGGCACTTCCTGAAAGAGATACCATAGAAGATGACGACGGCTCCCACACTATGCACAGCGCTAATGAAAGACCAATGTATCCACACCCCACACACAGAAGTCCGTGCTCGAGGTATTCTTGCATAGAATGCCTTTGACACATACGTAAAAAAGAACCCATACATCCAAGGATTGCACACACATAGGACTCATTGCTCCGAGCTGTGGCATGTCATCCACATAACTGCCGCAGGTCAGAAGAGTGCCGGTTCTATGAGAGCCACCAACGCAATGGCAGAACATCCTGGGCATATGCACAACCCTTGTCATGTGGAACTGTACCGTGCATGTATGCTGCATTTGTTGGGGCCACTGCCACTGGCAGTGTTGCACATCAGTTACCGTCAGAGCTTCCGTCTTGCGTACCTTACCTGCATCCAGCTCTGGTTCGACTGTCGATCAGGCATATTCGAGTGGCCCCTTGATGTCTGCCTAGCCAACTCAACGGTAGCTGAACTGGATTATGACTTGTGTGTGCACCCCCTGTTGGCCCATGACCAGGAGTGTAACAGTGATACCCGTTCAAGGGATGCCTTGATATTTGGCGTATGTGCTGGCAGTTGGGCATGGGAGATAGCACAAGTACTTGTGTGGAATGACCACATCAAAGCACTCCCCTATTGGGCTGTATTGCATATTGGTGAAGCGGCGTGGAGGGAGCACATCTCTCCGGACCAGTTAATGGATTGGCTCGCTCTCGTGTTTGTTAAAGTTGACAATGGCGTACTCTTGGAACTGATTGCCCAGGAAGCTGCACTTGCATTCATGGACGAGTAACTACATTCCTGCAACCACAACTGATTGTAACCCAGAGCACAGGTCCCAACACCTTGTTGCTTCTTAGAGAAATGGTCACATATCCCACCACAACACTGGACATGTTTGCATTTGCCTGAACTCAAAATGCATGTGCGTGCACCTACGCATGTTGACACACACCTGTGCAAGTTGAGGCAATCCCATGGGCGGAGCTGCACAGTGTCGTTTGGTAACGTTCCTAAATCTGACGCACTGCTGGAGGGAGAGTACACACATTGCAATGTAGTACTACATGTGACCTTGTTGGACCCTTTCACCTGCTCACTGTCAGCAGAGCAGACAGTCAGCGCAGTCAGTGGTACAGCACTATGCAGATCCCATGGGCTGTGAGTTGTGTCCCCCGACACGGGGCAATGAGCATATGCCAAAAATCACATGACCCGTCCAGCAAGGCAAGGTGGGCTTAGACACATCAGGCATCAGGGGCCTGAGGTGTTATGGCTGCATCAATGCAAAGGTCGAAACCCAATCGCACCTGTTCAGACAGCCCCCTCTAGCAATCTAACACACAACGCTGGAAGGCCATGTGTTTTTCCTGGGAGGCAGCCGTGGTTGTGCGTGCTTCCGGCTGTGTGTTCTATGCAGGGGGTGGGGTCACCTTGATGCAGCTGGGCTGCCATGCTCCTGGAGGTGGGGTGCGGAGGCTGTCCAAGAGCCGTTGGAGGGTGTCGGAGCAGATGGCCAGGGGGTCCTCTTCATCATCACTGAAGAGATGTCTGGTCTGCTCTGCAGAAGGTGTTGATTGTCCCTCTGCAAGGTAAAGGGGAAATACAGTGTGTTCCATGTATGATGACACATTGTACATGTTTACATACAGAATGCATCACAATGTACATTGTGACTGTTTTGGAGGAGCTGGCTATTTGATGGGAGACAGTGGACATTTCGACTACATGATAGATGTGAGGTTGTACTCATACATTATCATCTCACAGTTTCCTGCTATGCCAGATGTGATTGGCCAGTTTTTACGCAAACGCGGCAGCAGTTGTGTCCTCTCGTATGTAGTGAAAGCGTTGCACTTTGTACCACATTGTTGCCAATGTTGATGCATTGTGATTGCTATGTGTGTGCTGCATTGTGGGAGAGTCACCCCTGCAGCTCTGATTTAGTCACCCCTTATCCCTTTGAGGTGGTGTGCCTTTGACTTGTGTGCTTTTACAGTGCTGAGATGTTGGTGACTTGGGTCATTTTTGCTCTTGGGCGGTTTTTGTACTCTTGTGAATTGTTTGTCTGCAGATGTGTTGTTGACAACAGGGGTTGTATGCGCACATGGATGTGTCAGAGTTTGACCTGCTCCTTTGAGGATGCGATCCTCACTGGGCCACCTCAGTGTCATTTTGTGCACCATGTCATGTATTTTGACTGCAGTCATGCTATTGGTCATGCAGTGTCACTTGCATTGTCAGTGTGGCTCACAGAGTGGCTGCTTTGCTGGATTCAGCATTTGTGCATGGGTAGGTTGTGAGACTGGTGATAGGAGGAGGATCCCTTTGTGTACATAGTGGACGGGGGCCTACTTGGTGTTTCTATGTGTGCTGCAGTGTGCCAAGGCTATCAGGGACATGTTCCACAATCATCGTGGGTGTGCAGTTTGGTACACATAATTATGCATGTGTGCCATTATGCCCATCTCCCCCCGTCCCCCCAGTCCCTGGTCGTTACTCACCCTGTTGCTGTTGAGTCCGGTCATATCGACCTGTGTCTGGACCCCCAACTTCTTGCACCGTCTCCACACTGATGACTATCACCACTATTTCCTCCAGCTCATCCAGCTCCGCCTGTGGTGCAGTACTCCCACCTCCAGTGGCCATTGCTGCCTTGCATTTGGCAGCGAGTTTCTGCTTGGTTTGGCTTTTCACATCATGCCAGCGCCTCTTGACCTCCTAAATTGACCGCCTCAACACTCTGACTGCATTCACGTTGTTCACAATGGACTGCCATATTTCTGTTTGTGTTGCCAATGACACAGTGGAGGTGACAAATAGTTGTTGGTAGTGTTCTTTCACCTCTGTGATGATGATCCGGTTTTCCTGCGGGCTGAACCCGGTCTTCCTCTTCCTCTTCTCCTTGCTTTTCCCCGACCATGGGGTTCCTGGCTGGTCCTCCGTGGGGTTTGTGGGGTTCGGGTTATCCTCTGTACTCAGTCCAGGTGCATCCATGGTGCTACGCAGTGTATTTTGGTTTTGGTGTATTTTTTTGTTGCTTTTATAGCGCATTTTCCCACATGGCACAGGGGAAATGCAGGCCAGTCGCTGGTTATCGCTGATTTTTATATCGCGATTTGGGGCATCGCAACTTTTTTCTTGTTTGTGTTTTCCATTTTTACTGCGACGCGTTAATTTTAACGAGGTCATTTGGTGTGTTATCGTGAGACTATCACAAGGTGCCGCCGGTTTGAGAATACGTTAACACAGTGTTATTTTGTTGTGATAGACTGCGATGTACAAAGTTGCGGTAAGCTAATTTTGCGATAATTATCGCACATTATTGAGAATATCCCCATAGTGTGATAAACATTTCAAGTCATAAACCTTCATGTGTAGATTTGCTCATTTATTTGATATATAGCCACCAGACACTCCATACTATGCCTAAGAAAGGTAATGTGTGTGAGCTTCTTAAGCTTTTGATTTTATGGTAAAGTAGGGTGGCTTATGTAATCCATATAATACCCAAAACGTTTGTACCTCAGAGAAATCAGCCAAATCTTTTGAGCAGAGACTGTGTGAAGTCGTAATCACCCCACATTCCTTCACCGTTGCTACTAATATTTTATTGGTGCTTGTCATCCGATGTGACATCCTGCTAGTGTCACCCTTTACTGTGGACCTGATTATGAGTTTGGCAGACAAGATTTACTCAGTCAGGGTGACGAAGTAAAGTACTCGATTGCCCTGAGAGAGTATCTGCCTGCCAAATTTAGAGATGCCTGCCTGTCCAGCCAACATCTCTTGCATTTACAGGAACCACAATCACTGCAAACTTTCAGTTGATTTGTCTATTTGCAAAAACAAAATCCCAGAGCAGCGTTTTGTGTTTGAAAATATTTTTAAAAAGCAATGGACCCCTTGCCATGGACGTTTTCTCTCATGGTGTGGGAATAATTTAAACGTCTTTCATTTCACTTATCACCACACTTTGGATGGTGGTAAGTAAAAGCAAAAGCTTGTCACTTGTCAGCTCACTCTAAATCAGGTGGGTGGACAAAACCTCTGATGACCCTTACTCTGTTGGGCTGTCGAAGGTGTATGGAGGTGGCAAAAATAGAGTAGTCCCCACCATCTATATACTGAAGGTCCATCAACTCTAAATATGGCCTTTGCAACATCCCATTCCACCAAACTCCAAATTAGTCCTATGTTTTCCATGCACCAATCTATCAGTCATTAGTACTGAGACAGCAGGCCAGCAAATGCTTGAAATACATGCCAGATGTCCGTCGGCTGCTCAGATGTTTAGATGTCAAATATCTGATAAGGAAAGGGAACATTCACAATTAACTACCTCCAGCTATCTTAAAATAATTATAGAAGTGACCTCAGATTGAGGTAAGTGATTATATTAAGCTTCTAAGTACCTCTGAACTTTACCTCAGTGGTACCTGTCAGGTATTATCAACAGTTAACTGATACTGTAAACTGTTATATGTTCTATGGTTTGTATGCAGAAGATGTATATGAGGCTGCCGCTGTAATCATTGCTTGCGTACATCTCATACAAGATTGTCCACATATACAACACTATTCTTGAGTGTTTTATTGAGTGAAAGCATAGTTACTGAGGTGCAGCAACAGATTGCGGCTGTAGGTTTTTTAAAGTAATGTGACTGTGTAGTACAGCTCTGTGTCTGGAGCGTACATGTTCGCTACCCAGATAAATTGTAAGATCCTTAAAGGAAAAAGGCAGAATTATTGAATGAAATCTTAATATTTGGAAACATTCTAAAGGTGGCCTCATGACTCCAAACTGTGGCCAGCACAGTAGTTGATGTAGATCAGTGTTCTACTTTGGTTTTAGTTATAGTATTCTGAAACTTCAACCAACAATTGCTATGACACCAACAGAGCCTCAATAAAGAATGCAGAGAATCTCTACTCTAACATTTATTAATGCACATTTGTTTATGGTTATCTGAGGGCCCCTGTAGGAAAGTGCCTCTTTTGACATGGTTAGTCCCCACCTTTTTCCTGATGCATGATGTGATTTATAATGTAAGTGCACTGGGTCCCTGCTATCTATGCTTCCAGTGCCAGATCTCTTTCTTAAAACTGTATTAAGATTGACACAACTTCAGCAACCCCTATAAGTCCCTCATGAACAGAAGGTATTTCAAGAAGCAACTCCTTGCTTTACCCGCCTATCTTTCATGCTACAGAAAAGTGTAATGCTATCAAGCTCTTATTGAGAAAATACCAAAGGTCTAACATCACATCAACAGCACCATAACTGCGTCATGTGGTACGCCAACTCTCTCCAGTGGAATCCCCCATCAGTCAGCCTTCAAAGCCCAGTATCTTGCAAATCACACAAACAAACTCAAATCCCTTAAAACCACTTTGTTATTGTTCTTCATGAAAGCTCTCTATGAGGATACTCTCTCTTACTTGAGCGCCATCATCACTACCTCATTTACTTAAGATATCTTCCACAATGTCCAAGCCTGTTCCTCCCTGTTAGAAATGTGATTTCTGGTTGGCTAAGGCTTGCGCCAAAGCCAGGCAGAAACCACCACTCTAGTCATGGCAAGGGAGTTACACGCCAAGATATCCCCTGCTCACCCCCTTGGTAGCTTGGCACGAGCATTCAGGCTTATCCCGGAGGCAATGTGTAAAGCATTTGATCACGCACACAGCAACAACATCCCAGGCACACCACAAAATGTACTCTACACAAGGTTATATAAAAATAACTTTTGTATTCTTAAAACACATCAGATAGTAAACAAACAATATACATGGTGCCAACTGGCGCAGGCAATATTCACAAGGGATTATTTACACAGGACAGGGCCACGTGGGCCAAAGGCAAGATCAACACTTAGCAGAAATAGCACTTAGCGTAACTGTAGCACCAAATAACAATTATAGAACACAACCAGTAACCACTGGTAAAAGGTAGGTACACACTACGCACTACTAATCACCATATGCATAGATCACCCAGGGACACACACTAGTATAAACTATACTAGGCAAAACAACCTCCTAAGCATGACAGCACATCCAGAGGTATCACAGGCATAACGGCATTGCACATTATGCATGAATCACATTAGGCCTAACCAGTCTAACCAGTATAAATACAGTAGGCAATCTCCTCACTAGTCTAAACACATTAGACCCTGCCTCCTAAGAATAACTTACGTTTAGGGGGTTCGTCATTCACCATTGCACCTACAACAATCGCGCAAGCGGAAACGTAGGCGTGTTTAGAGCCATGCACAACCTGCGCCGAACCTTCAGTGTATATGATGCAATGGAAATCCTCCAAAGGCCGCATAGCCAAAGGTGCAGGATGAACAAACTCATATTGCAAAAACTTCTGAAACTGTAAGGAGGCGTAAAAAATAAACGTGACATCCGGAGGCGTCAATGATGCCGCCCATTGTATCCACCGAGGGTGCAAAGCTTTAGAATTCGGTACACTGGCTTTCGTAACTGCTTCCAAAGCAGGACACAGGGTAACCACCAACATGCGCTTTCCCTGTGACAGAGCGCGTTTCTTGAGAATCGCCATCTGTACAGCCGTCAAAACCCTCTCCACAGTGCAAAATCGCATTTCAGCCGAAGTGTACAAGTGTGACTTGTAAGCAATGGGTACTGTATCCCCCTCATTAAAAGTAAGGTACGTGAAACCCACCGTCCCAGGGATGATTCTTATCACCAGGTTGGTTTGATTATCACGAGTCAATAGGTATTTAGAAGCGAGCAGATCAGCCTGCAAAGATTGCAGTATGGCCGAGTGCTCAGGCAGCCAGTTCGATTTCATAAAATTTGATTGTATCAAAGCATACAAAGGCTTGATACGCTGGGCATAATCGGGAATGTATGTTTTCCCGAAATTCAAAAATCCCAGCAAAGACTGTAATTTTTTCAGAGTTGTCGGAGCGCGCAATTGTGCGCATTTTTTCAAGAAGTGAGGAGCCAATCCACGACCTTCATTGTTGAGCTCTTCGCCCAGGAACAACACTGTGTACTCTGCAATGTGGGATTTAGCAAAGTTGAATTTGTAACCGAAGTCCGCAAAGCTTCAAATCAAGCTGTCAACTCGACACAGATGCTCCCACAGTTCATCATCCGTGAGATAAATGTCATCCACATATGAACAAGCATCCAGGTCAACTCTCTCTAAGAGAGAGACTATGTGGGCAGCAAACACCCCAGGACAATTCTTGTAGCCCATTGGTAAACGTTTGAAATGTAATTGAACACCGCTGCAAGTAAAGGAGGTCCATTGGGAACTAAGACCATCCAAATGGTGGGCATAAAAACCGTTGGAAATGTCAAGCGTGGTTTCAAACCGCTTATGCACAAGACTATCCACTAAAGCAGAGCCGTGAGTATTCTGTACTGCACAGGTACGGCAATGCGAGTTTAAATGCCGGTAATCCAATACCAAACGATATGAACCATCAGGCTTGGTTACAGTAAAAAGAGGGTTATTCATTGGTGACACACAAGTTTCAATAACACCCTGATATTCCAATTGTTCAAGGATTTCCGCAACAGAAGCCTTTGCTTCACGCTTTAAGGGATATTGGGGTTGAGGCTGAGGCATCGACTGTAAGGGAATCTCGTGGTGTGGGGAAAATGTATCCCATCCACAGTGAGTATGGTACAGAGCCAGCGCAAGGGCCTTAGCCCACTCTTCTGCAAAATTCGAGATCGTGTGCGCGAAACTAGGGAGGATTACCTCCTCCCCTCTCGGAGCTGCGAGCACAAAAGGTAGGGGCCAGTCAGCTTCCGCTAACAAAATGTCATAGGTAGTCATAAGATTCTCCCAAAAAAACCCTTCTATTGTGTGTTGAATGTCACCCTCAATGAATAAAACTATTTCATAGATCCTGTCAGGGGGAGCTACTCTAGTGTCAGCTGTCTCCACAACAACATAACAGTCAGTCGCTGTCACCTTCAGTAGTGGACACAGGGCCTCCCGCATTATGGTGATCTCCGCTGCGCTGTCCAGCAAGGTCAGAGCCAATGTCTGATTCAGAAGCTGGATTCTCACTATCTGTGGCATATCTGTGTGCTGTTAAAGCAGCGACTTTCTTTTTCTGAAACTGGGGTCTCTTCAATGTAGAATTGTCCTGTTTGCCTTTGCCATCTTTCGAGCCGGTCTGGTCACGTCCTTGCTGGCCACCACGACCCCTGCCGCCTCCTCCACCACCGGTCGAAAGGGCCGATGTTTCCTTAAAAGAATGAGGAGAGCGTTGATCAGAACCCTGAAAATGATCAGGTGATTTTATCAATGCGCGATCGTGCAAGTCATAAACACGTTCCGTGGGCGCAGGCGATGGAGACACAGGACGAGACTCCTGCTTCTGCTGCTGCTGTTGTTTTCCCTGTTTTTTAGGCCAATTTTGTTTTTTGGACTTGGGCTGGTCGACGTTTTCCGACATCTGTCCTTGTTTTTTTTTAATCTTAAGTAGAAAAAGGCTTGAGGCCCCTACTATTGCGGCCCACTGTTTTATAAGCTGCCACAATAATTTTCGCCAACTGTCTGGGTTTATCGACATCGGGAACCGCCTGCAAAGCATTGGTAACCTGAAAGTTTACCGCATCCCCCGTGACATTAGCAAGTATGAGATCGGAAACCACATCAAAGGAGCCACACAGGCGCATGCCCAACTTGACCGCAGCCTCCGGTCCGTGGTCATCCTGAACACGTTTAAGGACCGTCGGCAGGACAGACATAGACAGAGTGCAGTAACACCTCGCGTAGACCGCAGCAAACGTTTTACCCCAGGACTCACAGTCACCGATTTCGGGGGTCAAATCCTTTGGCAAGCTAATTGTCAGAATCCTGTGTTTCTCACCAGGAGACATGTTAGGAAATACTGCTTCCAGCTGGTCAAACTTCTCGGCAAGTCAGAAAGGAAAATCGTCCTGTACTTGGGGACGCTTTCCCATCACAGCGTTGACCATAACGGGACTGAGCTTCATTCCGCCCGGTCCTGCTGGAAGCGCTGCACCACCCGGGGCCCCGCCCGGGAGATTGCGGGTGATGTATTGCACTAACGACCTAATCACGATAATTGCGATTACGTGTAGTCGTCTGATCTCAGCCACGGTGCTGAGGATGAGGTGTAAATCCAGCCAAGACAGTCCAAGTTGCGCCTGGAATAGACAAAGGACCTAACCTCGGAGCTGATAATGAATGGGGTAGGGCGCCATTAAACCAAACGCGATGCTGCCAAGTATCAATAGGAATTTCTTGTGCCCTATATGGAGTATACTCATTTGGCACATGGGTGGGAGTGTACGTATGGAACACACCTGAAGTTCCGTCCAGAGCCGGGAAGGTCACCCACTAATAAAATATTTCAAACGGGTAAGCCACCTCTGCACTCACCACCAATATTACTGCCATGCCATCCACGGGAACTTTATAATTTTGCAAATAATTGCGCACTGCAATGCGACTATGCTGCGGAATGTCCACTGCGGCCATAGTGACACAGAAAGAAAAAGGTACAAAGATAACCCTGTAGCACAACTGGGTAGCAATTCAAGGAAACCGTTTAGAAAGATTCAAGCTTGAAAAGACCCATACTAGTATAGGTAGGTTTGCCCGACACCACCGTTAACCGGAAACAATAGTGAAGGTGTTATGGACTGAATGATGCACTACTCAAGTATCACGCTATAAGACCACCAATGATCGGGCACCATGTGACATCATTTCGCTAGCATAACCACAAGAAATGCAAAATAACCTCATAATCATAAACCACAGTTTAGAGGCATCAGATACAGGGTGTGCAAAACATACTATACACAATACATTTTCTAGCACCACATCACTCTAGCACATAAATCACACTAGGGCAATGCACCCTAGACATATACCAGCCCCCTTGCCAACTGGCTATCTCAAGAAGGTGCTCAAATGCCCTATGTCCAGAATGTCAGGGCACGCTACCAATGCAGCGCCAGTCAGGGGTGCGCCATCTGCGCAAACCTAAACGTTGCAGCTGCCCACTATTCGCTGGGCAGCTGAGGACAAGAACATGGCCTAAACGCTGCAGCTGGCACTAAGTGCTGCACAGCTGTGGAAGGCCTGGCACCTCTGTGCCACTTCTGTCCCCCTCAGGGACTCTCTCTCAAATGGCGCCTAAACGGTGCAGCTGCCCACTACTTGCTGGGCAGCTGTAAAATCAGAACTGGGGCATGGGCCCTCACGGGCCCTTTTGAACAAAACTGCGCCCAAACGTTGGAGCCCTCCAGGCTCTGGAAATGAATGGTGTCCCCTAATGACTGTGGGGGAAAGGACAGAATGGGCCCTGGGACCCTGTGCTCCCTCGGCCCTGCTGGGGCTCTTTAAAATAGCATTGCCCCTGCTGGAGCCACGCACGGGCTCTAGGACAACTTCTGTGGGGCGTGGGAGCCATCTGGCTCTGAGAAAACTCTGCTCCCACGGAGCATACTGGCTCCTAAGATTATTATGCCCCAATCGCTGAGGCATCCAACGGGAGACAGACCTGGGCCGCTCTGGCCCATTTTTACCATCCTGGGCCACAAAGGGAAAGGCACGACGCCCTTCAAACAATAATGGCACAAGCCCCTCACAGGGACTTTAAGTAAATGGTGACCATGTGGGAGCAGCCATGGCCCCTTCAAACAACTATGGCCCCTGTGGGAGCGGCCCTCTGCAAGATGGGGCCGCTCTAGCCGAGAACACACCACTGTGCCTTAATCAGGCACCATCAATCGTCTGCAAGGAGCCCTCAACCTTTTTCCACTCACCGAGCTGTGCTTTTTTGGCGGGGGCTCCTCTAGCAGGTGGCAGGATTTCGGATCTCCCTCACCTCACCCGGCTCGGGGCAGGACTCCGGTCCAGCTCCCTACGTCAGGCGGGGGATCCGCGGGGCTCTCTCCTCCTTAAGAGACCCCGCCTGCAGTCAGGGTCAACGCGGTGGGCTCCCTCCTCGTACCGGGAGCCCCGGAGGACCACGGCCGTTCTCCTGGAAAAACAGAAGTGACGCCGCATTCCCGCCCATTTGCAAGGACCGGTGTTAGTCTTCCGGGTAGCGCTAGGCAGCGGCCCGGGGGAAAGCACTCTTGCGGCTCGGGCCGCGGTGGTGAGACAACGGGTGGGCACCTGCTCTCACTTAAAAACACCAACATGGGTAAAGTTGCGGGGTATGCACCCGCATAGGAAATAAATAAGCGGGCACAATGCAGGGTAGGCACCTGCTTTTAAGAGCAAAAATGAGCGGGGTGGGCACCTGCTAGGGTCCCAAAAATGACCAAGATAGGAGGCCACGACGGGGGAAATCCCCAGACAGCAGCCCAGGGCTGAAAAGGCACAAAACAAAAGCGCTCTCCAAGCGCTAGGGCAAAGTTACCAGCCTTCTCCCCAAAAAGCGCTCCCAGGGCGCCTAGGCTACAACAAACATTGGCAAAGGCAAAGAAAAGGTCCCAGAAGTCTGTAAGCAGGGAAATACAGGCAAAGGTTTCCAGGAAAAATCCATCAGGCATCCAGGGGCTGGGCAGGGCCCAGGGAGGCAAGCCTTCCCCTGGGCCCCAGCAGCAGCATGCCCCTGGCAGATTCAAGTCAGGAAACAAGAACACTTTTATGGGGTCACACCCCCTCTTTTATACACAAAAATCCTTTGTTTACCCAGGTGCAGGCAATGGGAGAACCAGCTACAGCTGGTTCAAGGGCACTCCCTTTCACTGGCCAGGCTAGGGACACCAGACGCACCACAGGGGTGGAGCCTGCATTGTGTAGGGAAATTACAAGCCAGACAGTAAATTCATATTCACTGCACAGACATGCCAACTTCTAGAAGTGGCACTTCCACACTAGAGACAATAAATCCGCGCACATCATCGCGCAGCATTTAATCTCACGAGTTTGCACATACTAAACTCGACCCCGCACTCCCCACACATCAGGAACTACACTGGTCACACATATTCCCCATGCATTCCTATGGGAGGGCAGGCCACTCTCACCACCTAAAGTCCTAAAATCCTAAAATCACCAACACCAGGTTATAGAAACAGGCTAGGCAAATGCAAAAAGTTTCAGGGTGAACCTGCCAAAAGGGCCAAGACCAACACTCCCACTCCTAAAGAAAACTCCATTGTACCCTGGTGATCCAGCCAGCAACTGTCACATAATTCATACACCATTCTTCACTAGGATTGTTGAGCAGAGCACTCTATGTTCAACTCCAACATTGCATCAATGCTAACCATCTCCTGCACAACTACCAATCTTACTTCAAATCATGCTGCAGCACAGAGACCACTACCTTACACATCATAGACAATATCATTTTGACCACAGGTGAAGATGATTCATTACTCCTGATATTACTGGGCCTCTGAGCTTCTTTCTACATGCTCAACCATCCTACTTCATTCGCACTGTGAGGAATTATGGACTATTGAATAGTGTGGTATATAAACTCACAGTGGAATCATTGCACAAAACCCATATCAAGTCTGCCAGGTTTGTTTGTGAAACCATTAGCTCAGTCCTGGGTAGCCCTGGCTCAGAGCAGTCAGGCGTTATCAAAGCAACAAGTAATAAGCATTACTAAGTGCCAAAACTTTCAATAAAAAGCAAACTCATCACAATAAAAAGCTGATACCAATTTATAAAAATAGGTTCTATTTTTATATTTAAATGGATACCTCAATGACTACAATCCAATAGAGGGTTCCGAAGATGTGAATGTTCAAAGAAACAATAAATCAGTGGTTATCACTAAATGTAACCTACCACGTTTCACAGTTTAGGGTGAGCCATGACAAGCAACTTGATAACAGCTATATGGATACTCTTAGAGGTGCCCACTCCAATAAGGGAGCCATTCACCAATCAGGTCCGGGGGAAGCTATGAGTTGGTTTATGCATTTTCCAGTCCAGTTCTGAGTCCTATGCACAAACCACTGTAGAAGTCAAAGGAGTGGTCTTGATGCAGTTAGCTATTAGCAGCAGCACATGCTGCTTGCAGATTGAAGTTGTTTTTAACTTGCTTAAATTGTTTAAGACTCTGCTGCACTTTGTTCATTTCAAATTGCCATTTTTCACATATCCTTGCCTGAGGTTGCTTTAACTTGTTTCGCCAGTCCTCAGTCCACCACGGCTATTGTGCTGATCGTTGCGGAGGAACTTAGCTCCTCCCCTCTCATTTTCTTTTCTGGGATTAAATTTACGTATAAGCGGCAGTCAGGAGGGCTCCCGTAGCGGTTAGCAGCATTGCATGCTGTTTGTAGACTGAGGTTGCTTTTAACTTATTTCGCCAGTCCCCAGTCCGCCACAGCTGTTTTACCGATCGTTGCAGAGGGACGTGGCTCCTCCCCTCTCATTGTCATTTCCGGGGGTGTTATTTACATGTAAGTGCCATGCTAAAATGACGCGCAGCGGACTTGCGCAGCGGGTGCACCAATGGCAGGCCCGTCTGCGCCAGTCCGTGACTGGAACGCGACTAGCACTAGCCACGCTGCCCAAAAGAAGCCTTCAGCTAGAATTTCCTGGTCTAGAGATGAGTTATTTGCCTACTCCCGGGTGGGCTGTTTGAGCCCATCCTGCATAGACCTGTCTATATTGGAGAGTAGGGTTAGGTCAGAATGTGATTACTGTGCTTTCTCTTTCGAGAGATGGCCAAGGAAGGACAGCCGTAGGATCATGGCTGCGGCTACGCCGCAGCCATCTATAGTACATCCACAAATACTGTGGTTTCACATGCAGGCCTGCTTAATCAACTGCAGATCCCTGCCAAAACATGCAGAAGAGATTTGGCTCAATCTTGAAGCTAACTCCTGGGATGCCATGTTTTTAACTGAAACCTGGTTAAAAGAAAGTTCCAACCCCGATGTAGGTCTGGCCATCCCGGATGGTTATAAGATGGTAACAGCTAATCGTGCCGGTAACAGGCGGGGGTGGCAGGCAGTGATTCTCAGAAAGGATTGGGACATCTCGTCTAGAAATATTGTGTTGGTAGGATCTATAGATGCAATGTCCTTCGGTATTAGATTCACTCCTACATCCTCTTATGCAGGGCTGTTGGTCTACAGACCTCCAGACTCCATGTCCTGTCATTTACTGGAGTTGTTTGATACGATTGCAGACTTATCCTTAAAGTACTCTAATTTTTTTTTGTTCTTGGAGACTTCAATGTCCATATGGATAAGGATAACTGCCCCCTGGCCCTATAACTGGACGACACTCTCAATGGGCTAAACTTGACACAAATGGTGACTGTACCTACCCACGCAGCTGGCCATACGTTGGACTTGATTTTCTCCAATGACCACACCCTGAAAGTGTTGGATCCTTTACCGATGACCTGGAAGGATCATCGTTTACTTCCCTTCACCCTGAATAGTCTGGTCAGCACTAATCAGTCCAGTTTAGAGTCTGAAGATAGACGAAATTGGAGGAAGGTTATACCTGAGCATATGGGTCCAGAATTACAGGATGGGTCCCATTACTTATAGGAGATACCAATCAAGATGTGTCTGCCTTCCATGATTGGATTATTTCAGCTCTTGATAAAGTAGCCCCCATTAAAACCTCGAAACCGGCTAGAAAAAAACCATCAGTCCCATGGTTTTTGCCAGAACTCTGCCAGGAAAAAAGCCTATGTAAGTGCCATGAGCGTCTATGGCAGAAAAAGTATGACCTAGAGCAGAGGTCTTCAAACTTTTGGTTGCCGAGACCCCCCATTCAAAATTTTCAGGCGTAAGGACCCCCTCCTGACAAACAATTCTAAACCTATAGGCAGAGCTACTGGAATTATGAGGCAGGTGAGGACCAAATTATGAGGCAGGCTCGACTAAATTGTATGGTAAGAAAAAATAAATAATACTATGTGATGCCGCATATTTTGGGATAGTATTGCTTCATTATTTTGACATTTTTACGCACAGTAACACTGAGGAAAAAAGATTTCATCTCATCAGTACCAGTTTGTAATGAAAATACAGCAATAAACAACAGAAAGATGTCTAGTTAACCTTTGTGAAGGGCCTTCCACTCCGCAGGAATAAGTGCTGCCACATTAGAAGCTCACCTGGCACTGGCCGGGAGCAGCAAAGGTCCCTTAAAACCGTGGCAGCCTTATGCAGAGTTAAGCAGTTTACCCATGCCACTTTCCTCTCACCCCCTCCCTTCCATCCCTCTCTCCTCTTCCAACCCTGGATCCCTCTCTTACTTTGCAAGCCATTTTTACAATTTCGGAACTCTCCCCATTCAACCTCTCACTTCCTGTTTAATCACCTCTTGCCCTTTTGTCTTTTCACTGCCCTCCTCTCTCGAATTTATCTAATGGCCTCTCTGGACACATCACCTCTCTCTCCCCTCAGCACCTCTCATTCACCTCAAGTCTCTTCCTTCAAATTTCTGTCTATTTGTATCTTACACCTCTCCAGTCCACCATTCATCTTTCACATCTCCCCTTTGTTCTTCCACACCTTCTTGAACCAATATCCCACTCCCCTAATACCTCAGCACCCACCTCAGTACTCCCTCTCTTCCCTCATCGCTGTTGTCCCTCACCCACATCGTACCAAATTCTCTTTTTATGTCACATATCATCACACAGCTATCTTCTCTCGCCGTTTAACAGTATCCCTCCTCTGTGCCCTCACCTTTCGCTCACACTCACTTCTCCTCTTGCTTTTCTGCACTTCTTCAGCACATTTCTCCTCATCCCTGACCTCTTCAATCTAATTCTCTCGCTCCCATGCTGTCCCCTCTCACCCCATCTACTTTCACCCTTTCATCTCTCCTCACTGGGCATACCCATGTGCTCCTCTCAGCCTGTGCCAATCTTTTTATTGTTCCCTACTGCAAAAATACATGAATAGTCGACCTCACTGTTTTGGTGCGGGCCACACAGTTGTGGAACTTTCACCCACCTTTGCTTCACACCACCATTGATCTCTTATCCTTTAGGAAGCTATAAAAACTTGTCCCTATACCCTGTGGGTTACCCCCTTTGGCTCTTATCCTTTCCCCTCTGTGTGTTTCTTATTTGCCATTTCAGACAGCAGAGGGTTATTAGCCCCAGGACACCTTTTTGGAAATAATAATAATAGACAGAAGTGTGACCTGGAAGGTGGGACCCACTTTCTATCACTCCACGACCCCCCTGGGGGTCGGGCCCCACAGTTTGAAGACCCCTGACCTAGAGGCTAGGAGCACATGTAGAATAGCATTAAAAAGATTCCACAGACTAAAATGCAATACCCTGAAGGAATTTTTTGCGGATCAAAGAAAAGCCTCAGACAACTCTTCCAGAGAAGTTTTTATATTGTGCAGGGATTTTTGAAGCCACAAGTTTTAAAGAGCATGATTGCCCTTTCAGCTAGTTTATGTGAAGAGTAGGCTACTTTCTTCCAGGAAAAAATTCATACTATCTACTCTTCTTTCCCCAAGATAGTTCCATCAAGCCTTTCAGTTAAGACACTGCCTACGATCCAGCATGTGGAAAGCTGGTTGGAATTTCGGCCCTTTAGCGTGGAAACCTCTATCCTGGAACTTTATGAACTTAAGTATGGTTTACAGGCTGATCCCTGTCACCCTAGGTTTTATAAACCTCTTGCTTTCTGGCTGAACCCCCTTCTTAATTTCATGTGGAATTCTTCTCTGAAAGATGGCATCTACCATACAAGGTGGAAAACAGCTTTTGTTCAACCAATCCTGAAGAAAGTAGATGCAGACCCGGCAGACCTAAAGGATTTTAGACTTATCTCGCTTCTCTTCGCACCGGCTAAGGTACTTGAGAAGGAAGTTCAAAAACAACTGGCTGAATTCTTAGAGTCTCACAGTCTTCTGAATGACTCTCAGTCGACCTTTAGGTCAGGCTATAGCACTGAGATGGCCTTGCTGGAAGTGGCAGAAACTATAAGGGAAACGGTGGATCAGGGTAGCTGTGCGATGCTGATGCTGCTGGAATTTTCTGCAGCATTTGATACTGTGTCACACCAGATTCTCCTAGAAAGACTTGACCTCTTGGGAGTGTCGAGAACTACCTTGAGTTGATTCCACTCCTTTCTAGAGGGACATTCCAAGTGTTCCTACGACCACACATGTCCTCTTCCAGGCCCCTGATATGTGGAGTCCCGCTCTTTTTAATGTTTATCTGGCCCCTTTAGCTCCAATCATTAAACAATTAGGGGTGAAGGTCATCTCATACGCCGATGACACTCAGCTTGTGTTCTCCTTTCTCCTTCAGGGAACACTCAGAGGCTGTAAGCGTTGTCTGCTGAAAGTGGCGACTTGGATGACTGATAGCTGCATGAAGTTAAACGCATATAAAACAGAGATCTATTTTTTTAATCAATCTTCTCCTCCCAAGCCTGACCTTTGGTGGCCTTCAGAGCAAAATCCTCCACCTCCTCCGCTACATCGGCTAGGAACCTTGGGTTTAGGTTTGATTCCAATCTAACTGGCAAATCTCAGATCTGCCAGGTCTCTTCCACATGTTTTTGGAAGTTGAAAGCCTTACATCTCCTGCCGAAGGAATGCAGAAAGTCAGTGGTCCATGCATTAGTCATTTAACAGCTGGACTATGCAAATAGTCTGTACTTGGGTATGCCAGATTATCTAATCAGGAAATTGCAGATTATACAAAATGCGGCAGCAAGGCTAATTAGGAGCGTGCCATTCCGCAACCATATTTCACCACATCTCCGAAGCCTACAGTGGCTGCCGGTCAAGAGATGCATTGAGTTTAAGGCATTGACTGTGGCTTACAGAGCAATTAGAAGTTCTGGTCCACAATACCTTAAGCAAAGACTTCGGAAATACCATCAAACGAGGGCTCTTTGGTCAAACCACCAGGAGTTATTGGTGACTCCGTGCTTTAGGAAAGCTAGGATTGGTGGACGAACTTCCTCTGTAAGAAAAGCCTTGCATTGGAACTTCATGCCAGAACACCTTCGGAAGACCAAGTCGGAACACATGTTCAGGAAGGTACTGAAAACATGGTTATTTGACCTGTCTTAAAGCCCTCCTAGTCACCTGGTCATGCCGCTTCTCCTGCTGTCAGCGCCGAGACACCTCTGTCGGAAGTAGCCGAGTGCTTTATAAACTGTAAAAATAATAATAATAGCAATAATATTATTAATAATAATAATAATAATAATGCAAGGGATACAGGATGCTGAAGATGCTCATAAAAGGATGCCGAGCCAGTGTTGGGGGTCTTCTCATGGCCATCCATTGGCCCTCAAGTACTGGGTGGGCAGCCTTGACTTAAGGGGTCGATGTCCCATGAAATCTAGTTAAAGTCCATCACAAAACAAGTTGCTACTGTTCTATGGGTCTCTGGTTACAACAAAGCCAGCTGTTCCCTTTAACATGCAGTAACGTACATGCTGGGTGACCAACTTACACTCTGACTATTCTCCAGAGTCCAGCAGATGCAGGTGCATCTTTTGAGTGTCAGTACGCACTCTGCAAGACTGCATCTCAGCATCCATTGGAGGTCAGATGTGTTGGTGATGGATTTTCAAGGGTGCAGGCTTCTCAGCTTTGATGGCCCTTTGAATGTAACAGAAATTCAACTAACTAACTTTTTCTATCACCTTCTCTGCCTGGATCTCATTTTCAATGTTGCCACTAGCAGGCACTGTTGTTTCTTTACTGGTACAAGGTGCAGCAGGTACAGTCCTTCCTTTGGTGCAGCCTCTCTTTGCTGGGTCATGGGAACAGCGGGCAGTCCTTCTTCAGTCTGAAGTGATTTGAGGTCTGAGTATCAGTGGTGCAACTTTTATGCTTGCTGCAAGCCTAGGAGGATGTGGCGACTAACTAGCCAATGGGCTACCAGGTCCCCTTCTACCTGATGATAACTTCTTGAGAAGTGTGCATTTAGTTTGCCCAGAATGCACTGTTCAGCCCACTAACGACATGGCAGAACCCTTCTCTCGATGTGTGGTCCTCGCTATTCCAACTCAGAGGTGTTGCTATCTGGGGAAACACATTCCCCTTGAAAAACCAGTCTGGCAACAATGATTCCTCTATGATTGAGATGCTAGCCAGTCTGCTAAAAAGAAGAAAAGAGCAGCACTTTTCATGTGAGTACAATTTGACTTTCAAAGGCATCTTCCCCTTTGAAGCTCGTCATTTGGGCTCACACTCACTCAGGCCACCCTGGTAAGAGGAGATCATAGCTCTTCCCTTTAAAGGTCATTTGCTCCTCTTCGTAAGAACCATTATCAGCTCTCCACAGCAGGTCAGCAGGCTGTACAGGCTGTACAGAGGACAGAAGTTTTTTGGCAACCTTAAACGGCTACTGGAAATGTTGGGCCACAAAGTGCCAGCTTTCTAAAGTTACATTAAAGTAGAGCTGAGCATCAAGTCGAGTTTAATGCAATGATTATTTTCATTCCTTGAAGTCCCATAATTAGTAGTCCCTTGTGAAAGTTAGCAATTGCTGAGTTATCAGAAGGTAACTCCATACTCCCCAATGGGGCTACTAACCTTGCTACAGTAAAAAACACATTGTGGGGTGTTTACTTTCAGGACATGTAAATTTAACAAAACACATGGCCTTTTTAATGTAATGCACCTTGTCTTTAGGGCTCAGTAGGCCCGCTTTAGTGGTTTAAAAGGCAAAGTTAAATTAGCAGTTTAAAAGACTGTCTGCCAGCCTATAATGGCAGGCTGCAAGTCATGCTTTGCTTTGTCACACTCATGGCGGCACAATAAGTGCTGCAGTCTATGAGGAACACATAACATACAGTCCCTGGAAACCACTGTTATAACTTATTAGAGACTTTTAAACAAGTTAACATAAGCTAATTGTGGGTAGAGCTATTAGACAAATGCCTTTGAAGGTACAGCGCACTGACTCTGAGGCCTGTTTGGCAAGAGTCAGTGCACTCTCAGAGTTTAAAAACCAGCACCATCAGTCCAAGAGATTGGGGGTGAGTACGCAAAAGAGGCATGTCATGTACCTTGGAGTCTTGAATAGTGTTCGCCTCCAATGTCCTTCTCCTCAAACCTTTTACAATTATTACTTGTTTGTTCACATGTAAACTCCAGAACCCAAAAGATCCCTATCACCTGCAGAGTCTCCAGGGCTCCATACAGAGCCCCATCATCTTCCACCTCTATGTGGAGCTACTTAGTTCTCCACACAAAGATATTGGTATCAATATTCACCAATATGCCGGTAATACAAACCTCTACTTGAAAGTTTCATCTGTTTCAGACATCCAACTTATCAAACGCTGCCTACAGATCATCCAGACCTTGATCTCTAGCATCTACCTGAAGCTTAGTGCAAACGTTATTTACTTGAACCTTAAATTCTTTGGGCCCAAACTTCCACTAAATGCCAAGTCACTTGCATTCAATATGTACCCCAACCTCACTTTTGTAAACACATTGCAAAAAACAAAGATGGGCGTACTACCAGCAATCTTTTCTATAGGACATGAAACCATTTCTTCCAGAAAGCTGCTTTAGAATTGCTGTTCAAGCCCTTGTCCTCTTACATCTGGATGATGATAATGCTTGCCTCATTGCCTCCCAGACTTCACTCAGGCACACCTGAAGGGTCTCTTGACTGGGGGTAAATGTATGATTTATTCAGCATTCCGTCCATCATTTGTTTGCTTAGCACTTTTCACACTAAGTGGGATGGGTATTCCCAGACGTGGGTCCCTTGCGCACTGTGCCACTGGATTCAAGCTAGCCTGGATGATGAAGGGTAATACCCAGAAACCAGTCCCAGGATGCTTGTTTCCTGTCCAGTAAGGACCTGGCTTGGCAATTCGGTCTGGACTGTTCTGATGAGGCACAGGCTTAAGACTGATTTACATATGGCTGGGTCTAAACTGGGTTGGCATGGTGAGCAAAAGAACGATGGATTTAACCCAGATCTCTTGACTAGGTGTGAATGTATGATTTATTCAGAATTCCATCCATCATTTGTTTTCATAGCACTTTTCACCCTAAGTGGGATGGGTATGCCGAGACGTGGGTCCCTTGCTCACTGTGCCACTGGATTAAGCTAGGCTGGCTGATGAAGGGTAATACCCAGAAACCGGTCCCAGGATGCTTGTTCCTGGTCCAGGAAGGACCAGGCTTGGGAGTTAAGTCTGGACTGTTCCCATTAGGCACAGGGTCAAGACTGATTTGCATATGGCTGGGTCTAAACTGGGGTGGCATGGTGAGCAAAAGAATGATGGATTTAACCCAGATCCCTTGACTGGGGTTGAATGTATGATTTATTAAGCATCCTGACCATCTTTTGTTTGCGTAGCACTTTTCACCCTAAGTGGGATGGGTATGCCCAGACTCGGGTCCCTTGCTCACTGTGCAACTGGATTCAAGCTAGCCTGGCTGATGAAGGGTAATACCCAGAAACCGGTCCCAGGATGCTTGTTTCTGGTCCAGTGAGGACCTGGCTTGACAGTTTGGTCTGAACTGTTTCCATGAGGCACAGGGTCAACACTGATTTGCATATGGCTAGGTCTAAACTGGGGTGGCATGGTGAGCAAAAGAACGATGGACACAGCATGTCTCTTCCAGCATATGAAGAAAGATGATCACATAATCCCTTTCCTGGTAGAACTCATTGGCTTTCCTTGCCGGCCAATGTTTCTTCAAACAAGATGCATAATTTACAAACCATTTACGACCAGCAACTCCACTTATCTTGCAAACAAGATCATCAAGGGTGGTTGCTCTGGACACACCTGCAGCCCAGACACCATCGGACTGAAGACTAGGAAGAGTAAAATAAAGTAAAATAAGGTGGCAGGTCTTTTCCATCTCTGCACCCAGGAGATGGAACAGAACCTTGTATCCATAAGGACTGCTCCAATGCTGCTCCAGTTTAGGATACAGTTAAAGACATTACTCTTAAAAAACACTACATTATGATACATAAACTGTCCATGCTTATCTTGGAACCTATACAATGCTCCAGTGCCTTTTGGCTAGATTTGTGCTAGAGAAATACCATGTACTTACATACAAGTTTTATCTGGAAGTGCTTGTTCCAGGGCTACTGAATTCAACCTCCCTATATAACTTCCCTGCTTAGAGAAGTACCTACTCTGCTCTGAGATGGCTACCTGCTGGAGACTCTGCCCTCGGAACTTGTACCTGAATTAAAACTGAAAGGGTCTGGAACAGAGGTTTATATCGCGTTGCACAGGAGTACCGATTGACAGCTGAAGCATTGAAAGGAGTTCCTTAGCAAATTAACTATTAAAAGATCACCCACCTCTGTCCATGACTGTACAGTTACGTGCCCAGACTGGAAGTGCTACAGCAAGTCAGTCTACAAGCCTTGCTCACTCTACCTGCACAGCAATGATTTCCTAATAGTTGAGAAGCCCTACTTTTTTTAGACTTCCACAGGAGGCATGGATTAGACTTTCATTTCTCCAATGCATTTTCATCTTGTGGTCCATGAAACGCAAGCTTGTCTCTTGGTAGTGTAATGGATACAGGCCTTCATCAGCTACACCTAGATCTCCAGTTTCATTCATCTCCCATTTGAAGACGCAGCCAATGGGAAGTTCCACCCTGATGTGAGGATTGAACTTCATTTCTCAGCTGCTAAACTGCCTTCTCTGAGATGGAGCCCCTCCTCCTGACTGTGTGCATCTCTTTGTATTCAGCTTGCTCTGATTGTTTTTTTTTATTCATGCACACAAATTAAATCAAATATCAAATTCATCAGTGTTCCAGTTCCCACTCCATTCTAAATATTCAGACTCTAAGGTCTGCCCCATTTCATCTCCTGGCCCTCCAAACACTCATGAGGGAAATGTATTTTACCTCTTCGATGGGCAAACATTATACCCTTTTGAACTGCAACATTTATAGCACTTGTAGCCACGTATTTGTCTTTCTTTATGACACTGTTCAATACTGTTCTTTTGATTTATATCTATACATTATTTTATTTACTGAACCTTATTATTGATAGGTTATATGTATTTCACAACATGCATCAAGCATATTTATCTGAAAGATCACTGTGCAAATTTCACCAGGTAATTGAAGGAAAATAATTATACCTTTGTCAAAAAACGGTTTATCCTTGTTGCCCCTCTGCCCTGTCAGACCTTATATGTAACGTATGAACTCTCACCACCATAGATTACCTGTTGTTTTTACTACATAAATTGATCCAACTTCAATTATCTACTATCAGAACCGCTTTTGGATAACATAGTGCAGCTTGTGTCAAAGAGTATTACCACTAATTGTAACTTCTCTGTCTATGCTGCATGCAAAAGCTACCACGTTACTTTGTAGTCTAGTATTTTTATTTTTTTCATTGTAATAATCTTTTCATTCAGCCTTTCAGCAAGGGCCTACTATGTCTTCAATCTGTTGTGTTTTTAAAGGACTTTATTTTTTTCTCTTCTATGACAATTTTTCTGTCTTCCAATTCAAGCTTTTCCTGGAAAAACCTTCCTGGACTTCTCTGATGCTTCCATCTGAAATAGGAGATACACTTGCAATGTAATGTAAAAACAATAAGCTGTATTTAAAGTTTGGTGGAGATGGAGGACTGCCATAAACTGGTGGTTCTCCAGTCCCCTATCTATTATGTCCCTTGCTCCATTTAGAGTTGGGAAAAGCAATAGGTTAAGATCAGCAGAAGTACCACTGGTTGCTCCAGTGATGAGCCTGCCCCAGTGCACAGAAATGCTGGGGCAAAGTGACAATAATACCACCCTATTAAGTGTAGGACTATGGTCACTCACTTTTCTTGGATGTATTCACCTTACCAGGTGTGGTGAAAATAGGCAAGAGAAATGATTGATGGCCCACACATGCAAGGAAAAAGCACCCTCCTCAAGAGGCTGTTCACGTTTTCATCATAGGACACAAACTCCCAATTTGGGAGTTTTTTTCGACAATCTAGTTTGTGGAACAAGCACTTTAAGCACTGCACCCATTTGGCATTGCTGTAAAGGGAAACTGGGTCACTTCACTGCAGAGAGTTCCCCAGAGAGCTGGAGATATCTAAATATGGCAGATGGTCTTCTCCAAAGATGGCAGAGCTCTTGAACTGCACTCTATGGAGTGATGCAAAAAGAAAAATTGATGGAGAGAATGTCGAACAATGTCAAACATTCGCTCTCAGTACAAGGATCTGGGTCTAAATCAATTTGTTTTGCTCCGCATGCCATTCCATTCCAAACCCAGTGACATGTAAATCAGTCTTGAACATGCTCCCTTTGGGAATAGTCCAGCCTGACCTGGCAGGCCAGGTCCTCACTGGACTAGAAACAACATCCTAGGACCGGTTTCACAGTTTCCCCCTTCATCAGTCAGGCTAGCATGACTCCAGTGGCATGGAGAGCACAGGACCCACATCTGGGCATACCTGTCCCACTCTGTCTGACAAATGCATAAGAAACAATTGATAGACAGAATGTTGAACAATGTAGAACATTCACCCCATTAAAGAGATATGGGCTAAAATCCACAGTTTTGTTTGTTCCCCATGCCAAATCAGTCTTGACCCTCCTTGTGTTTGCTTTGTTCATCCTAAGTTTGGCAGTGTATGCGCAGACATGGGTCCCTTGCTCACTTTGCCACTGGATTCAAGCTAGTCTGGCTGATGAAGGGTGTTAACCCAAAACCAGGCCCAGGATGCTTGTTTATGGTCATGGGAAGACCTGCCTTGGGAGCACCGGCTGGACTGTTACCATGATGAACAGGGTCAAGACTAATTTACATATGGCTGGGTCTGAACTGGGGTGTCGAAGTGAGCTAAAGAATGATGAAGGATTCAACCCAGTTCTGTGACTGGTCGTGAGTGTCTGAAAAGTTTCAGCGCTCCGCCCATCATCTCCTTCTGTTTGCTATGGAGAGGTGGCAGGGTCCTGTCAAAGCCTAAATAAAACAAAATAATGTGCGCCCTAATCATATTTTGCATTGTTTGCTTCTAGGTTTTTCTCATCATTTTCATTATTCTGAAGATTTACCTCTAGAGTTTCTTCCAACTTTTCTGTCTCCTCTCTTTCTGAGTGCTATGTTTACTGTGGGCCATTCATCATGATCCAGGCCTCGCTAAGTGATGTTGAGTTAGCATGAAGTAAATAACTAGCTCACAGACCATATTAAACTTTAGATATTTTTTCCAATACAACTAAAATGTATCAAGTGAATTTGAGTTGTGTGCTACAGCTGATATCGTGTTGAAATGAGGGACCCTAGCTGCCTATTGGTGCTCTAAGATTAGTTCTATACCTATAACCTCGTTTCAGACCCTAAAATTTGACCTAAGGCCTGGAATTTTGTCTAAACCCACCTCTTCATCAGCTGTAATTTACATAAGCAATGGTAAAATCAGGTTAGGTACTATATTTGAGGCCTGCTAATATGCAGTTGTTGATTCTGTTCAGCAAAAGTATCTATGTGTTGTGTGCATCACCAACATTTTCTGTCATTTTCACATCTCAGCACTTTATGTTTTAAGTAGGACTCCCAGTTTTATGGTATTTATTTTTTTGTTGTTTCCATCTGTACTTATCCATATTTATTTTTTGGGCATTTTATCTATATTTATCCACATTTATTTTTTCGACAAGCAAAAGATGACTAAACAGCTAGTATTTTTCCACATTTATTTAAATTGACACAGGATGGAGGCTGTAGGACATAAATACCGGTTGTGACTGAGTGAGCCCCATACTAAACGTTAGCTCTAACTTGACTTTAAGTGAGCCCAATTGTTTTTACTGGAAGCTGAGTTGACTAACCCATAGCTGCCAAGGTTTCAGATTGACATGTGTGACATTTCCATAATTTCAGTGAAATTATGAGACATTTTTACGACTATGAGAAGCTTTGTTACAAGCAAAATCAAGCAGGCACACTTACTAATCCAACTCAACAATGGCGCTGAGTTAAACCGTCCTCAGAAGGATGAAAGGAACAGCCAGCCCTGCTAAAACCTCAACCTAAACCTGATCTGCAGTCAATTATGTGAAATTTGTAGCAAGCAGATACATAGTGCCTCAGGGTAGCCTTTGAGATTACACATTGTGGGAGCTGCAGACATCAGCGCATGGCCATGTGCCAAGAGGCCACTCGGTGTATGCTGTACTCGTCTGTCCGCACTCTCCTGAAGAGCTCTCGCATTTGCAGTCTCACTGCCTCAGGTATGCAGCGAGTCCCCCCTGTGACATTTACTGATAGATTTTGCTCCAAAATCGGGTACATTTCCTGCAATAAATACGCCTCCTTTCCGCAGCGACCTACCAAGAGTTTCACCCCAAAATGAACAAGCAATTGCAATGCAATAGGCTTCCCATTATTAAAGTTTGAGCTATTGGCATTGTTAAAATGCAACACCAATAGCTCAAACTTTAATTATGTGAGACCTATTGCATTGCAAATGCTTGTTCTGTTAAGTTGGTGTAATAACCCGTTAGGTCTGGCTTGATGACTGAGATGTACTATACCTATTGTTACCAAGTAAAAAATATATATACACAGATTGGACTGCTGCTCCGACCCGAGCAGTATTTCTGTCAACTGATGCTAGTGCCGCTTATAGAGTGCATGCTTAGAAATGTAGAAGAGACCACTTCACATCTCAGAAGCACACTAAAGCATCATATTTTACATTCTTAATTCCACAGATACAGAACATCATTATTTTCTACTTATTTTCGCTGCAGCTGGCCTTTAATTTTTTTTTGTTAAGACTCAAAATGCAATCCCAACCTATTGGCTTTGCCAATGCTTGTTTAGATCTGGGTTTAAAGCACAGCCGTCAATATACAATCACTCCTTGGCTGAGCCCAGTGGACTGTTTCTCTCTTGCCTTTACAACTCCTGGCGTGTATGCTCGTGCTGGTTTGCTACTTTATATCTTTTTCTTATGCTAATGCGTGCAATGCCATATTAAACTCAGGCGGATTAGCTTTGCAAATCATTTTTTTTATATATCACTTCTCAACTAGTCCAGTGACTTTGTAGGATAGTATACAAGGTGCGCTAGATTTTTTTTAAAATCAGATGTGATTTTGAGAATGGGACCCAAGTTTGGTTACTAACGGCTGCCTTCGTGCAGAGCTTAGAACACATCACCCCACCTAGGGTTTCACAATTCTCTGAAAAACCTTTCAGGTTTAGTTTTATTGCATATAGGTCCCGGTTGCTTACAGGACTGTTGCGCCATCAGACCCCATGGCAATAGTGTGCCATTTAAGACTCCAATAACAATGGACCAAACCTTTTCATGTGGCCTCTTAAGGATGAAAGGCCGAACAGAAACCGACAGTGCTTGAACCTGTGAACAAGCTACCTCCTCGTGTTCAGAGTCATTTGGATGCTTGTAGTCTTTACCATGGGAGACTCTACCCTGCGGGCTGATGTGTTTCACCGCTCCCCCTCGGCTGTGCAAATCCCCACTACACCTGCAGATTCCCGTTCGAAAAATATCCAAAGTCTTTTCTTTGGACAATTTTGTTTAAAAAGTGTAAATATGTTAATGACCCTGGAGACTGTAAATGTAGATGTGGTGGTGGGTACCATCACCAGATGTGCATTCCAAAAGCAGGAGCCTGGAAAGTTGTGTAATAAACACCCTCCTCCCAGACAGCTTCCTGGCCGCAGTATGGAATACAGACATGTCTCCCCTCTGATCTTGGGGGATGTATGTTGTTACTACGCATGCTTTTACAATGCATTCCTTTACCACACAACTTTTACAATGCAAGTTGTTACAACAACTTGTGTTGGGGGGCTCTGGATAGTGAATAGTTTAATTTACTATTCCAGCTCCAGTCCCCATGGATAGTAGGGAAGGTTTTGGATAGTAAATTAAACCATTCCCTATCCTACAGCGCCCCCCAACGCAAGTCATTGTAACGACTTGCGTTGTAAAAGTTGCGTGGTAAAGGTAGTGCGCGGTAAAAGTTGCGTTGTAAACGCTGTTCCCTGATCTTGGGCAGCTCCATTGTGCCTGAAAGCCCTTTGTTAAAAGTGTGATGTCCAGCTGCCAGGGCAAGGGCAGAGGGTGGTCTTCCAGGAAATCTCCAGGACATCAGAAGCAGACAGACCCCTTGGGGATAGACGGTCTTCTCAGGGCACTCATTCTCTGAAAGGGATGGCCGGGGCCCAATACATGACAGCCAAGCGGTTGCCCAGCCCTGCCAGCAAGGCCCCTTCAAGGCCCCGAGATGCGACGCATCAGAGTCCAGAGGACGGCTTAGGAGTGCATCAAACCGCTGACGGGAACATGGACTTACTGTTCTTACTACCAGTATCCATTTGAGTTTGTGTTGAGCTAGCTCAGAAGGCTGCCTGTTTGCTGCCGAGCCTACAGTGTAACTTTCGGTCACAGGTTCATCTCTTCACAGGATGGAATCCACCTTAAGCAGCCAATACAATAACGCCCTATTATGTAATAAAGCATGTGTCTTGTGATGCCAAGCGCCAGCTCAGTTTCTTGCGCCTGTTAAATAAGGATGGTGTGTGACAACACCAGCATCTGTGCCTCTCCCCCCAAGAAGGATGTGCATGACACGACACACAGGCACTTTTCAGATGGTGAGGGTGTCTGTGGCTCAGAGGAAGCTGGTTTATTTAGTGGGAGGAACGTTTCTGCTCAAGCTGAGCATACGTGCTTCATCACGGCAGAAAAATGTACAACAACAAAAAAACGCATTGGGCGTTATAAATCGACTCACCGCCGATTTTTATGAGGGATGTCACCCCAACGTTAGGTTGCACTTCTCATGCTATTTAAACATTGGGCATTTGTGCCGCCTCCGTTTCATAGTAATTCATTGATGAATGTGTCTTTTAAAGTGCATGTGCATTTTGTAAAGCCATATGGTAACATTTAGCCACATGCTGATAAACATCTCAAAGTGTGATTGACCGCCAGCCGCACCCAATTCTTCACAGGTCATTAAAAAGACCATTCACTAGATAACGAGGCTTTGTTGTTTTTTCCCCCTTCACCCCTTCTTACTAGACTGTGGGCAGTGTCTACAGGACCCCCCTGTGCTCAGAGGCTTAAACACAGGAACGTAAAGAGCAGCCTTTTACATGGGAAAGCAGCATTGTTTATTTGGAATGATGGCATCGCGGCAACATTTGCTAGTATTTTGCCGTTTCTAAATATAAATACAGATAAAGGAAATATAGATTCCATCTGTATTTATATGTAAAAATCCGTAAAAACGGAAAGACGGGAGCCCTAGTTTTAAGTCAAATAGCCAACCAAGAAATACTAGTGTGCAGGGCTAGTAGATAGGATTCACACCATAAGGTTAATCACAGAGACAATGAACTGTGGCCCGCCATATTTGTGGTTGGATTCTGGAGCCTCCATGTGTACGGGGAGATTGTCTAATTGTTGTCCCAGTGTGATTTGAAGGCCACTTTGGATAGGCTAATTTTCAGAGCTCCTTTGCAGGTATAAGGGTGGGATATTTTTTAAGAGAAGGACAATTTTCCTCTAGAGTTGTGAGCCCAACAATTTGATTATTTTTCCTCCATATGCCTTGAGGTTAAATCTGGAAATATATGTTGGGGTTGTTTCCCATAAGTAAGATTCCATCAAGAGTGCAATTGGGTGCCAATCTCAGTATATAGTCAGTGTTTTGCCCTCCAATATGAATAGCAGATAACTCCTTACTTTTGATGTAAAAGAGCAGGCAAAGAGACGCGATTTGAAGCCAAACTACATCATGCTTGACATACAAGACGTTGTATGCTCATTCTAGTTGTGAGTGGGGATTGCATCTTTGCTGAAATATAGTGGTGTAGGCCTGATTAAAGAACTATGGGGCATATTATCAAGGCAGGCAAAATGAAATTATCTATGCTAAGCGGCGATAATTTCATCGCCCTATTAAAAAAGCTGTCGCTAACAACAGTTAGCGACAGCTTTTAGGTGATAGCGAGCGGTTTGTGGCCCGCTTTGCATGTCAACATTATTTATCGCTAATGACATGCAAGGTGGACGTACCCAACCAGTTAGCGAATGAACGCAGTCGCTAACGTCGCTATAGCCTAATAGCAAGGCAGGCGTAGTGATAAAAAAATGTGCGCTAAGCACGAATATCGCTAAAACTAATGCCTGCTCAGACCAGTTCTTAACCTGTATATCCAATGGGAGGTGGATATTCAGGTTAAGACCCTATTGACGTTAATGTCTGAATATCGCTGGTTTTCCAGCGATATTCACGCATTTCGCCGCTATCGCCGGATATTTTATCGCATTTGAGATAAACGGTGCTAATAGCACGTTATCTCTGCGATAAAATCCGGCGATACTTGGCGATAAAAAGAATTTTGCTATGCTTCTTTAGCGATAAATATCGCTACTTGTTGATAATATGCCCCTATTTGTTTTGTGATCCCAACACTTTGGGAAATACACTAAACACACATTATAGATTTCTGTTTACAAATGCCAGGCTGCGCCTATGAACCTTGCATAATTCTTTTAACAAAACATGCAGTAATTTCTTACCTGAACTGAAAACCTTTCTACCAGAACTTGGTATTCCAGCTTTAAAATCTACATTGTTCACAGGATTAAATAGCTGTTGCATCCAGCTAGAGTCAAGCCGTGCTGAACTCCACCAGGATTAGGCTGATCTGACAGCGAGTGTAGTTTTGTCTGCCTCGAGTAACACTGTTTTCTATTTATCGACCTTACATGACCACTTCATCATGAGATTATAAAATCTGATATGAGGAAGTGAAGCAGTGGTCACCCTGTGGTTTTTAGTACTGCCAAACATATATATCTATGCTGTATTACATCTATAAAAAATAGAAGGGATCTCTAAACTTTAAGGAGTAGCCTCTTATCCTATATCAGCCAATGGGGATGCCATGAATTTGCTCAGACATTTTTCCATTTTGCCTTCTGTAGATTTGAGATGGCTCTTCCAGATAAAAAGCCTTTTGTCATATGCTCACTACCTCTTAAACTCTGCCACTCTCAAATACTTATTTCGGCATTCCCTCTTCTGTGAATTCTCTGTGCTAATTAAGCATGGAAAATATCTATATCTCGGCAATTGGTATTTACTGGGTGCCCAACTTTCACTTCATTATGATTTGGAAAATGGGAGCATGTGTGCTAATTGCATTTGCTTTCCCATTTTCTAAAGCACCCAAACAAGATTTTGTGCAAATTTTGCATTTTTTCATATAACTTTTCTCAAAGGTATAGGAGCACATTCCATGACCACTAGTTACATTACACAAGGTCAAAGGTCCTTTTACCCCCATGATTTGTAATAATTCGTACCTGGCCTAAACCATACAGGCAAACTTCTTGAACGCAATTAGCATCCCAACTGGAATAGCAATTTAGACACAGAGTTCAGGATTTCCATGCCAGTTAGGTGGAAACTATATAAATAACTTTTCCTTCATTTCTCCTAAAATTGCATTATTTCTCGCTCACTTTATTAAAATATTTTACTGAGTTGTATTTCTCGATATGGAATCTCAGAGAGAACATAGTCTAGCCACACTTGCATCCATAGCTTAGAGGTTTGTGGGTGATTTTGATTGCGATTCAGCGTATTGGTCCTACCCTCTCATCATCTATCCTTCTCTGATGCACCTTTCTTATATCCACTGAGAGGTGAGGAGATTTACCATCTCACCAATCAATATCAATGAACAATGTAACCCATTTAGCTACACAATAAGGACTAGGAATCAGTATCTCTAGTTAAGAAGGTTTATTACCAGTTAACAATCAAGTTCAGGTACATAACTTTTTGCACTATGCTATAAAAGTACAGAACAACAGGGAAGCGTAACCTCTGGAAGAAACTGAGGCAGACCAATATTAGGCAAACAAGAAGTTTAGTCACAGTAATGCAAAAGAGTAACACTCGAAGTTGAAGTTCAGTGAAAAATCTGAGGTTTTCTTGTCTACACATTAGTAAATCTAAATATCTAAATTCAGAGTTCAAGCTAAGAAGATTGTTTTTAAAATCAAAGAATCTCAAAAACCAGGGAAATTTCATAAAGGAAATGAAGGGAAGGAAAAATAAGTAGGAAGGTGTCAGCATTTCAGAAGCTTGGTCAAGAGTCTTCGTGGGTCAAGTTATAATTGCTAGCCTAAGCCACACTCAGAAAGACTCAAAGGGAGCATAGAGGTCGGACCCTCTTGAAGTAAAAAAGGAAAGTGCGGTATCATTAGACATTGTATTCACATGATAATATTTCAGGTAACACCCCTCTGTTTTCACCCTCAGGGGTCCATTGCCCTCTCTGTTCTCACATTGCAGAATGCAACATTCTCAAAGTATCCCACACTGGATATGGGAACTACATTGTTTTCTCACACTCAGGCTAGGATGTAACATTGCTGAATAGGCCTTTCAATTAAGGTTCTGGCTCTCCATGTTCTTTCTTCAAGGCCTTCTGCTCAGGTTCTCTCCTTCTATGACTAGTATTATAAAGTATCTATTCTTTAACAACCAATGCATGTGAATAACTGCAAGAAATGTCATGTTAGCAGAAAATGGACAACAATATTTTATGCAGCATGTTAAACAGGCCCAGCAAAGACGATTTAAGTATTAAATCAATGGAGCACTTATAATATGCGGGTGCACATTTAAACACAAATTAATATAAACCTTCTGCACTTTTGATTCACATTTGTGTGGCATACAGTAAAATCTTAAATGTATATATGTCGTTATTTCCAAGAACTACATCTTTAATGCAATATATGAAATGTTGGTGCACACACTGCATAAACCTAATAACCTAAATAGGAAATTGCATCTATTGCATTAAGGCACACATCAGTTAATAAAATGTGTTTCTATAGTGAGTACATGTCTACTAAGTAAGGATGGTTTATTCATCAAGACTTCATAGAATGCATCAATTGGTATGGTTAAGGCTCACAATATGTGTGCATTCACTAATTCTACAGTAAATTCACTTTAGAAATAATGCCAAATGCAGCCCTTATTTTATTATCATTAGACCACACATGTGCTATGTGTACGTTCATGTTATGTATCTATTAAGCAATTGTGGCGTTTTTGTGGCATGTAAAGGATGGGCAAAATTCTGCTTTACCAACCCCTTCTCAGTTGGCTAACAAAGCAATCACATCAATGTCTTATCAGATGGACAAAATACAGTCTGGGTGTTTTAATCCTCTTTCTTCTGAAATCCTCCGAAAGCGTTATGCTATCATAGTAATTACTCTGTCCGTCTTCTAGTTCTACGTATACTCTTTTTCTCTTCCCTCCTTTAATCACTTGTATATGTTTGTATCCCATATACATTACAAACAAGAATAATCCACAAAGCTCAATTATCACTAAGGGGTCGATTAGGATCGCGGACGGACTTGCGTCCGTCCGCGACCCCAGAGCAGGAGGGAACCTCCGCATGGCATGCGGAGTTCCCTCCTGTGCAATTAGGATGTGACCGCAAGGGTTGTGGTCACATCCTCTATTTTTAACATTGCCGCGGGTGCAGCTTCAAGCTGCACCCGCGGCAATGTTAAAAATGCACTCATTGCATTTGCATGCAGAAAGAGGCAGGCACCGCGTGGTGCCTGCCACTTTCTGCATGCAAATGCAGGGGGGTACCATAGGTACCCCCCATGTGCACCCCCCACCCCCCCCTTCACCTAGGGGGCCCACAACGGGCCCCCGCAGTGAAGTTCCGTATGCTTTTCCGCGGCGGAAAACCCGCCTCGGAAAAGCATACTTTACTGGCCATCCTAATATGGTGGACGGTGTCTTCCAGACACCGTCACCATATTAGAGCTTTTCCGCCGCGGTTGTAATCCGACCGCGGCGGAAAAGCTGCAGATGGAAACCAGGACCCACCAGCCATCCTAATCTGGCGGTGGGTTTTTGGTCAGTCCGCTGCGGATTTTCCGCATCCTCGGGGCCGGCGGTGGCTTCCGCCGGCCCCGAGGATGCGGAAAATCCGCAATCATAATGACCCCCTTGGTTTCCAAACTACCTGCCTATAGCAGAAAATACATTCCCTATTGCTTCCGAAGCACTGGTTGCTTCTAACCCTTCCAAATGTTTCTTGAGGTCAGTAATGTTCTTAATGTATTTCTTCAAGCGCTTACTCTTGTCTGGAATGTAAGCGCAACATTGTTGAACTTTTATCATCCGTCAGACTCTGCCCTCTTTTGTTAGAAGGACATCTAATTCAAGTTGATTCTGCAAAACCATTGACCTTATAGTAACCATTTCAGTATCTATAACTAAAAACTGTCAAGTTGTACTTGTGGATAACTTATGAACTACAGTAGAAAGCTTTCCAATCTTGTGTGAGTTAAGTTGTATTCCTACAGCTGGTATCAAAGCACCAAAAATGTCTCCTACAATTTAATTGCCACCGCTTTTGATTCTCACATGTTGGTCCGCTGTTGGATCATCAAGTTGTCCCACATGATAAATCTTAGGAAAAACTATCCCCATGTAACGTGTTCTGAACCATCACTTGGGTAGCTTGTAAACTGCATTTTACCCATCAATGTAACAAACTCCAAGGAAAACAGAAAACGTATAGCCCCCAATTTCCTAGAACTTCAAATGTATGATCACTTTCACTATTTCCTACAAAATTTGTGTCAGTTTTGGATTTTCTAATGAATAAGCATAATTCCCTTTGTGTTGTCAATTTAAAGCTAATGTTGCCATATTTCCCAATAACCTTTGTTCACTTTCATATTTAGCCCATTTTGGCAGTTTCAAAGGAGTTGTTGCTTTAGCCAATTTATCTCTTCATCTTTCTTCTACTGAATCTATTAATTTCTTCTTTCCACCTGTTAAAGGACAGGTTACGTTATGTCTATGGGCATAGGTAGTGTCTAATATCATGGTGGGTCTAAAGAAATGTCTCACTATCTCAGTGTTTTTAGCATAAGGCTGTTGATTAAAGTGCTTCAGTACAGGAACTTCTGAAAATATAAAGTCTTGATTTAGGATGACATTTTTCCATCGAATAAGCTCAGGAATAACCTACAGGTAACTCCATATGTCAAGGGGAGATGATGATACGTAATCCCCTCAGCAACTGATGTAGGCAATTGCATACAAACATAGCAATACCTAGCACTCATTGTGTCAACGTATTCATAAAGCAATTTCGAGAAGATATTCAATTAATAATTTCCTCTAGATGCATCTACATGTACATCTTTCTCATGTATTACAGGCAAACTATTGTCAGTGGTGTTTGAGGGGCATGTGTAGACCTAAGCTCCTCTACTTGTGAAGAATGGGGTAAACACAAAATTACAAGTAAAGCAATTTATACTAATACCATGACAACAAATACTCCTACAAATAAGCGTCTACATCTACTAGTGTTTGGGTTAGGCTCCATGAGTTCAATGATGACAAACCTTTTAACTAGAAGATTGCAGCACAGTTCTTTTGATTAGCTTCCACTTTCGCAAACAGCAAAGCATAGTTCAAATGTCTTTTCCAGCAAACTGTGTACAATAGTCTTCATGAGATTTCATTAGCCCTACTCCATGTGCTTCCAAGGGACAATATTATGCTCCTTCATCAGACTAGGGCCTTGGTACTCTTCTATGTAGTTCTGGCAAATCTATTAAGTTCTTCCTCTAATAAATGTTCAGATCAAACTCACTAATGATCACCTCCAGGAAAAATGTTCTCAGTCTGTTTAATGGCAATGCAATTTCAAAACTCAGTTCAGCCGCAATGTTCAGTCCAGGAAGGCTCAATGAGATGCACATTTTTACAGCAAAAGGTGAAAAATGCTCTCTCCTAGTCATTGACAGCTAGTTATATCCATTCAGGTGAAGAATACCTCCAACAAGGTACTCTAGCTCTCTTTGATCTCCTGTTTGCCCTTCTTCATCACTGTCACTTAGGCCAGATTCTGCATATCTTCTGGGATGTTGTGTGGCATATACACTTTAGGGAAACAGTGTCTCCCTCTCTCCTGTTTTCTTGGCAATTGATCACCAGGTACAACTTGCATTACTAATGCAATAGGCCTTTCGCCAGAAGCTGAATCTGGCTCAGTCAACTCTACAGCATGGGACCCTTCTGTACTGACTTCAACTGTTGACTCTCCCAGACCCCTATCAGGACAAACAAGTGCTGTCCCAGCTTCTTGCTGATCCACAACAGCTTGTCTAACCTGCTTCCTCCGTCTCACTTTAACCACCGCCACAACAGGAATAGGTGTTGTTATCTCATCCAGGGCAGAAGGGACTTTGCGAGAATGAGCGGTATGTACCTAGTTAGGGAGACCTCCACAATTCACAGCTGTTGTAGGGATCAATATATCCTGGTTCAGACCATGCTACTGAGGCTCCAAGCGCGACTTGTACATATGTTTTGTCACCACAACTCAGTCGCTGGGACTAAGATCAATGACACTGCTCTTGTTAAGGTGGGGCTGTAGCTCACTACCTGATGAGACACACAATGCACCACATCAGCCAGCCTTTGCAGTAATCAAGAATCATGTCATCTGTAATATTTACAAATGCATTCGCAGGTAGAGCTGGTAATCTCATGGCAAAATCCTGTGCTCCTGCCTGAAGTACTGTGACTTATCAATACAAGGAGCAAGTATTCAGGCAATGTCAAGGCTGTCGAAGCACACACTTTTGCCAATCTGGTTTTCAAAGTGCCATTGACATGCTCCACAATGCCAAAAATCTTTGGTCAATAACTGCAATATAGCCGCTGCTTGATTTGTAATGCTGCACGTAACATCTTCAGGTCCTCATTATTAAAATGAGTTCCTCGGTCTAACTCCAGAGAAGTTGGGAAACCAAAATGTGTATTAACTCCCTCAACAACAGTTTATCCACAGTGAGACTATCGTTTATTCAGGTCGCATAAGCTTCAACCCAACATGAAAAGATGCACACAATCACTAGGACGTACTCAACCCATTGCACAAAAGCATCTAAATAAAGTGCAGGTGAATCCTGTAGAAAGGGGCCTTGATCTCCCTGTGTGACTCAGTGTTACTGCTGTTCTTCTGCCTACACTCTGCTGTTGGCATGCAAGACATATGTGGTACAATCCTTCAGCCTTCAGTCTGAATCTTGGAGTAGACCATGTTTGCTTAAACAGGTGCCCCATGCCATCCCTCCCTATGTGTGCAGGTTTGTGATAATATCTTGCCATGGGAGGTAACAATCTATCTGGCAACACAGGTCTTCCATCTCCTAAAATCCAAATGTCATCCTCATCTCCTTTGACACAACCTGCTCTAATCCAGCCTTGCTTTTCTGCTTCTGACATTTCTTCCTGTTACTTCCTAACTACCTCTGAAGTATGAACTGCAGTTATCAACAGATTACAACTTGTGGCATCAGATTTGTAATTGTGGCATTCTCCATTAATATTGGAAGTATTCAGAGTGTAGTATCTCGCTGTTTCATCAGCAACCCTAGTAACCACTGTCACATAGTCAGTACCATCTTGATGCATGGTATATTTCATCACTGAGATCTGGGTAGGTAACTGTAAACCCTGCAAAAGGTTAGAGACACCCTTGTCCTTCCTAATGGGCAAAACAGATGACATCATAAACCCATGTTGTGAGCATAACTGTCTGAAATTATGACCGACACCAAAGCCATACTGACTGTAAGTGAAATGTGTCACCTCAGCTGGTCTGAAACACAACATGCTCTAGTAAGAGCAATCAATTCGACCACTTGTCCTATAAATGTTCTTTGTATCCAGGATGCTTTGACCACACCTGAGAAAGTACAGGCTGTGTAGGCAGCTCTCAAGTTTTCATCATGGTCTCGTAAGCAGGAGTCATCAACAAACTTCACATAATCTGATTCATGTAGTGGCATATCTTGTATGGCAGGTCTCAGCTTGGTGCATAATTCGGTAACATCAAGAAAGTCATGCTGAACTTCACCTTCAACAGATTCCTTTCCGGGTATGGGCAAAAGGGTAGCAAAATGTAACACAGTACATCTCCTTAATGTGACATTTTCAGCACCAAGTATGACCTGCTTATACTTGGTGAGACTACTATTGGTTATGTATTACATTCTGGTGTGAGTTAACAAGACCAAGACCTCCACAGAGTGTGGGACAAAAACTGTCAACTTGTGACCCATAACAATGTTCTCACACTGCTCACTGCTGACACCAGTGGAAGCTATGTCTTTAAGCAGCCTGGCAAAACAGCAGCTACTCTATGACCATTCTCAGCTAAGTGGTTCATCAGAGCAATTGTGTCTTGTTTGCAAGCCTCCTGTGTATATGACGCTGCCAGTAGGTCGTCAATGTACTGGACTGGGACTGAATGACAGATCATCACAAGAGAATCTAAATTCTTTTTGAGTATCTGATTGAAAATTGATGGGTTCTTCGTATACCTTTTAGGGACACAGTACCATGCTAAAACAAAGCTGCCCAAACAAAAGTGCAAAAAGAAACTGTCTGTCCTCTTGCAATGGCAAAGAAAAAAAGGCTTCACATGGAATCTGATACAAGTTCACAGCTTGTTTCGGTACCACAGAACCACAAGGAAAAACAAATGAGCTAAACCTTCTAAAATCCTGCACTATGCGGCACTCACCATTGGGCTTTTCCAAACCCATGATGGGTGAGTTACATGGACTCCCCATAATCTCTATCAGAATGCCTTGATCAATCAAGCCAATGACAGAGAACCACTCAGCCTCACATTTAATCTGAAACAAATTCACAGCTGGATAAGATACCACAGGAAAACAAAGAAAAAAAATGGAGTTAACCCTTTTCGAATCCTGCACTATGCTGTACTGCCACTGGAGTTCTGCAGTTACATGGACTCCCCATAACCTCTTTCGAATGCCTTGCTCCATCAGTGAGTTAAGTCAAAATAATTTATTTCCATGAAATAAACTCTTACAGAAATATTTCACATTACCCAATTAATTAATATATACAACCACAAATATAAAATCAGCAGTGCGAAGCACGCAGTTATATCAGTTCAACCAGCACATGACTTTGGCTAATAATTGATGCAGCAGTATACAAATTTAAAATTTCTTCTCACTAAAATTCAACAGAGGGTGAGCAGCCCTGAAACCCACATATATTGAAGAAATAATCTTAAAGTGGCTGGTTAACTAGCAGCACGCAACTTATTTTGTCCAAATAAAACAATATAATGTGCAATGTGCATAGCCAATTTATTGCGATCACAAGGGACTCTCTCAATCAACCTCACTGACAAGGTCAAATTACCCATCTTCAGATTGGTCCTTGTCAGGGCATCCTTCTAGTGTGGTCAACATCAGCTTACCAGTTAGAGACACAGCACTACCGACCTGAGGGGAATGACGACCTAGTTCTAAGTCAAGTCAAGTCAAGTCGGGATTTATATAGCGCAATATATACCCAGAGGGTCTCAAGGAGCTTGAGGGGGGGCGGGTTTATTTATCGAATATCCAGGTTTTAAGCTGCTTTCAGAAGGCTAGGTGGTAGGATGCCCAGCATAAGACATGATTTTATGCAGGTATTGGCCAGTGGCAATGGCACCATCCTGACATAAATTCTTGCTAGGTGAAGAGGGTTCCTAAATCAAGAATAACAAGTGCAGCGCTAAATAATACGGGAAAAGTGTGTTAAAAATGACTAAGGGAGCTCCATACCAATTTTATTCTCAGAGTGCCCCTGTCATGGTTAAAAAGCAGAATGCTAACAATTGAAGGTCAAAAGTTAAGCCATGGAATGGGTCGACATGTTTCTGCCCTCACAAGGATCTAACAGTATCAGGGCATTCCTCAGGGCCAATTAAGCTAGAAATATATATAGCTGCTGCTCTAAAGTGAAACACCGAAAAAGTGATAAAGTCCAAAGCAAACAGTTCATATACTCCACAGATAATATCCAGCTGGGCAAAAATGGAACAAATTATCGGTTACCTGCAAAACAATATGCATATATTAAAGCAATGCTGGGCACAACACCCATAATTCACCACACACACGGCCTCTCTTGAAGAAGCACGGCTATAGTGAAATCCTAAATGATTTCAAAACCATCCATATAGTGCATATAGTATGTACACTTACCCACAAATGTTGGGTGTCACCCTCACCTCTACCTGGTAACTACTCAGGGAGGGGAGCCCCGCTCTGTAATAAAAATTAGTAAAGTCCATGATCATTATGCTCATGGCATACTTTTCTATCACATAATTCTCTATGATACCATCTGTCACCATCAGTAAGCACTCTCAAAACAAACCGTCTGCTCCCGGGGTTCCAGTTGACTTATGGAATTCAGTAGGAAACTCACTTTGTAGTTATTTATTCAGATGGTGGAGACACCTCCCTCACTATAATCGTTCTATACATGGAAACAGTGAAGAATCACTCAAACTGTTGTGTCATCTGCTGTAATAGTAACACCAGTGAGAAGGTCTCCAGCGCTACAACTATCTTATTCAGACATTTTACAACGTCAAAGTAAGCCGACAAAGTAAAATATGTATATTGTGTAAAAATTGACCACGAGCAGCAGTAAAACCAACTGGACATAGTAGCGATATCGATAGCGATATCGACGCTGTTCGCTATGGTTATGGTGCTTTATTGTTGAATGTCACAAACACCCAATCACACGTACGAACGAAATAAATGCTGGCATTCAAACCGAACGCGGGAAAACATTCACACACCCTGTAACTAAAATAGTTGCATGTAGGTTGAAGTTAAAGTTAAAGGGTGAAAAACGCAGTGACCTTACCTATCCGTCGGTACCCCTGGGCGGTCTATGAGTAATGACCGGAGGTACCGATGGCGGCCATCTTGCGTGTATTTGTTTCAACTGGAGGGGTCCTGCACGCAGGCGTCCAACCTGTTGCCTGTAAACCGGCTCCCCAATCAACGCAGTTGCGCATGTAGGACAGCCAAGCGTTCCTTTTGCACGCATGGTGAAAACCAGAGCATCTGACATTGTGCAATATTGAGATGCTAATCACCATATCTACTTCGTTAAAACAAAGCGCCAAGGTTTTTAGTATGATAGCAAAGGTCTTCGTGTTTTTTATGACAAAGTCGGTCAGAAGACAGTTGTTATGCGCTCTGAATGTAAAGTAACAGGATAATGAACGGACACATCAGTCATCCAAACAGTTATACAACCAGTGTACATACAGTGAACATGCTAAAGAGCAATTACCATGCCATTTAAACTGATCACATTAGTAGTTAATGGCTATGGGGCGCTTTAAGTGTTACTCAGTGTTCCCACAAGACCATTGTTATATGGATGTCATTTTGGCAGATACAAAATCAAGGGTGCATGGGCATAGTCCCCTACATGACACAGAGTCATTTAGGACATGAATCTAGTTACATATAGCCTAAAGGCAACAAGAGTATCCCCACATAGGATCTATTAGGCAGTATCGATGAACAGGCCTCTACAGAGATAACCAAGGTATCTCGTCATTAAGGCCAAAGCGGTCACTTTTCAGTCTGTACACCCATCTTTGCTCCCTACGTAATAAAAAATGTTGGATGTCTGTGACATGAGTTGGAATGTAAGGTTTCTCCAAGACCACCCAATGAAGATCGGTGTCGGAGTGTCCTGCTGCTATGTAGTGATTCGTGAGCTTAGTGGCACTCTTTTTTCACCATATGGTGCTCCTGTGCTTGGAGATTCTGACTTTAATTCTGCGTGAGGTCATGCCCAGTTATCTCTTGTGACAAGGACATGTTATCAGATAGATAACATGGTCGGAATTACATTTAGTGTGTTTATTAAGTACCCAAGGGATTGAGGTGCCGATATCCACCTCAGTCTGATGACTGGTCAGGGGACAGACAGAACAATTCCCACAAGGGAAATGTCCCCTTACCGGTGGGAGTCCCCAGAGGTTCAATTCAGTGGTGGATTTCCTATCTCTGGGGCGAGTGTGCACCAACTGGTCCTTCAAGTTATTACTGCGTTTGAAGGCAAAAAGTGGTGGTGGTAATGACATGCCATCGATTTTGAGTATTTTCCAGTTCTTCAAGATGCTTTTCTTTAAGGCATTAGAGTAGCTACAGAAGGTGTTGACACAGGTGATTCTCTGGGTGGAGGCATCTGCTAAAGGCGTGACTTTAGGTTCACGTAGGGCATCTCTATGGAGTTAAAGGCCCTCTTCATGGAGGCTTTTACTGACTTCCTTGGATACTGTCGATCTCGAAGTTGGGCTGACAGAAGATTGGCATGTTCCTTAAAGCCTGTAGTTTCTGAGCAATTATGCCGGATTCTTAAGAATTGCCCAAAGGGCAAGTTCTCTCGTAGAGTTTGGGGATGGTAACTTTGGATATGTAGTAATGAATTTCTTGCCATAGGTTTCTTGTAAAGTTCAGTGCTGAGATATCCTTGGTATGTATATATCCTCAGATCTAAATAAGGCAAACTGGTCTTGGAATATTCACACGTGAATTTAAGAAAGGCATTGCGTTGATTAAGCCATGCATGAAACTCATCAATGGACGTGGATGATCCCCTCCGGACCACAAAAACATCGTCTATATAACGTTTCCAAGTCACGATGTGCCTCACATATGGATTGCTCTTGAGTAGAACTTCAGTTTGCTCAAACTGGTGGACATAGAGGTTCGCTAGTGAAGGAGCAAAAACACTGCCCATAGAAGTGCCGGACACTTGAAGAAACAAGTCATTCTCAAATTTGAAAAAATTCTCTTTCATCGTCAAGGTAGCACATGACATGATGAAGTGGATGGGAGTCATGTAATCCCAATCAATCGCACTCAAAAGAGTTTCAATGACAGGCAAGGTTTCATTCCGTTTTATGCAAGTGTTTAATGACTCGACGTCAAATGAGACAAGGAAATCCTGGTCTTCGTCGAAGGGCATATCACGCAAAATCCGTAGTAAATCTTTTGTGTCTTGTATATATGTAGGCATAAGTTTGACAAGGGTTCTCAAAAAGAAGTCCACAAAGGTAGAGCGGGGTTCCAAGAGAGAACCCAGACCTGAAATGATGGGTCTCCCAGGTGGGGGGGGATCCCTTTATGTATTTCTGGCAATACATAAAAGTATGGAACCACCAGATGTTGAGCGATAAGGAAAGATGCTTCCTGGTCTATAATCAAACCATCTTCGGTAGCTTTTTCAACTAGTTTTTATATAGCCGTAGTCAGTCTTGGTGTAGGGTCCATTTTCAGGCACCGGTAGAATCTATTATTATCCAGTTGCCATCTGCATTCCGCGGTGTAAGTGTCTGAGTCCATTATCACAGTTGCCCCACCCTTGATAGCACATTGCCTGACTGACTGATTTGAAATGTTTCACCTCCTTAAACCCACATGTAAGAGACTCCAAGGCATTTTCACAATTCTGTCATAGGGTTCCTCTTACCAGGTTCAATAGACAATATCTTAGGTAAAATTAGCACAGACAGTTTATCACAGGAACCCAATTTTTGATAAAGAAAATAGAAACGTAAGGGTCTGGTATCTGCCATCACACTCCAGACTACAGTTCCCAACTCCCTTCTTACAGTTTGGATCATCACATTTTTGAGAAAATCAAGGAACCATTTCAAGGATTAACCTTCTAAGCCTTCTCTAGAAAACCATCTATCCATTGTCAACATCTCCGCTCCATAAAGCGCCTAAGGGATTAATTTGCCATGTATGGTTTTACTTCGTGATTCAAAGGTATAACTGCCATATCTACAATCTAACCTTTTCAAGCCATTCACGTCTACTGATAGTACAAGTCTGTGGGAAGCCATACGGTTATCCCACCTCAAATCATATGAGAAGATCATACCCAGATACTTATATTCCTGACATGGTCCATTATCTAAGAGCCAAGTACATTTCCTTTTATTTATTGTGATAAACAATGTTTTTGTCTTATCAACATCAATCGTTAGATTATTTTCAAGATAATAAAAAGTTAGGGCATTAAATTTTCATTTGAGCCCTATATCTGTGACCCAGTCCTTGAATAAATCCCAGGAGTAATCCCAGCATTGATTTCAGAAATCAGATTGTATTGTGGGATTCTCAAGTACTCAGCATTAGCTTCATGGTAATATGGACTGGCTCAAGATCTTTGATGAGACCTATGTTTTTCCCTGAAAAACCCAAGACTTCAGTTGATACTGTGTCTCTAAGCTCTTCAGTACAATCATCTTTTTTAAACATGGAGTAATACACAGGCGGAAAACTGCCATTGCTACGAAAATAAAATATTCATGATTACGGCAAGAGACATCACTTGTGACCCCTAGCATGACCAGTTCTGGGGTTAGCTTAATTTGCAATTTAAGTGTTCTATCCATGAATACCTCCATAGATTCTAGTAGTGGCCGTAAGACTGGGCTCGCAACAAACATATGCATTATGTCGCCCTCATTACTATCACATCTCTGACAAATTTAAAGGTAAAATCTTCTTCATGAGTTTAAAACTTAATTCTATTTGGGGCGCAATACATGGAGTTACTTAGCTTATATAATAGGTCTTCTCCATGGAGATTTATGGGACCTAAATCACACACCACAAATCGGTGAGTCTCCTCAAAGGAACCTATTTTGACAGGTACGTTTTCTGAAACTGGATTAGTCTTTTGTTTAGTGGCAACTCATAAAAAGTGTGTTCTTTGTCCTGAGAGGGATAGGTTTGGAAACCTCTTCTGTTCTCACAGTAGTGCAGATAGCACCAATGTTGATGAGGAAAGAGATGGGATCCCATTTACCTCCCCATCCACGAATGGACCACCCTGGTTTACCTCTAAGGTTGTGCAAAGTATGCAATCCTTTAAAGAAAGTCCGTCAGGGAAGGCACCCTGTCCGGATTGTGTCCCTATATATGTATATAAATCTGAGACTGACTTATGGGCTCCCCTGCTTACTAATGTGCTCAATTCCTCAAACAATTCTGGTTTCATTTCAACCGGGCCAGAGGCCATCGTTGTACCGATTTTTAAAAAAGGGGACAGGAATGACCCCACCTGTTATCGCCCGATCTCGTTACTCGATGCCCTAATGAAGGTTGCCGGGAGGATTATTTTAAACAGAATCCAGGACTGGACGGAAGAGCACGATGTTATTTCAAACTTACAATATGGCTTTAGAGCAGGTAAAGGCACCATAGAACAAGGCCTAATCCTGGCGCTTATAATAGCTAAGTACACTCAGGCCAAAAAAGGAAAACTATTTGTGACCTTTGTGGATTTAAGTTCCGCATTTGATTGCGTAGACCACGAGATGATTTGGGAGACACTTATTGAGATTGGCTTAGATAAACAAATCCTTCTGTTTATAAAAGAACTCTACAGGGGGGCAGGAGCATGAGTCATATATGACAGGAGAGACCAGTGCTCCAATAAGTTTCAGATCCGCAGAGGAGTAAGACAGGGGTGCATTTTAGCTCCCCTGCTCTTTACCCTATACATTAACGCGGTTGGCCAACATCTTACTGAAGCATACCATGACTATCCCACAATAAACGGGGCTCCAATACCCATACTTTTATATGCGTATGATGCCGCTATAATATCCCAGACAAGGATAGGACTGCAAAGAGCAGTAGGGAAATTCAATGAGTTCATGAAAAACAGAGGTCTCCGTGTAAATATCTCCAAAACTTATACCATGTCCTGAGGAACTGGGACTAAAAGGACCACATGCCCAATCTTCCTGGATGGGAGAAAAGTGGAGAATACAGACAGGTTCTCATATATTGGTATAAATTTTGACAGAAGGGGCTCCTGGCAGGCGAATGCAAATGCAAGGGGCCTAGCATTCTCTAGGGCCACAGGTGTATTGACCAACTTTGCAAAAAAACTCGGAGGAAGACCGGTTGGAGCCCTTTTACAGATTTATAAAGCCAAATGTACATCAACTGGCACATATGGAGCTGGTCTCTGGGGGATGGAGCACGCAGATACCATACAATGCTTTGAGAATTCCTTTCTTTGTTATTTACTGGCAACCCCAAAGGGCACGGCTACATATATTTTCCACAATGAACTAGGTCTCCCATATATCTCGAACATTATAAAGTCTTCACCCATCTTACTGTGGCATAAGGTCTGGGCAAAACCGGAGACAAGCCTGAACAGAGATATCATACAAGACTGTCTCAGTCTAGACGGCGCCGATAATATTAAATGGTTTAAATATGTAGGCAAAACGTTTAAAGATATCGGGCATCCGGAATACTTTTTTAATCCCGTAAGCATGGAGACTGTGTCCAGAACTACCCTAAAAAAACTGGTTTTATAGCACTTAGATAGTAAAAGATGGCTGGTGGAGAGGGTCAAAAGCACGGATGCAGAGAACCAATTGAGAACCATTGTTGATGGGGTCCATCAGTATCTGCTCTTGGAACCTGCTCCTTTTGCACGCATGCTTCTGACCCCCTTCCGCACGGACACGTTTTTTAGATTAATCACTTTTCCACAATGCAATGATTGGTCAAGGAACACAGAAATCTGCCCGTTTGATAAGTTCTCACATCAGTCCAATATTCATTGCATATTATTCTGCAGGTTCTATTTGCTACGGAGGTAAAAACTCCTGAAACCCTTACTGAAGGCATGGGGCCTACGTACATGCAGAGTGGCCTACAATAAATTGAAAAGCCTAGAAAATGCATACGTCACTAAAACTTTATCTACTTATTTAAAAACGGTTGTTAGGCTCAGGAATTCGATGTAACCTCAGAACAACTTGCAAAGAACCCATTTAGAAAGTGAAATTAGCTGCAATAATACATATGCATCAAGTTTTTGTGAGTGGTATGCTCTTGCTAAATTCTTCAAGCATTTTATGTATTGTAATACTGTAATACTTTTAATTACGCTTTTAATGTACCTATTTTTAATGCATTGGTACTTTTTATCTGATTGTTTTTTTAAATGTACGCTTTTATGCTTTTGCTTCTGCAAACCGAATAAAGCTTAATTGATTGATTGAGTAAAAGTCTACTAAGTAAGGGTGTTTATTCATCAACACTACAACGAATGCATCAATTGGTGTGGTTAAGGCATAAAATATGAGTAAGTTTACTATTCCTAGAGTAAATGCACTTTAGAAATAATGTCAAGTGCAACACTCATTTTAATATCATTAGACCACTCAAGAAGCATGTGCTAAGTGTACGTTCATGTTATTTATTTAATATGAAATTGTGACGTAGTTGTGACTTGTAGAGGATGGGCAAAATTGTGCTGTACCAATCACAGAGGTTGACAAATCAAGCAATCACATCAATTTCTTATCAGATGGACAAATTGCAGCTTGGTTGTTTTTATCATCTTTCTTCTAGAGTCCTCCAGAAACTTCCAGTTCTATGTCTGCTCTTTTTCTCTTCACTCCTTTAATCACTTGTGCACATTTGTATCCCTTACATATTACAAAAAAGAATAAGCCACAAAGAGCAATTTTCACTAAGGGTTTTAAAATTCTTCCAGAAATTACATTACCTAAGTTTTCATAGCATCTGCCTATAGCAGAAAATCCATTCCTGTTGCTTCCCAAGCACCTATTGCTCTAACCCTTTCAAATCTTTTTTTAAGCTAGTACATTTCTTAATGTATTTCTTCAAGTCCTTTCTTTTGTTGGAATGTAAATGCAACATTGTTGAACTTTTTTCATCCACAGACTAAGCTTTCTTTTGCAAGAAGGCCTCCTAATGCAAGTTAATTCTGCCAAACCATTGCCCTTACAGCAATCATTTTGTATCTACATCGAAAAAACTTCAAGGTGTATTTGTGGTTAACTTATCAACAACAGTAGAAAGCTTTCAAAGCCCACCTGCACAAGCTGCTCTGAACCCGCTGGGGAAGGACCACAACTCCCAGAGGTACTAGTGGCAGTTGCAGTCAACGCCACGCAGCCCGCGCCCAGAGACGCGTACCTATCTGCTTGGGTTTCCCGCTTCGCTGGATAAGCCCGGGCCCATGCCCGGGCAAAGACCGGGCCAAAAGCGGACCCATCTGTACCCATCAGCGGCTGGAAGAGCCTGGGCTGAGTCAGCCCTCTTGGTCTGAGCCTTGCTTTTGATTTTGATTGTGAGATCCCCAGTGGTCCTGGGATAACATTGATAGAGGCAACACAGTGCAGATGAACAAGGAGCAAACCAGCTGAAAAGTAATTGAAATTGCTGTTGCCTTGTTCTGAAAGCAATAATGGTTAAGCACAAGATCAGAGGTACAAAACCTCCTATTGAACCAAGGGTTGTAACCAAGCGGAACACCATAGACCCTTATTGACGCATGTGGTGGGTGTTTTAAATAAGGAGACAGACTAGGCCAAGCGGCATCTATCATTGAGTGCATCTGAGTTAAATGGGGAAGGCAAACTGGTCATACCTGCAGAGGACTAAGCCTTAGGGATGCCTAACGATCAGGGCAAGGAGTGTTTGAGTAAGAAACCAATGGAGGGGCATCTGTGCAAATCAACAACTCAACACTCCGGGAGGGGCAGTATCTCTGCTAGTATCTCTGCCTTTACATCAGACACCCTTGACACACTCAACACCAATCCTCGATTTTTTTCAGCCTGCGTCAAAAAGAAAATGAAAGACCTGGGGAACTATGCCTACAAATGAGACCATACAGGGCCTGTCAGTTTTTCAGGGACCTTTTGATCATTGCAATGACGTGGATAACCCCTCCTGGAAACCGTTTTGGGACATATTGATAGTTACTGTAAATGAGTTGTTATTGGCAATTAAAAAGAAATTGGCTAACTTGGAGGGGGAAATGAAAACTGTTATCTCCTATTTATCTAGCACACAGTCTGCAGGGGACAGGAAGGTATGACCTAAAAATGCTAAGATGCTTAATGATAATAGAACCAACCAATCGACAGGACCCACTAGCAGGGCCCACATTCACTCACCTATTGTAACCCCAAACCATGCAGCTTAAATATATGAATATACATCCAATAATCATGATCGCTCTCAAGAGCGAGTACCCATTAACCTCCCCCCAGCATGTTGCCCTTATGTGGCAGTTTTGATAAATGCCCCTCCTTTGAAACCTGGTGATAGAGACTGTAGAAGGTCTAAAGAATAAATGCATAACACATTTTATTCACATGGAGAGTGAGGTGGATTGGCCCCAAGCAAAAATCTTTGAGGGGGATTGTATCATTGTTAATTTCAAAAATACTAGTATAGCCTGAGATTTCCACCCAAAGGCAGTATTATTAGAACCAGTTGGTTGAAATGTGGCCATTTTTTCATTGGGGTTTTTCTATCGCCGCTTACAAAGAGACAATCATTTCTGCACTAACAACCGAAATGTACAGGCACCAAGGTTGCACTATCCACACTCCCATGATCTGTTCTTGTTAAATAGATACCAAGCACAGAGCACCATGGAAGACAATGATTGACTCAGCTGCAAAGAACCAAGGGGCATATTATCAAGGGATTTATCTCTGCTTTTTTGGCTTTAAAAGCCAAGGAAGCGGAGATAAAATTATCTCCCTATCAGCAACAGGGTGCTAACACGCAAATTCGCATGTTAGCACCCTTTTTCACTACGCTTCCCCTTGCATCTCTAATGAGATGCAAAGTGGGCGTTCCAGAGCAAAATATTAGGAGAAATGTCGCTAAGCGACATTTCTCCTATTATCAAGCTTCACGCTAACCCTGTTGGAGACAAAAAAAGCAGCGCTAACCACGGCTAGCGCTGCTTTTTTTACACCTGGAAGGTGGATATCATGGCTAAGTTTGTGAGTCCCTATCATCAAGCTAACGCCAAACTTCGAGAGATTATCGTTGGTTTTCCTGCGATAATCTCTCATTTGGCAGTTAGCGTGAGGATTTTTATCACTTCTGAGATAAACGTTGCTAATAGCAAGTTATCTCTGCAATAATTTCCGGCGATGCTTAGCGATAAACAAATTGTTGCAAAGCCTAGTTAGCGATAAATATCGCTACTCGTTGGTAATATGACCCAAAGTGTAGATGACTTAGTGACATCCTATAGAGAGGAGGTAACCAAGGTACAGGAGTGCAGTATGCCTCCCAATGGCAGTAAATGCAGCCTTGAATTGGCTATCGAGTATAGGAGGGAGACAACCAAGCTCAATTACATTAAAACCAATCCTGATGTTTGTCTTATTCCCAGTTCAGCACCAAGTGTGGCTACATCGATGGTCATGTGGGAGGAACATTTTGGTTTGCCACAAGGATTGCCTGATTAAGTGAGACAGCTCACTCGCAGCATTTTTATTTCGTTTTTTACCTTGCTTTTAAACCGTTTTAAAATTGCACATTGAATTGCTAAATGTGACAAATGCTATAGAATTTGAATTGAATTATTGAATAGCAAGTACAACCGCCTACCTGCACGTAGCACGTAGCACTTTAGAGAGTTAGGAGGGTTTAGGACCGTGACTCAGGATCTGCTGAAATCAGAAGTTACCGGAAGCGGCAGTATCCAAGGTCAACAGTCTAGTGGCTAATGCTCAACAAGGGCACCTATAAAAATGGGGCTGCAGCACGGTGAGCACCAAGGATTGCCTGATTAAGTGAGACAGCTCACATGCAACGTTGTAACTTAGTTTTTTACCTTTCTCTTAAACGGTTTTAAAGTTACGCTCTGAATTGCTAACTGTGACAAATGCTATTGAATTTGAATTAAAATATTGAATAGCAAGTACAACTATCTACCTGCACGTAGCACTTTGGAGAGGTGGGAGGGTTTAGGACCTTGACTCAATCTACTGAATCTGGAAGTTACCGGAAGAGGCAGTATTCGAGGTCAGAGGTCTAGTGGCTAATGCTCAACATGGGCAGCCATAAAAACGGGGCCGCAGTGCAACCGTGCAGAAGGCGCACCAAAGGCAAGTCCGTCTGCGCCCGTCCGCGAATGACCAGGGCCATCAGCCAGAACCCCTGCATCTCCCATCTCAGATCAACACAGTCAGCTTTGCTACCCGAAATAGAAACTCACAGAACTAGCAGACTGCTTGCCAGCTAACAAGACATAGTGTATGAAAGCCTTTCCAGGGAACGCAATGGGTCCCTTCTCATGCCTTTACAGCAAATGGTGTGGCCAGATATCTCCAGATTGGTCACACAGCTCAATCATCCATAACAGTGATCAACTGAAAAGTTTCTATTTCAATGCTAGGTCAGTGCCCAAACACTCCCTAAAGATATGGGATTTACTAGCCGAGACAAAGTTCAACCTAGCCTTCATCACGGAGACCTGGAAAGATGACAGGAACTCTCCAGATATCGCCATTGCCATTGCCCTACCATTGCCCTACCAATTGGCTAAAAAGTATTGAGTCAGGACAGAATGGGCCGGAAAGGATGGGGCATAGCCCTGCTTTTTAAGGACTGTTTCACATGCCTCCCTCAAACAGGGGTTCAGCTGAATGAGCACAAGAGTTTAGTGTTCCAAATATTAAACAGTGCCCACAAAATACTCTTCGGGGGCAATTGTCTATAACCCTCCTAGTTATGAACCAGATTTCAGTGCTCGACTCCTTACTCTGCTGTTTCCCTCATGCTTAAAACACAAGCACTATGTATTCATAGGAAACTTTAATGACCACTTTGAAGACATTAACAACCCTGTGGCAAACCACCTAGACAATGACATGCATATTTTGCTGTTAAAACTGTTGGTTAAGGAACCCACACATATTGCTGGGCACACCCTGGATTTTATGTGTATGAACATAGAATCCACCAACATCTTAGAAGTAAGGTCCCCTATTGTGGACAGATCACTCCCTGAACTCCTTTCCTCTTAGCCTACTGGCAAAATTAATCCGCCCCAAACACCATCATCAGTTGTAAAAAGAGCCTTGAGGCTATTTACCCCTGATACATTTGAGCGCCATTTCTCTCTGAATGACCCAAATATTCTGATGTCACCACTCGCACAAATGAGCGTAAAAAGCTTCCAAGCAGAAATCTCCAATACACTGGACCAATGTGCCCCTAGACTAGGGAACAAATCCCAAGGAAGAACAACATCTGAAATATGGAACTCAATTGATCTCAAAATACTGAAGAGAAAGTGCAATGCACTAGAGCACAAGTGGAACTTATCTAAACAGAACATGGATAGATTGTCATATGAGACAGGAATGAGAATCTGCAATAATGCTATTAAAACGCCAAGAAGACCTACTTTGCAAAGCATGTTAAGTAACAATAGCAATTCACCTATGGAGCTCTATAAAATAGATAAAGAGCAATGTAACCCATATAGGATGTTCCAATTCTTGTCCCCCTCAACAGAGTGTTGTGAGGCAATCAGCAGCTATTTTGCTGATAAAATCTCTGTGATCTATTCCTCATTCAGAAATCAGCACCCACCAGATGATATCGACTGGGAAACGCTAGACCTTCACCCTGACGCCCAATCCTATCTCAGTAACTTGTACCCTTTTACAGAGGAGCAGGTCACAAAAACAATGGCTGAAGGTAAATCAAGGTCCCTACTCGACCCATGTCCTCATTTCATCTTTTCCCAGATGATAGCAATTATAAGCCCTTACGTAACCCGCATTTTTAACCAATCCTTACACACTGCAGTATTTCCAGATATCTGGAAAAAAGCCACTGTAGTTCCTCTACTAAAAAACAGCACGCACAGATGTTCAAAACCCGGCCATCTATCGACCAATATCTCAGCTTCCATACCTATCTAAAGTGATCGAAAATTGGTAAATAAACAACTAGCCCTTCTGTGACTTTGCTCCTTTTTAAGCAAAAGAACACAGACAAGACAACTGGGCCCTTTTTCCTCAATCCCAAAATCCATTGAGTATGGTGTCCCACAGGGAGCTTCCTTGAGCCCCACCTTCTTTAATGTCTACGTGTCTTTGCTGGCCAAGATAAGCGGAAAAAGGGAAATCAGTATCTGCTCTTATGCAGATGACACACAACTGCTGATTGCTCTTGATGGGCATGAAGTCATGAGGAATAGACTAACCAGCTGCCTCTCGGAAATGGCGGCCTGGATGTCTTACCATTGCTTGAAACTAAATGCAGACAAGTCAGAGATTCTACTCTTTGGAGGAGCACATTTAGTCTGGAATGCAACCTGGTGACCAGCATTGCTGGGTAATGCACCTGCACCCAAACAGGTTGCAAAAAAACATAGGCAGTCTCATTGACAATGCACTAACTATGCAGGACCATGTCCGTGAACTCTGTGGGAAAATGTCTGAGACACTAAAACTGCTATAAAGATTCTTTCTATTGATTCTTCTGGAGTGTAGGACAACCATCATCCAAGCCTTGCTCATAAGCAAATTGGACTATGGGAATGCACTTTATGTGTACATGGTGGACAAGCTCTTCTCCCGCCTACAGATGGTCCAGAATGGGGCTGTCAGGCTGGTGTGCAAGAAGAGCAAATACAGCTTGGCATCAGAATGCTTGAGGACGCTCCATTGGCTTCCTGTGCCACAAAGGGCTCAATTTAAACTGTTAGGCCATCCACACAAAGTTTTATACCATCTCGGCCCCAAAACCCTTCAAGATAGAGTTGAATTCTATGCACCCACATTGCACCTGAGGGTGTGCCACCAGGCACGGGCAAAAACTAAACGCATCAAGAAGTTCAAGGCAGGGGGTCACTCCTTTTCACACCTAGCAAGAGTTCACTGGAATGAACTACCAATAGAACTTCAGCTTACCAATAACTACCTGATATTCAGGACGAAATTGAAAACTCATCTGTTTCCTAGGGTCTGACTAGTAACTTAGAGGCCTTTAATCAGTACTCCCCTCTCACTTATGATGTGATCTCCTTAGCTCCATGATATTCATATAGATGAATGTTGCGCTGTATAAATAAAGAAATGAAAAATGTGAGCAAGCTCACTAACAAAATAGGGAACAGTGATGGGATTAATATTATATCTGAATTCAATATATTATGTATGCAGGAAACTTGGTGCACAAAACCGGTATATGTTGAATGGTACTCCTCATACTTTTCAGAAGCAATAGCATCATACAATGGCCATGCAAATGCGTGGCTTTTGATCTTTATTTTCATGTTTAATAAATTCCCAGTAACCGTTAACTTTTTTTTTAACCCAGATCAACATTTACAATTAATGTCGTTGAAGAAAAAGGGGGAGAAAGAATTCATGTAATACATTTTTATAATACAGTTTTAGATCATACACATAGTAGGGTGGCAAAGGCAATTGATCATTGTTTGGAATCATTTTAAGTCGTATACATACAAATGTTATACTATTATGGGCAGGAGACTTTAAAATACAGGCCTGTGAATTTTCTGATACCAAGGCATGTGGCCTTAATGATCAGGATGGGATAAGGAGTGACCATTTCTGTCATATTGAGTATGGTGAAGCCTTGAACTAAATCATTGTTAAATATGATTTACAACTTTTGAGGTGTGATTGTGATATTAATGGAGAGTGAATCCCACCATTTATTGGAAGGAATTTGGCCACTACCATTGACCATGCATTGATATCTGCGTCAGCAAAAACTTTTTGTGGCACATCCATCACAGCAATGGCAGCTCTGAGAGACCATAACCCGATTTCACCCTCATTCTATTTTTGGGGGTAAGCGGAGTGATTCGTTTACTATAGCAAATAACATCACCACAAGTAAGCTGAGTGGCAAAAGAATCAAATGGGAGGGAGTTGATCCTAAAATTATGCTACAAAAATAGTTTAGAAGAACCATAGGAAATTGAATACTCTCTCCAGGAGACCATTGTATCCAATTTGCTAGTAACATTTTTTAATTATATCACTATCTCTATAAAATCAATTCTGATGTGCCACCCTACTAGAGCAGGGAACACTAAAAGGAGATTGTTTGATGCTCCCTGCACCAAAGCACTTCGGTCTCTCAAACAAGCTTTGAGTAGCTGCCAGTGGGATACCTTGGTTGTGAAGACATGACGCATTCAATATAATCAGGCCTTTGATGTAAGGAAAAAACACTACAGAATAAAGCATGGAATAATCTTGCCCTTGCAGCAGCAACTAAGAACATTAAGTTGTTCTGGAAATCTGTGAATGCCCTATTTTAAAACAAATCAGATATCCTGGAGTTTAGTCATTTTTTCCCCCTGTGATAGTTAGGTAGTACATTTTCTGACATTTTAGACAGAATACATAGGATGCAACTATGCATTCATGAAGGCGGGAGATGCCTGGGGGTCTGCAAAGCTCGAAGTTTCTCTTGATGAAGTTATGCTGGCCATATAAATCAGTGCAGGGGGCCGGCTCTTGGACCAGACAGAGTGCCAGTTGATGTATATAAATCTGAACCGAGCGTTGGGGGCCTATCCTGACGAGGTATTTTAATGTAGTGTCAACGGGCAGTATTCCATCTTCCTGGGAGACATATTTTATCATACCAATATATAAAAAGGGGGACAGAGCAGATCCTAAAAATGATTGCCCAATTTCACTCTTACACACCTCGATAAAGGTAATGAGTACTGTTAAGCCTGGAGAAATGAACATCTGAATAATCGATTCTGACCCCAGTTCAGTTTGGTTTTTGGAAACAGCTGGTGACTGTAGAACAATGTATTAATCTTGAGTTCTTAATTGGAAAATAAACCAGGGCCAAATCGGGTACTTTATATTTATGCTTCTCAGATTTGAGCTGTCCTTTTGATCTAGTAGACCATAATTTATTATGGGAATCACAGATCTTTATAGGTTCACCAAGACCAATTATGAGGTTTCTCTCACCTCTTTATGAGAAACTATCCAGTCAAGGTTGTTTCAGTCTTCAAGGGGAATGCATGCAAAACTTCAAAGTAGTGCGTGGCATCCGACAGAGCTGCGTATTTTCACCAGTGCTGTTTTCAGTTTTTATTAATGGGGTGGAAAACCATCTACAGTCACCACAGGCTGATGCTTACAAGGTTGCAGGGCACTCAATACCAGTGTTGCTCAATGCAGACGATGCACTACTCCTAGCCAGAACACCAGTGGGCCTGCAGAGATTGATGAATGCTTTTGGGGAATATATGGCTTCCAAAAAATGGTCATTAATAAAACCAAAACATTCACCATGATATGTGGTCATAAGCGGAAACCATGCTGTTTGGGTATTTTATTTGTAGGCAATGGCTCATGGACACAGCATGTACTGAATACTCATGCCAAAATGAGTAGGGTTTCCCAGGGGATTGTTAAGTTTGCCTCTAAACTGGGTATCAGAAGATTAGGGAAATGGTAGCTATATACAAAGCCAAGGGTGTGACTACTGCAATGTACGAGGCTGGCCTTTGGGCCATGCTAATGGTAATACCCTACAAATTGAGGAAGACAAATTCCTAAAACGTCTTATATGTTTGCCACTTTGTGCATCCAATACCTTAGTTCATAATGAGGTTGGCTTGCATATTTTAGAAGACCACCTTTTGGTGAGACCCTTGTTATTATGGACATCACTTTGGTCTCAGGAAGAGACCAGGGGGCATATTTACAAGCCCCTATCACCATCACAATGCCACTTTAAGTGACGTTGTGGTGTAATATAGGCTAAACGTGGCTTAACGCTGCCTTGTAAATAAGGCCCCCTTGCACGCAATGCTTAGCGTGAAAGGGGTGGGCAGTGGGTGTTGCAGTGGGCGTTCCACCTCAACACCCATTGATTTTGATGCTGCCCCCTCTTTACCAGAGCAGCATAAATTGGAGGTATTGCCAAAATTAAGACCAGGAAATACATGGTCTTACCATGGCGCAACAAGGAAAAATGCTAGATTTCTCCTTGTTTTTGCTTTTTCCAGGTGTGCTGCCCCACACTTGGAAAAAACAAAAAGCCTTGGATTTTTTATGTACAGAAGGTCCCCCTTCCTGCACATAAACAATCTTTTAAAGAAACATGTTGTGACTTCCATGTGTGCTGCTTTAAGCAGCACACATAGAGGTGTTAAAATTACATTTAAAGATTGTTTACGTACAGGAAAGGGGACCTTACTGTACATAAACAATCTTTCCCCTACACGCAGACACACTAGCACCATGGTGCAAGGGCGCCTGCATTGGCGCTACACTGCTAAGTGTAACACCAGCGCAGGGGAAAACACAAGGCTGCACCATATTGTCGCAAACAAAGCACCATGCACTTTTTATTGCTCTGCAAACTGTATAGGAAACTTAGGTCACACTATTTGAAATGTATTATTGTTGTCCACAATTAGATCTTATAAAGCTGTAATGAAAAACCTAATGGCACCCTTTTTGTGTTACAATGTTGCACTTTTATATTGACTATTGCAACGGCTAAGGACTTTATACCTATGTGGTTTTTATCTTTTTGAAGCAAATGTATACAATTTCCTTTAGATTTATCAAAATTATTGACAATTAATTAATTGCATATATGAACTTTAGGAGACGATTGACTGTATACGCTATTGTGTTTTATGTACTAAATAATTTAGAATTTTGGATAATGTGACCGGGGATTTTATTGATAGTATTTGGATATTTGTATGTGTTTTACCTTCCAACTTTTATTTTTATATTTTCTTCCAGCCGAATAAAGTTTATGAATGAATGAATATCATAAGACCACACAAGAAACATGTGCTAAGTGTACGTTTATTTCATGTATCTTTTATGAAATGGTGACGTATTTGTGACGTGTAATGCCTAATGCAGCTGAGCATTTGGAAAGCATGCAGGAAAATGTTTTTGGCTATTGATCAACTGACTCCAGAACAGTAAACAAATTTAATGGGTACATAATTGTTTTCTCTGCTATTCAGATTTGGTTCTATAGTATGAAGGTTTCTTTCTTGCATAGGTATTCGGTCAATGATAATCTCACATAGAACGCCACAAGGGACTTCTTACCCTGCCGTCAGCACAAATCTTTAGTTGAGAAGTGTGTACCAAGATTGCATATAGCTGTACAATAGAATGAATGGTATGATTTCTATCATTAGAACATTGCAATAAAATACCATGTGCCACATGCAAGAAGGTTTTAAAGTGTAAATATTCAAGAATTATTCCGATCTATTATTTAGAAAGAATACTTTCTCAAAGTTGTTTAGGTGCAAGCAGTAACAATAAATTCAGTAAATAAATACAGATCTAAAATGGAATGAAAACACAATGGGGTCGATTCCGATTCGGTAAAATCCCCTACGTATTGCCGTACGGATCATTTTTCCCATACGAATCGTACACCTTCAACGTCCCCGTACGTACGATAAAGTACGATCCAAACCCAAAGCAGATCTCATTACGAATCGTACGAAAGACCATACGACTTAAAAATACGTACAAATCGTATTTGGAACACGCAGTACGTGACGTCATATGGATTGAAGCAGCTTTTCACGAACCATCAAGTACGATTTGTTACGACAACAATCCGTACGACTCTTTTTCTACGGGAGTTTAAAACAACTGTAAAAGCATATTTCGACTCGAACCGCGTGCAAAACTGACCCCCCCGGGTACGCGAGTGTACCCCATGATTTCAGGGGGACGGTGCATAGGGGTACGGTGCATAGGGGTATGGTGCATGGTTGTGCAGTGCATGGGTGTACGGTGCGTAGGGGTATGGTGCAACGGGGTATGGTGCGTAGAGGTACAGAGGATAGGGGTATGGTGCGTACACCCATGATTGCAGGGGTACGGTGCGTATGTGATTGTGTGGTTCTCCTTACGAATTGCACATACAATGTTTTCTGTACGAATTGCTTTCTCGTTCCCCGGTCCGGATCGTACTTGTCAGGTCGTACAGCTAGTTTACGATTCGTACGGTTCACTGTGAGGGTCCGTTTCATACGGATTCTCCCTTGCTTTTCGTACGGTTCGCAAACATTCATACGTATTCTTTTCCTGCGGATTGTACCGAGTGATTCTTACGGATTTGTACGATTCGTATGGAACCGGCTACGAATACGATTCGTCGTACGGATTACTTTCCGGAATCGGAATCGACCCCTAAATGTTCTTAGCTTCTATGGAAAGCAAGGAAATACATTTTCTGTACAGGGTGTCAGCAAGAATGTCTATTAGGTAGGTTGACTGGGCAAGCCAGGTAAAAACTTGTGTAAGGTTTTACTTTTTTTATTGTCTCTTGCAAACTTTGCCCTAAGAAAATAGTTGCATTTTCTGCTTGGGAAACTCACTCAGAAGCTGGCTTATTGCCAAGTACTCCTCACTACACGGGACAGAAACAATGGGAGCCTCCAGAGAATGATCTGCATAACCACTTATTGTACACAGAGTAATACCATCCGCAAAATTGTGAAAAAACATTGGGGTCTAGTTGCTGAAGATATTGTACAAAAGTCTCTTCCCATGCATTCCTTCAAAAAGACAAAAAGTATCAGGGACCACATGGTCACCTCCTTCTTGGATAGCCCTGATCTCCCCACATTACAAACTTTGTGGAATTTACCAGTGACAATTGGGCATTTCAGATGTGGAGGATGTAAGGCTTGCAAACTAATTGTACAAACCAAGCAATTTACCTACAAACAACACAGAATTGAGCTTAAATCATTCACTAATTGCAATACTAACAATGTAATCTACTGCATCACATGCCCCTGTAGGCGCATTTATGTATGACAAACACAACAAAAGATAAAAGTGTGAATCCTGCAACACTGCAGTAGAATAAGATGTGAGGTTCAGAGGGCACTCCTAGTAGATCACTTCAGAACAGCCAACCACAAACCAGAGGACTTGAAATGGGTCGTCCTTGAAAAAGTGTCCCTGAGCCCTAGGGGAGGGAACCTAGGCTCTATTCTAAGTCTCAGGGAAAGCAAATGGATAAGTTGTTGTGATTCAATCTCTAACGGGCTAAATGAACACAATGCTAACTATGCCCAGTTAGCTGGTCTTTGATAGAACAATGAGCTTTACAATGTGGCAACGCTGCATTTACAGTTATAACCATACTACTTCGTTTTTGCACTGTTGTCCCTTTACAGGTGAACAACATCCAAAATAACTTGACTACTGCCAGTCCTTAAGTGCTGAAAGTGTAACTGTGTTATATAACAACGTATGTGGAGGCTTAAAACATCACCTACCTTCTTATCCCAAACCTTTCTTATTACTATGAACCCCCAAATAACTCTTTCCATACTCCTCCCTCCTTTATCCATCTTTTACCCCATTCATGGAACTAACAGGCACTCTGACTCATCCAATTCGACTACTATGACCTCCCAAATAATCCTTTCTAAACTCTTCTCCTCTGTATCCCTTCTTTATCCATCCTTTATCATGTTGATCCAATTAACGGACTCACATGTTTACCACTTACACAACTCCTCATATCAATTTATTTTCCCCTCTACTAATCCTCCTCTAATGCACCTTTGGATTCAGGAGTAGCATGCTGCTCACCAAAAAGTGGTTCAATGTCTCATGTGGGGCAGTAAGCACTATATAAATACAATTACAATGACAATACAAACCGCCTTTATAACTCACCAGCTTGATTTTAGGGGAGAGTTTATCTGGCCCACTGAGTCATTGCCCATTATGAGCATGTAAAACGCTACATGGAGAAGCCAACCAGTCCAGCAGAATTATGGCGAATACTTGTTTCCAGTACGCTAGACCTAGTGGGACACCTGCATGTGCCTGCTCTTGCCCTTGAATCAATATTGTGTCTTAAATTGAAAGAGATTAAAGATGGCAGGCTTCACAAAATACTAAACATGCAGGTCTAGTTCTAGTTGGGAGTCCATGACACCAACCTTTAACTCATCCTGTTTATCCAGGTTCCACTTTATGCACTATAGTAATGTAATTTGAATTTTGGTAGATTACATTTGAAAGCAATGACGGATACCCATCCATCAAGTATTTAATTTGCTAGTAGGAAGATACATAACAGCACATTGATGCCAGAGCTTCCCATAAGGTCCAGCAGAAAATCCCTTCTTATTTTGTTCTTAATAAACAACGTGTGACAAGCAACAATCAAATAATTTACCAAAACAGATAAGGAGTGGGTCGAACAACCTAACCTATCTCACAGGTGACCATTAGACAGAAGGGAGTGAAGTCAATTCAAATCAGCGTAGATAATGCCAACTAGTAAAAAGATAATGAACATGATCGGCACATTGTGTACCTCTTTCAGTTTCAAAATATAAACAGGCAAGCATAACCTTATTTAACTATCTAAAGATTGCCATTTAGAACTGAGAGCAGCAGCTGCTCAGAAGGTAGGTTGAAAGGATAATGACATTATTACACTGGTTAACATGGATATAGTCTGAGTCAGTTAAATATTCCTCATCTCCTCTAACAGATACATTTTATCACTGATGTGACAGAATCTGTCATCACACAGAAGCAGTTTTTTTGTGCGCCAATGAACTTGGCTCTTTTTAAACGTTCATGGATCATTTTGAAGAAGCAGAGTAAGCAGGCGTACAATGATAAGCACTCAATCATTTTCAAAGCTTGAAATAACTGACTTTGTTGTGTTGGCTTACATGTTATGTACTCCCTCTCAAAAGCAATGTACTCATACCTATCATGCAGTACATCTCCATTAGTAGACTCTCAGGCCACGGAGAGATTATTAAACAAACACTGGCAAACCCAATAGGCCTGGTGTTGACTGCCTCATGCTGCCTTTTCCAATTTCATAGTTTGTGAATATTTTTTGCATGAAGACGTATGACACAGACTAAGTAAAGCAAGAATTTTCGAAAAATTCAAAATATATGTATTATTAAGGCAAAAAATCACATATTGTTCTAGTAATCCCTAGGGCGGAAGCAGACTGCTTAGTGCATGGATGTTCACAGGATGCAAGGGTAGAATGCCATCACTAATAGTCTGGTAGGTCAAGAGAAATAATACAATTCTGCGACCACTGCATTTCGCATATTTGTGGATTTGCTGCAATTACCGCAAAATTCATCATCTGCTTCATAATATGAAGATTTTAACGAGAAAAATACTTTAAGCTCAAACAAGTCAAAAGTTACTTATAACTCAGGGGCATGTGTACAAGCCCCTTTTACTACCACAATGTCACTTATAACGACGTTGTGGTGGCGATAAGGGCTTAGCAATATTTACAAGGCAGCTTTAAGCCACTTAATGTAGCTTCATAAATAAGGCCCTGTTTCACACTATGCTTAGCATTAAAGATGTGGGCAGTGGGTGTTGCAATGGGCATTCCATCCAAACTCCCATTTATATTGATGCTGCCCCCTATGTACAAGCGGTACAAAAGGGGGTGGTGATGGACGGAGAATCTGAACCAATCAGACACTAACACCCAGTCAACAGATCTGGGTTTAATCCATCACCGTTCTTTAGCCCACTCTGTCACCCCAGTTCAGACATGGCCATATGCAAATCAGTCTGACCCTGTGCCTCATGGGAACAGTCCAGCCCGAACTGCCAAGCCATGCCTTCCCTGGACCGGAAACAAGCTTCCGAGGACCGGTTTCTGGCATGTCAGCCGTCTTCAGCCCGGCGTGCTTGAATCCAGTGGCAAAGTGAGCAAGGGACTCACGTCTGAGCATACCCTGCCAACTTATGGCGAACAAAGCGGTACAAATGGGGGTGGTGATGGACGGAGCATCTGAACCAATCAAACACTCACACCCAGTCAACAGATCTGGGTGTAATCCATCACTGTTCTTTTGCCCACTCTGCCACCCAAGTTCAGACATGGCCATATGCAAATCAGTCTGACCCTGTGCCTCATGGGAACAGTCCAGCCCGAACTGCCAAGCCATGCCTTCCCTTGACCAGGAACAAGCTTCCGAGGACTGGTTTCTGGCATTTCAGCCTTTTTCAGGCCGGCTTGCTTGAAACCAGTTGCAAAGTGAGCAAGGTACTCACGTCTGAGCATAATCTGCCAACTTATAGCGAACAAAGTGGTACAAAAGGGGTGTGGTGGTGGTACATCACCACCCCCTTTTGTACCGCATTTTGCGACGCAGGGCGCGCTACGAAATTCGTTTTATTTATTAAATTGTTTACTTACCTTCAATAATCCATACTCCAGTTTTTAGCATCCCCCACCCTTACCCTCCCCCTCCTCTCCGCCCCACCGAAACTCCCTCCACGGAGTAAACCCGGGTCAGAAAATCAGTAAGTATGACTAAATATCAGTGAGGTTAAGAGTGAAATCAAGTGAGAGAGGGAGAATACATAAGAATGTTAAGGAGTTGTAAGAGTGTGCTGGCCTTAAATCTCAACCACTTTGGCATCTGCAATGTCTTAAAAGGTTATTGACTACTCTTGACATTATGTACTCATTTTCACAATGGAAAGTGTCCATTGTGGGTGGCTTCCACATTGCAAATATTAGCTATGAGCATAGGGGGGACGGGATCTCTGCAACTCCCCAGTCTCCCTTTTGCAAAGATCTGTTTCAATACAAAGTTACATTATCTATCTTTAAATTGCACCTCTAAAACATTTTAATTTCCTCAATATTTGTATGCAAGTTCTCAAACAGTTTCCTTTATTTTTTTAAAAAGTGTCTAAAGGTTCATTCATTTTTATCTATGCATCTCAGCATCTACAGTAGGATATATTTTGATACTTGATAGAAATAACAATCACTACAAAGTGCACTCCAAATGTTCATGTGAACAAAGTTTCTACTTCTTATTTACTCATTCTATAAAATCAGAACATTTCTAATAATGTTTTAGTTCTTATACAGTAATCTACTTTATCTACTAGGATCATAAATTATAACTACAATATCCAAATCTACAAATTCATGTTAAAAAGTGTGTCACATGAATGCAGTTATCGAATTGTATTAAAGACACAAAGTTTAGCATTATGCTTTCTTTATTGTTATTTATTATATTAGCAGTCAAATGTGAAGATAATAGAGAAATCAAATGGTATAGCAGAAGCAAAGATTCAAATAATACTCAGTGTGCCATGGTTAATAATTATAATGTAGTTAACCCAGGTATTTCATTATTACACTATTTATGACCCCCCCTCTCACAGAGTCCAACACTTCCTCTTTCTTGATGCTACATGAAACATTCAACCATCAAGGGCTATACGGACTGTTGGTGAGCAGAGCACGGGCTCCGTATGACTATACATCTCTCTCTCGCGAAATTCAGGCGTAGCAGTGAGAAGATATCTCTACAGCTATACACGTTTTCTATTTGAGGGGTCGGTTATATAAGCTCAGGTGCACAACCCAAGGATGGTGCACCGGGGTTACTCTGATCTACACCTTGATTATAAATGATTTCCCCTCTGGATTCACACACCTAGTCATACTTCAAGTCTACCTACACTAATTTCCTGGAGGATATTACAATCTCACTTATCCCCAGGCGCTGCTGTTACAAGCCTGAGCCCGGCCGCTCGACAAACCTGGAGGATAGAAACAATTGAACAACCTCCAGACGCTTTTTTATATTTCAACTTCTTGTTTGGTACGATATTCAGACCTTCACCTTCAGTTCTCCATCACAGGATCATTCTTCGTCACCAGGAATTTGTCTCTCCATTCCTTGCCCTGAAGAAGTCCCGCTTCTGGACGAAACGCGTCGGCTGTTCGTTTCCTTCTGTTGAAAAATAAAGAATCAAACTAACAAGACTTCTGGACTTTATTACCTGTGCCTTAACATTATATTGTTAATTTTTGCACAATTCTAATTTATGGTGCACCTGTGCTTTTTTCATTACATGTTAAAGTTCTGTTTAGGACTGGCATTGTGAGGGCGGGTGTTTTATCGGTGTGCCCATAGTCTCTCTTTTCAAGTATCAAGAAAAGGTTAAAATGTACTATCGAGGTTATTTCAGATCAGGTGCATTTTTTATGAAGGTTCCGCCATCTGCCTTGTTTTAGAAACATTCAATTTGTATTTAATTTTTAATTCATTTTTATAGAAATGAATGTAGGATGAAGACCAGCCGATCCCCCAGTTAATTATAAAATGGTTGCTTTTCTGCAGTTGAAGACACTATGCACTTTGCCCTCATATTTCTTCCTGAATTTGAATAGTGGTGCCTTAGTAGGAATCTAATTTCTCCTTAGACACAGGCATTAGGCACTCCAGCAGTTACTAGAGATAACAAGTTGAGTCTGCACTCAAACTTCACGCAATATCAAATGGCCTTCAACGGTGTTGATTGCTGGTTGCTCTGGAGGAAACTCCAGCACTTTGGTTTGCCTGCCATTCTGCTATGGGCCATACAACTACTGTACACTGCTACTTAGATTTAGGTCAAAAATACAAATGTATCGGGGGTGCAAAGCAAGATGGCCGCTTTGTGAGGTGGGAAAACATGGCGGCCGGCTAGGTAGCGGGTCGCGGATGTCCGAAGCAGTGGCGGTGTCGATGTGAGCTAACGGTCGGCTTTGTGTTGGCTTTGTGATTCCAGGAAGGTGTTGACTTACTTGGGGAACCGGGATTATCCTGTACCCGATCTCAAGACGAGTTACCGGGTGATCTTGGAGGCCGTTTGTCGGCCGTTCGTTGGAACCTCGCAGCGTATGGCGGAGACCTCAGCTGTGCAGGTTGCTGAGAGCGAAGGGGAGGAGTCGCGTAGTTTACCGGCCGGGAGCTGGGGGAGAGCGGCTCAAGGCATCGGCAGAGGACGCCGAATACTGGCGAAAATCGGGACGCCGACGTGTGGAGGTCGAGGGCGAGGAGAGGAAAATTTAGCTAACTCCCCCCCTGCTCCCCCACTGGGGAGAAGCGCTGCTGAATTACTGGCGTCTAAACGGGACAAGGAGGTCGGATCAAAACAAGTAAGCAGAGGGGCAGAAGTAAAGGGAAAAACAAGATATCTATTAAGGAGCAACAAACTTGGGGATTTGAATAAACCAGACAATAGTGAATTTGCTTTGGGGAAACCAAAAACATTGCAACTGCAAAAAGGCATTAAAAAGGGTGCTGACAAAGAAGTAAATTCTAATAAATTTAAAGAATCCCCCTCAAGAAAAGGAAAAAAAAAGAGGCAAAAAGGGGCTGGACATAATTTTTCAACAACTCCTTCGCTTAATTCATACTTTAAACCGGTCCCAAAAGTTTTGGTTCTAAAACCATATCCCACATCTCAAGCCCAAACCTTTACCTGTGAGTCGGTGCACCTCCTGCCTGAGTCCATAGAAGAAGAGCAGGATTGGTCTACTCTTTCGACTCCAAACCCTTTTCAGGTACTCGCAGTTGAGATGGATTCAGATAAAGGTGGAAACCTTACTACAGATGCAGATATAACAGGAGAAGGTTCATTAGTAGTTCCAGATGAATTGACGGTTATAGAGAATGATGAAAGAGACATGAGAGACGATATACCTACAATGCCAAACGACACAATAAGTAGTGGAAAAATGCTGATTCCCTCGGAAGGACCCGGAGTAGGACAGTTTTTGGCACAGCAAGATAATCTAGTTACATCAGATTTGTCAGTTTTGGCATTGATAAGGAAATTGGAAAAAGATATTCATCTAGGGTTCGAAGCCTCTAGAAGAAACCAGGAACGTATAAGCGCTACATGCACACTACTAGAAGATAAAATTGATAAATTAAGTACACGTACAGGAGAAATTGAGTCAGAGATGAAAGTTATGCAAGGGAAAATACTGGATAATCGCAAGGAAATTGAGAATTTAATTTTCAGAGACAGAGAATCTGACGAAAGAATAGAGAGGTTGGAGAATATGCAAAGACGTAACAACTTAAAAATTCTAAAAGTGCCTGAAGGGAAGGAGGGGTCGGATATAAAAAGTTTTGTAGTACAAATACTAAAGAAAGAACTGCCGTTAGTAGAGACAGAAGAAATGTTGTTACGGGACATCCAGAGAGTACATCGAGATCCCTTCAGGCTAAATCCAAATCGTTCTAAATCAAGGAAAATCTTGATTAACTTCTTGACATATTCCCTAAAAGAAAAGATCCTGACAGCTGCTCTTAAGAAAAAAGGCATATTAATTGACGGAATTGCAGTGGATATCACGTCTGATTTGTCCCCTGTTACAGCAAATAGACAGTGGGAATTAGGAAAACGCTTGATACCTTTAAGAGAAATAGGGGCTACAGCCCAGGTGAAATTTCCTGCTTTCTTGAAAGTTATGTGGCAAAATAAGATGTATACCTTTCGCACAGTGGAAGATGTAGACGCCTTTCTGGATAGTTCTCAGGAAGAGTAGATTACCGACTATATATAGTTAAACAAATAGAAAGATGCACCGCCATTGCGACATCCACTGGCCTAGGTCATGGGAGTTTTGGTTGGGTTTTCCAGGGAGGGAAGAGGAGGGGGGGATAGGGAAAGCAGCTGTGGGGGAAGGGGAGGGGGAGGTGTAGGGGGGTGGGGTAGGGAGGGGGGGTAAAGGGAGAAAACAAGAAAAATATTCCTCAGGAGCTACCTCACTGTCAAATAAGTAGAAGGGAAACAAGGGCAAACTATTATGAGTGGGATTATTAACAAGGAGTTAAGGTTTCTCACATGGAATGTGAATGGTCTTCGGGTTAAAATGAGGAGATTATTAATATTGAAATACTTAGAAGACTCTCCTGCTCATGTGATCATTATACAAGAGACGCACTTAACTGAGAATGAAAGTAAGGAGATTTTCGGTACTCAAAAGTGGATTGCTAATGCTATTTTTACATCTCAAGATTTAGTAACAAAAGGGGTGGCTATTTTGATTAGGAAAGGAGTTGACATTGTAGTTGAAAATAAATCAGTAGATAGAAGTGGAATATGGGTGATTGTCAAGTTAAGATTGGCAGGGGAAGCCTTTGTAATAGTTGGATATTATGGCCCTAACGTTGATGATCCAACAATATTAGACAAAATTGAGGTGGAATTATTGGAATTCTCTGGCAAAATATTTATGGCTGGAGACTTCAATACAGTTTTAGATCGTAAGTTGGATAGAACTGGGAATGACAGGGCAATAGTAAATAGCAAAATGACAGGTAAGTTAAAGATGATTATGGCACAGCAAGGTCTGAGCGATATATGGAGATGGAAAGCTGCACAACAGATAGGATTTACCTTTCACAATAAAAAATATAAACATAGTTCACGGATAGATTTTTTTTTGGTAGATACTAGGTTAAAAGAACGGGTTACGAAAGTGGAACATATAGGGGCACATATATCAGATCATTCAGCTGTAAATTTGAATTTAGGTTTAGTCACAGATAAAGTGAGCTCTGTCTGGAGATTAGATAGAACCATTTTAGCGGATGCAGAATTTCTAGAAACTTTAAAAGATGAGTTACGAGTTTTCCTAGATGTGAACGTTGGATCAGCTAAGGAGGGCATAGTTTGGGAAACTTGTAAAGCTTTTATGAGAGGGAGATTGGGAGCTCAGGGGTCTAAGAAGCGGAGGTTGTATCATAACTTGATCACTAATTTGGAGAAAGAAATTCGAGAATGTGAGAGCAGTCAAAACGCACAGGGAGGAAACATCTCCGAAGAGGGAGTCAATAATAAACTTTTAGATCTAAAAATAGAACTTACGGCAGTACTTGCTCGAAGAGTTAAAGAAAGATTGGAAGCTAGTCAGTTGGCACATTTTTCATATGGAGAGGGGTGTGGCAAGTTACTTGCGTGGAAAGCCAAGAAAGACGTCTTACGCAATCAAATAAAAGAGATTAAGAAGTCGGACTCAGGAGAAGTTATAACAGAGAGGAAGCAAATTGTAGAAGCATTCTTTGACTATTTTGTGAATGTTTATACAGAGGACCTCTGCCCGAGTAAAGTAGAGATAGAAAGATGGCTACCCTTGGTGAAACCACTTTCTGATGTTTATATGGAGGAGCTAAATAAGGAAATCACCCAAGATGAAGTGTTGAAAGTGATCAAGGAGAGTAAAAGAGGGAAAGCTCCTGGTCCGGATGGCCTCCCAAGGGAGGTATATAAAGTGTTAGGAGATATAATTGCTCCCACATTATGTCAACTATATAACAAAATCTTCAGAGGGGAGGTAACAATACCTAGCTCGTGGAATGAGGCAACAATCACCCTAATACTTAAACCAGGGAAATCTCCTAGGAGTTTAGATGCCTATAGACCTATCTCGCTTTTAAATTGCGACTATAAATTCTTCACAAAAATTTTGGCTGATAGACTCGGTAGAGTTATACATAAATTGATTCACGAAGACCAAAGGGGTTTTATCAAGGCGAGGTATCTAAAAGAATTAACATATTCATTGATAGGTATGATGGATATAGCTTCTAATTTCGAGTACCCCTTGGCAGTGATCGCGTTACACGCTGCCAAGGCTTTTGATCGAGTCAACTTTACTTATCTAAAAACTCTCTTGCAATATCTTAACTTAGGAGATAAATTCACGCAATCTCTTTTTGCTTTGTACTGTTCACCGACATCGTGCGTTTTGGTTAACGGCACTCTCACACATCCTATTAAAGTAATGCGGGGCACCAGACAAGGGTGTCCTTTATCACCCTTGCTTTTTAATTTGTACATTGAGCCTCTTGCTTGCAAAATTAGAGCCACAGAAGAGATACCCCCTTTTGTGGTTATGGATTGGACAAAGAAACTAGGATTATATGCAGGCGATATTATTGTCTATTCTTCTAATTTGTTGTTTTCTTTGAAGAATCTGGTTAAAATAACGAAGGAATTTGGAAAGATCTCAGGTTATCAGATAAATCAAGACAAGACCGAAATAATGGCCTGGAATCTCAATACAGGGGGGGTTAAAACAACAGCAGAAATGAGATACCTGGGGGTCAGGATAACACAAAAGATTGAAGATCTAGCAAAAACTAATTTTGACAGGATTAAAAAAGAAGTCGTTGCTACATTAAAAGGATGGATGAATCTACCACTTTCTATATATGGACGATCTAATCTTGTAAAAATGGTGATAGTACCGAAAATTACTTTTTTGTTTGAGACTATCCCACTTGGTTTCAAAAAGGAATGGCTGGTCAAATTACAGAGCGTGATAACATCTTTTATCTGGGCGTCAAAGGGCTCTCGGATTTTATGGAAAAAACTAAGGAGGAGAATTAATAAAGGAGGGCTGGCGGCCCCAGATATCCAAATTTATGCATGGGCTTTCTGTTTAAAAAACTGTAGGATGTTGAGGGGTACCCGACTCAATTCTCCGATTGGAGAAATGTTTGGTTTTTTGCTGAAAAGGTCTGGATATCATGATTTTGGTTTTTTATATAAGTTCTCAGATCCTACATTTTTTAAAAAGGTGAGACTCAAGATTTTGCGGGACTTGGCTGAGATATGGCATAAAATCAGAAAGGTAGTAAAATTGCCTTATTTTAGCTATATGGCTCCAATATGGGAGTCTCCTGGCGCTCCATCTTGGACAAAAGATGCGTTGGCACTACACCTGAAAAAGGAACCCGCTCTGCAAAGGTGGAAAGATTTGTTTCCAGATGGCAAACTTATATCATGGAGCTTATGCCAACAAATGTGGGGACCGGTTTTCTCAAAATATAAATACTTACAGATTCAAAGCTGGATTAATGATTTGGAAACAGAGATTGGAATTGAAAATGACTTTGAGTTGAAGTTGGAGACAGGGATCTTTAAGAAGGAAGTGGCCTTTTGGTATTGGGCGATATTAGAAATGGAGGATGGACCATTTGTCTTGCCAGAGACCCTGTGGATGGATAGCTTGCCAAGGATCGCGACAGAAAACCAATGGCAAGTAACTATGTCTATGCTCTATAGTATCGTTAAACCTGCAAACCTAAGGCGAAATCTTATGTTTACCATCCACAGGGCATATTGGTCTCCTTATAGACTCTCCAAATTCAAAGCCGGCGGAATTGTTGGGTGTCCGTAATGTAAAGCCCCAAATGTGGATGATTTGCATATGTTTGTGTCCTGTCCAAAAATAATGCAATTCTGGATAGATGTAAGTAATTCTCTCTCCAAATCTCTGAACCAACGCCTTGAGGTAAGCCCTGAATTAATTATTACGGGGAGATACGATTTAGAAAACAGATTTATGAATAACAATGTTAGACTTATTTTTTATGCTATGTTGCTAGCGCGCAGAGAGATATGCAAGTTATGGGTCTCACCGCTTAGTCCTAGTTTAATGGATTGGATTTTAGCCATGAGGTATATGGCTAAGCTTGATATTTTAGACCATTCTAAGAGAAATTGAGGATTTTGGATACCTTTCCTTTTATGTTTTGATTGAACAATTTTGTGTTGAATTCCGATGATTAAGCCCGTGCCTATCTCGCTGGTACATGGTACTCCAGGACAAAAAATAGAGTTGGAGGAAGACACACCTGTTGAGTCAGGTGGCCAAGAGGGGCAGTCCAGAGAAAGGCCAGACTCAAGAATAGGTGATGTTTACGCCCCATTACTCTAAACCAGCCTATGAGATTAAAAAAAGCCCAGTGGTGGTCTAAGATAGAAGTTATGGGTGGCGAGGTGGCAAATGAGGATGTAAAAAAAATAAAAAAAAAATAAAATACAAATGTATCAACAAGATTTTAACAAATAGGAGGTTGAAAAAAGGGGCGTAGCCTCCCTCTCAATTTATTTACTCTCTATGCATCTCTTATTGGTGAAGCATTTGCCAAAGCCCATTCATTCTCTCAAAAGTTAGGCTCCCAAAATGATCTTGCTCGGCCATGCAGCACGGAGCCTTCAGAGAATGCTCACAGCCTAACAGAACTTTAAGGATTCAAACAAGCTCACAGTATATGTTAACAATTCAGCAGGGGTGGTGTTTGAGCACAGACAGTGCTGCATCCAGTGCAGCACTATTAACTCTTTTTTATAAAACTTGATCACATATTAAACACATAGGCCTTGATTACGATGCTAGTCGGCGAACGCCCAACTGGCATCATGTCAGAATGGAAACTGACCAACTAGTAGTAGCGTTTCCTTCCGAGGAATTTTGATTTGACTGTCCATGAGGTGGTCAGAAACATCAATTTTTCCATTGCGGCTTTTGCAGCGGCAGGAAAAAGGGCAACACAACACACATTAGAAGCATGAATGTTTGAAAACATCCACGCCCTGTGTGCCAGGCACTAAGTGGTGCCTGGCACACGGGGCATAGGTGTTTTGGGGGGGCTCTACAGGTATCATCCATGCTCCATATCGGAGGCCGCCGTGTGACAGGGGCACTGCTCAGAGCCCCCAGACTCTTTCTCCGACATCCTTTGAATGTCAGTCAGACCAACATTGAAAGGCTGCCTGAAAGGGACACCGTAAACCCAATGGCAGGAGATTACTTTCTAATTGCTGACTGGACAAGCACCGTGAGCACATTGGAATCATCGGTCATCCCTCCATAGGCTGCCTCTGACTGCCATGCATCTTAATGTTGTGGTCGGACCTGCTGACATCATAACGAGGGCAATAGTCTTATTGCTTTTTCAGGGATATTTCCACAGTAATTAATCGTCACTCAACACACAGCATTCCATTTGATTTTTCCTCTCACATAATTTAGTTCCCATAGTCAAATCAAACTTGAGTTCTTAGGTTTTCTAACACTTGGGCAGTTTCACTGGGGGAAGCTTTGAAGATGGTGATTCTTTCTACATTGTGGGTTGTTTCTAATTCCCCTGAACCATTTAATTTGGCTGCCAAACCATGGGTTGATGTTAGCTGAAGGTTTAAGAACTGATCTGATTTTGAGTGACAGATGAACTCCTCATACAATAATAGGCAATGGGAGCTCTTCTTTTATTTTTTAAAACTCCTTAGGCTGGGTCAACCAAGAGCAAGTTTTCGAGGATACACCTTGTGTTCTTGAATTTATATGAATTCAGACATTCTTGGGGTAAAGCAAAACGAAACGTGGACATTGCAAACTGTATTAAAAAAGCATACACATGTAATTTGTATTTACTCCAGTTTTTTGTCAGATTGTCTTAAGTGATCGGGATGACATTTTAACGAAAATTGTATTCATTCATGTTGGGAAGCAACGTTTGCCCTCAGCAGCAAGATTTGCTGGTTGTCTTGTAAAACTTTGATACTACGATTTAAAATGTTTTGACAAAGGTACAGCCATCATGAAAATCAGTTTAATAAGCACTAGGTTGGCACCAGGCCAGGGTATGAACTATATTTTTGATTATGTATATAGAGTTCTAAAAACTAGAAGTAGCTTTCTATTTCTATTTATTGTAAATTTTTGTTTTACTCACAGTGCAGAGAATAGTTTTATTTCCCGTTTTTTTCATATAATTTACAATAACGTGTTAGGAATCAAATATTGTGCATTTTTACAAATTATGTCTCACTCCATTGTATTTGGGCTGTATTAGGACAGGGGCGTGGGAGGAGATTTCTGAAATATTGTAAATCTTGGATTTGAATCTACAGTAAAAGACTGTAATCATGACTAGAGTTTTCATACACAATAGGGAACTTCTAATATCCCCTCAATCCCTCATTCACAATTAAGCTATGGCACTGGGCCAGGTAAGCAACTATGTATATCAATCAATAAGTCTAAACCTTTGAGAATCTGCTGTGCATCTGTACATCTGCTACCCAATTGGCCCCTTTTAATGAAGCGTATAGTTGCTTTGGACATTCACAGCATCACTCTAAGGTACTTTCCCCTATGGAGCTATTCACCCTTTGCAGTTGCTTTGAATAATAGATTTTGGTCTATATGATTTTAACCGTCAGCAGAGTGTATAGATATTGAATAAAATACTTTCGTAAAAATTCAAAATCCTAGCAAAGGAGATTTTTACTACGGTGGACTTGCTGATGAAGAAGAACTGAACACAATCGCAAAGGCAGACGGGTTGACATTTAGCTTGTTATCCAATAAGCATGGGAACAATATGTTTATTTCATAATTTAACACATCTATCATATGCAAAAAAAGTCATTAGCATGGAGAAAGTAATTAATAATTAAAAAGATATTATTAAGCACTGTTTTGAAATTAGGTGTTCTTTTGAAAGGACTTAAATTAAAAATAAAATTGAAGCTACTAATAATGTTATTAGTGGAATTAATATGTTTGGCTTGTATTTTATCTCTCTTCTCATGACACTTCTCCAGTCTCCCTTAGTGCCTACTGTACCCCTACAATGAATACATGCTGCTCTCTCCCTTCGACCTGACCCCACCACCTGCTCCTTCTACTTTCTCACCTATTCTCCACTATAGTTAACAAACATAGTCGTTCTGTCTTACTCCTCCCCCACCTTTCTTACACCATATACATGGGTGCTTGGTTGTCCCCGTCCCTACTCAAGGTGCCAACAGAACAGATGATGGAGGCAATACTGTACAAATCAAACATTCACCTCCAGTTTCAGATCTGTTTTTATATTCCTTTTATTTGTGCTTGCCACACCATTCCGACTTTGACCCAGCCATATGCAAGTAATGCTTGACCCTGCTTCCTTTGGGAACAATCTTGTCTGAATTGCCAGGCTAGGTCCTGCTGGAACAGAAACAAGCATCCTAGCACCATTTTCAGGGTATCACCCCACAAAAGCCAGGCTATCTTGAATCGGGTGGAATAGCAAGCACAGGCCCCAAGTCCAGGCATAACCTTCCCACTGAGGGCGACAAATGCAAAAAGAACAGACGATGGGCCGAATGCTGAACAAATCAAACAATTACCCCTAGTCACAGATGTGGAATAAATCCATTGCTTTTCTGCTCGACACAATTCCAGTTTGGCCCAGTCATATGCAAATCAGCCTTGACCCTACTCAATAGTCTTATTCTAGGAGCACCCCTAAGCATAAAAAATGTTGTGCAATTCCTGATGCTCATTTAATGTTCACTTTGTTTTCCTGGTGCTTACCTAGGCACCATTTTCAAAAATGTTATTAGGGAGGGGGCAAGCAGCCCCCCTTCCAGATCCTTTACAGCCACTGGGACCCCATTCACTAGGTCATTTCTTTTAAATTAAGGGAAGGGGTGCTTAGCACCATTCCCTGAGCCACATTGGGCCCCAGGGAACCCATCCCAGGGACCTTTACTCTTTAATAGGGGGAAGAGGTGTGTGGCTCCCTCCCAGAGCCACTCCGGCCAGGGTAGCCCATACCCGGGGCCTTTTTTTATGGGGCAGGGGCAAGTCACCCCACTCTCCAAGCCACCTTAGGCACTTATTTTAATTAAGTGGAGGGAGCATTTAGCCGAACTCTAAAAGCCTTTAAGGCCCCAAGGGACCCCATTCCCCAGGACCTCAGATCGGTTCCCCAGTGCTCATCTAAGGCGCTGAAAAACCACTGTGATGGGGCTGCGGTAGGATCCCCATGTCCCAGCGGCATGCACCCATTGTGGGTACATTGGGAGCCGGCTTTGATGCTGTCAAGATGGAGGAGCTGTTTTTGCTTGCTGCCTCTGGGAGGAAACAATGTGAGTTTCTCTGTCGAGGAAGAGGTGTGGCACTGCGGCTAGGGCGACTGACTCCGGAATCTGGGGATCACGGTACGATCCCTGGCGCCAGATTAGCCCAGCGCCATGGAAAACTACTGCGTCCTGGAGTAGTCTCCCCGGGACACAGTGTATGAGCTGGTCCAGAGGGGTGGGGTCTCTGAGGCCTTAACAAGCTCAAGGAGAGGTGGGTGCATGCCCCACTCCCATTTTTGAAATTATTAGCACTAGGGATGGCATCCCCAAGGCTTTAACAGACTTGGGGAGAGGGGACACAACAGCATTGATAACAACACTGTGCACAACGGGGGCACCAGTCACTTTATGCCTTGGACACTTATTTTTTCACGTTTACGAACACTGCAAAAGTGGCTTTGAGAAAATGTATTACTTTTAATTTGTCTATTTGGTTTTGTGGAAAATGAATACACAGAGTTGTTCCTTGTCACTCTTAGTTAACACAAAAGGTAATGCTCAAAACTAGTCACACAGGACTATTCTACACGGTTTAATGTGCACTCTGGCCTAAGGCTCGTTACGCTGCTGTTAGGGAAGAATGGGTACATGCAACTACATCACAGTACTGTCTTACTTTCTAAAGTATTTATAATTTCAAAGTCTGTGCTGATGTGTAACAAAGCATATAGGAGAATATCTTCAAATAGTTCACACATCTCAGCACAGCAATTTTCTGCACTGCATTTTGTGAACACGAGAGTGCAGAGTTGAACGATGTCTTCAAAGAAATGGTACAGTTCTGCTCTCCCCATGCACTGGTACACTTTTGGCTGCCTAGTGACAAAGGAGGCAGCCTGACAGGCAACCATGGTGCAAAGGTGCCTACATTAAGGGCAAGATAGTTTTTGTTCAGAAACCTGTACTTTACTACTATTCTTTGAGGCTATTTCCTGTGACTGCAGTACACATGCAAAGAGGATATAACAAAAAGACATAAATATATTTCACCTTGTTAAGCCAGCCTCAGACAAGTGCACCATTCTGTCACAAACCCATGTCTGCAAGTCTTTGTAGATATGGACTTGCATAAAAATCCATGGGTAGATGCCAGTGGCTGCGGCCTCTGAAGGGGGGTGGTGGGGCAAGGGGGTTAGAGGGATGAAAAAAAAAAAAGAAACGTACCTGCTTTGCCGCTGCATGCCTCACCTCCGTCTTCTTGTCTTCTTCCCGGCTGCTGCCTGCAGCCTGCACCAGAAGCACCCAGGCTTCTGGACTCTGCCAGCCAATGATTGGTCTGAGCGGCCTGTGTGGTCGCTCAGGCAGTTGCTGGGGAGGCGGGGTATGTTCTCCTAGGGGCTGTGCAACACAGCCCAATGGAGACCATGACAATTGGGCATGACTGTTTGGCCGGCCCTAGACGACAGGTCAAAGCATCATGCGCATGTACGGAGGAGTGCAAACCACTCCTACTCTCTCTGCTGCAAGCCAGCCCCACCAGTCCTCCCCACTTGGTGTTGCAAAGGAAAATAAAATGATAATAACCACTTATTATTATCCTTTTATTTATTTTTTTCACTGCTCAATGAGTAGTGGGGCGACGCTCCTCTGCCTTAGCGGGGGTGCTGCCACTGGTAGATGCATGGGAACACCCATGCACTACCAATTCAACTCCTACTTGATGCAAAGTAATGCATGATATGTCTATGTGCTGCACATGTTTTTTTTTTAAAGTAATGCAAATTACCATCTTGCATTGTAAATACTAAAAAGGATTTTTCATCAGTTCTGTGTCAAAAAGTAATGGTAACCCGACACAAATTTTGTGATAATCCGACTCTTTACTTATTATCATTCACTGCCTTTATTCATTTTTGAGGTTGATTGCAATGGAGTTGTGGTAACACAAAATCCGAATACTTATTAAAATCCCCTCAGTTATACCAGTGACTTATTTTAATGTATTCGTTATTTGGTCTCAGTTTTCGTTTAATTAAATAAGGTGCTGATCTTTGGATGTGCTCTCTCTCCCACCCCGCTACATAATGCTTTTGCATTATTTTTGTAATATGTTTTTTTAGTACAGCTTGACCTTTCTACAAGTTGTTCAGAGGCTTGCTTCAGATAATCGCAGATTAAAAAGTCCGTCTTAGCACACTCTCTAGAAGCTTAACAGCATGGCTCCCTTTGCAGTTTCTAGTACTTAATTTGCATCTGTCACACTTAAGTCAAATGCAAAATGCACCTAAATTCTCTTCTAAGAAAATAAATTAAACATGCTGTTAAATCTAACACATTTGATAATGTAAAACGACATGCAGGTGGCTAGGCTTCGTGTCAGTTGAAATAAATTGTTTTGTTTAATGCTAAATTGGAGAAGAATGCAAGAAAACAATTACTGTACGTTCTATCTGCTTTTCAGAGTTCTTTAAAAATACACAGCTAACTCTTTAATGCATGTTTTCTGCCTGCGGAAAATATAGGCCTTTCCTTTTACGTCAGACCCCCTACAGATATATTTGGGGTGTATTTAGTAGAAGACCTAGCGTAGTGGTCAGTTATTAAAAATACATTAAAGCTATTAAATTCGGATTATTTTTTATATAGGCTGAAGGGACATTGAAAAAGTGATGTAATTTTGTCAAAGTGTCTGCCATATTCTAAAATGGCGTTTAGTTGTCTAGTGCTAGCCACTTGTAGGTAATATTGTATAGAAAAGAATCAAAGGCTGTGTGGTTGGTCTTTCTTTTGAAAAACCAGGATCAGATTTATTGTTTCTATCATGTCGCTTTATTAGTCTTTCCACACTATGCACTAAAGGCACTTTATGAACTTTTATTTGCTCATCCCTAAAGGCAGCTGCTTTTATTGTATTTATTCTTCTATTTCTCTCTTTTTGGCGGCTCACTGTCGAGGAGGGTCATCACTGTCTTTTTAACTTACATTGGATATATAAGCCTATGAAATATGTAATTATTACCATTGTATTTATGGTTGTTGTATGAATAATATTGCTTCACATCTATGGATTTGTGACGTGAATTTGTGATCCTAATAAAACAAATAATAGGAATAAAAGGCATATGAAAAACTACACATGACAGCAGTATGTTTCATGTCGACATATTTCTTTGTGACGAACTCAGGAGTAATGCCTCATATGCAAGACATGTGGCAGAACTTCATAAGCTCCATACTAGTCCGTCATCCATTCCTCCTAATCTTTGGCAAATGATGACTTGTCAAATTCCCCTTTTCTCAGGCTCAGATGTGCTATCGTTATTTGTCATATACACATCTGTCGTTCCTTATCTCTTTTCCCAAGCAGCACCTGCTTTGAATTTCTCTTTGCCTTGTTATTCCTTTGGTGGTCTGTTGATTTCTCAGAGACTCTGATCTCGTCTTTAAAAAAAAAAACAATTGTATTAAGCCACTGACACTTAGCCGGTTAAGACTTGCGGCCTGATTCATGAAAGACCCGTTTTGCGAGTTTATAATAGCGATTCATAAGGAATCGCTATTACAAACTCGCAAAACGGGATTCATGTAGGAATCGCAAAATTAATTGCGATTCCCACTGACTCCTTATTTGCGATTAGCTATTTGCTAATCGCAAATAAGGAATAACTCCCCATGCATTCCTATGGGCCTAAAGGCCCATAGGAATGCATGGGGAGTCATTCCTTATTTGCAATTAGCAATTAGCAATTAGCTAATCGCAAATAAGATTGCGAATACAAGGGTGCCAGGGTGTCCCAAGGACACCCTGTAGCATCCCTGAAATGTAAATTTCCACAGGTGTTGCGCACACACATGTCCAAAGGACATGTGAGTGTGTAACATGCAACTCAGAAAAATGCATTTTAATGCATTTTTCTGAGTTTTTGCAATTTACCACGAGGTTTGACCTCGCGGTAAATTGCAGCCCGAAATTGCGAATTCGCAATTTTAAAATGGATGATGAATTGCATTTAAGGAATCTCAAATAGAGATTCCTTAAATGTAATTCCTTGCAAATATGCGAATTAGCAAATAGCGATTTTTGCATTTGGGATGATGAATCCCAAATGCAAAAATTGCACTCGCAAAGGGCCAGATTCTCAGAATCTGGCCCTTTGCGAGCGCAATTGCGCTTCATGAATCAGGCCGTTGGTCTATACAAAAATATATAATTAAATAAGCAAATGCATATAAGGAATATTAATTTTGAGTTTTTTTTATAAAGCACTAGATCTTACACAGCAATGAATGTGAAATTATTATTTTATAGCAGTTTTGTTTCTTGTTACTAACGTTTTTCACATTCCAAAAAGTACACAAATACAAAGTGAGCGAGATGTGACTTTGTTGTCACACAGTCATATTAGGCCTGCATTGATACTTCAAGTAAAATTCTAGAAATCAAATTTGAATTGATTTTCACATTGTATAGCTGAAAATGAGCCACATTTGTCTTTGTTTGTGCCACAAACACATTCAATTAGTTTAGATTTTCAGCAAATGCAGCTGGTTGCACATTATATGAAGGTGAAGAAATGGTTATATGTGACACACACTTTTCACTCAATCTTGAGATGATAAGCGTGGTTTGTTAGAGTAGTATACGCCGATGCAGTGCAGAGATAACCCTTCCCGAAAGTTTGCGTGAACAAAGCCTTTCTTAAAACTGCTTGATATTGGGGAGGGGTTGGAAGAAGAATTCTGTTTTGCAGCGTTGTAACAGTAATATTTACTGCACCAAGGTCAATCCATGTAGGACAAGGAACATTGCCTTAATGCACCCCTACTGTCATTGTCTGTGAGCCCTTATGCAGGCAGCATCATCATTATCTCCTACAATTGTTCAAGATACTGAACGGCATCACAATTTAAAATGACAACTTAAATGCATAATTCTTGCTCTTGCGCTTGCTTGTTGCATGCAACTCTGTGACAGACTCCTTATTAGGAAGCCACTGCACCTTGCACTACCCATTGCCCCTGCCAGTGCTGCCAATGACACTCCTTTTACAAATAAAACTATTGAAGGCCAGCCAAAGCTGTAATAATGATGTGAGCAACATGTGTTATTTATTTTTAATATATGTATTGACTTAATAAACACTGAAACACTGATGTTGTGTTGAGCTCAGAATTTGACAGAGTGTCACTCGAGACAGAGCTGAGAATTAGGTGCAGGCGCCAAGCACCGTAAACCAGCGGCTCAAATTAAGCACTGGGTATTGCTTTGTTGATGCCATATATAAGCTCCTAATGTCGTATGTATATCAAAAAGAGGTAGATAACAATACAGCCTTGAAGTTCAGACCAAATCCACAAACCTTGGACACACATTGTTAACACAAAACTAATACAATGACATCAGTACCAAACGCTTTCCTTAGTAACTGAATGATGAATATGTGCAAACAATTGACAGAGCTGCCCCATTAGAGCAACCAAGTTTGTTTGCATTTGTGCAAGTTTCAGTTCAAAAAAGAAACACCCTAAAAGTAACTTCTAAATCTCCCACTTAAAAAGATTGAAAAGTCAGGCCAGAAATGAGAATACCCCCAATTAGCAATAGGAGGAAACATTTTGTGAATATTGAAACATGCAAAGTCTATTATTTTCCTTAATCAAGTTACAGAGAGAAATTGAGCTATGACAACACTTGAATCCACTCTGCAAACAAAAGAAAATGTCAGATTTTGAGCAGCTGTAGTTCTACCTGGTGAGAAAAATGTGGATTGGGGAGAATCACGAACCTTCAAAGCTGCACAAAGTGCCTGCTCTGCTTAGGAACCAGACAGTTTGTGGTCTTTGGGCAATTCATCGATTGCCTCTTAACCTGTTGTCTTTCACTCTTCCTGAAATAAATTCCAACCAGGAAATGGGCCATTTGAAGGCGGCCATCTTGGGGAGGTTTACGTTTTAGTAGATAACAGCAGCCGGAAGCAAGGCTCTCAAGCAGATGTACAGAGTTGCCTGTCACTGATTGCAGCTCGTTCCGGATACATATACCGGTTCTGTGCGAGTATTCAATGTTCGACGGAGCCACGGGCATGCATTGTTCTATGGGTGAGAGAGATGCTTTGCCGAAGTAATTACGGCACAGCCGATAGTTTAGTCCACCATACTATTGGGTTCCTACTGAGCTCAACATGCGGACAGATAATCATTACTTTGTACCTAGTTTCTAAATCAAAACTTCTTCATTTAAATCAACAGTGTTTGACTACAAGCTCTCCTTCCTTCCAGTGCTGATGCTCATGGGGTCAAATTAGGAATACCATAATGTACGTTTTTTTCTATAATTTTTTTTCATGAATATTGAGGAGTGAAAAACCAACTTCACTGCCTTACAATTTTTGGGCTGATGGGTAGTTTCTTTTTTATAAGGCTAAGGTCTCTGCACAACTGATGAAAATGCAAGAGTGTGTGTTTTTGCTTAAATGTTATATGTACTTTTATGTCTTGTATGTCATTTTTTTTAAACAGAGGGCAGCACAAATAACATGATTTACACAATATCATGCATGAAGTGAAAAATATATCACAGAGAAAAAAGATATCACTATTTTTTCTTCATACAATTAGGATGAAGATATGTAATGATAATATCGAAGAACAACTAGACTACTAAATATTTTTGCTTCTATCCTTCCAGATTGTCAAAATTAAGAAATTGTATATTAGCTCTGATAAAGAATATTACCAAGTAGGTATCGAACGAATATCTTGCACAGAAATACATTAAACTGAAACACCAAATAGGCTAACAAGCACTAGGCATTAGTCAGAGTGGTAACAGGGATCATTGTCATTGGGCCTGAAGAATAAGCTTAGGGGTAGGCTTTGAAACATGTCAACCAGCGAGGGAGCTGCTCATTAAAGCTTTTTTCCTCCTTCTTTTCCGCGTTTTTTATCAATAAGAGCTATAGGAAGCATTAAAGTTTAGTTTTTCCATAAAGCCAGGTATTTTTTAAACTCACTCATTCCTGACCCTCCCACTCTCACACCAATGCACATAGTTCACTTCACTCCAAAGCGCTGCCACGTATTCGTCGGTCGTAGCACGCTCGTCCTGCAGCGGGGTGGGAAGAACCCGATGATGAAGCATGCCACCAAGGGACCTTTTGGTGGGTGATGGTTATTTTGAAACACTGTATTGCTTTCCCATGCTAGTAACCAAACGGTTCACTTGGGGTTAGTCAGTTTTTGGAAGGTTTAGCACTTTATTTTGTAAATTCAGAGTGGAATCTTTTAGTTTTTTCATAACTTACAGAGGAGATTGAGTCCATGACTGATGTATCTCTTCACTCCCTTCTTTGTTTTTGGTCTTTCATCAGCATCAGGAGAAATTTGATCAGTGAAAGGAATGTTAGCTATGATCCACTTTTGCTTAACATGGAACAGAAAAACAATATTGGTCATCCCAACCGACAACTCGTCCAAATTTCACACGAGCAATATGTGAAAGAAAGCATATTGCTTTGGACAATATAAAATTATTCATCTGAATAGGTGTTATCAGCAGTTATTGCTTGACGCAACATCTGATGTGGTATACCTCCAAACCTTTTGCCCTCACTCCCCAGCTCTGCTAAACTTGTTTTTTTTGGCATGAAGACTCTGTGAATCCTGCCACTGCTAATAAGTGTTAAAGTGCATTTGCCTACAACTAAGTGTCACATTTAATTAACTTAAGTCCCTATTAAATGGTACTACATGTACCCAGGGCTTGTAATTTAAATGCTACTAGAGGGTTGAAGCACCTATTGTGCCACCCAATAAAGTGGCACTGTAAACATGTCTCAGACCTGTCATCCAGTTTTGAACTGTCGTTTTGACCTGGCATAACAAACCTTTTTCCGGACCAAAGTCTTCCTTTTAAATACTGGTAAATCACCTCTAACGCCTTCCTAAAGGTTCATTGGGCAGGATGCATGGTATTTGAAAAGTAGGACACGTTGGTTAAGTTTTACATGATCTGGTCATAAAAAATTCCTAAAGACTAACACTGGGTTACCTTATCACACCTACTAAGTGATAAGTCCAGTTTGGTACAAGTTAGAGACATTTCTGTTTCCAATCAATTGAACTGTAATTTAAAATTCTGAATAATTATTAGGTCAGATTGTAAGCTACACAATTTAAAATGGCACTTTCAGAACGTTGACATTTTTCTGCCTAAACCAACTGTTCTTTCTACCAGTGTCTATGGTCATATGACAGTGAATCGCTGTCTTGTTTTGGGTTCTGCATTCTTTTTTGACACCGGAAGAAAGAAGGCCTGGTGTGAGGGGAGGGGTTCTTCTTGACAGGATTTATTGAGAAGCGCTGTATCCTGCCCTGATTGCACTTCAAGAGGGCATACCTATAGCACACACAAAGAAGTTTGACAACAGGCCTGCCCTTGCATTTGCACCCTAGACAGTTTGGATCCAGGACCAGGGGAGGGGAAGAACTGTCCAGATGAGTTCTCACAGAAAGTCTGTCACATGGCATAACAGTGGCACCTTCAGAGCACTCCTGGACCGACAATTTAGACGAATGACTGCCCTGCTGTCTTAAGAAGGATGGTTGACCTGCTTGCCCTGAACCCAGGCTCTCCAGAAGTGACTCCAAGGTCCAGATTTTGAAAACTGTAGCATCTGGTTAGCGTTACTTTTTTATCGCTAACCCAATGCCAAAGCCGTTTTAGGATTCACAAAGCAACGCAAATACGTATTTGCATTGCTTTGTACAGAAAAGCTGCCCAAAGCAGCACAAAACGCTGCTTTGCATTACTTTGCGTTAAGGGGATGTTACATGGGAATTCCCATGCAACCACCCATGCTTCTTGATGCTAAACCCGATTCACTAACATGAATGGGAAGGGTTTATCGCCAAAAATTAATGCAGCTGCAAACAGGCATTAAACAGAGAGAAGTTTACATTTCTCTGTGCCTTTCTAACTTTGCATGTGTGGCGCACTCTGTAGCACAATTACAAAGTAGGAAATGCTTTTGGAAATGTAAAGGCATAGTATTTTGTAGAGGAAGGGTACCCTTTCTGTACAAAACCTATTCTTGACTCAGACACTCACCCAAGCGCCTTTCCACTTAGGTGGGTACCTGTCCCACGGCAGCCGAAATCAGTGCCAGCGCTAGGGAAAGGGGAGGAGAGTGCCATTTCTCTGTGAAAATGGCACTCTCCTGCTCTCATCCTGTCATGCAAAACAGCACTGCCTCTTAGGCAGCTGCGCTGTATTTTGTGACAGTGTTCAGAATCTGGGCCCAATGGTCAGTTGGCTGACCTCCTGTTTGAACCACAGGGACACAACAAGCTTCTGGAGCACTCCCTGCAATTACCCAGCTGACCAGCATCAACTAGACATACCTAGTCCTGCCTGATCGTTGCATCTGGCCTCTACTGGAGTAAGTCCTGATACCCAAGAGGAGACTCCCCAAATTCTGGACCCTGGGGTGGAATCAGTTAGAACTTCTCCTGAAGACAAAGAGAAGATACAGATGTTTTGGGCAACCCACTTCTGCAAAGAGACCTCTTCAACTGCCTGCAATGACCACCAGAGAGAAGCTCCAGTAAGATCTGCACTTCACGCTGACAGCGCTAGTCTGCATCGACTACCAAAGCAAAACTCCAGCAATGACCTGCTCTTCTCACTATGGTAATGATCGCCCATGAGACCGGACCTGCTCCTAATTCCGACAACTACCTCCTTGCTGTCTCTGCCAACATGAACAGCAACATTTTTCACAGACTTGATAAGGAAACTCTTCAACAGGATGATCCAGGTCCCTGTATCTGGCCTGCACTCCAATGAACTTATGACAGAACATATGACTTTCCACCGGTCCTTCGCAACCAGATAACTCCAAATTGTGCTTTTTGTCACTATTTTCACCTAGAACTTTAAAAACTCAAATCACCGGTTCTATTGATTGGATTTTTGTCATTTTGGTGCCATTTTATGCGTAACGTTTACTTGATGTTTCTGACCTGGTTTGCCATTTTTCGCATGTTGTATTTTTACTTTATGAATGTTTAATGCTTGATAAATATTTTACACATTGGGGCATATTTATGAGTGTGTCAGGTAGTGCAGCACAGCGAGTCACCCTGCTGCACTGCACTGCATGACAAGGAAATGACAGGTATATGCTGTATTTAAAGCAATAAGTTGCATTCCCCCGTGTGCTGTACCCTTTTGACAGCCTAGCACCAATGTAGGCACCCTTGCACCATGCTGCGAGGGTGCCTGTATTGCATGCAGGATTGGTTTTGCAAAGGGAGAGACACCTTCCTGCACAAAAACAATCCTAAGAGGCATATTCCTCTTTCTATGTGTGCTGCAAAATGCAGTACTCATTGAAAGAAGAATAAGCGAGGAAAAATAAAGATATTTGTCCTTGTTATAACTCACATGAGACTGCATCCCTTTTTGGCATATTCCCAGGTCTACCAATTCTGGTAAATCTCCGAGTGCATCAAAAACGATGGGAATTGCATGGGAACACTCACGCAATGCCCTTGAACAATTTTCTGAGTGCAGATTAAGGCACTACAGTGATTTGCACTGCAATGTCCTACTCCAGATTTATGGAGCCATTTAAGGTCACACAAAGCTGCCTTGTGAGGCTTCATAAATAGGCCTGAAAGTTTCTAAGCTAAGTCTGACTGCTTTTGTGCCAAACTACCAAAGGGTGATACACAGGATTATTTAGTGACTTTTGTGGTTCACCCTGACAAAGACTGTGTTTATTATTTGAGTGGGGCTTTCACTCCACTCAACTAGTAGCCCAATTTCCTACATGTTATCATTTCAATCGAAGGAACAGTGCTACCTTTGGTGCCTTTGCTATAGGTTCTAAGAAGCAATATTTAGCTGCATGCGCCATCGTTATTGGTGTTATGTTAGATGGAATTTTCCACCCTCAAACAGTGGATGTATGACGTTACAACGCATACTTTTACAACGCCTACCTTTACAACGCAATTTTTACACCGCAACATCCATTACAACGCATGCCATTACAACAAATTCTTTGAAACTACCTTTACAACGCATTCCACTACAACGCATACTACTTTTACAATGCATACCATTACAACGCATAACATTACATTGCATGTAAGGTAAGTGTTGGATAGTGTAGGGGTTAAAATTACTATTCTAACTCCAGGGGGTGCAACAGTAGGGTAAGTGTTGGATAGTGTTGGGGTAAAAAATGCTATTCTAACTCCAGGGCGTGCAACAGTAGGGTAAGTGTTGGATTGTGTAAGGGTACTATGTGTTGTAATGCTAAGCGTTGTAATGGTATGCGTTGTAATGACTGTGTTGTAATGGCATGCGTTGTATTGGTGTGCATTGTAGTGTCATGCGTTGTAATGGTTGCGTTGTAAATGCATGCGTTGTAATGGATGTTGCGTTGTAAAAGTTTTGTTGTAATGGTAGTGCGGTGTAAAAGTTGCGTTGTAAAGGTTGTTTCCCTCAAACAGCTCATACACAGTCTCTAGGAGACTGTACTGCGCATTTGTCTGAACTGAAGACTTTGTTTCTTGCTCTTGAACATTTGGATCCTGAATTCCTCATGCTTATAGTGTGTGATTTGTATTACTGTTAACAGTCCTTTAAAGATATGTTTACATTGTTGACAACATATGAATTTCAGGATTCAAAGGATAACGCCATCAAGCATAAACTGCTTTGGGTTAAAGTGGCAGTTCTTAAAGATAGGTTGCCACAAACTCATGTAATACATACACTGAGTCATGATGTGGGAGCACACACTATAGGCAATTTTCTAGCTGATGAAGTAGCTAAATCTGCAGTGGCCACAGTTGTAGTAGCAGCAGTTACACAATCTAAAACTTTTATGGATAACAGTATATTGGCTGCCATAAATGCATAAAGAAATGGCACCCCTTTGCTGAAGGGTTTCCCCTTCAAATACGCATCATTTAAATGACCGGAATATTTCTTTTGTAACTATTAATGGGGTTGGCAATCATTTGATTCCCAAGCAGGGCCTCAGACATGCCTAAATTGTAGCAGCATATGAAGGTGTTACTTCCAAGCGTGCAGGAGTGGCAGCTGCAATTTCGCTGCTACGGCAAGGATACTGGTTGCCAGGCTTATAAAGTATGTCTTATGTTGGGACTTTTGTCAACAAATTAAAAGCTCCACCATGGCTTGTCTTCCGCAGATACACCTCTTGATTTTCAAAAAGTATTATCGCTGCATTTACCTGGATCATTGTGGTCCACTGATTTTAGATAAGGCATTTAAATTTGTTTTAGTTACAGTTGATTCTTGTTCTAGATTCCTTTGTCCACAGCGCTCAACTAAACCTTAGACGGTTGATGTGCATTCCATTCGGACCAGGGTCCGGCGTCGCTTCTAGAGCGTAAAGTGATTCAATGATGTTCCTGGGTGTACAGGTGCATTACTCTTCTCCTTAGAGGCCTGAGGACACTTCTGTTGTGGAAAAAAAATGAACCATGATTTAAGCAGTCCTTAACAGCTAGAGAATTAGGTATTGGGCCTGGTTGGTTGAACCATCTCAATGGGGTTTAACAAGCTCCTAATAACCTCCTGAAAAGATCTATGGTTGAGCAGGCACCGTACAAAGTATTTTTGGCATCAAGATGTATGTTCCATACATTGACGGTCCAGAACTTGTAGCCACAGTTGCAAACTTTCACATAGATAATCTTTGCCGCTTGTGAGAACCACCGATGATGCTTTTCCCCAGCTGAGGGCAGTCCCCCGCTGACAACATGACATAAATAATGACTGTTTCTACTGATGAAGCTAATGTCATTTATACTGATCACCTGAGGGAGGATCCTTCTCTGTTATATTTTTTGGAGCCTATTATTTAATCCTAGCCTCCGCTTTTTCAGCTAATTACCTCCAGCAACTATTTGGATCAAGATTATTTTTCTTCAGACAGTTCTTCTGTTTTGCATACTCCTCCAACATGGATTTGGGTTTCTATTTCATGGTTGAAATGCACTTATCTAGTCCTGCCTTGGATATATGTCTGGATTACACTCTCCTTGTTTTTTTTGTTCACATGGATTAGATTTGTGAGATTTTTTTCCTATTGATAAATGGCCACTACCTCCTGGAGCATTCTGCTACGGAACTAGTTGACAGGGTGTTGGTCCTCATTTCCTCTTTGCACAAACTGAAAAGAGACTTGTCCCTTGTAAACATTTCAGCTTTTACAGTAACTGATGGGATTAGTTGGGATAAAATTCCTTTTGATAAATTCAGCCCTACGGAGATCCAGCAGATCCCATATCAGTTCTCTGTGGGTGATGTAATACTACCAGGGTTACATTTAGATGATTGGGATGTTCAAACTGTAAACTCTATTCGGATAATATACTGTTTTTGAAATAGAAGATCTAGAAGTTAATTCTTCTAACTATGCTGACATGTTCTGTTTACACCATTATGGACATCACTTCTTACAAAGGACGAGTAGTCAACATCTATATTTTAATTATACACAATGGAAACATGGTCTGACCCCACCTCAAGGAAGTTCCAAAAAGCATAAATACAAATTCCCTTATTTTATGGGATATGACACTTCAGTCCCCATCACTTCTAGGAAAAATGGGGATTCCACTTTTGGCGGTGGTGTGCACACATATACTTCGACCTTGTGTTCTTCTTTAATTCATTTAGTTAAATGATTCATTCAGACGAAAATGTCTTTATCCAAGATTATTCAAATATTTTATTTCATGTTATTTTCAATCTTCATTTATGCAAATATATTCTTTGCAGATCCATATCACTTTTGATATTCCACATATACCCAATGCATTTCGGGTCATAAGTGACCCTTCCTCAGGGGACTGTATATAGAAAAAACAAGGATATTTTGAGCCTGCCTCATAAACACATCAACTAATATCACGAACACATTCTGTAAATCACTTATATCAGTGTAGCTTGTCTCCTTTCTGGTGAAGAATTGGCTTGGTAGTTTAGTCTGCCCTGTTCCCATGATGCACTGGCCAGGGACAGACTAATTTGCATATAGCCAGGTTCTGAGCTGGGATGGTACAGTGAGATAAATAACGGTGATGGATCAAGCCCTGATCTTTGGACTGGGTAAGAGTGGTCTGCTTAATTCAGACACTCTGTTCATCACCACCCCCTTTTCTGAATTGTTATATAACTAAGCAAAAGAAGTCGAAAACGCTACACAATGTTCATTAATTCATCAAGAACGCCAAGAATTCAATGCTAAGTTCATCGCAACTGGGTGTTACTGAAAAATCAAGATCCCATGGATCTTCTAAGGTTACTAAAGGTACACGTGTCCCTAGAAAATGCATTTGCTTTAAAAAAAAATTGGTCTAACTTCTAATGTAACTGTAATCTCGTACTTATAAAAATAGCTGTGCCTAACTATGAGCTCGCTGAAAATAAAACTATAAGAACGAAGAAAAACGCCATGGCTTTCCCGTAGTTACTTACGGAAGTGGGAAGGGACTGGTTCCTCGGTGTTCAGCCAATCCGGATCTCGCTAACTACGCTAGACCTACTTTTGTTTATATCTGGTGATTTGATTGGGCCAATGCATGACCATGTGATCGCGGTCCCTCCGGACCATCATAGAGATTATATTTGTTTTAAATTTAAATCATTCATGTTTCTAATAACTGATAAGGCCATAGAATCAATAATAAATTCACTAATATGTTGTGACCCCATTATTAAACGATCTAGTAAAAAAACGATCGAGTACACAAATCGATCGTAGATTCAATGTATGCAATAAAAATAGTGAATGCAGTTACATGAATTCATGAGACACATCTAAATCAAACAAAACTGAAATCATCATGATGCGTGTGCTGTAACCTGAAGTTAATTGGGAAGGTCCGCTGCACTCCTGGCGTTAAACGTAAATGTTCAATAGGGTATATCAAGAAAGTTTAAGTCTTTTAGGGTGTTCAGGATATTGCCCTTACTGTCCGGGAAGGGCTGACAACAAAAGTACATGCAAGACCTTGTGAGCACAAGGTGGTTAGCCTGAGCACTCCTATGTGCTGAATGAGCAAAAGGTAGTCAAAAGGTATAATAATCCAAAGTTTTATTCACTTTTTCATATTAAATTCGTGGAGAATGTGTTCACACATTGTAATCCCAATAGTAAAGGTGCTCCTCACGTAGAAACAACTAAAGCAAAGTGGCCAAAGTTTCAATGCAGTGACATCATTTGCATAATTCCAATCCCCGATGCATTTCGAGCCGGTGGCTCTTTGTCAGGGGGTGTAAGCGGAGTTCTCGTGGGTTAAAGAGTGCAACGATAGCCGCAAGACGCCATCGGGTGGACGGGTTAGCCGGGTTAACCCGTCCACCCGATGGCGTCTTGCGGCTATCGTTGCACTCTTTAACAACGTAGCATGACAAAGTGAAACCATGGTGTTGTCAAATCAGTGATTGATTCATGCAAACAATGGGGTGGATTACTGCAATGGAGAAATTAAGAAGGTGAAACAATCGCGGTCTGGGGTTGAAAAGTGTGAGCGCTGAGGCGCCTCAAAGTCCAGTAGTAGAAACCAGTGTTACATAACACTGGTTTCTCATTTTTCTTTGTAGATCGATCGAATTATGAGTTAACCTCAACCAAAATGCTGTGAAGATGGTACATTTTTCGAAAATAATTTTTTGATCATTGAAAACAAGTGATCAATAAAAAGACTTATCTGAATAAACTGACTTTTCACTTTATTCATTTGTTTCTATACCCTGTGCACAAGGGGACAACCCCAAACCAGGTGTTGCATTTATTCATGATTATACTCACCACACTGTTTGGCCCAGACAGTGAAGCCCTGTTTGCACGCGACAACCTTACAATCACCTACCTTCTATGACTACAGGCGGTGCGTGTCCACACCCCTTGTTATGTTTAATGTAAAAGGGATCCGGAATGGGCAAGTTTCATTGACACCTTTGATTTTTGTATGTTGCAAGAGACCTGGTCAGTGGAAATTATACATAGGCTAGGATACAAATCTTATGGCATTAGTGCGATTCCCTCTAGGAGTGGAAGACCCTCGGGAGGGTTGTTGATCTGGGTAAAAGTTAACCTAAAAGCGAACATAGAAGTGATGGACACCAACTCCCCTGATATACTGATTTTGAAAATCACTGTTTGTAAAGGGAAAAAACTTTATTTAGTGAATGTTTACAACAGACCAACACCCATCACAAGAGAATCTCCTTTATTAACCCATCTAGATCTCCTATTGGGTAACCTGGATACTAGAGAGAATTATGTCATCATGGCAGGTGATTTTAACTGCAATTTTGAGCCCATTGTGGGGTTTAGTGACATCTTCTTAGAAGAAGATGAGGCAAATGGGATCCCTGTTTTAGATAATATCAAACCAGTTAAATGTTCGCCCCTGGCCCTCCAAATGACGAAAATATGTGCAGAATACTGCACTAGAGCGTGCAATGGACAGCTACCATCAGATATTGTGAAGAAGCCTACCTTTTACAGAGGGAACTACAAAAGTATTATAGATTTTAATATTGCCTCAGTGTCATCATGGGAATTCCTTCTTGACATGGAGGTAATAGAAAGATTAGAAAGTGATCATTTCCCCCTAGTCCTTAAGATTGAGGATTCCCTATTTGGAGACACAGGTTCCTTTTTGACTGGAGAAGCAACCAATGGTGACCAAAATGAGATTCATATTAGTAACAATAGACGTTCTCTCAAATGGCCACTAATACTGGGCAACGGTGAAATCATAGCAGAAATCTATAAGCTCTTTGCTAGCATCTTTGGAGCATATCTAAATGACACCCCAAAGGAGGGGAATGATAGTCATTTTATGAAACTACATCACAAATTTTTTGATGCTTTAAAGCTCTTAGTCACCAAGATGCCGAGGAAAGGGCAGCAGAAGACACATAACTTGCCCCATAGCAAACCCTGGTACAATAAGGACTGCAGGGAGTCCAAGAGGGCACTTTTAACTGCGATCAAATCGAAGGCACAACCGGACATTATGTCAGCCAGGAATAATTATAAATTGGTCCAAAAGGCATGTAAAATGGCATGGGAGGAAGCAAAATGGGCAAATTTGCTGCATGCAGCAAAAACACGAGATAATATAGCCTTCTGGAGGTTGATAGCGAATGGGAATCACCAAGGCAGAGTGGTCAAGGACGTCTATTTAGACAAACAGACCTGGGTAAACCATTTTTCTAACCTCTATAAGGAATATGAGGAACCCATTACAGATAGGACTCCAAGCTATGCCATTCCGAGGGATACCTTGGATTTTACTCTAGGAATGACAGAATTGGCAATAACCCAGATCAAGTCTGGTAAAGCCCCTGGGTTAGACAAGATTCCGGGAGACTTGTACAAACACGAATTAAAAATATGGGCTCCCTACATCAACCATCTGTGTAACAAGTTATCCCGGAATCTAGACTTCCCAGAGAGCGGGAAGGGGGCTGAAATTCTTTTAATTTATAAGAAAGGTGACAGGATGGACCCCTCAAATTATCGTCCAATAAGCCTAATGGATATACTACAAAAAATCTACACAAGACATATCCTATTTCGTGTTATTGATTGGCTGGATGAAAAGGCAATTTTGTCTAGATACCAAGCGGGATTTAGACCCAAAGTTAGTACAATTGATCAAATCTTCCGCTTTTGTTGCCTCTATTGGAAATACATCAAGATTAAAAAGGGCCAACTACATGTCGCGTTCATCGACTTAAGGGCGGCGTTCGATTTAGTCCCACGTAATTTATTGTGGGAAACATTGAGTTTAGCAGGGATGCCACCCACCCTGATAGCGCAAATAAAAGAGCTCCATAGAGGTAACTTTGCGAGAGTACGATGGGGCCCAAAAGGTGAACTAACCCCCAAAATCCCCATCGAACGTGGTGTGCGCCAGGGGTGTGTACTGGCCCCCACATTGTTTTCGCTATTTGTGAATGACATTCCTTTATACTTGGAGGGATGCAAAAACGACTCTCCCAAGCTGAATGGCGAAAAAGTTACTTCCCTATTGTTCGCGGACGATACCATTTTGATTTCCCAGACAAAAAAAGGTCTCCAAGCTCTCTTAAATTCTTTCAACGATTATTGCAACAAGAAAGGATTGGAGATAAATCGGAAAAAGACAAAGTGTATGGTCCTAAATCCAACTAAAATTGACAAGGGCTGTCTAACTTTAAATGGATTAAAACTGGAATCAGTTCCGTATTTTGGATATCTGGGGATAACATTGGACTCCAATTTTACATGGAAAGCCCAATTGGAAAAATGTAAGATGATGTTTAGTCAGAACACAAAACCCATTCTTAGAGAGCAAGGCCAAAGTACCAGTAAGGCCGTGTCTCCTGCAGTTGAACTTTTTAAATTTAAGGTTCAACCTGCAGTGCTATACGGTTCAGAAATCTGGGGCCCAGGGTCTAAAGATACTTTCAGGGTCTTGGACAATAACTTCTTGAGAAGTTTGGTCAGAGTCCCTAGAAGTACTCCTCTGGTCCCACTTCAGCTTGATTTAAATTTTCGTAGAACGGACCATCATATTATTCTACGTCCTTTACTGTTATGGATCAGGCTGTGGCGTGTACCCGAGCTGCAAGTATATAGAGATGGGCTCATAGAAATCATGGAGCTTGATAGCTTCAAGGTGATATCCTGGTTTAAACATGTTAAATTCTGGCTTACCTTACTAGGTCTGACGCATTACTGGGAACATCCAGATCTACTTCCACCTCATTCAAAAACTATGGTAAAAAAGTGCTTTTGGTCGTACATTACGGACATGACCAAAAACGGTTCGTCTAGTGGGTCACTTGTAACAAGGTTCCTTACCTTTAAAGATGATCCATTCTTCGAGACCTTTTTGGATGAAATAGAACCACCTTTAGCAAAGACCCTATTTCTGAAATTCAGATATGGCAATCTCCAAATCGGTTCAACATTGGCTCGTTGGTCTGGTGGTGTAAACTCGGCAAACCATGTAGAAGATGAATTATGTACCATGTGTGGATGTAATCAAAAAGAAAATGAGTTACATATCCTCTTCTTCTGCCCAGCATATGCTCAGGCTAGAAAAAGATGGATTAAACCAATATGTTTAACATTAGGTGTAAGATCATGTTCTCAGGCTTTAAGGATTCTTTTGTCTAACACTAGCCAACCTATTGTATTTAGTGTTAGCAGATTCTTGCATAGTATTTTTTTCCAAAGAAGAAAATTGGGTTATAAATTGTAAAAAGTTGATATGCCAAAATTGCCGCTTACTAATAACAGGGGATAATTGATGAAATTTTATTCCTGTCGTCCATAACTGTCTCCACCAAGATTGAATAGTTATTATGAATGTTTCAAATTTCTTGACCTTTATTTTTAGAATCGACATGAAAATCGAATGAATTTATATAGCATGTTGTGCATTTTAAAAGAAATGTTTTATTGTATCCATGTAATTGTTCTTTTATGGTATTCATGCCGAAATAAAGATTGAAATGAAATGAAATAATGTAAAACATGTCCTTACAGTGACAAAAGCTATTTCCACTGTAGCAGGTTTTGCTATTCCATAGGTATGCAGTGGGATATAATATTGAAATTAAGTAATGGTTTCCCCGCCCAGGAAACAGCTAAAATGTTTGTTTTTGAACTTTTTGAGATATTTCTTACAAGCCCAACTTACTGAAGTCAGATTTGTACTGCATAATTACAAAACATACGTTTAAACATCACTTTTTACCAGCCTAAAGACTCTAGAAATCTGTGTGCATGAGCTTCCAGATGTTACCCAGGAGCTGAATGTCCCCATTAATGAGGTGTGAACTTGCTACCAGAGCCGAGTCAGAGACCTCAGTGTGGGAAGGAGTTTGGTTCCGAGGATCCGCCTCCCCCATTCAGTTCCAAAGCCTCCGAGATCATCTGCGGAGTACCCCAGGGATCCTCCCTCAGCCCAACACTGTTCAACATTTACATGGCGCCGCCTGCACACGTAGCCTGACAGCACAACCTCAACATAATCTCCTACACCGACAACACTCAGCTGATCCTCTCCCTCACCAAGGACCCCATCACCACCAAAGCCAACCTTCACAGAGGCATGAAGGCCGTCGCCGACTGGATGAAGACCAGCCGTCTGAAGCTGAACTCGGACAAGACGGAGGTCCTCATTTTCGGCTCCAACCCTACAGCCTGGGACGGCTCCTGTTGGTCGATGGCACTGGGGGCAGCCCCGACACCCACCCACCATGCACGCAACCTGGGAATCATCCTCGACTCAACGCTCTCAATGACCAAGCAAGTCAACGCCTTCTCCCCCTCCTGCTTTAACACCCTCTGCATGTTCCGCAAGATCTACAGATGGATCCCGACAGATACAAGAAAGACAGTCACACAGGCCGTCCTCAGCAGGAGACTCGACTCCGGAAACGCCCTCTATGCGGGAGCCCCAACCAAGCTCATCAAATGACTACAACGCATCCAAAACACCTCGGCAAGACTGATCCTCGACGTACCATGCCACAGCCACATCACCCCCCACCTGAGAAACCTGCATTGGCTCCCTGTCAACAAGAGGATATCCTTGAAGCTCCTCACCCACACACACAAGGCACTCCACAAGACTGGCCCATCCTACCTCAACAGATGGCTCTCCTTCTCCATCCCCAACCGCCATCCGTCGACCTCTCACTCGCCACCGTCCCGCGCATCCGAAGAACAGCCACCAGTGGGAGATCTTTCTTCCACCTCGCCACCAAGACATGGAACACCCTCCCACTGAGCCTATGACAGACCCAAGACCTGCTGACTTTCAGGAGGATACTCAAGACCTGTCTGTTCGATCAGTAGCACCCCCCTTAGTGCCTTGAGACCCTTGCAGGTATCTAGTGTGCTTTACAAATGATTGATTGATCGATGAAGATGACAATATAAGCAGTGCCCAGGAACCTAATTACCTTCAAAGGGGCCTACTCTTGCAGGTGTAACTGAGACCCGGGTCTGCCCCCTGCTTTTCCTCTCAAATCAGCCAGGCACCATTTCCCGTGGGTGAGAAGGTACCCCAGATCTAGTTTTAAGGGACCAGAGAGGAGGGGTTGTTCATTTCCAATGCCACACCTGTAAGTTGGGTGGAGAAACTCGGCACAAAGGAAGAAAGGTTTTTCAATGTTGGATTTAGGTTTAGAGGGACATTGTGGGATTGTTTGCAGTAGGGCAAGAAGGAGCTGCCTCAAATGTGGGTTGAGTTTCCCCTGGGACCATTTTCCTATTGGTTAGGGAGGGGCCAGGAGTCACCACCAGCCACAGGCTAGTGCCAGGCATAATCATGTCACCCCTGGGCATACTCGCAAGAATACTACTGGACCAGTGGAAGACAGAAGAAGGACTGCAAGTGCTGTTGAGACCTGTAAGGAGACCAGAAAGGGTACCTTTGCTCCCACTTATACCAAGGACACAGAAGTGGACTCCAATTAATATACTGAATACATTTATTTTGCTTCAAAATTATAATCTTTGTGTTATTAGTCAATGTGAATACAGATAGAAGATGTTTTGTTGGTAAGACTTAATTCTCCTTCTAGTGTTCCTTCCTAAAACTTTTATCCTCGACCAGTACTTAACTGAAGAACCTTGTACATGGTTGTGAAAAAGTCATGACCTCAAGAGATTATTGTAAGCGGTTTGCATTGGAAACTGCAACATCAGCTGTAAATCTTTATGCTGTTGTTGTTGGTGTGAAGCTTTATTCGAGATATATTCTCATAAAAGCACAAACATACATTTAATAATACATGTCGGTTAAAATCAGTATTTCATACATGTAAATACATTAAAAAGAGTTGTGCAAGCTTTAACAATAAAAAGGTTGTTCAAACTTTAAAACAAATGTCAGATTGTGTTAACAGATATAGCACTCCGCCTAATGCACCATTCCCACCCCAAATATTTTGCTTTTCCCAGAACAATAGGCATGTCAGTGGAAGTACAGATGATTCTTAGCCCCTCAACACCATTAGATGCCCCAAGGTTTCGACAAACTGGTGCCAGCCATACTCTCCTCGGGATAGCATAGGCCTCGCACAAGAATAAAAAGTGGGCTATGCTTTCATTAGTTGCACCACACACCGGGCAGGATGAGGTATTCGAGCTCCGCCATCCACCCGTCAAGGATCTCAGGGGAAGGGAACCAGACCTTAACTGGAAAAATAACTTCCTGTCCATTGGGACGGTGATGCTGTCCCAATATTGTTCTAATGCAGGTCTCATTTTAATTTCCAGAAATCTCCCCCCCATTGTATCAAATGTTGTACTTCTCCAGAGTCTTCCATCTATGTAATCCCAATACAGGGTCTTAATGGTGTTTTTACTTGGGAATACTTCCCCAGTTGGATTATCCCAGAGATTAGGGAGGCCGAGCTCCCCCAAAACAACCATGATATTTTGTGAAAGGTGTCAGCTCTAATTAGGGCTAGAAACCCGTCGGCATAATGCCTAATCTCTGGGGTAGTCCAGAGGCGTCTCCAATAAAGAATAGGCCTTAGTCGAGCTCGGTCACTAACAGATCTCCTCCCTAGCGGGAGTAATGGCGCACTCTGGGGAAGACCCGTGATACCCCTTAGAAACCTATTCTCTGATGTTTGCAAAGGAAAAAGCCTCTCAAAACCCCATACTTCTGCCCCATATAGGGCTGACCCTATAGCTTTGGCATCATATACGAGAAGAACCGGTTTTATAGGCTTGGTTTTAGATTTTGTTTGCTCCACCCGAAGTGCCCCTGAGATTTGCTGATGTCTCAGAACCGCCTTTTCTATATGGTGAGACCAACCTGGCTTACTAGATATCTCAACCCCAAGATAGGTAAAAACACTAACTACCTCGAGCTCACTGTTATTCAGGAATATCCTTGGTCGAAGTCTACGCCTTTGGGAAAAAGCCATCAGCTTGGTCTTGCCAACATTAACCTCAAGGCCATGCTCCCTACAGAAAACATCAAATATATTTAGAGCACGCTGCAGTCCAGCAAGTGCTGTTGAGACCTGTAAGGAGACCAGAAAGGGTACCTTTGCTCTCACTTATACCAAGGACACAGAAGTGGACTCCAATTAATATACTGAATACATTTAGTTTGCTTCAAAATTATAATCTTTGTGTTATTAGTCAATGTGAATACAGATAGAAGATGTTTTGTTGGTAAAACTTAATTCTCCTTCTAGTGTTCCTTCCTAAAACTTTTATCCTCGGCCAGTACTGAACCGAAGAACCTTGTACATGGTTGTGAAAAAGTCATGACCTCAAGAGATTATTGTAAGAGGTTTGCATTGGAAACTGCAACATCAGCTGTAAATCTTTATGTGATAAATAATTTACTAAAATTATTGAAGCAGTTATAACTATTTCTTTTTTATTCTCTGCTCTTACTTTGTAAAGCACTTCTGAAGTTTTTTCACACCAGCTAATATTTTTTCTTAGAAGAAAAGGTAATGCTAATTACATAGCTTCAATTGACCATTCTGCATCAATTTCTCCTTGCATCAATCTCTCCTGCACTAGTCTTGGTATAAAATATCACATCACATGCTATATATCTTTAACTCAAGGATGGTTTGAAATATGATTGAAACACGTCTTATTTCATTGAAATATATTTCTCGCAAATCTGAGAATACATGACAAAGATTACTAAAATGTTTCAGTGCCAGGATGTATGCATATGCTACATTCTAATGTTTGTAATGGAGTACCCATCTGCTAAACTCTGAATCATGTCCAAGATTATGTCTCACCTGGGATTTTCCCTATTACTGTAAATGTCAGATTATAAGGTAACATTTCTTAATCCAGATTAACTCCACTGTTCCCCTTTTTAATAATTAATAAACATGTTAGAAGATTTTAGTCGCTGAATAATATTTTTTTTTTCATAGAGGAACCCTACACATACCAGTTTTTCATTAATTACATTAATAGCAATAACGTCAGATGTGCTGACTAGTAGGCAAACCCATTGTTTTTAACAATTATAATCTCATACTTTAATTTTAACTGAACACTCAGTTGCCATTTTCACAGCTCTGTCCACTTTAGTATGACTTCTTCTGATGTGGGAATTCCGGGGCTAATACTGACATTTGGTCTTACAAAGCAGCCTAAAATCAAGAGCCACAACATAACTTATCATGTCGTGATGAAGTGGGTCAAACATGAATCATTCTCAGCACCTTAATTAAATGTATACTACATGTATATGGAGTCTTACATGGTCAATGTGTAGTTATAATAATCCTGTTCAATAAAGTATTCCACATGCATGTTCCAAATTCATGAATATACCTTCCAGTTTCGAACTGCACACATGTGAAATATAAAACACAAGATGCCATTATATAGTAAGCCTTAATTTGCAATAGAGTGGACCTATGTTCCTTCTAATTACTTTGCTCTTTGTGCTGTAATAGAAAGCTTGTAAGTGCAGTTTTTCAGCTGTGCACCAAATAAATAATAGCAAGACGTCACTGTACAGGCGATCATAGTAAGTGAGACACCATTTCATATTGGGGGGCAGGCGGAGAAAAGTGATGTAGAAAAGGGGATCCATTACGATTTTATCTTTAAAAACTTCAGGTAATGCAACATTTACATTGTCCTCTGATTTGTCTCATACACAGTACAACTTAGAGACGCTTTTTCAGGAAACTCAGCACTAATTAGTTTAAAGTTGTTGGCAAACTCCACTGCAGCACACTTTGGTCTAAATATCCTACAACTAAACATCCAATAAAGATGTAACCATGAAAGAATATTTTTAACTAATATCTCTCAAAAATGTTGGAGAAAATTGTTTGGGCACTCATATACAAATAACCTACGAAATATCTTTACAGCAGAGGAGTTAAGAATGATGCATCATGGTGGCTGAGTTGCAGCAGGATGGGATTTGCACTGTGAAGACCCTTGGTGCAAATTCACACTGCACTTGAGCCGATGAACTTTTAGTCTGGTAATGAGGTTTAACATCAACAAATCAAGAATACATCAACGACACTGAAGCATATTATACCCCACAGGATGACAGATAGTAGTTGCTAAACCTGACAGCCCTTAGGGTGGACTTCCCCTAAATGTTTTGACTACTCACCTTCTGTTGCTAAAATTTTTTTTGTTGACTTTAGGGCTCTGTGCGTGATCCCACTGTTAACCAGTGCTGAAGTGTGTGTGTTTACTCCTTAAAGAAATGGTAAAATTGGCCTACTTGTACGCCCCTAGTAAAGTGGTAAAACATGGACACAGGGCCTGTAAAATAAATGCTACTAGTGGGTCTACATCACTTATTGTACCACCAACTTAACAAGCCCTTTAAAGCATGTCTCAAGCGTACCATTGCCGCTGGTGTTAAATTTGAAACTGCTAATTCAACATGGCAAAATAAACCCTTTGCCATGCCCAAATCCACCTATTTAGTAAATAAAAGTCCCCCCATAGCAGGTCCTACACAGCCCATAGGGCAGGATACAGTGAATTCAAAATGTTAGACATGTACTTTCCCATTTTACACGTCCTGATAGGGAAGAACTTACACATTCATTGTCATTACGGTTAGGCCTGCCTCTGCTATAGGACATTGGGTTACCTTATTCCATTCATTAAGTACTAACTGTTGATTGAGAATGGGTAGAAGAATCAAGTCTGATTTCCCAAAAATTGTACTTTAAAATCTTCTTTAATGGTAAAATTGGATTTGAAGTCACAGTTCTGACCATGCCACTTTTAGATTGTTAACAAGTGAAAAAGCGCGGCTGGCGTACACTCAGTGAACAAATTTATTTCAATAGACAAAATTTATTAAAGATATACCTGTGTAGACTGTAAGTGTTGTGTGCACCAGCAGAGTTATTGTTCATTATCAATGAATTAAATTTGCAATTTATACTAGTTTTAGATCCCCTGACGAAGGGCCAGTGTTTAAGGCCCGAAATGCATTGGGATCATCTTTGAAATTTGATTTAAACACACTGCATTCAAGCTTTATGGTTTTCATATGGAACTTATCTGTTTGACATTGAAATAAACAATGTAAATCATCTCAACTCATGGAAGTGATGAAGTTCATTTCCAAGTCATCATTTTTTTATGTCAAGGATTCGTTTTTGGATAACTTTGCAAAAAGTGGATAAAAGTTTTTTCTTCAATGTTGTTTACTGTTGACAATTAGACCGTACACTTAATAGGACGACACAGTAGTGCACTGGGTTTATCTAGATATTCAATTGTCTAGTTCAACTCCTTCACTTTTAGATTGTTGGCATTTTCTTGCCCTAACCATTTGGTGTCTACAGCCTGTATCCTGGATCATAGGAATTTAAATAGTTGTAAGTAGGCTTTTGTGTATTCCTCCTAGACAGTGAGACAGAGTGGGACTAGGTGTTGGTAGGATGGGTCATCCTGCCATGATGGAAGGGGCAGAGCTGTTTCATGCCCCACGTACATTTCAAAGATGCAGCTTTGGCACACTCACAAAAAAAGTGACACCAGTCCTTTGTCACCCTAGATATCTTGGAGCCTGAGAAGGTGAGGAAGGAAATTCCAGAACCAGATGTGTGGGGTATGACGTCAAAGGCTGGCACCAGGTACAAGAATTGCACCCTCTGACCAATGCTTCAGTACACTCATGGACCTGCAGAGGACCCTCAGAAGGGCTGCCTTGTACTTCGGAGGACTACCCTGCTGCTTGAGGCATGCTTGTACCTCAGAAGACTGTGCTGCTGTTACCAGGCCACTGCCCTGCTGCTTAAAGCCTGTATTTTACCCTGAGATGACTGCACTGCTTGAGGCCTGCCTTGCTGCATGATCCCATAACTGCCAGAGTGACTCCAAGGGCTAGTTGAGTGGCCTTCTGTTCTGAGATACAGGGACACAAACATAGAGCTTCAATACCACTCACCTAGTCCCTGCCTGAAGTACATCCTACCCTCTAGGTGGTGGCCACCTAGCCCTCTTCAGTGGACTTTGTGCTAGTAGTGCCCAAAAGGAAAAGTAACTAAGTCCTTACTTAGAAATCTTCACTGACTATGATGCCTTCTCCTCTGACACTACTGGCTGCTTTTTCCTGCTGAACCTTACCTTCTCAGACATTTTCCTTTGAAATTTGTTCTGAGCCAGAAGGCAAGGCGAGACCAGGCCCAATCCTCGTTGTGTATCCAAACCACACTCCATTGCAGTCGACCATAACTTCCAGTGTTGCCTCTGTTTTGAACGACTAGAAGTCTGTGGTTAGCGCTTTCATCTTTTAGGCAATAGTTTTCACTAAAACCTTCCAAAGTTAATAACTGTGGTTCTGCTGATTGGTTTTAATTTGTTTTATTGTTGTTTTTATTAATTATACTTTTCTCTACTATTATTAATTGGTGTCCATTTTTTCGTGTTGTATTTTTACTATATTACCTGTTGATTGCTGCATACATACTTCACACATTGGCTCCAAGTAAAGCCGCACTGCTTTTGTGTCAGGCTAGCAGAGAGTTAAGCACAGTTTAATTTAATGAACGTGTGTGTGTCACCATGATATGGATTGTGGTTGTTGGTTAAGAATAGTCTTCATCCACCGCAATCAAAAACCCAATTTCCTATGTGAGTAGATTTGCAAACCATGAAGGTATATTAGCAGATTAGCAAAATTACCAACTCAAACCATTACAGGATATCAAAGATACAAGGGAAGTTCTATAAATGTCTTTGGTATATAATTCAAATCAATTCAAAATTGACAAATGCAAAGCAAAAGGCTAAGAGCTGTAATAGAGCAAATCAAGCAAATTCAGTTTACCATGAAGGGAAAATGCTAAGTTAAAGAAATATTTGGGGATCCTGTAAGAGGTTACAAGCTGGAGATGTCAGCAAATGAAGCTAATGAAAGGGAGAATCAAAATAATATTCAGAAAAGTGCATACAAATGGATTTCCTCAAGAGTCTAACTCTTTGAGCAGAGAGATGTCTAGTCTCTAGAGAGTGGAAAGAGAAACTAACTAGCTCACCAATGTACAATTAAATCATAGTGAAACATTACTATGTAGGGTTTCTGCAAAGAGAACCAATCAGAATCTACCATTTAATGATAAGAAATATTCTGTCTTATTGCCAAACATCATACAATGGAAGGTTTGGCTGTACAGCCTTAAATACTTATACCGTAGCAGGATGATACATCATAGCCGTCCTGTCCTTGGCACAGGTATGGATATTCGTTATTCAGCTCTCTGTAAAGTACACCAGCTGAACAATTCTCACAGAAAACATTTTGCAACATTCTAATTATCTACTGCAGCTTAGCTCATAAAATGAGAGAAAAGGAAAATACACAGCAAACACAGAACATTTTGCTGTAACATACGTTACTCAAACTGAGGTCTACATTGAATACGACTAACTTAATATTTTATGTGAACATCATGCACTATTGCCAACCTAACATGAAAGTCACACTATATGTATATTAATTTGTGAAATGCAGATTGGTGTAAATGTTATATAAAACATAAAACATTAACCACGCATCCCCAGATGTAACTGCTTTGTAAGAAATTGCAGGCAATATGAGTAGGAGCTGCGGTACCCTGTTCTTTTGCTAAAGTTCACTTTCTATCATTATTACAAGCAATGTATTTTCGACAGGAGAACCGCTAAACTGTGGCTGGAAAGAGGGACAGAAAGAAAGGCTGTATTATTCCCTACAATGCAGATTAGTCAAAAAGCAAAAGGCATAATTATTCCTTGTAGTAAAGAAGAAAAGTTAACTAGGCAAACCTGCTTTGTTCTCTATTAAACAGAGGAGAGAGGCAGTTGAATTATTCCTTTTGAATAGAAAGATGGCAAAGGAAGCGACTTCGTTGTTCTCTACAGAACAGAAGAGTAGTATTGGTCATGCTATTCCCTATTGAATATGAGAAAGTTGTAACAGAAATTTCTTATTATTCCCCAAAGAAAATTGGACATAAGGAATAGGGGAAAGAATTCAGAGCATGTTGGGTACACAATCTTGGACACAAAACAAACCATCTCTCCTGCACCCCAGCCCAACCCAAAGCTACTATGCTGAGCTTAATTGCATTCTGAAAAATGACCTAAACTAAAGCACAAAATCTAATCAAATAGTGAACAAAATCATTTGCAGACGAAAGTTGCAATATACTTATGAACCATAATGCATATTTTGAAAACCTCGACTAATGTGTTAGGAAAAATCAAATTGTACTCAAAATGCCATCAATGAGGTGTTGAGTGATAGTAACATAAAATATGCTGTATACATATATATGCTATATATATTTATATATATATATACATTCAAAGAGCAAAACCATAGATTTCAGGAACGTTATAGTTAGTTGGACATTTCAATCGTACAAAACCATAGAAATTCCAGCGTTATAGTTAGCTCAGCTAACTATAACTCGCGCCCCAGCAATGCACTGCTGATGATGTCACATATTACATCATTCATGACATGAACTTTACAGAAACACACAGTCACTGGATGATGTCATCAGTGGTGTTATCAGTGTTGTCATTCAAGATGTCATCAGTGATGTCACTGATGCTATCTTAAATGACAACACTGATGACATCACTGATGACATCATCCAGTGACTGTGTGTTTCTGTAAAGTTAAAATTTGTTTTATATATATGCCAAGCTGTATTGAAGAATGAGTGGGTGTATAGGTGTCTGTATGGAGCATTTAGTAGGTAAGTGACTGACTATATAAGTGAGTGATTAAATGTGTCTTTACTGAATGCATCAGTTAGTGACTAATCTGTGTGAAAGTCTATATCAGTCTGTCTGTTGTTGTGTAAGCTGCTGCATGGGTTGGTGAGTAGTTGCATGAGTGTCTATATGGGTTATTGATTGCTTGCCTGAGTATTTGTATGTCTGTCTGTGTGTGTGTGTGTGGGTTGGAGGTGTCTGTGCATAGATGTGTGAGTGGTTGATTCGCTTGGTGTATGGATTCAAGAGTGCATATGGAAACAGCTGTGTGGGTGGTTGAGAGTATGTATGGGTGTGTTGGTGAGTGAATGGATGTCTCAGTTGTACATGGGCAAGTAACGACATATGTAAAAGGCAGTAGTATATGTGAGTGATGGTGTATATAAATAACTATATGTGAGAGTCAGTAATTGTGAGAGTGGCTGCATGGATGAGTGTGTATTTGTATCAGTGATTCTATAAGAGAGTAATGTTGTGTTAGTATCTGTATGTATAAGTGAGGTGGTATCTGTATAACTGTATAGGTGAGTAAATGGAAGTATGATTGATTTTTGCATGACTGACTTGGTGTGTGAATAATTCTGGATATGTGGCAGTCTGTATAGGTGCATGAGTGCATATGATAGTGTTCTATTGTTGAGTTACTGCATGTATGAGTGACTGTATGGGTAAATGAGTGGATATGTGTGTAGACCAGTGCATATTTAGTAACTGGTATTAATGTGTCTATTGTTTTGAAAATGGTACTGTACATTTTAGAGTGGGTGCATCAAAGGTTATATTCAGGTGTGAGGAGGTGCATCAGAATTTCACGTGGATGATGCCGTCAGTGATGTCTTCAATGATGTCATTTGAGATGTCATCAGTGATGTCACTGACCATGTCATGAATGATGTAATATGTGACGTCATCAGCAGTGCATTGCAGGGGGGTATTAATTAGCTGAACTAGATATTACGTTAGCTGAACTAGCTATAACGCCGGAATTTCTATGTTTTGTACGAGTGAAATGTCCAACTAACTATAACGTTCCTGAAACCTATGGTTTTTTCAGTGAATTTCTATGGTTTTTAAATGCTTTTTTCTAACTATAATGTGCCTGAAACCTATGGTTTTTTCAGTGAATTTCAAAGGTTTTTTAAATGACAATTTGTAAGTCTAATGTACCTCAATCCTATGTTTTTTGAATTTTTTATATATATACATATATATATTTTACAAAAATTGTGAATAATTTTTAGTTAGGAAAACTATATTCATTTTTTTTTATGTTATTTGAAAGTCGCACACCTTTGGCGCACCCTACACGATGGCTGCACGTATTCCAGTAGCCATTTTGAAAACTTAGACTGGGGTCGCGATTTTGGCGTAATTTGTAAAGTATGAAAAAAAATATCTTGAAAAGAATTCTAAAGTAAAAGTTTTCCTTTAAGTGTTTGTCTAAATTTATTAATAAAAGTATTTTTAAAGTATTATTTTCAAAATAATTTCGCAGAAAGTAAATTTACAAAATGCGCAGTTATGCCACTTAATGTGCGCAACTTCTCCCCGCACATATTTCCAGGGTCGTGACGTGAACGCACCAAGATCGCGCCAAAGTCGCAACTTCTGCATATTTTTAAAGTTGCAAAAATGACTATAGAAAGGTTGAATATGATATTAAACTGAACAGTTTTGCTAATATAAGTATTAAAACTTAATAGAAATTTGTATTTATTGTGTATAATGATATGTATGATTTTCACAGCTGCGCGAAGGGTGACTTCATGTAGGCAAAAGAAAAGAGGAATCTGATTGGTTGAAATCAATTTCATTGTGAAAGAGGGAGGATCCATCCTTCTGATATTTCCTTTACTATTTGTCCTTGATGTAGAAAATACCTGTTTCTTGCTTCTCTTTATATTGATATACCTTTTTTGTGTGTTTGTTTATTTTTAATACAACTATGGCTTCTAGTTTTGCGAAAGTCTATCCACTTGCAGTAGAGGAGGCAGAACACATGGTGCAGCAGAAGAAGAAAAGGAAGGAAAGCATAGTTTGGTCCTTTTTTAGTGTACTGGAGGGAGACAAAAAGGTGAAGGCAAGAAAAGTAACTTGCATTATCTGTGAGAGAGTGCTGTACAGAGGCTCCAATAAAAAGTACTCTTGCAGTGCAAGTAGTATGAAAAAGCACAAGGAGACCATCCACCCTGTACACCTTGCAAGAGTGGAAAGAAAGAGACAGTTGAATGCTGCTGCTGAAGAAGACCCAAGTACACAATCAACTTCTGCACAGATTCCATCTGCACCAAGGCCTCACATCATGCCTGAATTTGTAAATGCAGCAGTTAGTTGCAATGAGTGCGCCACTGAGCTCTGTGTTGGTGAACAGCGCATTGATGTAATCTCTGCTGCTCCTAAAGCACACATATGTAAAAAAAAGAATGTATAATGCACTTTTTTCATTACCTGATCTTAATTTTTCTCTGTTGTTTTTAAAATAAAAATCACACAAAAAAGCAAAAAAGGTTAAAAAAAAAAAATTGTTCCGAAACAAAAACTGGTTCTTTCAGCACCATATCTACTGGTTAAAAAAAGGAAAATTACCTGAGTGATTACATGAGATTATGGACACTATGTGGGTGATCAGAGAAATGAATGTATAGTGCATGGTTATTTTATGAATGTTTGATAAGTCGCAATGTGATTGAATGAGTTCATGGATAATAGCATTCTAATTGGAGAAGTGCATTAGTAGTGTGTAAGTGGTTAGATGAGTGCATATGTAGTTCACAAGTGATTGCAGTAGTGGATGGTTACAGCCTGGGTCCTTTAATGAGTACATGGCTAATGACTGGATGATTAGAGTACTGTAATGAGAGTGCATGGTGAATTTATAAGTGCTTGGGTATTGGTGGAGTGATTGGATAAGTACATGGTCCTGGATGGGTGATTGGAGGAGGGCATGGGTAGTGACAGGGGGATTGATGGAGTGCATAGGTACTAGCTGAGTATTTGGAGGAGTGAATCAGTAGCATGTAGCTGGTTAGACGTCTGCATGAGTTGGGTATGGAGGCTTGTAGCATTGCATGAATTAGTGTCTGGGTCATTGTATGAGTACGTGGGTAGTGACTGGATGATTAGAGTACCGCAAGGGGAATGCATGTGAATGTATAAGTGCTTGGGTACTAATGGAGTGATTGGATTAGTACATTGCACTTGCTGGGTGACTAGAAGAGTGCATGGGGAGTGACAGTGTGATTGCTGTACTGCATTGTTACTACCTAGGAAAATGAGGCAGTGAATATGCAGTGCATAAGTGGTTAGGGTACTGCATGGATAGCGCACATGTTCTTGTAGCACTGCATATGTTAGTGTTTGGATCATTGCATGAGTACATGGATACTGATCGGATAATTAGAGTACTTCAATGTGAGTGCATGGTGAATTTATAAGTGCTTCGGTATGGGTGCAGTGACTAGATAAGGACATGGTACTGGCTGGATGATTGGAGGAGTGCATTGGTAGTAACAGGAAGATTAGTAAACTGAGTAGGTAGTAGTCAAAAGAATGTAGTAGTGCATGAATACATGCCTGGTTAATTGCATGAGTATATGGGTACTGACTGGATGATTAGTGTACTGCAATGTGAGTGCATGGTGAATTTATAAGTGCTTGGGTATTGGCGGAGTGATTGGATTAGTACATGGTACTGGATGGGTGATTGGAGGAGTGCACAGGGAGTCACAGTGTGATTGCTGGACTGTATGGGTACTATTTGGGTAAATGGTAAACTGAATCAGTAGTGTGTAGTTGTTTAGAGGACTGCATATATGGTGCACATGTGATTGTAGCACTGCATGTCTTAGTGCCTAGGTCATTGCATGAGCACATGGATAGTGACTGGATATTTAGAGTGCTGCAACAAGAGTGCATAATGAATTTAGAAGTGCTTGAGTTTTGGCAGAGTGATTGGATAAGGACTTAGGACTGGCTGGGTAATTGAAGGAGTACATAGGTAGTAACAGGGAGATTAGTAAACTGTATAGGTAGCAGTCAAAGGAATGTAGAAGTGCATGAATAAGTGCCTGGACAATTGCATGAGTACACAGGTACTAACTGGATGATTAGAGTACTGCAATGTGAGTGCATGGTGAATTTATAATTGCTTGGGTATTGGCACAGTGATTAGATAAGGACATGCTACTGGCTGGATGATTGGAGGAGTGCACGGAAAGTCATAGTGTGATTGCTGGACAGCATGGGTTCTACCTTGGTAATTGGAGGAGTGAATCAGTAGTGTGGAGATGGTTAGAGGACTGCAAGGATAGTGCACATGTGTTAATGCCTGGGTCATTGCGTTAGTACATTGATAGTAACTGGATACTTAGAGTGCTGCAAGTTGACAGCATGGTGAATGTTTACGTGTTTGGGTTTAGGCACAGTGAGTAGATAAGGACAAGGTACTAGCTGGATGATTGGAGGAGTGGACAGAGAGTGACAGTGTGATTGCTGGACTGCATGGGTACTACCTGGGTAATTAGAGGAGTTTATCAGTATTGTGGAGATGGTTAGAGGACTGCAAGGATAGTGTACATGTGATTGTAGCACTGCATGTGCTAGCGCCTGCATCATTTCATTAGTACATGGATAGTCACTGGATACTTAGAGTGCTGCAAGTTGACAGCATGGTAAATGTATCAGTGCTTTGGTTTTGGCAGAGTGAGTAGATAAGGACATGGTACTGACTAGATGATTGGAGGAGGGCATGGAGAGTGACAGTGTAATTGCTGGACTGCATGGGTACTACCTGGGTAATTTGAGAAGTGAATCAGTAGTGTGGAGGTGGTTAGAGGACTGAATGGATAGTGCACATTTGATTGTAGCACTGCATGTATTAATGCCTGAGTCATTGTACAAGTACATGGATAGTGACTGGATACTTACAGCGCTGCAAGTTGGCAGCATGGTGAATTTTTAAGTGTTTGGGTTTTGGTGCAGTGATTAGATAAGGACATGGTACTGGCTGGATGACTGGAGGAGCGCAGGGAGAGTGACAGTGTGAATACTGGATTGTATGAGTACTACCTGGGTAATTGGAGGAGTGAATCAGTAGTGTGTTCAAATCTGCCCCAAAATAAAAAAAATCTCTCTTTTTTTGCTTTCAGCATGGAATCTAAGGAAGTGTTTTCGAACGTGGACGTTGTATATCTCCGTAATGAACCTAGCTGGGCCACATTTCAAAGTTGTGCTGTCAGCATTTGTATTATGCAATTCCACCATTTGCATAGCACTGTAGCCCTTGTGGCAAACAAGCAAAGCCTGTGGGCATTTCTGTGCACTTTAAGGCCAAGCAGATTTGTTAGTGGGGTATCTGTTGTACAGCACCGAAGTCAGAGCTGCTCTTGGAGTTACAACAGACTGGCGGGCCTTCAGACACAGCCAGAGTGCTGTTTGAATCACACAGACCAATGACCGCGGATTCCCGCAGTTCTGTAAGAGAGGCCCAGGTAGGTGCAGGGTCACAGATATGTTTAGGAGTTCAGGGAGAATTAATCACAGTATCATTGCCTTTTTTTAGGGAGATGGAAGATGGTACTGTAGGCAAAGTCATGGGTGTGAGGGGGGAGGTTCTGAGTTCTAAAGCACTCCAAAATACACTCTACAGCTGTGCTATTAAAGAGCAGGGCGATCACTGGATCTGTGTGTTTCTGTAAAGTATAAATAGGGTTTTTATATCTATATATATGCCAAGGTGTATTGAAGAATGGGTGGGTGTAAGAGTGTCTGAATGAATGATTTAGTAGGTTAGTGACTGACTGTATAAGTGAGTAATTAAACGTGTGTTATGTTGTGATTTATTCATTAGTGTAGCTTTAAGGCTCGTGCTGTTGCGAGCCTCTAGAATGTTTACCTTTGCATCGACTGTATTCTCTCTTGTGTGTCAGTTACGTCCTGGCTGCTTGGCTATGAGATGTGTTGCTGGCTCCGCCTGTGCTTCTATATTTCTACTTCAATAAACTACTTGAAGAATCACTGCTCGGACTGCTTACTTAACAACTGGCGACGACGAGGGATCTGAATCTTTAATCTCTTCATTTTTTTTTTTTTTACGTATTTTTAAAAAAAAAAAAAAAAAGAAGGAGAACATCTTGGACACTTTAACCCATACCGGAGGATTCATCAACCTTTTCTACACTCCCCGCACCTATGGACCGCTACTCCGCCCTTTCTAGTATAACCACGGATGGACTTTGTAAAGCTGCTTAAGGTAGGCCCAAAAAAAAAAATCGTTACCACTTACGATTTCAGACGGCACCCGCCTGCATCTTTTAATTGCCGAACAAAGTTCCACTCGCGCTCCATGTTGCGCGACCACTGCTACCTACGCGACTCTCCTACGTCATCACACTCGCAATAACGGAGTGACAGAGGCGCGTAAGGTCACGCTGCGTGACCCTGCGTAGCGGCCATTTTGGGGAATTACTTCAGCAGTCAGCATTCGTCAATTTCACACGCCGCTTCACGCTGCCTTTTCTTCACAGTGCCTACACGGAACAGGCAGAATCATTATTACAAGCGAAATCACTTATTGACCATTCTTCACGAGGAGCACAGGTGAGACTGTCGGAACACTTACTTTTACATTTACGTGCAGTATCTTATTGTACTTCTACTACTTTTCTTTTATTGTATTTCGTTTTATGGATACTGGTGATCAAACCAAAGATACTGCAATGGCCCAACAAAATTTCGTTATTAGTCCCCCACAACCTTTTTGGGCTACAGGTTCTCAACCTGACATGAAGTGGGTGGAATGGAAGGAGTATTTTAATAACTATATTTGTGCCATTGATGAAAATGGCAAAATGAAGCCTGAGCAAAAGAAAAGGATACTATTACATTCCTTGGGGCCTAAAGGTTTAAAAACTTTCTCACGAATGCAAAAAGTGGTGGATACTGACTTAAGTGAGTTTGATAACGCAATTGCTGATATGGACAGGTATTTTGCTCCCAAAGTATGCATAGGTGTTGTAAGGCACACATTTTTCCAAAGGAAACAGAAGAAAGAAGAATTGGTTGATGAGTGGTTGGATGATTTAAAAAAACTGGCTATTGACTGTAAGTTCGACAACCTACATGATGATCTCATTAGAGACCAATTGGTTATGCATAATGACAATTCACCAATTCAAGATCGACTTTGGGACAATGGTGATGCACCTCTTGATGATGTACTTGCAATTATGAGGAAGTCGGAAATGTCAGGGAGATGTGCTACTATTGTCAAAGACACAGTGAAAGAATTAGACAAAACGTCATCTGCAGTTTTCAAGATTCAAGGAACAACAAAGAATCAGACCAAACAACTTCAGAACAAGAACTTTAATCAACCGTTCAGGAATCAAGCAAGAGACAACAAGCCAGAGGACAGGAAATGTTACCGTTGTGGTAGCAAGGATCATATGGCTTATTTCAAGTCGTGCCCTGCTTTACGGAAGAAGTGTAGTGTCTGTGGTCTAATAGGACATTTTAGCAAAATGTGCCGCAAACGCAGCAATGTCAAATGTATTTGGAATGATGATGGCAGGGCTAGTGAGAGTGGTGAGGATGAGGATGTTTGTGTCAAAAATGTAAGTGGTAATTACATGCTAAATATCACTGATGAAGCAATGGAAGGTAAACCAATTTGCGAAGTGTCTTTGGGTGGCATTAAGGTAAATGTATATGCTGACTCGGGATCCCCATACACGATTATAAATGAGGAGGTATGGAGGAAGAAATTTACTCACAAATTAGGGGATAAGTTGAATCCTTCAGATGTTAATCCCGTGAGTTACACAGGTGATAGAATAGGTTTATTGGGTTTTAGGTGGCTCACATTCCTATTTAAAGGTAGACTCACTAGAGGTAAAGTGTACATAGCCAAAACGGGACCATCTGTCCTTGGTGGTTCGACCAGAAAAATCTCCACATCATCCTAGACCCTAATAGTAAGGAGAAAGTCTTAGTTGTAGATGAGTGTAGTAAGATTGAAGACGCCTTGAAACGTAAATTCACTAAAGTTGTGAGTGGTCAATTAGGCCAGTTAAAAGGTTTTGAGCACAGAATCATGCTCAAGAGTGACGCACTACCTAAAGTGCATAAGGTCAGACCTATTCCTTTGTTGATAAGGGATGAAGTGAAAAAAGAAATTCAAGGTCTTCTTGCCAAGGGTGTTATCGAAGAGGTAGATTCCTCAGAATGGATTAGTCCAGTAGTTGTAGCTAGAAAATCCAATGGCAAGATTTGTTTGTGTATCGATTTACGCCACCTTAACAAGAATATAGTAATTGAACGTTTTCCTTTACCAAAAATTAACGAGATGGTTTCTTCCTTAAGAGGGGCAACGTGGTTCTCCACGGTGGACCTTTCAGCTGCTTACCACCAAGTAGTTTTAAATCCTGAATCTAGACACTTAACAGCTTTTATCACGCCGTTTGGCTGTTTCCAATTCATAAGGATGCCATTCGGCCTTGCATCAGCCGCAGCTGTTTTTCAGCGTTTAATGCACAAATTGTTCGGCAATATGGATGGCATTTGTTTCTTTCAGGATGATGTTTTGATTGCAGGTAATGACAAGGAGGACCATGATACTAAACTCTGGAAGGTTTTTGAGACACTTAGTTCTGCAGGGTTAACTGTTGAATTGTCCAAATGCAAATTCGGTGAGAGAAGCGTTTCTTACCTTGGCCATATAATCAGCGAGGAGGGTGTCAGGCCGAAGGCATCTCTTATTTAAAGCATTGTTGCTTTGCCTGCACCTGAATCTAAGGAAGAAATCAAATCCTTTTTGGGAATGGCAGAATACTGCGCTAAGTTTGTTAAAAACTTCGCTTCTAAGGTATACCATATCAGGTCCTTGCTAAAGAAAAATGTGAAATTTGAATGGACCAAGGAGTGTGAACGTGAGTTTGCTGAGATTAAGTGGGAACTACAGAAAGTAAATGCCTTATCTAGCTTTGATCCTAATTTAGATTGCTGTTTGACAACCGATGCTAGCGACAAAGGTTTGGGCGCTGTTTTATCACAAATTGGGGAAAATGGAAAGGAGAGGATCATTTTGTTTGCATCCAGAGCCTTGTCACCAGCAGAAAGCAGATACCCTATCATAGAAAGGGAGGCCTTAGCTTGTGCATGGGCTTTAGAACACGTTCGTGCCTTTGTGTGGGGTAAGATGGTCAACATCAGGACAGACCATAGACCGTTAGTCCACATTTTGTCCACCGAGGGCACTGCAACCGCTTCGGCTAGATTAGCCAGGATCTCCATGCGCATGAAAGACTACATATATAACATCACTTACGTACCTGGGAGAGACAATGTGGTAGCCGATTGTTTATCAAGGTTACCTTCCCCTCTAGAGGAGTGCGTGGATGACCCATGGGGGAAATTCACTGTGGCGTTTGTACACGATTCTGGAGCTCCAGCTATCAGCAGGGAGGATTGGTAAAGAGAGCATGGTTTGGACAAGGATTTGGTACAAGTTTCTAAGTTTATCTGTCAAGGGTGGCCTAAAGAAAAGTATATGTCAGGCAGTTTGAAGTCATTTTGGGAAATCCGTTCTGAATTATCATTAGAAGGAGACATGTTGATGAGGGGTGATAGAATCGTCCCACCTGTAAGTTTGAGGAAAAGGGTTTTACAAATGTGCCATGAGGGACATTTCGGCATAGTAAGAACTAAATTAGCGGTCAAAAATTTGTTTTGGTGGCCGAAAGTTGACAAGGAAGTTGAGACTTTTGTTAAAGCGTGTTCTGTTTGTAGTTCAGCCGACAAGTCCTTGAAGACTTTGAGACCAACCATGAGTGAGGGACTTATTCCTAGTCTCCCGTGGGAGACTATTGCAGTGGACATTTTTGGACCAATTGGGGATGAGAAAGAATACGGATTGGTTGCTATTGATCTTTTTACCAAATGGCCTATAGTTAAGTTCGTAGGGAATGTGGATACCAAAACTGTTTTAAAGTTTTTGGACAAAATTTTTGTAGTGGAAGGACTACCAGTTAACATCCTAACGGATAATGGAGTTCAATTTTTATCAAAAGATGCTAAAGAGTACTTTGTAAAATGTGGCATCACACATAAAACCACCTCTTTGTACAATCCCAGTGGGAACGGGACAGTAGAGCGCTTTAATAGGGTTATTAAAGGTATTTTGCAAGCTGCTAACAACAAACACTTAGATTGGAAGTTGGAGGTACAGAAGGCTGTGTGGTCCTACAAAGTCACTTTGAATAATTGCACTGGTGTCTCCCCTTTTGTTATGATGAGAGGTAGACTACCCAGATGCAAGTTTACTCCAGGTTGGGTTTTCAAAGACAGTGTTCAGGAGTGGTCCCCTGAGGAAGTTAAAAAAAGTCTGGTTTTGGCTCACGATAAAAGCAAGGTTTACTATGATAGACGTCATGGTGCTAAAGATGCTGTTATAAATGCTTGCTACTGGGTAAGAGTTAGGAAACCTTATAGAGTGGCGAAGGGTGAGAATAAATTTGATTCACCTAAGATGGTTGTCGAGGTTCTCAGGAATTCTGTCAGACTGAACGATGGCAAAGTTTGGAACTTAAAGGATGTTGCTTTTGACAGTTGCCAAGACCATGGTGTGGAGAACGTGGAGCCAGAGAAGAAATCTTCTGGTGATTTTGGTTGCATTGAGGATTATTTTGAGAATACTGATTTACAGTCTCAGTTAGCGCCAAATTTGTCACTTCCTCATTTAGGGGAGGGGGAAGTGGTGATTAGTGATCCTAATGTGATTGATACTAATGTAACTTCTTGCCCTGCTCTCACTCATGCTAATTCTGTTCCAGCTTTACCAGTCACAGATAACTCTAAGAGGTTGAGAGTTTCGCCTGGTTGGCTTAAGGATTATGTTAGGTAGACCTTGTTTGGTAGACTCTTTTTTTTTATTGTCCTTTGTGTTGTCTCCCTTTTCCCGTCTACCCCTTTTTTTCCCCTCGGTTTTCCTTTTGTTCCTTGTAAGGGGGGGGGGGTGTGTTATGTTGTGATTTATTCATTAGTGTAGCTTTAAGGCTCGTGCTGTTGCGAGCCTCTAGAATGTTTACCTTTGCATCGACTGTATTCTCTCTTGTGTGTCAGTTACGTCCTGGCTGCTTGGCTATGAGATGTGTTGCTGGCTCCGTCTGTGCTTCTATATTTCTACTTCAATAAACTACTTGAAGAATCACCGCTCGGACTGCTTACTTAACAACGTGTCTTGCTGAATGCATGGGTTAGTGACTAAACTGTGTGAAGGTATGTATCAGTCTGTCAGTTGGTGTTTAAGTGGCTTCATGGGTTGGTGAGTAGCTATATGCGTGTCTATATGGGTTATTGATTGGTTGTCTGAGTATCTGTGTGGGTGGGTGGGGGTTTGTGACTCTGTGCATAGATGTGTGAGTGGGTGTTTCACTGGGTGTACGGCTTCAAGAGTGCATCTGTGAAGGGCTGTATGGGTGGGTGAGTATTTGTATGGGTGTGTTAGTGAGTGAATGGATATCTCAGTGGTACATGTGTGAGTAACTACATATGTGAAAGGCAGTATATGGGAGTGTTGGACTATATTAATGACTATGTGAGAGTGAGTGATTGTGAGAGTGGCTGTATGGATGAGTGTGTGCTTGGGCCAGTGATTATATAAGGGAGTAATTATGTGTTAGTATCTGTATGAATAAGTGAAGTGGTGTGTGTATAACTGTATAGGTGAGTAAATGGGAGTGTGATTGATTTTTTTCAATATTGAATAGGTATGTCAGTAACTATGGGTCAGACTGAATTGCATATGGCCATGTCTGAACTGGGGTGGCAGATTGGGCTAAAGAACGGTGATGGATTAAACCCAGATCTGTTGACAGGGTGTTAGTATTTGATTGGTGCAGATGCTCCATCCATTGCCACCCCCTTTTGTACTGCTTTGTTCACCATAAGTTGGCAGGGTATGCTCAGACGTGAGTCCCTTGCTCACTTTGCAGCTGGATTCAAGCAAGCCGGGCTGAAGAAGGCTGAAATGCCAGAAACCGGTCCTCGGAAGCTTGCTTCCGGTCCAGGGAAGGCATGGCTTGGCAGTTCGGGCTACACTATTCCCATGAGGCACAGGATTAGACTGATTTGCATATGGCCATGTCTGAACTGGGGTGGCAGAGTGGGCTAAAGAACAGTGATGGATTAAACCCAGATCTGTTGACTGGGTGTGAGTATTTGATTGGTTCAGATGCTCCGTCCATCGCCAGCCCCTTTTGTACCACTTTGTTCGCCATAAGTTGGCAGGGTATGCTCAGACGTGAGACCCTTGCTCACTTTACCAATGGATTCAAGCACGCCGGGCTGAAGACGGCTGAAATGCCATAAACCGGTGGTCGGAGGCTTGTTTCGGTTCAAGGGAAGGCATGGCTTGGCAGTTCGGGCTGGACTGTTCCCATGAGGCACAGGGTCAGACTGATTTGCATATGGCCATGTCTGAACTGGGGTGGCAGAGTGGGCTAAAGAACGGTGATGGTTTAAACCCAGATCTGTTGACTGGGTGTGAGTATTTGATTGGTTCAGATGCTCCGTCCATCGCCAACCCCTTTTGTACCGCTTTGTTCGCCATAAGTTGGCAGGGTATGCTCAGACGTGAGTCCCTTGCTCACTTTGCCACTGGATTCAAGCAAGCCGGGCTGAAGACGGCTGAAATGCCAGAAATCGGTCCTCGGTAGCTTGTTTCTTGTCCAGGGAAGGCATGGCTTGGCAGCTCGGGCTGGACTGTTCCCATGAGTCACAGGGTCAGACTGATTTGCATACGGCCATGTCTGAACTGGGGTGGCAGAGCGGGCTAAAGAACGGTGATGTACTGTTCCCAGATCTGTTGACTGGATGTGAGTATTTGATTGGTTCAGATGCTCCGTCCATCGACACTCTCTTTTGTACCACTTTGTTCACCATAAGTTGGCAGGGTATGCTCAGAGGTGAGTCCCTTGCTCACTTTGTCACTTTGATTTAAGCAAGCCGGGCTGAAGACGGCTGAAATGCCAGAAACCGGTCCTCGGTAGCTTGATTTCGGTCCAGGGAAGGCATGGCTTGGAAGCAATCGAAGCTAAGAATACACTACAGTTCTGGAAGCGAACCCAGTCAGCAACTGGATTTTCGGTTGCTCCGATGATTTGCGTAGTGGAAGAGGGGGCGTGGGCGGAGTATATACAGCAATTATACCCCCCTGGGAGAGGGACTGGATATGAGGCACCTGGGGACTGGCGAGGGCTAGTAGAGGATCTAAAACAAGAATGTTCAACAATAAATGTCCTTAGGACAATAAGGACACTCAATCTAACCAGAGCTGCAGGCCCAGATAATTTACCAGCCCTGATATTAAATTCAAACCAGACTTGGGGGGCGGAATTCTATGCGAAAATGTTTGTTTTAATTTTAGACCAAGGGATTATGCTCCCAAACTGGAAGGGAGCCATAATAAGACCACTACATAAGAAAGGGGATGTACATGCCCCGAAGAATTATAGGCTAATCAACCTATTGGATATAGAAGAAAAAGAATTCTCTAAAATCATCCTTAGTAATCTAAAAGCTTGGGTGGAACACAGATATATCATTCCAGTCGAACAAGGTGGCTTCAAAGAAGGCCACTTTATGATAGATCATTGTTTTGCACTGTGGGCATTGGCCAGGAAATCGATGGAACAAAACGTCAAATTATTTCATCGATTTCCGGGCAGCGTTTGACACAGTGGACCGAAATAGCCTCTGGGAAGTACTAGAAAACTATGGAATGCCACAGGGTATATTGAACATCTTAAAAGAATTACATAGTGGCAATTGGGCCCAGGTCATTAGAGACATAAATGGCTCACTAACCCATAAAATTCCAGTAAAGAACGGTTTGAGATAAGGGTGCGTTTTGGCACCCTTGCTTTTTTCAATCTTGGCAGACCTCCCAGCGGCCTTAGAAGTTGAAAAAAGTGCGAGCCCATGAATGAATAGCAATAAAGTGTCATTTCTCTTATACGCCGATGACCTTGTGATCTTGGATCAAACTGAAATGGGCCTCCAAAGAAAACTAAATGTGTTCAAAAAGTACTGTGATAAAAAGCTCTTAACCGTGAATATAGAGAAAACAAAGATCCTATGTTTTGGAAAGAGGATAAGCAATTTTAATTGTTTTTTAGGGCAGGATAAATTAGATTTAGTAGGTGAATATAAATACTTAGGCCTTTGGTTTAATAGCTCATTAAAGTGGAATACCCACTTGGAGGCACAAACGGCAAAGGCTTATTCATCGGTCTGTGGTCTGAAAAAATTTAATAAAGATTATGGTGATATATCACACAGACCGCTTTTAAAGGCTTTTGAAGTTATGATCCCCCCCACAAGTGCTTTATGGAGCAGAGGTGCTTTACCTGAGTGGTAAAAGAGGGTGGGACCGGGAAGAAGGTAAAATTCTGAAAATGTTGTTGTCCTTACCAAATAGCTCCATGAATCAAGCTATTAGAATGGAGGTGGGATTGACATCATGGGATGTAAAGACTCAAATGTCCTTAATAAGATTTTGGAACCGACAGGAGTTTGGTGGTGAAGAGAAGGTTTCAATTTGGTGTAGAGAGGAAATTCGAGTAAGCACCTTACGCTGGGCGCGAGACGTGAAAAAAACCCTCCAGACGATAGCCGCGCACTTGAAATTGAGCCTCTCCCCCCCACTGTTGAATATAGTCTGTACTAAAAAAATGCTTAGAGACCAAGGGCTTGAATACTCCAGATCACAAGACATGGACTATCTGAGGCTAAAAAAAATCGGTGAATTGGGTAAAGAATGAATGGGAAAAGGAGGTCCGGTTCCCATACCTGGATTAACTGCCCAGTAGATGGCTAAGACATGAAATCTTGAAGGTTCGGGTGGGCCTAAATCCATAAAAGATTGAAAGAAAAATAAGAGTGGCCCTGATCCAACCGGACGGTACTAGTAAATGTGGCCTAGGAGTAAGAAATTATATTTTACATATACTGTTTGACTGTACATGGATTTTAGCAATTCGGAAAGTTTTCGTACGTCCAATTTTTTAAAAATATGAGGTGACCTCTCGTGCTGACGCCATCGTCCTCCTTACAGAAATGTCATTTTTGGATATTACAATTGCGTTGGGGAAATTTCTGAAAGCGACTAGAGAATATGTAATGGAGGCAACAAAGGAGAGTGGGAGAGTTTAAAATTATAGAGTATCCCAATTTTATGTTTTATGGTTTTACAAGTGTTGTAAATGTGTAAAATGATTTATGGTTTTAAATATTTATTACTATGTGTGATCCACTGTTCTATGTATGGTTTATAGACTATTGTCTAAATAAACTTTGTTATCATCATCATCAATGCCTCAGGGCTCAGTTTTGAGTCCAACTCCTTTTAATATTTATATGGCACCATTGGCGGAGAAAAATGGGGCAAAAGTGATAACTTACACCGATGATTCCCAATTGTTGTTTATGTATGAAAAGGATAAGCCGCTAAATGAAAATTCAATACATCGATGCCTGACTAAAGTGTTTGACTGGTTTCAACAAAACAAACTGTCATGCAATTCTGCCTAAACTGAAATTATCTTTTTTTGGACATACGCCTGTGATGAATGGCGGAATTGGTGGCCTCAGGATCAGCCCCTGCCATCCCGTCCTGTCACCACTGTGAAGGGTCTTGGAGTCATGCTTGATTTGGATCTTTCCATGAAGTCGCAGGTTCAATCTGTGGCTGGCACGTGTTTTTGACTTCTAAAAATGATGAGGAACTTTCTACCACTGCTGCCACTGTCCCATAGGAAGACGGTAGTCCAAGCCCTGATTATGTCGAGGCTGGATTATGCCACTGTATTATACCGCAGTATCCTAAATTATTTATTGGGCCACTTACAGGTTGTTCAAAATGTGGCGGCCAGAGCGATCTCTTTGGGAGGGCCTAGGACTCACAGGGAAAGTCATTGGAAAACCTTACACTGGCTTTCAGTGAAAAATAGGATTGATTTTAAGTCTCATGTGCTGGCCTTTAAGGCTTTTCATAACAGCAGGGCTCAGTACATCAGAAAGAGAATTATATTATATAAGGACTATGTGGTCATTGGCCCAACATCTGTTATTGGTGCCAAAATTCATCCGGACTACGAAGGGGGGATGCTCCTTCCAGGTGGTAGTGGAAAGACTATGGAACTCGTTGCCTCTTTCCCTCAGACAGGAATGAGAGCTTCTTAGCTTCAGACGCTAACTTAAGACCTGGCTGTTCCATCAGTAATAATGGTGTGCAGGTTTGTGAGTGTGTACTGTATCTCTTTTTATGGGGGATCTCTTAGCGCTGGGACACTCCCTGGAGTAGCCGTGCTCTTTACACATTCTTCATAACATTAACATTAACATTTGAGAAGTCATTAGTGATGTCATCAGTGATATCACTGACCATGTCATGAGTGATGTATTATGTAACGTCATCAGCAATGTATTGCGGGGCGTGAGTTATAGTTAGCGCAACTAACTATAAAGGCCAAATTTCTCTGGTTTTGTACAAGTGAAATGCCCAACTAACTATAACGTCCCTGAAATCTTTGTTTTTTTCAGTGAATTTCAATGCTTTTTTAAAATGATAATTCCTAACTATAAGGGTCCTTAAACCTATGGTGTTAATATATTTTTATTTATTTATTTATTTATTTATTAATCTTATAGAGCGCGACAGCTACCCGTAAGGGTTTCCCGGCGTTAATTGACAGTAAACAACATGATTGATCCTGAAGGAAAAAAGGTTATTGGGCAAACAGCCAGGTCTTTAGGGCTTTTCGAAAACGGAGATGGCACTGCTCCATTTGCAAGTCCAAGGGAAGAGAGTTCCACAGTTTGGGTCCCAGTACAGCAAAGGAACGGCCTCCCACTCTGGAAAGCCTGAACCTAGGTACGCAGAACAGATGTTGAGAAGAAGAGCGAAGTGAGCGTGTAGGTAAATAAGGCTTGACCAGTGCTCGAAGGTAAATGGGAGCAACATCAATTTTAATCTTATGCATAAAGCATAGTGCCTTACATTTTACTCGATTTTCAATATTAAGCCAATGAAGTTGCTTAATGCGTTTCGTGATTGGATCATATTTCCGGCATCCACACAGGAGCCGGGCAGCAGCATTCTGAACCAATTGGAGACGACGCAGGATCGCTTTGGTAACCCCCAGATAGAGCACATTACTGTAATCCAATCTAGAGGTCACCAGGGCCGTCACAACAGATCTTTGGGTGTCAGAGGGCAGAATCCAAAAGATCTTTCTCAGCCATCTAAGAATAGTAAAACAGGTGGCTGAGACTTTATTGACCTGGTCTTTCATCAACAGATCCCTGTCAATGAGAACCCCGAGGTTCCTAGCACGTTCAGATGGAGTGGGTAGAACGCCCATGGTTGACGGCCAGTGTCTCGGACTCCAAAGGTCAGGCTTGTTGCCAAAGACGAGCACCTCCGTCTTATCGCTGTTAAGTTTTAGAAAATTACGGCTCATCCAGCGAGAAATGTCACTAAGACCAGATTGCAGAGAAGAAGGTGAAGAAGGGTCTGCTTGAGATAAGGAAAACACAATCTGAGAATCATCAGCATAAGTGAAAAGATTGAGGCCAGAAAGCTGTGCAACATGAGCTAACGGAACAACATAAAGATTAAAGAGGAGAGGGCTAAGGATAGAACCCTGGGGAACACCATGAGGGGAATTGTAGATGTTCGAAGTGGAAGTATTAGAAAAGATTTGGAAGGTCCTGTCAGAAAGAAAGGATGAAAACCAGAGTAAGGCTTTGTCACAAATGCCAAAAGAGGCAAGGCTATCAAGAAGGATACTGTGGGAGACAGTATCGAAGGCTGCACTGAGATCAAGCAAAATCAGTGCAGCCGTTTGACCTTGATCTAATAATTGGCGAATGTTCTCAGTAACACCTAATAGGGTGGTTTCTGTGGAGAAGCCTTGGCGAAAGCCAGATTGAGATGAGTGAAGAAGATTATTAGAAGTGACAAAGCGTGAGAGATGTAGATGAACGTGTCTTTCCAAAATTTTTGAGAAGGCTGGCAGCAATGAGATAGGCCGGAAATTAGCAACAACATTAGGATCTGCAGTAGGTTTCTTAAGGAGTGGGGTAACCATTGCATGCTTCCAGCAATGGGGGACCGTGGCTGAAGCAAGAGAAGCGTTAAGTAAAGAACAGATCACTTCGAGTTGGGAAGATTCAAGCTGGCGTAGAACCGAAATAGGTACGGGATCCATGGGTGAGCCATATTTGATATTGTTTAGAATTTCTAAGAGAGTGGCAGGTACAAGGTCAGGCCAAGTCTGCAAAGAAGCCAGGGGAGGGCAAGTGGTAATAGGGAGTGACCAAGGGCAGGCAGTAGATTCCTCAAGAGATTTGATATCTCTATAGATTGTGTCGATTTTAGATGTAAAATACTGGGCAAGTTCGTCACATTTCTTACTCGAGAGAGGAGGGGGTATAGCAACTGTCTGTGAGCCAGCAAGGTCTTTTACCACTTTAAATAAAACATTTGATTTATTCATGGCTTCTGTAATCAAATTTGTGGCATAGGTGGCTCTGGTGTGACCGCAGGCCTTGTGGTATAGTTTCAGTTCGGCTTTATACGTAAGCCCGGCAACAGTAGAGTAATCTTTCCTCCAAGCCCGTTCTAATCTCTTACATTGAGCTTTGTGTAGACGAAGGGTTTCATTATACCATGGGGCGGGAGAATTATGGACAACGTTTTTTTTGTCTGTAAGAGGAAGACAGATATTTATAGCATCAGGGAGCCAAGAGTTCACCGAGTTAGCAGCTGAGTTCATGTTGTCTAAGTTAGGTTGGTATTTAGGAAAAAGATCAAGCAGTTTTGAGTTGAGAACTGTAGTATCCAAATTCTTCCAGATTCTCCTTTTAAAATTGAGAGAGGAATTAGGTGTGGTCTGAGTTTTATTGGTGGCTACAGTAAATTTAACTGGATAATGATCTGACCAAGGGACAGGTAAGGCAGGAGAGCATGTTATTAGTGAAGAGTTTGAAAAGATAGGGTCTAAAAGATGTCCACCCCTATGGGTGGGGCCCTTGTTATGTAAGGTTAAGTTCATAGCAGCAAGATCGGTGATACAGCTATCAGCAGCCTTATCATTGGGGTTGTCCAAATGTAGGTTTAGATCACCAATGACAAAAAAGTTACTGGAAGATAGGAGCACTGAAGCTATATAATCCAAAAATTGGGTATACCAAAAATTAGTAGTGCCAGGGGGACAATACATTAAAAGTCCAGTAATAGTATAGTTGGGGTTTAGAGTGAGCTTGAAGTGAAGAGCATCACATTTGCTCAGAGTAATAGAATCAGCATGGCATTGGTATTTTTTATTGAAAATTATTGCCACACCGCCTCCAGTCCTTACAGGACGGTCACATCGGACAATGGCATAGTCACTAGGCAGTGCTTCAGCGATGTCAGGGCAAGAGCTGTCGTGGAGCCAAGATTCAGTGATAAATAGCGCATCAGGCGCCTCATCGGTAAGCAAGTCAAAAATATTGCGTTTATGTTTGGGTAGAGAGCGACAGTTATGGCTGATAAAGATAAAGCCAGGAAGAGAAGGAATGGTAACTAATTGTTGTTGACTTTTACATAAATCAGGAGTATTTAATAGGAAAGGGCAATCAGGGCAGTGCAAAGGAAAATTTCCAAGCAGGTCAAAGGAGTGCGTTATATGCGTATTGACAGGTCTTAAGTCAAGTAATTGCTTTCTGGAGTATGGGCGCAGAGCCGATGGAAAAGAACCAGGGGTTCTGGCCCCGGGGCCCGGTTGGGCGCGGACGGGCGCAGACGGGCACGCCTTTGGCGCGCCTTCGGCGCGGCATCGGCGCACCCGCTGCGCCCGCCCGCTGCGCGGATGGGAAATGATACACATTTATACAGGAGGAGGGTGGGAGGGTCTGAAAGCCTAGACCGCGATCCCTGCACCTCCCTAAGATGGCGGCTGACCCCCGGTTCGAGCCGCGACAGCGTTCAATCTGCTGTGCGGTCCGAGGTGGGAAGCGGAAACAGTGTGAACAGTATCAAGATTTCGAGTATGTGCAAATTGGCAAATTTAAAAGCTTAAAAGTAAGATCACAAATATAAAAATAAAGTCACACTTGTAACACGCAAATGTACTGTGCAAATGGCAATGTTTCCCGGCTTTTCGCCTCAGGAAGAATAACACGCTGGTGTCAATCACCAGGCAGTGCAGAAAGAGCGTTTAAATACCCGGGAGGGCGGGAGGGTCTGAAAGCCTAGACCGCGATCCCTGCACCTCCCTAAGATGGCGGCTGACCCCCGGTTCGAGCCGCGACAGCGTTCAATCTGCTGTGCGGTCCGAGGTGGGAAGCGGAAACAGTGTGAACAGTATCAAGATTTCGAGTATGTGCAAATTGGCAAATTTAAAAGCTTAAAAGTAAGATCACAAATATAAAAATAAAGTCACGCTTGTAACACACAAATGTACTGTGCAAATGGCAATGTTTCCCGGCTTTTCGCCTCAGGAAGAATAACACGCTGGTGTCAATCACCAGGCAGTGCAGAAAGAGCGTTTAAATACCCGGGAGGGCGGGAGGGTCTGAAAGCCTAGACCGCGATCCCTGCACCTCCCTAAGATGGCGGCTGACCCCCGGTTCGAGCCGCGACAGCGTTCAATCTGCTGTGCGGTCCGAGGTGGGAAGCGGAAACAGTGTGAACTGTTAGGGGTGTTACCGGCCGTCTTAATTAGGTTCGGACCCAGAATGGATTCAGTGTATATATATTTAGAGTCAACAGGGTTGATTTAGGTTAGTGATTTTATTAGTGTATTATTTTAATGTTTAGTTTAATCAAAATCCTTTTAGAAATGTAATCTGTAGCAATTGCCTTTAGCAATGCTTGTTGGTTATTTAATTTCGTTATGTGCCGTTTTCTTAGACTGTGAGCTCTTTGGAGACAGGCTCGTGTCTGTCCTCGCGCTTGGTGTCATGTAGAGGGAGCCTCGCGCTGGTCTCGTGGCTGAAGCTATAAATACATGCTTCAGCCAACTGCCAAACGCTTTGTCTCTCGTTGTTCCTAGCGAGAGCTTCTGTCCCCGCGTTGGAAATTCCTCTGTTTTAAAAAACCTCCTGTTAACCTCTGGGTTAATCTTGCCCTGTAACTCCTTCCCTGAAATCCCGTTCCGAGAGGTCTCGGAAGCCCTGGCTGTCAGCGCCGCTGATGAATCTTCGAAGACGACGTGACAGGTTCCCGGCATAACTCCGAGTCAGCCGGGAGGTTGTTAACCCGCTCACCTCTGCCGGCTGGCAGTTCGAGTCTCCTGTCCACTCAGTGCTGCACTTCTAGAAAAGGACAGTAAGACATTTAATATTTCTTAACTATTGCCACGAACAATTGAGGTCAATGTAGAAGTGGCAAGGGTAATTAACAGGAAGTCGCTCTTGACGCTAAAGAGACTAGCGCGTCGAGGAGTGCAGTTCTAAGAACAAGCATTGGCAAGTCACTCAGGAAAGTGAGCTGGAGCTAACTAACTTTTGATTTAGCGCGAGTTTCACGGAGAGTTGCCAAACAAGACTTTCTAGAGACAAAAGACTGCAATTGAACTGAGCCAAACTTAGAACAGACTTATGTGTTCAAAAGCGGACTGAAAACATAAACAAGCCTTGATAAAGGCAAGTGTTAAATAGGCTATCAGAATCTATCTGAACAAGTAGAGATAAGATAATTTTAAAACTGAGTTTGCAAGAAAGGTTAGAGTATTTACAAGTGTTGTCTGGAATAGCAACCTAGATTGAAGTGAGATTTTGGATAGGCTGTTATTTTCTGTCTTCCAACTGCAGAATCTCCTACAGAAGAATTACTAAAAGACTCAGGTATGGGCTTGCATGAAGTTTCAGTGTTCAGTTAAAACTAACCTACCTAATCTTGTTAGCCTGTCTTCTCAGTAAAAGTGTTAAGCTATTCTGACATGTTATGCTTACTTGAAGGTGTCAAGACTCAGAGCCAGAGCTAAAACTACTTTTTAAGTGCGAACAAGGGTCAGACGAATTAATGGTCAGTAAGCACAATGTTTAGTTATTTTAGTAGTTGGTTTTAAGGTCTTCAGTCGAGTAATTGCTGTTAATATTGCATCACAGTGTTGCGTGAAGGCAGCGCAGAACTTTCCTAACTGAAGGTCCACGGCCCGGAGCACTTTCAAGAGAGAGAGACAACCGTAGATATAATCTTGTATAATTTGTTGTGAGTCTCTCTGTCCACTTCCCCTTTCCCTGGGGGAGAAGTCAATCCAGTCAGTGTCAAGGTCCTGATTGGGTTGGTTGATCCTTGAGGGAGCTGGGAGCTTGCAGCTCGAGAGGAAACGTCAGAAGAGTCTCGCTGGACCCCTCAACAGTAGACAAAGCCAATCTTTCCTATTTAAAATCGTTTCCTTTCGAGTCTGCAAACTCACCCTCATGGATGCTGCTCAGTTGTCACAGTTAGTCCAGAAGTTGACAGTGGAAATGGAAAATTTACGTTTGGAGAATCAATCGCTTCGTCAGGAGCTAGATGAGACTAGGGCTGGTTTCTCGATTTGGAGGGATTCCTCTAAGGAGAGGAAACCGGTTTTAGCGCCTGCTAGATTTGGTGCCGATGTTGTTCAGCCTCATACCTCAGAAGACCGGTCTGAAAAACAACCAGTTCAAGTAACTGTAGTTACTCCTACTCCTGTCCCTTTGGCCAACCCTGAAAGGTTTACTGGGGATAATAGCAGATTTGCAACCTTTTTTAGTCAGTGCCAATTGCATTTCATGTGTAAACCTCAAATTTTTTCTTCTGATTCTGCTAAGGTAGCATTTATTATTTCTTATCTCGGAGGGGTGGCTGCGAATTGGGCCATGCCTTTAGTTGATAATAATGACCCTTTGCTTCATAATTTGCAGAATTTTAAATCGGCTATGTCCAATTTATTTGCTAAACACACTTTAATTCAGTCTTCTTATAATGAGTTATTGAGTCTTCGTCAAGGGACCAAGGATCTTATCTCCTATATGACTACCTTTAATAGACTTCTGTCCGAAACTCATTGGCCTGAAGAAAAGAGAATTTCTTTATTTTATAGAGGTCTAAAAGATGATTTAAAGGATTCTCTTGCTCACATAGTGAATTTGCCTGATGGGTTTAAGGAATTTCAGGATCTTGTGGTTAGACTTGATCACAGATTAGGTGAACGTAGAAATGAAAAAACAAGGAGTGATTTTAAAAGTCCTCTAGTTAAAGTTGAGAAAAAAGAGTCTGAAGTTAAGAATGTTTTTGTTGAACCTGTTGTACCGAGTGGGTTCAAAGGGCCTTTAACTCCTGAAGAGAAAGAAAGGAGACGTAAGGGCAATTTATGTTTGTATTGTGGCAAACCTGGGCATTTTGCCAAGGATTGTTCTGTAAAACCTGCTAAAAAGAAAGTTCTAGCTATTGAAACTCTTCCTATTAAGCCGTCGGAAAACTGAAATTCTCGAGGGAAGCAGAGATCGTTTCCTCGAGTAAAATTTCTTCTAAGATCTCCAAATTTGTCACCAATGTAACTACACATATTCCCAAACATTTTACTATTCGGATGGTTTTTATCTTAACTACTCTTCAAAGACATAGTATTCCTGTACTTTTGGATTCTGGGGCTACTGGGAATTTTTTCGATTTTGGATTTGCCCATAAATTGAATCTGAAATTTGTTACTAAGGAGGAACCTGAGTCTGTGAGAGCTGTTGATGGTTCAGTTTTGTCTTCTGGTATGATTCAATTTAACACTGAACCGTTGACTTTGGTAGCAGATAATGGTCATACTGAGAAAGTGGTTTTTGATCTTATTGATGCACCAAGTTTTGGTGTCATTTTAGGCATTCCTTGGTTGGAATTACATAATCCCAAGATTGATTGGATAAAGAGGACTGTTACCTTGGAGTCTTCCTTTTGTAAGTTACATTGTTATCAAGAAACCCAAGATCCTGTGATGCCCCTTTTTTGTGCTGCTCTTACTGCTGAAGATAGTAAACTCCCAGTAGAGTATAGGAATTTTTCTAAGGTTTTTGATCCTGTTGAAGCAACCAAATTGCCTCCACACAGAATTTTTGATTGCAGGATTGATTTAGTTCCAGGTGCTATTCTACCGTGTAGTAGAATTTACGCCTTAACTGAACCTGAAAATGTTTATCTAAGGAACTATTTGGATGAGCTTTTGGAATTAGGTTTTATTCGACATTCTACTTCTCCTGTTTCGTCTCCTCTTTTCTTTGTTGCGAAGAAGTCTGGGGATTTGAGGGCTTGTATTGATTATAGAGCGGTTAATAAAGCAACCATTGAGAATAGGTATCCGTTGCCTTTGATTCCAGTGCTTCTTAATCAAATTAAAGGTTCTAGTGTTTACACCAAACTGGATCTTAGAGGAGCATATCATCTAATTAGAGTCAAAGAAGGCGACGAGTGGAAGACCGCTTTTCGTACGAAATTTGGTCTTTTTGAGTATACGGTTATGCCTTTTGGTCTTTGCAACGCTCCAGCGGCCTTTCAATACTTTATTAATGAGGTCTTGCATGATCTATTGGATGTCTGTTGTATTGTTTATATTGACGACATCTTAATTTATTCTAAAAATATGGAAGAACATATACAACATGTTCAGTTAGTATTACAGAAATTGAGAGATAATTCTCTTTATGCTAAATTGGAAAAATGCGTTTTCAATGCTTCTCAAGTGGAATTTCTTGGCTATTGTTTATCTCCTGAGGGAATTCATATGGATCCAAAGAAAGTTGAAGCAATTTTAACTTGGCCAATTCCTGCTTCAATTAAAGACACACAAAGAATTCTAGGATTTGCTAATTTTTATAGGCGATTCATTTCTAAGTTTTCAGAAATTGTTACTCCTATTACCCAGTTATTGAAAAAAGGAAAAGTCTTTTCTTGGACTGAGGAAGCCGACCTAGCATTTTCATTGTTGAAGAAGGCTTTTACCTCTGCTCCTATTTTGGTTCATCCTGATCCTGACAGGCCTTTCTTTGTAGAAGCAGATGCTTCACAGACTGCTATTGGTGGTGTGTTGCTTCAAAAGGATACAAATACTGGTCACCTTCATCCAATCGCCTTTTTCTCTAGGAAATTACTTTTGGCTGAGCAGAATTATACTATTGCAGAACGAGAATTGTTAGCTATTAAAGATGTGTTTCAAGAATGGAGGCATCATCTCTTGGGGGCTAAACACACTATTACTGTTTATTCTGACCATAAAAATTTACAATTTTATTCCACTGTTAAGGCTTTTACTCCTAGACAAATGAGGTGGTTGCAATTCTTTAGTGAATTTGATTTTTTGATTATGTATCGACCAGGGAAGAAGCAGCTGTTATCTGATACACTTTCACGTTTAGTTTGTGAAAAAGATTTAAATTCTTTGAAGGATCCTCCCAGCATTTTGCCTTTAGAAAAAATTGCTGCTGAAATCCATTCAGAAAGTTTCTTGGATTCCATTAAAAAGGAATTAAAGAACTTTGATGTTCACGAATGGTTATTTAAAAAAGGTAATTCCGTTAGAGATGTTTTTTTTTATCACAATGACAAATTGTTTATTCCCACAAGAGATTTACAGGATAAGGTCATGCGATGGAATCATGAGTTGGCAATTGCTGCACATCCAGGTATTAACAAAACCCTGGATTTATGTCAACGTCATTTTTGGTGGGAAAAAATGATTTCTATGATTCAACAATTTGTGAAAGCCTGTCCAGTTTGTTCACGTCAAAAGGCTTTACATGAAGTTCCAATGGGTTTACTTCGTCCTATGACAATTCCTCCTCATCCCTGGCATACAATCAGTTTAGATTTTATTACTGATCTCCCTAAGTCTAATGGTTTTACCACAGTTCTTGTGGTGGTGGATCTGTTATCTAAAATGGGACATTTTATTCCGTTACACAAGATTCCCTCTGCAACTGAATTCAGTACTGTATTTTTATCTAATATTGTGAAACTTCATGGTCTGCCCTCAAAAATTATTTCGGATAGGGGTCCTCAGTTCATTTCTAAATTCTGGTCACAACTCAGTAAAATGTTGGGAATCGAGTTGGCTCTGTCTTCTTCTTTCCACCCACAGACGGATGGTCAGACAGAGAGATTGAATCAGCATGTTGAACAGGGTTTAAGATGTTTGTTAACTACCTCCTCTTACCCTTGGGATGAAGTGTTACCATGGGCTGAATTTTCTTATAATAACACGACTCATTCAGCTTTGGGTTGTTCTCCTTTTTATTTTCTCACTGGTCAACATCCAAGATCTATTCCTATACTCTTACCTGATGAACAATTGTCTATGCCAGCAGTTACTGATAGGTTAACTCATCTGTTGGATATCCAAGATAAGGCTAGAAAACAATGGGTCAAAAGTAAGTTATCTATGAAAAAGACTGCTGATTCTCATCGTAAAGCTGCTCCTTTGTATAAGGAAGGTCAGTTGGTATGGTTATCCACTAGAAACATTCAGTTGGAGGGTCCCAGGAAGTTGAAGCCTAGATATATTGGACCTTTTGAAATTAAGAAAGTTTTGAACCCTGTATCTGTGAAATTAGTTTTACCTGAGGAATATGCCATTCACCCTGTTTTTCATGTTTCCCTGTTGAAACCTTTTGAACCTTCTACTCGTGCTGATAACCCACCACCGCCAGTAATTGTCGGTGACCATGTTGAGTACGAGGTTAACTCCATTCTTGATTCCAAAAGGATTCGGGGTTCCTTGTTTTATTTGGTTGACTGGAAGGGTTATGATCCTTCTGAGCGATCTTGGGAACCTGAAAAAAATGTTCATGCTCCTAGACTTGTTAGATCTTTTCATGCTCTGCATCCTGATAAACTCAGACCTGTAAGACGACCTTTGGGGGGAGGAACTGTTAGGGGTGTTACCGGCCGTCTTAATTAGGTTCGGACCCAGAATGGATTCAGTGTATATATATTTAGAGTCAACAGGGTTGATTTAGGTTAGTGATTTTATTAGTGTATTATTTTAATGTTTAGTTTAATCAAAATCCTTTTAGAAATGTAATCTGTAGCAATTGCCTTTAGCAATGCTTGTTGGTTATTTAATTTCGTTATGTGCCGTTTTCTTAGACTGTGAGCTCTTTGGAGACAGGCTCGTGTCTGTCCTCGCGCTTGGTGTCATGTAGAGGGAGCCTCGCGCTGGTCTCGTGGCTGAAGCTATAAATACATGCTTCAGCCAACTGCCAAACGCTTTGTCTCTCGTTGTTCCTAGCGAGAGCTTCTGTCCCCGGGTTGGAAATTCCTCTGTTTTAAAAAACCTCCTGTTAACCTCTGGGTTAATCTTGCCCTGTAACTCCTTCCCTGAAATCCCGTTCCGAGAGGTCTCGGAAGCCCTGGCTGTCAGCGCTGCTGATGAATCTTCGAAGACGACGTGACAGGTTCCCGGCATAACTCCGAGTCAGCCGGGAGGTTGTTAACCCGCTCACCTCTGCCGGCTGGCAGTTCGAGTCTCCTGTCCACTCAGCGCTGCACTTCTAGAAAAGGACAGTAAGACATTTAATATTTCTTAACTATTGCCACGAACAATTGAGGTCAATGTAGAAGTGGCAAGGGTAATTAACAGGAAGTCGCTCTTGACGCTAAAGAGACTAGCGCGTCGAGGAGTGCAGTTCTAAGAACAAGCATTGGCAAGTCACTCAGGAAAGTGAGCTGGAGCTAACTAACTTTTGATTTAGCGCGAGTTTCACGGAGAGTTGCCAAACAAGACTTTCTAGAGACAAAAGACTGCAATTGAACTGAGCCAAACTTAGAACAGACTTATGTGTTCAAAAGCGGACTGAAAACATAAACAAGCCTTGATAAAGGCAAGTGTTAAATAGGCTATCAGAATCTATCTGAACAAGTAGAGATAAGATAATTTTAAAACTGAGTTTGCAAGAAAGGTTAGAGTATTTACAAGTGTTGTCTGGAATAGCAACCTAGATTGAAGTGAGATTTTGGATAGGCTGTTATTTTCTGTCTTCCAACTGCAGAATCTCCTACAGAAGAATTACTAAAAGACTCAGGTATGGGCTTGCATGAAGTTTCAGTGTTCAGTTAAAACTAACCTAACTAATCTTGTTAGCCTGTCTTCTCAGTAAAAGTGTTAAGCTATTCTGACATGTTATGCTTACTTGAAGGTGTCAAGACTCAGAGCCAGAGCTAAAACTACTTTTTAAGTGCGAACAAGGGTCAGACGAATTAATGGTCAGTAAGCACAATGTTTAGTTATTTTAGTAGTTGGTTTTAAGGTCTTCAGTCGAGTAATTGCTGTTAATATTGCATCACAGTGTTGCGTGAAGGCAGCGCAGAACTTTCCTAACTGAAGGTCCACGGCCCGGAGCACTTTCAAGAGAGAGAGACAACCGTAGATATAATCTTGTATAATTTGTTGTGAGTCTCTCTGTCCACTTCCCCTTTCCCTGGGGGAGAAGTCAATCCAGTCAGTGTCAAGGTCCTGATTGGGTTGGTTGATCTTTGAGGGAGCTGGGAGCTTGCAGCTCGAGAGGAAACGTCAGAAGAGTCTCGCTGGACCCCTCAAGACTTCGAGTATGTGCAAATTGGCAAATTTAAAAGCTTAAAAGTAAGATCACAAATATAAAAATAAAGTCACACTTGTAACACGCAAATGTACTGTGCAAATGGCAATGTTTCCCGGCTTTTCGCCTCAGGAAGAATAACACGCTGGTGTCAATCACCAGGCAGTGCAGAAAGAGCGTTTAAATACCCGGGAGGGCGGGAGGGTCTGAAAGCCTAGACCGCGATCCCTGCACCTCCCTAAGTTGGCGGCTGACCCCCGGTTCGAGCCGCAACAGCTTTCAATCTGCTGTGCGGTCCGAGGTGGGAAGCGGAAACAGTGTGAACAGTATCAAGATTTCGAGTATGTGCAAATTGGCAAATTTAAAAGCTTAAAAGTAAGATCACAAATATAAAAATAAAGTCACACTTGTAACACGCAAATGTACTGTGCAAATGGCAATGTTTCCCGGCTTTTCGCCTCAGGAAGAATAACACGCTGGTGTCAATCACCAGGCAGTGCAGAAAGAGCGTTTAAATACCCGGGAGGGCGGGAGGGTCTGAAAGCCTAGACCGCGATCCCTGCACCTCCCTAAGATGGCGGCTGACCCCCGGTTCGAGCCGCGACAGCGTTCAATCTGCTGTGCGGTCCGAGGTGGGAAGCGGAAACAGTGTGAACAGTATCAAGATTTCGAGTATGTGCAAATTGGCAAATTTAAAAGCTTAAAAGTAAGATCACAAATATAAAAATAAAGTCACACTTGTAACACGCAAATGTACTGTGCAAATGGCAATGTTTCCCGGCTTTTCGCCTCAGGAAGAATAACACGCTGGTGTCAATATACACACACTATCCCTAAATAAAGTTCTAGTGATTATAGTTCCATTCCATTCACAGCTCATTTGAGATGTCATGAGTGATGTAACTGACCATGTCATAAATGATGTAATGTCCGTGGTCATTAGCAGTAGATTGCGAGGCGTAAGTTATAGTTAGCGCACGTAACTATAACTGCTGAATTTCACTGGTTGTGTGTGAGTGAAATCTTAATCTAACTATAACGTCCCTGTAATCTTTGTTTTTTCCAGCAAATTTCTAGTTTTTTTTAACATTAAGTAAGATGCATATAACAATGGATGGTGGGGGATAGAAGCAAGGCCCGGCCTGGCATTGTGCTGCTCTCAACCAAGCTTGCTGCTCCCTTCTAGCCATCCATTGTCAAAGTCCATGTCCCTGCTCCCGTATTACAGCCCTGTTTGGCCGTTGTTCTGCCACTGGCCTTCTCTGAACAGCTAGTTTGCTGCCACACCCTTCTGCCCTCCCTGGTCTGTTGTGCTGCAACTGCTCTTCCTACCTGCCCCCACGTGGTCTGTTGTGAGACCCCTTCCTCCTAACTCTCTTGTTTGTGCCCAGCTCCTACCCTACCCTCGGGTATGTGAACGAATGAATGGATGTTTAGGTTCGGTCCAAGGCCGGGTTTATTCAATGCTATTTTATATAGCTTTAACAAGACCTGAAGGTGCCAGAGCGCTTTACAAAAGAACCAGTTGCGTTACCTAAGGACTTTGGATTACATGAGGTACATAAGAGATACAAACATGGGCAGCTGCGGCCGGCCAGTCGGAAAGCGTCATGCCTCGCTGACAGGACTAGCGCGGGCGGGAGGACAAGGAGCGAGCGCCCCGCTCACCGGCAGGTAAATCAGAGGGAAGGATATGGGGAGAAGGGCTCTATGACGGGACACAGGCTTTCCTCCCGACCTTGCCGGCTGTCTATTGCGGTCAAGGCTGAGCCAAACAAGTTTTTAACTGCCAGTACGGACACCAGGTAGATGAGCCCCTGGTCTGAGCAACGATAAGTCTGGAGAGGGTTCTCTGAGCTGTCAGCCATTTGTGACGCTGGACCACTGTGAGTCGACGCAGAAATGCCACTTCCTCGTTTACCAGAAGCTTGAAAGATGATAGTTCTTTTCTGCCAGGCTGAAAACTGAAAATAAGGAGGTTACTGATAAGCAAACTGTCTTATTGCCTAAAAAGATGCTCCGAAATTGCTTCTTTTAATTACTTTCGGAGTGCTAGGCTAAAGCACGACGACACCTAAGTTTCACTTTCGTTCCTCGTCTGCGTTTCTTTACTGGATCCGCCTGTTTGCAAAATGTTTTGAGAAGCATTGATCGGAGACGAGCTGTCGCAGATGGGCGTCACCAGTTTGCATTATTAACATCTTTGCGTACGAAGTGCCCAGTGAGGGTGTTTTACAAAATTATAACTTTTACCAAACGGACTATTCCAGCACATGGAAAGGACATGGCTGCTGAGATTTAATGAGACGGGCGGTGCTGGAGACATTAGAAGACATTTACTCCGGGACCACTACAAATTGGGGTTCAGGGTGTGGCGGAGGAATGGGGGTAAAGACAAGAAGCTGAGGCTGACTGTCGATTTATACATTCATTAAAAACAAAAATCTTTCGCAAAGAAATTGAAAACATGACAGTAAATCTGTTTCATCTTAAGCGGCTCCAAAGAGGCTAAATATGAAATATCTCACAGGCATCCTAAAATTTCACAGTGAGCTATGAACCAGCACCCAGGAGCTGCATCCAAATGGCAAGTCATTGGTTTAGATCGTTATTGTTTTTTCCTAGTCTGTTGCTCTCCGTTTGTAAATTAGGGTTTATGGATAGTAACAAAGTCTTTCTAGTACAGACAAACCCAATCTATACTACATTTTTAAATCCTGACTTTGTGTTTTTCACGATCACGCAATCCTAACATATAATGTCTACAAGTATGGACAATGAGTGACTCCTACACCTTATAACCCTCAGTGTCTTTATGTAACAGTTCCTGTACATTGTTTTGAACATTTATGGGATCTATTGTTAACAGCTGCGCAGCAGGTAGTGCCAGCTGCATCGTTTAGGCCTTTTACAGCTGCACAGCAAGTAGTGCCAGCTGCACCGTTTAGGACACTTTATCCGTGCATTGGCAGCATCTTTCACATTATGGTTTCAGGGCATTTGAGTCCCCCTCTGAGATGGCCAGTTGGCCAGGGAGACTGCAAGGTTTGTACAGAGCCAGGCCCCTTTTTAAGTGTATGTGGTGCTAGGAAATGCTTTTCATGTTGTATGATTTATGCACCCTGTTCTGAGCACCTCTAAAGGTGGCTTTATGATGATAAGGCTGTTGTGCATATTTTGATTTTGCTAGTCAGATTTTGTTCCACCCTATGCTCTTTGCCCCTAATTTTAGTGATTCTCAGGAGTTTAGGATCCAATAGTAGTCTGTTAAGATTATGGGCGTACAATGTGGTTGGTGCCGAATGTGCTTCTGTTACAGGCTGATGCAAAGTACAGTGATCACCAGTGGTCACTGGGTGCTCATTTGTGATCTGTTCTACTTTGTCTAATTGTGCCTCGTGATGGTTTTGGCAGTGGTCCAGTTGGTCCTATCATATGTAAACATTTCCCTTGTAAATATTATCTTGTACCAGTTGGCTTCATCTATACCTAGTTGAAGGGCCCAACAAATACCCTCCTCTCTTCCCGGACGGGACATTAGTTCAGATTTCCTCCTCTGACATCTGGAATATGTGCCCCCTTTTAGTCCTTATACTACTCCTCACCACCGCTTTCCGAGTAACACCCTTCTCGTATCCCCCCGCACTCCTTCTCCTCATTTCCACAACATGGGCACAACTCGAGTTAAGGCTGGAATTAACTGCTACAAAATCATTTATCCTCCCAGCCAGACTAAAGCTTCAGTAAAACGATTGAAGCATAACACTATTGAAAGTTTCCCTGATTCCCTTTTTGTTGATCAATTTTACAATGGTCGTTTTGGGAGGCGCAAAAACGATTTCATTTTCTTTACTCACAACACCCCCTCTTGGTCCAGCAGCTTATATAATTCCCTTAACGTCACCTCCTCCTCCTCTATCCCTCATGGGAAACAACTAAAGATTTCCCCCTCTGCGTATTTCAACGACGCCCTCACCATCTCAATCTATAACAACGGTACTGACATGATCCAAGGCAAAGACACCTGTCTCTCTCTCTTTGACCACCTCTTCCCCTCCCTACTCCCCTCCTCTGCGACCGGGTTTTCCCCTGACTCTCCATCTAGCTCCACCCATTACTCCCTTTCGCCTACCCTAACCCCCCTACACTCCAATAGGCTGCATCCTCGGGAGGCACATGTCGGCCCTCTTCCCTCCCCCTCCCTTGTGCCCTCCTCTCCCTTTCCTCCCACTTCACAGTATGCCCCCCCTTCATCACGGCAGCCGTACCACTAGCTAATACGCTCCTCGTTCATTCTGCACCGTCCTGGTACTCCATTAGCACCTCGCTGGGGCACCCTCTGTGAGTGTATTCCGAGATTTGATTTCACCGATTAACTGGGCATATTGGTGGGCGTAACTTATAGGCCACCCACCACATCTATTTGTATTGGAGATATCGGCAGGCAGTATTCACACGCTTGGAATAATTGATCGTCATAAAGCTGAAATTTCTACCCACACGCCATTCTATTTACTACTGGCTTGTTTTATATCAAGAAACTTAACGCTCAAACAATCTCCTGTCCTGATGATGACCGCACAGTAATCCAGCGGTTGAAACGCCGTCAACGCTTTTTGAGGCCATAATTTGTGAAGGACACATCATTTTGTATTTGCTGCTCCTTTTTGTACATATAATGTCTGTCTGTAAGCCACTTGTTTGGCATGTGAATTGTTTGTTTTTTGTTTTGCAAACATTTTCCTTGAGGGCTATTGCCCTTTCTTGGAACCTTTTTTAAAAAAAGTACTTGCGTAATAAATTATAATTGCTTTTGTAAATTTGCCCATGTGTACATATAGGCTTCTTCACTCTCCTTTTCTTTTCTTTTTTCCACATTTAAAGTTTGTTTGTTTATTTTGACCTTCTCACCTGAACCTCCTGTTAGGTGTTATTACCCCCCTTCATCACGGCAGCCGTACCACTAGCTAATACGCTCCTCGTCCATTCTGCATCGTCCCGGTACTCCAATCTCATCTCCTCCCCTTATTCCTTCCTGCTACTCCCTTTTTTATTCCACCCCTCCTCCAACCTCCTCCCCTTATTCCTCCCTCTCCCCCTCTTCTCTACCCCCTCCTCCCCTCACTTCTTACCCCGATTTCTCCACATTCCCATTGCACCTCTCTCCTTCCCCCCACTCCACCAGCAATGCTGTGCTACCCCCTTTCCCCCCTTGGTAACCCTTTCTATATAACCCCATCGGGGCCAGCAGAACCATTTCCTTTCTTCAACTTCTCCTTCTCCCAACCCCCCTTACTCTGCCAGATGCCCGTTCCCTCACAGCCACCTCTCCAAGCCAACAGAACCTCTCCAACCACCTCCCCTCTTTTCCCCCCTAACCTCCTACACCCCAATGACACCTCACAGTCCTCCCCTCTCCCTCTCCTCCACCGCCGTGATCCGCACCCATCTCACCCTAAATATGTCCTTAATTCCTTTCCTTCATGCAACGCCAACAAAGACCACTCTCCCTTCACCTCTGATACACCAACCCCGCTCTCAACCTCCACCTTTCCCCACCTATGAACCCTATACCCCAACTCTCCTCCAGTCCCCCCACCTCTCCCTGCCTTTCACCACCAATTTCAGCCCCTTTTTCTGCCATCGAGACACCCAACCTTCCGTGTTCTGCCCTACTCCCTCTTGAAAATAAGCTAGGCTCTCTTATCAACTCCATCTCCCAGCTTGTAGCTTCCATTTTACTTTTAAGCTCCAGGATGTCCACTTTCCCATTCACCTCAACTCCTTTGGAAAACTCTCATCTTCCCACGAGATGCACCTCGCCCCCTCACCACGTCATAGCCAAGCATAACCTGTCGGCTGCAAACATCATTCACTCACACAAGCCCTTGAATGCCACCCTTCTCCAACTTGCATCTCCGAGCAACCCAACTATCTACACTATTCTGACCATCTCTTCTGTCAGAACCAAGCATCCACCTAAACCCTCCTGTGCACCCCCATATAAGTACAATATCCCTATCACCCTTCCTAGCCCAAGTGCCCCCGTCACCAAAACAGTCATGACAGAGCTGCGATGTCTGCTCCACAACTGCAGATCTGCAATAAAACACAAACTCGAAATCTCTGATACCATCACCCTTCACAATATTGACATGTTCTTCCTAACAGAGACCTGGTTCAACAATTCCTCTCACTCTATGTTTGATCTCCTATTACCCACAGGCTATTCTATTTTTAGGAATGACAGACCCATCAAAGTTGGGGGAGGTGTTGCAGTCCTTCTTAGAAACTCCCTTCAACTTAAGGCTTCTCCCATCAGCACCTTCCGCACTTTTGAATGTCTATCTATTGAGCTTCAACTACACCACCGCTCACCCCTCAGATTCCATGTCATTTACCGCCCACCTGGCAGCGGCCATTCGTTTATGGAGGAACTCACTGACTTCATCAGTGACGAATACTCGCAAAGTGACAATCAGATCTTCGTGGGTGACTTCAATCTCCACTGGGGCTCTCTGCAAGACTCTCCCGCGAACTTGCTGGCCACCTTCCTCTCTACAAACGATCTTATCCAACACTGCACAGAAGCAACACACTCTAAGGGCTCAATCCTGGACCTTGTTATTTCTAAAGCAGGCATGCTTTCTATCGCTACACCTATTCACGTAGACTGGTCTGACCACCTCCTCATCCCATTCTCTCTTCACCTAGCACACTCTATAACTCTTGGCCAACCTAAGAGGGCTACCTCCTGGTTTCGTGACACTAAAAATATTGACACCGTTTCCCTCTGTGAATCAGCTTTGCTGTCACTTCTAAGGCTAGACCCGAACCTAGATGTTGACGATCTCACCTCCCAATGCCTCTCAGTCCTTGCAGTCGAAATCAATAACGTCGCTCCTCTCCAAAGCAAAAAGAAAAGGCCCATTCCCTCAGCACCTTGGTTCAAGAAATCCCTCTATGAAGAAAGGAAGCACCTAAGACTCCTGGAGAAACAATGGAGGCAAGCGCACTCCACCGATAATTTGGCCGCGCTTCGTGCAGCAAGATCCAAGTACCACAAACACATCTTCCTTGGGAAAACATCAGACTTCAGAACCCTCCTTGACTCAGCCAAAAATAGACCCAAAATGATTCTACAAAGAAAGCTGCGGATTTTGCTGTATTCTTTGATGAAAAAGTGAAATCACTTGTGAATCAGGTCGCTCATCCTACTCCCCTAGAGGAGCGCAAATCACTAACCATTTGGCAGAACTTCGACCCCGGGGTCCACTATCATCTCTACGCAGACGACACTCAAATCTACCTCAAGGTTGCCTCCACTCACAATCTCTCCGTCCTAAGCTCTACTCTGGTTTCCATTGAAAACTGGATGTCAACACATCAACTGATTCTGAATCCATCCAAAACTGAATTCCTCCTCCTGTCCTCCTCACTTTCTCCTCCCCCGGTTCAATCATGGATGGAACAGATGAATCTACTGAACAATAAACCCATCATTGTCGACAGCGCAAAATCCCTTGGTGTGATACTCAACACAAAACTCAATCTACTCTCCCACATTAATTCAATTTCAAAGTCTGCTAGATACCAACTGCGCCTTCTCCGGGGGATTCGTCGCTTCTTCCCGGAGCATGACCTTAAAACCCTGGTCCAATCGCTGGTCCTCTCCAGACTGGACTACTGCAATTCTCTTCTTACTGGCCTCCCAAAATTCCACCTGTCCCCCCTTAAGTCTGTTCTCCATTCAGCAGCTCATTTCATTTATGGGGCCAAAAGAAGCGACCACATAACACCTATATTATCCACCCTTCGCTGGCTTCCCATCGAGGCAAGATCTATCTACAAGACCGCCTGCTTCACCCACAAAGCCTTGCACTCCTCCTCTCCTCGCTATCTGGCGAATAAACTGAAACTCTCTGGAGGCTCTAAACCATCACAAAATGCAGAAAATCTACGGCTTGAACCTTCCACTTTCAAGAAGGATAGATTGATGGCCCATTCCTTTTCAGGCAAAGCAGTGAGAATCTGGAACTCTCTTCCGCCTCTGCTCCGGACCACCACCTCCTCCCAGGCCTTCAAAACTGACCTCAAATTTCTCCTCCTTCAAATACACTTACAAAGTTAATTCATGCCTCACTATTATCTGAAGGAAGACCCTTTAGTATAGAAAATGTCTATTCTCTATGACTATGGAAGTGCCTTCCCAGTGTGTTCGTGTGGTTTGAGAGACTGCCATTTATTGCAGTAATACCCTTTTACCTGTGTTTGGTAGTCTTTTGTAACATGCACATGTCACTGTTCTCTTGTAACACATTGTTTGCTACCTCTTATATTTTGTTTGCTTTCGATACTTGCACAAGTGCCACCATTGCCTACGTAACGTTTGTTCTTGTGTTTGAGTGTCCTCCATTTATTGCAGTATTATACCTCTACTTGTACTTTGTACGCTTTTGTAACCTGCACACGTCACTTTTTCCTCCTGTAATGCATCGTTTACTACCTCTTGTATTTTGTTTGCTCACGACTGTCACTTTTGCCTCATGTAATGTAACTTTAGCTTTTGTAATTTGTTCACTTGTAATGTTCTCATGCTTCAGTTCTGTTCCTATTGTGAAGCGCTCTGACACCCTCAGGTAAAGTCAGCGCTATATAAAACGCATAAATAAATAAATAAATAATATCCTCCATGGTCCTTTGGGCATGCCCCTGCCCTTCCTTCTTGCCCATCATGGCAATTGTGCTGCCACTAACCCTCCTGCTTGTCATGCATGGTCTTCTGTGCTGCCAAGGCCCCTCCGACCTTCCCTGTGTGGTCAGCTAGCTGCCCCTGACCCCCTTCCACGTTCCCTTCATGGTCTGTGTGTATGCCATCATAGTCTCACTGTTGCTCTCCATGGTGTGTTTTACTTCTAGTGCCCGCCCTTAATGACCTTCAAGGTCAGCTTGCTACTCCTGCCCTGCCCCGTTGCCCCCTGACCTCTGTTTTCCATGTGCAGATTCCTTCCCCCCTGGCTTGTCTGTTCCATTGTAAATTTCTGATCCCTCCATCCTGCCCTTTATGGGCCCTTATTCTGCAGCTTTCTCTCCTGTCTGTCCATTGAGATGTCATCAGTGATGTCATCAGTGATGTCACTGACCATGTCATGAATGATGTAATATGTGACATCATCAGCAATGTATTGCGGGCGCGCGAGTTATAGTAAGTCCAACTAACTATAACATGGGAATTTCAATGGTTTCGTATGAGTAAAATGTTCTGCTAACTATAACTGGTGTGAAACCTATGGTTTTTTCAGTGAATTTGAAAGGTTTTTTAAAAGCTAATTCCTAACTATAACGTTTGTGAAACCTATGTTTTTTTCTGTGAATTTCATCGTTTTTTTAAAAGCTAATTCCTTTGTATATCGACTTTGTAACCTATGTTTTTTTTTAGCTGTTTTTATAACTATTATTTTTTTTTTAATTATTTGTTCAATGTATATATATTTTTTTATCATATTTCCCTGGGGCGCTCAGGGTGCTTACCCGTATCATTTTGTCTTGTAGCTCTCCATTACAGTATCTCTGGATCAGCATCAATGTTAAACATTGCGCACGCGGCTTGTAAATATGCCAATGAAACCAATACAGTGTCTCTGGACCAGCATTATTGTTAAACATTGCCCACCCGGCTTGTAAATATGCCAATGAAACCATTACAGTATCTCTGGACCAGCAATAATGTTAAACATTGCACACGCGGCTTGTAAATATGCCAAAGAAACCATTGCAGTATCTCTGGACCAGCATTAATGTTAAACATTGCGCACGCGGCTTGTAAATATGCCAATGAAACCAATACAGTGTCTCTGGACCAGCATTATTGTTAAACATTGCCCACCCGGCTTGTAAATATGCCAATGAAACCATTACAGTATCTCTGGACCAGCAATAATGTTAAACATTGCACACGCGGCTTGTAAATATGCCAAAGAAACCATTGCAGTATCTCTGGACCAGCATTAATGTTAAACATTGCGCTCGTGGCTGGTAAACATGCCAATGAAACCATTACAGTATCTCTGGACCAGCATTAATGTTAAACATTGCGCACGCGGCTTGTAAATATGCCAATGAAACCATTACAGTATCTCTGGACCAGCATTAATGTTAAACATTGTGCACGTGGCTTGTAAATATGCCAATGAAACCATTACAGTATCTCTGGACCAGCATTAATGTTAAACATTGCGCACGCGGGTTGTAAATATGCCAATGAAACTATTACAGTATCTCTGGACCAGCATTAATGTCAAACATTGCGCACACGGCTTGTAAATATGCCCCTCTATATCTTATATTCCAACTCAATTGATACCATTACTGAAATACTTTATGCATCTCCCACACCATTTTATATGGTTTTCTATCTGCTATTCCTATCCCTCTCCATACATTCACTGCTTCCACCCATGTTAAAGGTTGCACAAGGTGCTTCGAAAAAAGGAGCATATTTACAAGTCCAATTAAACCATTACACAATTTCTAAACCAGCATTGAATCTAAGCATAAAAACAATTTAAAAAGAAGTCTACCTTATAAACACACAGCTAACATTATGGAAAAAGGTAAAAATATAATTCCTTAATTCACACAGACACTCACTGTGATACTTGTCAAACATCTTTATGCTGTCTATCTTTTCTAAAAGAATCATTACTCACCTTTAAAAATGCTTTGAAAGATGAAAAACAGTCTCAGTCACAGTCAACAGATATTCTTAAGCAGAATGTCTGAACAATGCTTCCTTCACGTGAGCCAGAGAATAATGGCATTGATTCTTTCTCATTTCAGAGCCATATTCTTGTACCTAACCAATGAAAATTATTCCCACACAAATTCAAAACCAAACTGCACATTTTAATTGGTTGTACATTTCAAGACTTTGAAACTCACATAACATTCACCCCTCCCCCCAGTGCTCATTCACCAAGTAACTATGGTAACTCCCTCTTAAACCAGCACACAGTTCACAAGTTCATCATACTATGTTGCAAAAAAATCCATCAAGGGTGTTTGACCAATCAATCTATTAGCTAATCAACTGCAATGTTTGTTTAAATGACTTTTTCTCAACCATTGAAATGACTTCTTACAAAAAAAAAGCATGCACCCTAATTTTCGGTGGAGATTTTTAAGAAAGCTCCAATCATTTCTGGCTAGTCAACTGCACTGATTCTCAAATACTTTTTTTCATAATCAAACTGCCATTCCATTTCAACAACTCATCTGACTAGAAGCACATCTACCTCCAACATGCAAAAAGTCTGGTTTTGGGTCTAGCTATGTCCACTGGAGTCAAAAATACGCAGCTAACAGAGGTTTTTACAACATTGATTTACCAAATGTGGACATTGTATGGATTGGACAGCGAGGATTGGGGAGTCACCAATTGATACCATTGGTAAAATCCTTTATGCATTTACCACACCCTGACCTTATAATTGTGCACTGTGGTGGAAATGACTTAGGCACTTTGACTGGGGTAGGTCTGGAAATGCTTTTAAAGGACATCTTTGGGCAATTGATGTCACTTTTTCCACAAACTGCCTTGGTATTTTCTAATATATTGAAAAAACAAAGAAGAGTCACCTGGTCCACAAGGTAGTTTGTGTGTTGTGTCGCGCAAAAAAGACCGTTAGATCAACATGTCACCACTCTGATAACACTGGGTTAGAGAAATTCCCATCAGCCCACCCTTATGGTGGAAAATCGTCATGTGGGATGCATATCATAAATCCAGATCTCACCCAACGCACCTAGTGATGATGCAGAGATGGATTTTGAAAATACTCTTCCAGACCACAGTTTTTCACAAGTAGTACTGATGGAGTGCAGTGCTAGTGAAAAAAAGAGTGAAGTGTAAATAAAATTGGCTACTGGGGCAAAAAATGTGTTTATTAGGTATTGTCCCAGGGTCAAAGTTTAAAAGCAACGCCTAATAGTCTTAAAAAATGACTATATAACGGCGCAGTGCATTGAGGTCGACATGTTTCAGCTTGAATGGACAATGTGTCCAAGCTTTCTTCAGGACCAGATGATAATAGCGACTGCAATTGGTGAAAATTAAGCTAGAGTTAGTGCATTGATAATACGGATTACTCCTACCAGATACTTTGAGCCCAAATGTTCTCTGGTGATTATCCAATTATTCATTTTTCTCCCAGCATTCTGTGGGAGATCGCCTCGCCTCACCCGGCACCCACTCGGGGAGAAGGAGGCCCCGCTCTGTCCGTCGGTACCTCTGAGGCCAGCATCTGAGCAGGAGTGGTGGCCTCAGAGGTATGAGGTAATTCCTTTTCTTTTTTGTAAAATACGGCGCCATGTATTGATGCAACAAGCCGTAGTCGTGCGTTCTAAGACTACCGCGCATGCGCTAATGAGCAGCGGATTCTGATTAGTACGCATGCGCGAAGAAGCAGTGGCGTCTTTCGCGCTAGCTTCCGCATCTGTTTAATTTTAACACCACGGAGTACTGATTATCCAATTATCTTTGGCCATTAAAAGGGGAAAAGAGCGGCACTATACCCACCTCCACTTCCGCTCGTTTCAAACCGGGGGCACCGACGGACAGGTGAGTCGCCTGGTGGCCTTGCTTTATACTAGTCAGTTCCTACTGATGAGACAGGATCAGCCATTCCCTGTTGATGAAATAAGATAAGGAGGAGCCAGGATGGCTCTGTTTCCAGGAGGGGACTCTGTCGTTCTACATTCCTTAACAATCAAGGAGCCATTGATTGTGAGTGGCCTAGATAGCCATTCATGGGCGCCCCTCAGGACCCCCCACTAATGCTAAAGTACTGTGGTCTTAAACAAAGTCTTCAGTCTACACTCATTATTCATATTGTTTAAAGAGGAGTCCTAAAGTAGCTGTTTTGAGGCACACTGTAGTGTCAGGACAATGCCTTGCGACATGATGGATATCGCAGGATGCGCGATTTCTATGCGCCCCTTGGGAGTCTTTGTATGTGTCAGTTCTCAACATGACAGTTGGGTCACTATCACATGTCTGTTGGGTTATATGTGTAGTGCCATTGGTTTGGGCACTGTAAAGGTATGTGCTTACTGTGTTCCTTTTTTCTACACTATAGAGCGGGCCTCATACTCCCGAGCTGTCGCCGGGTGAGGTGAGGTCGTCACCCACACAAAGCTGGGTGAGTATCACTGTGAGGAAATGCCTCAGGGTGATTAAGCTATTATGCTTTTTATAATGCAGAATGCAAATTATTCTAGCAGGTGTGGCTAGACGGTCTCTGTGTGCGTATGTGGGTGTATGTGTGTAGTTTAGGGTTGTTTGACAAACTTTTTTCTGTTTCTTGTTTTTGATAGGAAGAAGACATATTTCTCTCCCTCCAGTGGACACTTAAGTATTTAAATTCCTGGTATACATGTAACTTTTTACAAGTAAATTCTTGTTATGATCCACTGAACACATCACATGTAGTTGCAGTAGCCATTCTATGTCTAAGGTCCTGAAGAAAGCCGGGGCAAATGCCCATGAGGCTGAAACATGTCGACCATCTTGTACAGCGCCAGAGAGTAGTCCTACTACTTGGCATGTTTTTAACCCTCGACACATGGACTCCTGTCTAAACGTGCTTTGGAGTCTGTGTAGTCGATTTTATCTATCACTATCACTTGAGCACTGCACTTTTCTATCAACATCACTCTAGGATGTACATCATGACTACATTATCAACATCCACTCCCGCACCGGCACTATATGGTCGGACTTGGGATGGTATGACTAGTAATTCCCACATGACGTAAACTCCACCATAAGGGTGGGCTGATGGGAATTGCTTTAGCCTTTTGTTTTCAACGTTTTTCTCACGCATGCACCACTATTGTCACACAGTCACTGTTGTAGTTACACACCGTCTCTAGACCTGGTCTGCTCTGCTGTGTGTTTTGTATCTTGTATGCAGGGGAATGAGCAGACAGGTCGTTAAATATTCCCCTTGACCCTCCACATACATTTCTGTTTTTCTAGTTGTAAGAGCAACTTCCTAGTTGCGGGTCAATTTGGTTTGGATGCAAACGCAGTTTTGTTTGCACCCCTAGAGCTCACCCAACTCAATTGTGTATGTTGCCCTTCTGTCTACCTCTACTGACACTCTAGGATAACAACACCTTTTTTATTTCCATCTCCTTGACAATCACTGTGTAACCAACAATCCTCTATGGGGTTTAGTTAGGTTCTATCGAATAGTGACTCATTATGGAGTATACGCCCTTTAAATTTAAATTTTTAGTCTTGACTATGTGGTTCAGGCACCTCCTGCTTTCTTCTTTATAAACAGGTTGCTGTAGAGCTACTTTTGAAAGAACGTCCCATTGCCACTCATTATGGGCGCTTTCATATTAAAGAATGATCTTACATTATTTTTTCAACACTTCATTCCAATGGTGTAGGGATACCATCCACTCCACCAAGCATTGTTATTTCCCATATTGGGAGATACGCGCATGGGAAAACCACCCCCCTACTCCCCCCTCTTTGTACTGGGAGTCCTTAATGATGTGCCGAGCCCGGTTTGGCAAGACTCGCCTGGCGCATGCCTGAGGAATAGTGTCTCCTGTTGGGGCATGCGAATTAGTCCTTAGGGGGACAGGACCGAGTGCAACATAGAATCTTCTAGTTGTACCCTTATAGGAGTCAGGTTTCTTTGTTTCCTGCCTCAACGATTAAGTATGAGGTAATTCCTTTTCTTTTTTGTAAAATACAGCGCCATGTATTGATGCAACAAGCCGTAGTCGTGCGTTCTAAGACTACTGCGCATGCGCTAATGAGCAGCGGATTCTGATTAGTACGCATGCGCGAAGAAGCATTGGCGTCTTTCGCGCTAGCTTCCGCATCTGTTTAATTTTAACACCACGGAGTACTGATTATCCAATTATCTTTGGCCTTTAAAAGGGGAAAAGAGCGGCACTATACACACCTCCACTTCCGCTCGTTTCAAACCGGGGGCACCGACGGACAGGTGAGTCGCCTGGTGGCCTTGCTTTATACTAGTCAGTTCCTACTGATGAGACAGGATCAGTCATTCCCTGTTGATGAAATAAGATAAGAAGGAGCCAGGATGGCTCTGTTTCCAGGAGGGGACTCTATTGTTCTACATTCCTTAACAATCAAGGAGCCACTGATTGTGAGTGGCCTAGATAGCCATTCATGGGCGCCCCTCAGGACCCCCCACTAATGCTAAAGTACTGTGGTCTTAAACAAAGTCTTCAGTCTACACTCATTATTCATATTGTTTAAAGAGGAGTCCTAAAGTAGCTGTTTTGAGGCACACTGTAGTGTCAGGACAATGCCTTGCGACATGATGGATATCGCAGGATGCGCGATTTCTATGCGTCCCTTGGGAGTCTTTGTATGTGTCAGTTCTCAACATGACAGTTGGGTCACTATCACACGTCTGTTGGGTTATATGTGTAGTGCCATTGGTTTGGGCACTGTAAAGGTATGTGCTTACTGTGTTCCCTTTTTCTACACTATAGAGCGGGGCTTCATACTCCCGAGCGGTCGCCGGGTGAGGTGAGGTCGTCACCCACACAAAGCTGGGTGAGTATCACCGTGAGGAAATGCCTCAGGGTGATTAAGCTATTATGCTTTTTATAATGCAGAATGCAAATTATTCTAGCAGGTGTGGCTAGACGGTCTCTGTGTGCGTATGTGGGTGTATGTGTGTAGTTTAGGGTTGTTTGACAAACTGTTTTCTGTTTCTTGTTTTTGATAGGAAGAAGACATATTTCTCTCCCTCCAGTGGACACTTAAGTATTTAAATTCCTGATATACATGTAACTTTTTACAAGTACATTCTTGTTATGATCCACTGAACACATCACATGTAGTTGCAGTAGCCATTCTATGTCTAAGGTCCTGAAGAAAGCCGGGGCAAATGCCCATGAGGCTGAAACATGTCGACCATCTTGTACAGCGCCAGAGAGTAGTCCTACTACTTGGCGTGTTTTTAACCCTCGACACATGGACTCCTGTCTAAACGTGCTTTGGAGTCTGTGTAGTCGATTTTATCTATCACTATCACTTGAGCACTGCACTTTTCTATCAACATCACTCTAGGATGTACATCATGACTACATTATCAACATCCACTCCCGCACCGGCACTATATGGTCGGACTTGGGATGGTATGACTAGTAATTCCCACATGACGTAAACTCCACCTTAAGGGTGGGCTGATGGGAATTGCTTTAGCCTTTTGTTTTCAACGTTTTTCTCACGCATGCACCACTATTGTCACACAGTCACTGTTGTAGTTACACACCGTCTCTAGACCTCCTGGTCTGCTCTGCTGTGTGTTTTGTATCTTATATGCAGGGGAATTAGCAGACAGGTCGTTAAATATTCCCCTTGACCCTCCACATACATTTCTGTTTTTCTACCACAAATTCAAGGTTGCCAACGCCGAGCGGTGCATGTCCCAGTCATACAGTTCTTTCACACGTGAAGGTGCTCATAAAGTGCTGAACATATTCCCTTATACTGTCACCACCAGGTTCTATAAACAAAAAGAGATCAATCAGTTTGTGACTGTAGTGCAAAAATACAAAGAGATTCAGTAAGTTAAAAAACATTGTTAAAAACGACATGTGATATAACAGCAATCCAATAGAGCTTCACAGGATAGCCTAAATGCACATTAAGTTCTTCGTGTAGATTATGGCCGCCCGGTTGGGTGGTCCTGTATTTTATTATGAGTCTCGACTCAAGACTTCTCATTTCCTTAATTCTGTCTCCTCCTCTTTCCCTACTGGGAACAGTTTCCAGTACACAGAAGGAAAGCAAATTAGCATTCCCTTTGTGGTGTACCGCAAAGTGCCTAGCAATGGGGTATTGTTTGTCCCCATGAGTGATTGCCCGCATGTGCTCAAGTACTCTTTTCTTGGCTGGGTGTTTGGTACTGCCAATATAATATAGCTGACACGGACATTTGAGGGCATAAATCACATGGTCATTGAGACATGTAACATGTTTAGTGATCTTATATTTGTCTGTATCTTTAGACAACTTGACTTCATTGAGGTTTTTACTGTTGCGACAGGCTTTACATCTGCCACAAATGTAAAACCCTTGTACTGGGTTCCTCTGCTTAGAAATTTCAGGAACGAGTGTTGAGCAGAGGAGATCTTTAAGGGACTTCGGTCTCCTAAAAGTCAACTGTGGGTATTCTGAGAGTTCAGGTGCTAAATCTTTGTCCAGTTTGAGCACATTCCAATATTTGTTCAGAGCTTTTCTCACTTCCCTGGATTTAGAATGGTAATCTGTGATGAATCTACTGGTGGTACTGGATTCTAACTCACTTTCTTTCTCCTTAGGTTTAAGTAAACTGGACCGTTCTCTTTTCTTCACTTCAGCCAGGGCTTTCGATATACATTTATGGTTATAGCCTCTCTGTTTGAAGCGTTCTGCCAGTCATTTAGAAGGTAGTGTTGTATTTGTGAAGTTGTTTTAAAGAGGTACTATGATTGAAGTTAATAACAAGATTACAATTGATAGTGTTGTTAAATATATATAAAATTAATTGTTGGACTTGAAAAGTGTAATGTGTTGTAGTACATTGAATTCATGCTTTCTCGGACTTGCGTCTGGTGCGCAATTCTACAATTTTTTGGGGGAAACTACTTTTGTGTATAGTTTTCTTTATATTTACTACTATGCTATAGGGTGGCTCTAAAAAGAGCAGTAGTATTTATTATAAGTATGTTGTAGCTACATTTAAGTGCGGATGCACAGCTTTAGGTTGTTGAGAAAGACTCTGTTTCCTTGATCTGTGAAGTGTACTCAGTCACTTCTGTAGATGTCATCCATATCAAAATGTAGGGGCATATTATCAAGAACGACGTTAAAATTATCGCCGCTTTAGCGGCGGGAAACTGCTGCTAAAGCGGCGATAATGGGCTTGATAATATGCCCTTGTGAATTCCCATAAAGGCTGATGTTCTGGTGTGGTCCCCGACCTGGTGTTCCCTTAAGGAACCCTCCAGGCCCTGAGACTAGGTTTGGGGCACCGTGAGACACACCGTCCCACACTCACTCCTTCTCCACTGAGACCGGACATGAGCCCCTACACCCCTCCCACTACACTGGGACCTAACTGGGCTACACTAAACCTCTTCCACCTCACAGGTCTGGAAGCTATCTGAGCCTGTCCTTTTGGGAGCACACCCCAATGCCTCCTCACACTCTCTGGAATCCACCAAGAGGTCTGTCTCCAACGCAAGCTCTCTGGGGTCAGAGAACTCACACTCCACTGGGTGTTAGCATAGCTCTGGAAAACAGGGACTTAAAATATGCTCCAACAAATGAATCACACAGCCCCCCACAGTTGTCAACTGGTCCCTTGTGCCAGTCCCCCAATCTATTTCAGGGACACTGCACTCTACTGGAACTACATCATAAACCTGAACCCCCTGGTGTATGTCAACCCCCTCCCTCAAGTTAGCCGGCACATCTCTGGGTGTTTGTACCTTTCTCTCAGCACTGGAAACTATAATCTTGCTGCCACCATCTGAGCTGGACTCCACCTCCAACTCAGCAAAGCTCACCTCTTTAGCTACCCATGTTTCTTCTTCAGCTGAGACCCTCATGGCCTCTTGCCTCTTGAGCTCCAACTCAAGTTTCCTCATTTTTAATTCATGGGCCAAGGTAAATTTCAATTCTTCCAGGGCACGGGCATTTTTGCTCTCCTCCGCCGCCCTTTCTCTTTCTTTTTCCATCTGCTTCAGCTCCATTTCAAGCCTCAACATTTCCAATGCATGATCTCTAGCCCTTTGGTTTTCCTGCAACTCCTCTGGGGAAAAATTGTCAGCTGAATGGTTGCTGCTAGCCCTTGAGGCCGCTCCGGACACAGGCAGATCCTGTGGCCTGAAACCATCCCTTTGTGCATCCTCATCCACTTCTGCATCATCTGTCTCCTCAGCCTCTTTGGTCTCCCACCAGGCCCTTACGGCCTCCTGTAGCTCTTCCTTCTTGGAGCTGCGCTTTATGGGGCATAAAAAGTTCCTGCAGAATTGTCTGAGATGACCTACTTTGTAATCACTTAACATTTCAATATCAAACTCCAGTTCTGCAACATCACTTGCTGGTTTACCATTCAGAGACATGATGCTTGGATTCTTTCAGGGTTACGATCAAAAATAGAACAAAAAATAAAAAACTCAACCGTAGTATGCGGTGGCATAGTGGTCTGCACTCACTAGTGATGTACACCAATCACTGTGGGTCTAGTACAAATACAAGTTCAAATCCCAACCGCTGACCAACAATGTTAGAAATGGGGGTCTCTAGTTGGCAGAGGTAGGTACCACTGTCCAAATAGGGACCCTTGCTTCTAGTCAGGGTAAGGAGGAAACCCCCTGAGATAACCTCTGCTCACCCTCTAGGTAGCTTGGCACGAGCAGTCAAGGCTAATCAGAAGGCAATGTGTAAAGTATTTGTACTAACTCTCACAGTAACACAGTGAAAACACCACAAACTGACTCCACAACAGTTTAGAAAAATAAAGTTATTTAATTGAAACTACACAAGACCAAAACAACAAAAATCCAACATACACAGTTCAAGAATATGGTTTCAAAAGAGTTCTTAAGGTTGCAATAAACACAGTACCTTCAGTTGCGACAAAGTTCTAAAAGCAGAAGCTGGTGGGGTGGAAAACAAGAGATGCGTTGCTCTTGAGACCTTTGGGAGGCGTTGCAACAGCCCCGCTGCAGCAGCGGGCGTGTTGCGACGAATCCGGTCTGTATGGAGAGGAAGGCCACTTGTATGGATTCCGGTGCGTAGATTTCGTAGGAAGTTTGTTCTCGCGAAGGCATGATGCGCCAATCTCATAGGGGCTGCGACGATCTCCGGGGCGACGATGCACGATCCAGCGGTGATCTCTCTCTTGCAGCTTCTCGATGAGATAGCTCTGCGACGATGTTCGCAGCGATGTGATGCGGTCCGCAATCAAGCGGTGCGGCGATCTCACCCAGCGACGGCAGGCTCTGTGACGACACTCGCAGCAATGGTAATCTTCTGACACCGGTCTGGTGCGTCCCACAAACGAAGGATGCGACGGCTCTGGCAGCGGCAACAGGCGCTGCAACGATCTTGGCCTTCTTAACGGCGGGAGTTTCCTCACACTTTCGGGGATGCGCTCCGCAGCGAGCGGTGCAATAACTTTTCTGTAGCAAAGTCTTTAAATCTTGGTTTCCAGCTTCCCAGCACAGGTACAACTTCCAGATGCGCCACACATGGGCCACACACTCCAAGAAGGACAGAACTCTCTCAGTAGAGCTCAGGGGAAGCTTGGCGTGAAGTCCTTTTCTTCCTGGGACTTCAAAACAGGGAGCCAGCTCTTCTCATACCCGTGGAGATTCCTTCAAGCAAGGGGACACAGTACAAAGCAAAGTCCTTCCCCTCTCCTTGGCAGCAAAGCAACACCAGGGCAATCCAGCAGAGCAACAGGTGGACAATCTTCCTTCTTCAGTTTCAGCTTTCTCCTTGGCAAAGGTTCCTTCTTGATTCTGTTGTCAGGGGTCCTGTACTTATACCCCTAAAAGTCTTTGTTCTCTTTGTGCAAGTGAGCCCTGAGCCCGGTCTGAACCAGTTCTGGGAGTTTCTTGAGCACTTTGTTTTCCTGGCCTCTCCTTTCCTTTCAGACTGAGGGGCAGGGTCGTCAGGCGCCCAGCAGGAGGTCTGAGCCAGCATTGGGGTAGGCAGGCACTCTCAAACCAGACAGTAAATACACAAACAGGCCAAGGCACACAGGAAGATCAGACAAGAGAACAGCAACTTTTTAAAAGTGCTGTTCTCAAACACAGGATTAAAAACAAGCATTTACAATGCAACGGTTTCGCCTTTGGAGAAGTTAGAGCTATTGGCATTGTAAATGACAAAATTTGTATTTATGTGTTGGTTTTGAAAACAGATAAATGGCATTGTCAATTACATTGCCAATAGCTTAATCTCTCGCAAATGAGAGAACTATTGTTCCCTACGGACGAGCTCAGCAGGTAGCAATTACTACCACCCACATACACACCCAGAGCCACACACACACACCCAGAGCCAGCCACACACACCCAGAGCCCCCCACACACACACACAACCAGAGCAGTCACATACACACACCCACTGGAGCAGTCACACACACACTGGAGCAGTCAGTCACACACACACACACACACACTGGAGCAGTCACATACACACACACACACTGGAGCAGTCGCATACACACACACACACACTGGAGCAGTCACATACACACACACACACTGGAGCAGTCGCATACACACACACACACACTGGAGCAGTCACATACACACACACACACTCTGGAGCAGTCACATATACACACACACACTCTGGAGCAGTCACATACACACACACACACACACTGGAGCCGTCACATACACACACACACACACTGGAGCAGTCACATACACACACACACACACACTGGAGCAGTCACACACACACACACACACACACACTGGAGCAGTCACACACGCACACACTCGGGATCCCTCATGTGTAGACAGCGGGTGAGATCGTTGGTGTTTTCAAATATAGAAGAACGGGCAAAATGGAAGACTTTACTAAATGTGAATCTTTCCTAGTACTGATAAGCCTGGCATGTGCTAAGCTCTCAAAATTATGTTTTGAGGAAGGAGGGCAGGACATGGGCCCCCCAGGGTCTTAATCACATCGGTCACAACATGAGGCCCTCAGCAGTCTGCTGTAACACCACCCGCCATTATTGGCTGTTAGCAAACAGCATTCTGGGACTCGTAGTTTTCTCTGCACAACTAGAAGTATGACATAAGAATCACACATAAGCACTCCTGAGTCATGGGGTCATTGGTCTTTCCGTCCTGAGCTTTTCACTATCCCACAACTCATATTACTCTGCGCATAGCACTTTAGCACAAGAGTGCAGACAGTCCTGGGCAGTGGGACCCCCTCCTATGTCCTGGTATGCCAGTGTCCACAACTGCTTGACCTCATGTGTCAAAGCTCTTGGTAACACTGCACCCCCTGCTAGTCACACGCTTGCCCTGAGATCACTCGATTCTCTGCCCTGCCATGCTTGAGCATCTGATGGATTGCTACTCTCCCATGCGTTTTACTTTCTGCCCTGTATCTCCTATGCCTTATGATGCAACATTCCAGTACTCTCCCGAGCCCTCCACTCTCTGCTCTTTCCTGCCAAAACTCGATGTATGCCACTCTACACGCATTCAGCACCCTCCGTGGCACTTCGTGCCCCCCCGAGAACCCTTTGCTCTCTGCCCTCCAATGCCCAGAGCTCTTTCACGTCATATGCCCATATCACTCCGTCTTCTATTGGCACAGCTCTATGCCATGCCCCTTGTTCTGCATGCTGTCCTCTCTGCTTGTCACTCACTTGATCCGGCAGTCCATGGTCATCACATCGCGCCTCAGACCCGGCAGATGGAGAAGCCCGTTCAGCCGGCGCTGAAAGCCTCTCAGTTAAGCTGGCGCCCCGCCATGCCCGTCCGAATGCCCGGTGTGCCCAGCTGGCGGGCGGGGTTACGGGAGAAGCGACCGCTGTGACGCTCCCGCTCCAGCTGCTGCCCTGGCTCACACCCCGTCTCTCTCCCTCCTCCACCTTCCTCAAACCCGGAAGTGCCGCTGCCTGAGCGGCGCGTGACGTCACTCCCGGGCTGCTACACCTGGGCCTGGCCCAGCACAGCAGCACAGACAGGCGGACGTGGGAGTCACTCGGGAGAGCGATGCGCCCGGGGGCTAGCTGTCTGTTAAGAGTGTCAGAATTGTGACCGTTAGAGAAAGTGAGCGTCTGTCTGTCAGTGCATCCGGCAGGAGCATGGCGCTCATTGTGATTAAGTATGTGCCCAGACAGACTTAGTGAAAATGTGTGTCTGCGAGTGTCTTTGTTGGTGTGTCAGAAGTGGGACTGTTAGAGTGCAGAGATGCCGAGCTTCCCAATTCCATGCCTGTGTAGCTCACTAGGGCCACGGTTCTTTTATGTGAATGTTGGTATTTACAGCTCGCTTTATACGAGTATACTTGCTGAATTGTAAGTACCATCCCGCGAATAAGAAATAGGCTGTATCTGTAAGTGAGTGTGTTTACTTTTCAGTGTATCTCCGAGAAAGTGCTCGGAACGCAGATAAGCTCCAGACGGCAACAAGTCAGGTCCCGGGCCGGCAGCCAATCACAGCGCGGCCCGGGGGAATGACGTCACGGGGGTGTCCCGGTCAGCTGATTCGGGGGCGTGTTTTTCGCGCTCTCCCCTTCCCATTGGCTGGAAGGTAAAATTTCAGCCAATGGGAAGAGGAGAGGGCGGGACTTAAAAAAAGACACAGAAACGCCCCTGAATCGCGTTTTCACGGGGAAAGCGTGTTTGACAGTCATCTCTTCCAATGGCTAGCCTCCATTTATGGAGCTAGCCAATGGAAGACAAGGCGGGACCAAAGCCCCATATGTAGAGACATAAGATTTCACCCTGGGCGGAGCACCTGCTTCGCAGGTGCTACGGCCAGGTCGAAACCTAAAAACAAAGCCATCTATTGATTGCTATTGTAGGTTAGTAACGTGTTACCAGGGCCAGCTTCAGCACTTGTGGTGCCCGGTGCAACAATGTTTCTTAGCACCCCCAAAGACCTCCATTTCCACAAATTCTCTTACTACCAACCTCCAACAGTGGCTTTCTAATTTCCATAACCACTCTCTCTCACATGCATGTCTTTTGTTTTATAGCCATTGTAGGGTGTCAGAAACCTTTACAACATACACACACTGTACAGAGACAATGACTCATACGTATCTATAAATAAGTCTCTAGGAAATTTGACATAAGACAAAGAGGAGTACAAGGTGCATGCTTCACATGTCATCCATACTAGTAAGTAGTATGTTTTATATGGTGCTTGGTCTGGAGATGTACTAACACCTAACATTGTGGTTAGGGGTTGGTTTTACTAATAAGGATTGATTTACCCAAATAAACACATTTTAGCAACATTGTGATTACTAAAAATAGAGGAAAAAATCATAACTCTCTAACCTACACCCAGGGCCACTGGAGTTATATGATTCTGAGCCGCTGAATTTTTCGCATTATTATAATTTGCTCTGTTTGCCACATACTTCTTTATCTAATGCATTATCTGCAACTGTTGCTAGCTCAAACAGTTCAAACGTTTCTAAAGACGCAGCACATGTTGACATGCAGTGGAAGGCCCTCTGCAAAGGTAAAGTAGTCACCACTCTGTTGTTTATTGCTATATTTGGGTGTTAAAATGTTACTTTTGCACTGCAAACAATGCCCAGTGTTAACAAGTGCACAAATGACAAAATAACTATCACAAAATGTGCTGCATTATGCCACATATTTTGCCTGCTACATCACTTACTCAGCCCTCCTATGCCACATAATTCCTGTGGCCCTGCCAATACCTTGCAGTTTGCATGCAGGTCTTTGATGGCAGTTAATAACTAACTGTAATATTATAGGATTGAAATTTATAAATTGCAAGTAACAAAAGCATCTCTCTGACAAAAGCAGTAACCTGCTTAATTAACTTCAATAAATGTACTTAAGTGATCTGCATGGTAAACGTGATTTGCACCAAATATACTAGCCCTGTGCTCTACTTATGAAGCGAAACTTCCACTAGACAAAATACTCTCTTTCTCCAGCAGGCCCATTGTTCACCAGTTATATGGGCTTTTTTATGTTGCCTCAAGATTCCTGAAGGCAAGGAACTCTGCAGGTGGGTCTTTTACATCCAAATATATTTGAAAACTCGGCGTCCCCCGAGATCACCGCCCAACACGGTGGCACCAATCGCACTACCTTAAAGCTGCCCCTGCATATTGCCTAAGCGCTACATTCATATTTAACCGGACACCTCCTGCTGTTAACTTTGCTGTCCCAACAAGCAAAATGCTCCTTCTGCCTCTGGTTAATGATCCATTAAATGGTGCAAGAGGACTCCGTGTTACCAAAGGCAGTATTTCTCTCCCTGGTCTTTTCCTTTTCACGCAAAGTAGAACTGTAGCACTGGCTCCTTTCAACTGAATTAATTGGACTAAAGCACCGGAAAACAATCAACAGTAAAAGGAAAGCCCGGAACTTGAACATATACTGCAATACCTTACTGATGACCGATTCTGTAAATGGAAAAAACACAATAAAAAATATTCTATAGTACCTTAGTGCTACTGAGAAGTGCGGTTTTTCTCCCATTATAATTGCACTGGTGATGAGAAGTGCAGGTGCTTTTCCTTTCAGCTTAAAAAGTGTAGGTATACAGTACTTGTGAAATCCTGCACAATTAAAAAACTGTCATGACTCGACAGGCACTAATTGACAAAATTGCCTGGGATTTGTCATGAAGCTTGAAATCCAGGGGCTAATCACTCATCACCTAACCCCATATATACCGCCCAGGTAGTTTTATATGCCACCCCTAATTTGCGCCCCGACCTACAGAATTTAAAAATCCAATCGCCTACGCTTTGCATTCTGCGCCCTCCATCTTCCATGCCAACGTAAGGAACTGGAAAATGGTTTCGAAACGGGCAGATCAAATGTCCAAGTGAATAGTTAACACATCAGGGACATAAAAAGAATGTACAGCTGTCCCAAACAGCCGCGGCAAATAAACCGGAAGTACCCGTCCAGCTGCACCGGAAGAAAATACCAGCCATCTGTGAACCGGTAAACTTGACTCAGTGCTGAGTTCTGCACTTAGCCTTATGGTCGTCACCCATTGGTTACCGAAACAGCGGGGCGGGCTAGATGGCACTGAGTGAGAAGGTTTAGAAGTTTAGAGTAGAGGGTTCATGTACCATCCTTCGAATCTCAGACGCTTTTAAGAGCCAAGGGCTGAGCAGTGATGGGCTGCCTTTCTCCACCCCGCCCCAAACGGCTGATCAGAGTACTCGGTAGCGGTCTTTACCTAGTGTGACCGTGGGTTCATCACAACTTCTGGGAATGGGAGAGCGTCTCTTTAATGAAAACATTGTTCATACTATTCTTGTTTGGGATAGCAACTCTAATGCTATCTCGCCTTCAAAAAGAAACCCTGTATGTTTTAATTTTCGTTCCATGTTTTAGCAAAGGCAAATATATGTTTTTTATGGATCCCTTGCATCTCTCCATGTTATATGTTCATACATGCCAACATTTTAGGAGAGCAAAGTGGGAGATTAAACAAGTCAGGTCCCGGGCCGTGCTGTGATTGGCTGACGTCACGGGGGTGTCCCGGGCCGGCAGCCAATCACAGCGCGGCCCGGGGAATGACATCACGGGGTGTCCCGGGCCGGCAGCCAATCACAGCGCGGCCCGGGACAAAGGGGCGGGGCTTAAAAAAAGCACCAGAAACGCCCCCGAATCGCGTTTTCAAGAGAAAGCGCGATTGACAGCCTCTGTCTCCCAATGGCTAGCCTCCATTTATGGAGCTAGCCAATTGGAAACAGAGGCGGTCTGAACATCCCTACTGAAAACAAAAGTTTTCAAACTGGTAGGGGCACTTCGTGCCCCTCGCCAGGTCGAAACCTAAACAACCTTTCCTAAAAGATGTGTTATTAAATTCTGAGTTCAGGGATACTAGACTCTTATGTCCTATCTTGTTCCTATGGGAAGAAATGCTGGTAGCCACTGTAGCCAGCATCCCCCATGTTAACCTATGGATCAAGATAGCCTTACAATAGTGAAAAACAAAAATGGCTGTAATTCACTACCAGAGCATGTCACCTGCACCAGTACATGCTCTACCTTTCACATATACTGCACCCTACCCAGGGGGATACCTTGGGCCTTTCAAAAGGGTGACCAACGTGCACAAAAAGGGAAGGGTTAGGCCTGGTCAGTGGCGACACTGACCAGAAGGACATGGCAGTTCACAGACTGCAAACAGGCACTGCGGTGGCAGGCCTGAGACACCATTTTGGGGCTACTCCTGTGGGTAGCACAATCAGTGCTGGAGGTCCACTAGTAGCATTTGTCATCACCAGCCCTGGCACACCCAGTGCACTTTACTAGGGTCTTCTTGGTGATACAAATATGCCAATCATGTATATCCAATCATAATAACAATTTACACAGAGAGCATATGCACTTTAGCACTGGTAATCAGTGGTAAAGTGCGCAGAGTCTTATTGTCAAAAGCCACGGGTCAGGAAAAATAAGGGAGGAAGAAGCAAAAAGTATGGGGATGACCCTGCAAGAAGGGCCAGTTCCAACAGTATTAATAAATAATGTATTGTTAATTAATTGTTAATTGGTAATTATTTTTTATTAATTGGTAATTAATGTTTATTAATTGATTAATTGATAATTATCTTGAATGTATTAATTTAATATTCACAACGGGTTGTGGGTTTATAGAGGAATAGGGTGGGAAGTCATTTAATTGTAATTAAGTAATTATTGAAAATATTTGTGTGCATTGATAATTAATTTATTGTTAATTAATTATTATTTGGTAATTGTTTTATTACTTATAACATTTTTGGTATTGACAATTAATTGGTTGTTAATTAGGTATTAATAGGTAACTACATTTTAATACACAATATTTATTGGCATTTATAATTAATTATTTATTTACTATTTTGTTATTTTAATTAAGTTTTTTATTTGTATTGATAATTAATTAATGTTTATTTAAATATTAAATCATTACTTTCCCTACTGTTGCACTCACTGGAGTGGGAATAGTAATTTGTACCCCTAAGCTATCCAACGCTTTCCCTATTGTTTCTCTCTCTGGAGTGGGAATAGTAATTTTAACCCCTACGCTATCCAACGCTTTCTCTACTTTTGCACTCTCTGGAGTGGGAATAGTCATTTTTACCCGTACGCTATCCAACGCTTTCCCTACTGTTGCACTCTCTGGAGTGGGAATAGTAATTTTTACCCCTACGCTATCCAACGCTTTCCCTACTGTTGCAGTCTCTGGAGTGGGAATAGTAATTTTTACCCCTTTCGCTATTCAACACTTTCCCTACTGCTGCACTCTCTGGAGTGGGAATAGTAATTTTTACCCCTACGCAATCCAACGCTTTCCCTACTGTTGCACTCTCTGGAGTGGGAATAGTAATTTTTACCCTTACGCTATCCAAAACTTTCCCTACTGTTGCACTCACTGGAGTGGGAATAGTAATTGTTACCCCTATGCTATCCAACGCTTTCCCTACTGTTGAACTCTCTGGAGTGGGAATAGTAATTTTTAACCCTACGCTATCCAACGCTTTCTCTACTGTTGCACTCAGTGGAGTGGGAATAGTAATTTTTACCCCTACGCTATCCAGTGCTTTCCCTACTGTTGCACTCTCTGGAGTGGGAATAGTAATTCTTACCCCTACGCTATGCAACGCTTTCCCTACTGTTGCACTCACTGCAGTGGGAATAGTAATTTTTACCCTCCTGCTATCCAACGCTTTCCCTACTGATTCACTCACTGGAGTGGAAATAGTCAATTTTACCCTCCTGCCATCCTACCCAATAATATTGAATGTTTTTAAAATATTAAGTTAATATATATGTATTGTATATAAAGTCTTCCAGGATAGTATATAAAGTCTTCCAGGATAGTATATAAAGTCTTCCAGGATATCTTGCTGCCAAGGCTATGTGAGTTGTTCAACTATGTCTATAGTTCTGAAGGTAGGGCACCAGCATCCTGGAAGGAGTCCATAATTGTTCTTATATTGAAGCGGGGGAAAGACCCCCTTAAAGCAGATTCTTTCAGGCCTATCTCCCTGCTAAACGCTGACTATAAAATCTTCACTAGTCTTTTGGTAGGGAGATTGGCTAAATTGGCCCCGCAACTTATTAGCCCTCACCAGAAAGGTTTTATACCTGGAAGGTATATTCAGGAGTTGACCCTGCAGTTGATAGGCAATATAGATTTAGCGGTGGCACGGTCAGAGCCCTTGGCGGTTGCTGCCTATGACGCGGCGAAGGCCTTCGACCACGTCAACTGGGGATTTTTGTGGAACGTACTGAGCAATTATGGGCTTCGTAGAATTTTTATTCAAACATTGAGAGGTTGCTATGAGGGGTCCTCTGCTGTAATATTATTGAATAGCATTTTGACTCAATTACACCTTTTAGAATCAAGGATTACAGCTGTAAGCTGGCTCTATATACCGACGATTTGCTGTTCTCTACCAGCAATCCGGTTGAGGTGTTCCCTAGAGTCGAGGAGATAATGACCGAGTTCTGCCTACACTCGGGTTACCAGATTAATAACTCGAAAACCAAAATAATGTGCTGGGGTTTGACAATTGGGAGGGAGCTCGAAATAGCCAGTTCAGATATCTGGGCATATTAATAACATCAGATCTTAACAATATAGTCCAAATTAATATAAAGAAGGTAGCCAAGGACATTGATCACCTCTTTTAGAGATGGCAGAACCTCCCCCTGACAATATATGGTCGCATCAACCTGGTCAAGATTAGTATTTTTGCCTAAATTGACATACCTGTTCAAATCGATACCCCTGATCTTTCTTGATAAAATCTTGGGGAGAATCCAGGGGAAAATCAGTAGCTTTATTTGGGCTAATAAAAACTCTAGGTTATCATGGAAAAAGTTGAAAAGAAGATTGTTAAAAGGGGGACTTGCTTTGCCGGATGATCTTTGGTATGCCCTATCTTTTCAGCTGAAAAAAATTCGAAGCCTTCTTACAAGTCCCGATGAATCTAACTGGGGGCGGATTTTGAATATAATGGTGGATCAAGCGGGAGGCCGGTCTGCGTTTTTGTATAAATTTGGTGCAGCAAAGTTTTACAAAAAGGTACGCCTCAAGGTATTAAAACTTGCTCTTTTTGTTTGGAATAGAGTTAAAGGAAGGTGGGGCATAAAACACTACTCTGATTTTGCCCCAATCTGGGAATCTCCGGGTCTGCCATCATGTCTTAGGAACAGCCTGTCCCTCCCCATAAGGAGAGTAGGAAAAACAATCTGGTCGTACCTAGTAACATCAGAAGGAGTCCTCCCATGGAAGGTTTTGAGATCTAAGATTGGGGTCTCCTTCTCCAGATTTAAATACATCCAACCCTGTTCCTGGTTTTCTGCCGCGAAGGAGAACATCGGCGGTAACTGGGATATTGAGTGTGCTCTCCAACCCCCAGGTGCGAGGAAGAGGGATGTTGGATTATGGTATAGAAAAATGCTGGAGGCAGAAGAACTACAGTCACCCCCACTATATCATGTCTGGAGCTATTCTGGGCTCGAGGCTGTCTCAGCCACCTTGTATGATACATCTCTTCAATTTCTATACAAATACGTTAGGTCTGCCTCTCCTAAAAAAATCATTTCTACACCATAAACAGGCTATACTACACCCCCCAAAAAATTGCGAAATTGGTGAGCCTGTCTCCTCTTTGCCCTAGATGTGGACAAGTTGAGGCAGACAATATGACTGTCCTGTAGTGGGTCATTTTTGGGTTACAGTGGAGAAGGCTATGGAGAGTATCTTTAAAGCTAAACTGAGCCTGAACACAATTAGAGTTATGTTTGGTTTGGATGCTGACCTTATTAGCGGGTTAAGGGGGACACAAGTTGCTTTATTTTTTTGTTTGATTTTAACTGCCCGAAGAGAGATCTGTAAGCTCTGGAAGGATGCTAGCCCTCCTCTTTATGAAAACTGGCTTTGAGCAACATTGAGAATTGCACGGTTAGAATCTGTTAAGGCATATAATTTAAATATCACCTTTTATAGGATGGGAAACAGAAATGAGGTTGGTTTAAAGTCCTGAAAGTTCCTATGATTACACCATGCCTCGGTATAAAGGTGCAGGTTGCTTTTGCCTGGGTTGGCCCCAGGCAAAAGCAAGAACCTCAGCCTGGGGCGCTCAGGACGGATTGGGGCTGTAAGGGTTTATTTGCACTTGCTAGTGGTGAAATGAGGATAAAAAAATATATATTGTTGTGGAAGCTGATATATATATATATATATATATATATATATATATATATATATATATATATATATATATATATATATACATACATACATATATATATATATATATATATATATATATATATATATATATATATATATATATATATATATATATATATATATATATATATATATATATATTTTCTCTCCCCAAATGCCGGTAAACAAGAACGGCTGTCACAGGGCTGTCCCGCCAGGCCACCGGCAGGCATGAAATGTGTCTCCAAAGATTTTCTCCACGATTCAGGAAGAAATGCAGGACACCCAGAGCTTATGTGAAGGTATTTTATTCTCAGCAGACGGAAAAGGTCTCACGACGCGTTTCACCACTTAAGGCTTGATCACGCTCGCCTCAAATGAACTGTCAGCCATATTTAAACCCACAACACCACGTGTAAGAGCATTCAATGCATCAAGTGGACGGACATATTGTAGCGATGTGAACAGACAGAAATTGGTTCCAAAATTACATTATAATACATTTGAACAACCGTAAATTCATTATTCATTGATGTTATCGATTAATAACCCATTTATAATGATTATTATACATTATGACAGTCCAAATGAAAAAAAGGAAGATAGGTTAAAATCACCTTCATATTTCCTGGTATATATTTGTTCACATTATTATGAAAGAGTGACAACAAAAAGCCACTATTAACACAGAATAACGCCAAATAAGCGGCATTCCGCCGTTGAAATACACCACTTGCCGTGATTGGTCGCTTACATGAAAGCAGTGTTACCATTGGTTGCGTTGTTACCATGGTGCCTGTAAACACCAAGAAAGATCTTACTAAACGGTAATATAACGTGGCGTATCTGTCAAAAAGTTGCATATATAGACACAAACGGGCTTAAACCAATATGTTGCTAGTCCGAGAAATAACACATGTTCAAAATAAAATATATAATATTCATGCATCATACAGTACCGCCCAAGTGGGCATGCAAACATTGATACCGCCCCAGTGGGCAAATTGGTGAAAGTCCAAGGACAGCTGTAAGGTCAAGTCCCATGAAAATGTCAAAGCAATGTCCATCATGGTGTCACAAAGTTCACAATGTCATCAATCCGTCCGTTGTTGTGCATTGAGTGAAATCTAAAACAATGAAAGTTATAACATTAAAATAGAGTTGAAGACCTATGACACATTCAATATTGTCTAATACACTTAATCATGAAGATGTATTGCCAATTCTTCACTCGTGTTTAACCCTTTAGGACTGAGGCAATCGAAATCAACGATGTATTTTGATTCCAATTTTCTCAAAGACAGTTCTCTGTCACCTCCACGTATACCAAGATCTACTGTGTCAATGACCACCATGCGGACCAATTTCTCATTCTGCATGTGTTTCTCACAAAAATGTCTTGCTATGGGGTATTGCTTATTGTTATTGTGGATTGCACGTAAATGTTCTAGAACCCTTTTCTTGGCTTCGTGTTTGGTGCTACCCACATACCACTTGTCACAAGGACAAATTAATACATAGATGCTGTATGGTGTGTTGCAGGTTAGATGTTTACGTATAGTGAACTGTCTATTGGTGTTAGGTACTGTCAAAGACGTACAGTCGAAACTTTGTTTGCAAGCCTTGCATTTACGACAACGCTTAAAGCCCCCTTCATGTCGATTGTTGTTAGTAACACTGGAAGTGACATAATTGTGGCTTAACTCATTCTTCAGTGATCTCCCTCTCCGAAAAGTAATCTGGGGATTATCACTCAAATGCTTTTTGATAACTAAACAAAAGACAGACGCAATCAGCAGCTGACCAGGGTTTCGCACATCCACTTCCTGTTTCAAAGTTATTAGGCGGTGCGGCTACTCTCACCATCCGCTGCCGAGGATGTATTTCAGACCAATGATTGTATAAGAGCAGAGAGGCGCACACAGTGAAGTCAATAATGTAAGAGAGTCCAAAAAGTAATTGTAGATCTTCAGTTCTTATAAAAGGATTCTTTATTTTCATGAACAGCGGCACAGCCAACGCGTTTCATTCCCTATTCGTGCCTTGGGAATTTCATCAGGGCATGTATAGACAGTTAATCACGGTCGTACTTCTTCAAGAGCAGTGTGTAAAACGGTCACGGTAGGTCACAATGTGTGCCTGCAAGCTGTTTTGTGCTTCTTTCCAAATAGAGTGCTGATCCAAGTCCCCCCAGAGTTTCTGGTCACTGTCACTCATACAGGTCAAACGAAGAATGAATAATCCGGACCCCTCAAGGGAAATCCGAAAGAAAGGAGGGGGGGATTTTCTGACTGCCCGGTGAAGTATCCGGCTGCAGTGGAGTTTTGGGAAGCGAGATAACGCAAACGGAGCCCTTGATAAGGCCTCCGGATTCCTCTGCTCCTCCTCGGGAATATCAAAAAACCCCAACTTTTTAATTCAGTTCCAAATGTTGAACAAAACTCGTGCAGAAACATACCAGGATACGACTCCGCAAAGGGGAAGAGGACGTGGCAACAGAGGCGGAATTACCGGAACAAGCAAGCCAAAAAGAGGAGGGCAAGGCGGAAACAAGGCTCCAATGGGAATGTCGACACGGAGCAAAAATTCGAAATGAATTTAACAGTCATCAACCTTTCCCAAAGAGTCCTGACACAAGTCGAAAGGAGCACCTTGGAGTTGGGACTTTCTTTTTGCCCTACTTCAAATATGAACTTTGCTGACACCCGGATAGACCTGTTCCTCTTCTCCCGAAAACTCAAGCTGAAGAAATGGTTTGAGACGAAACCCAGGACTGGGGAAACTGTGAGTACTGCAACCACTATAAGCAATCTTGATATGAGTGATTTAGAACTGTTACAGATCATTGATCCCGACTCAGATGCTGGGAACCACATTTTGGACTATGATACTTGGGGGATGGATGTTGGAATCAATCCTGGTTCCAAATTTAAACCTAAATCTATCTTTCTACCAGCAATACAATGCGATGCCATTGAGGTCTTTGAGAAAGGGGTTTTAAAAGATCTGATGAAAATCCGTTACCAAAAGGCATCTTGGAAGAGTAAAAATTTGAAATTGGAACAAACGATAGCTCTGGATAATCTCAGAAACGATGATACCATTGTTATCAGACAGAGTGATAAGGGGGGAAATGTGGTGGTTCTAGATAAGGAAGAATACCTTAAAGAGGGATTACGCCAATTGAGTGACACTGAATGCTATTGTAAAGTTAACTGTGATGAATTGACAAGATCTAATATAGCTTTCAGGGAATTATTGGTTGAGTGGCAAGACAAGGGATTGTTAGAAAGAGAAGAGTTTCAATATTTATACTGTGCCTATTCTAAGACACCTATATTGTACCTTCTTCCCAAGCTCCACAAAAACCCCACCACACCTCCTGGTCGCCCCATTGTTTCCTCGATTGGATCGCTCCTAGAGCATACATCCAAATACATCGATCATTACCTAAGATCATATGTGCTAGCCTTACCGTCTTACATCAAGGACACAACCCATTTTTTGACCACTATCAACGGTCTACACTGGGAGGCCGATTACATCCTGGTCACACTAGATGTCAACAGTCTATATACTAGTATCCAACACCAGTCTGGCTTAGAGGCTGTCAGACACTTTTTGAAAACCCGATCAATATCCTATCTGAGACACTCGGAAATGATTATGTCTATGATAGACTTTTGTCTCAAAAATAACTTCTTTTTTTTCAACGACATCTTGTATCGACAGTCACAGGGCACAGCCATGGGGACCTGCTTTGCGCCATCCTATGCCAATCTATACATGGGATGGTGGGAGGAGCAGGTCGTCCGGGAGATGGCGGAATTTGACAACGTTGCCCTGTGGCTTAGATACATAGATGATATTTTTTTCATTTGGTGCGGCAGTGAAACCTCTCTGTCCGAATTCATTGGCAAATTGAACTGCAACACCCTTAATCTAACTCTCACTGGCAATTTCAGTAAAGAAACTGTGGAGTTTCTAGATATAAAGGTAGAAGTCCTCAATGGACAACTCAATACCAGACTATTTCGCAAACCAACTGCGGGTAACAGCATATTAAATGCCAACAGTTGTCACCCCAAAAATCTGGTTTGCAGTATTCCCTACGGAGAACTTCTCCGGGCGAAACGGAACTGCAATACTCAGGCAGCCTATGAAGAAGAGAGCAAGATCATGTGCCAACGTTTTCTTTGTCGAGGATATACTAAACAAATGATCCTTCGAGCTAAAGAACGCGTTGAAGGTAAAAACAGAGAGGAATTATTGCACCCCAGAGTAGTGGAATCAGATGAACAAAAGGTGAGATTCATCACAACCTTTTCAGGGCAAGCCAACCAAGTTCGTAACATCTTCAAAAAACATTGGCATGTCTTGCAGACCGACACGCATCTCAAAAAGCATTTGAGTGATAATCCCCAGATTACTTTTCGGAGAGGGAGATCACTGAAGAATGAGTTAAGCCACAATTATGTCACTTCCAGTGTTACTAACAACAATCGACATGAAGGGGGCTTTAAGCGTTGTCGTAAATGCAAGGCTTGCAAACAAAGTTTCGACTGTACGTCTTTGACAGTACCTAACACCAATAGACAGTTCACTATACGTAAACATCTAACCTGCAACACACCATACAGCATCTATGTATTAATTTGTCCTTGTGACAAGTGGTATGTGGGTAGCACCAAACACGAAGCCAAGAAAAGGGTTCTAGAACATTTACGTGCAATCCACAATAACAATAAGCAATACCCCATAGCAAGACATTTTTGTGAGAAACACATGCAGAATGAGAAATTGGTCCGCATGGTGGTCATTGACACAGTAGATCTTGGTATACGTGGAGGTGACAGAGAACTGTCTTTGAGAAAATTGGAATCAAAATACATCGTTGATTTCGATTGCCTCAGTCCTAAAGGGTTAAACACGAGTGAAGAATTGGCAATACATCTTCATGAATAAGTGTATTAGACAATATTGAATGTGTCATAGGTCTTCAACTCTATTTTAATGTTATAACTTTCATTGTTTTAGATTTCACTCAATGCACAACAACGGACGGATTGATGACATTGTGAACTTTGTGACACCATGATGGACATTGCTTTGACATTTTCATGGGACTTGACCTTACAGCTGTCCTTGGACTTTCACCAATTTGCCCACTGGGGCGGTATCAATGTTTGCATGCCCACTTGGGCGGTACTGTATGATGCATGAATATTATATATTTTATTTTGAACATGTGTTATTTCTCGGACTAGCAACATATTGGTTTAAGCCCGTTTGTGTCTATATATGCAACTTTTTGACAGATACGCCACGTTATATTACCGTTTAGTAAGATCTTTCTTGGTGTTTACAGGCACCATGGTAACAACGCAACCAATGGTAACACTGCTTTCATGTAAGCGACCAATCACGGCAAGTGGTGTATTTCAACGGCGGAATGCCGCTTATTTGGCGTTATTCTGTGTTAATAGTGGCTTTTTGTTGTCACTCTTTCATAATAATGTGAACAAATATATACCAGGAAATATGAAGGTGATTTTAACCTATCTTCCTTTTTTTCATTTGGACTGTCATAATGTATAATAATCATTATAAATGGGTTATTAATCGATAACATCAATGAATAATGAATTTACGGTTGTTCAAATGTATTATAATGTAATTTTGGAACCAATTTCTGTCTGTTCACATCGCTACAATATGTCCGTCCACTTGATGCATTGAATGCTCTTACACGTGGTGTTGTGGGTTTAAATATGGCTGACAGCACATTTGAGGCGAGCGTGATCAAGCCTTAAGTGGTGAAACGCGTCGTGAGACCTTTTCCGTCTGCTGAGAATAAAATACCTTCACATAAGCTCTGGGTGTCCTGCATTCCTTCCTGAATCGTGGAGAAAATCTTTGGAGACATATATATATATATATATATATATTCTGCAAATACCTTGCAGCAGCGCTCCTTTCCAAAGGAAACTCGAGGCAAGGACCAACTTTCTTTCAGCATTCTTTATTTAGTCATCAGGTAGTCTGTCATGACGCGTTTCAGCCGTCAAAGCGGCCTTGGTCACATACATATATATATATATCGATACACAAAGTGATCCTAAGGCCAAACGAGAGCGCTCCGCAGTGTGTGCTCCGCCCGGGGGTCGGATCCTGACCTAAGGAATTTTTGTATACAAAGGAGGCGGCACAACCAGGATACTTTTAAGCCTTCTTTATTAAGACTTCACCCCACAGTATATATATATATAAAAAAAAAATGACATTTATTTTCAACTTTAATTATTGATTCATTTTACGATTATGTAAGTATTTTTAAGTATGTTTTAGTTAATTATATTTATTCTTTTATTAATTTTACAATACTCTTAAGACATTTTAAAAATTCAATATTTTAACATTCTATATTTTTTACAATATTTTGGATTCGATATTTTTGTACTTACCTGTTTATAGATAGGAATTTGATATTTTGGCATTCTATATTTTGTCCATGATATTTTGGCAGGTCGATATTTTGGCATTCTATATTCAGTCAGTGATCCGTGCTAGGCGGACCTGGTAGAGCGGCCCTGACCAGATGGTCCTTAATGTTTTTACTTTTCTTGAAGGCGAAGAGGAGTTTGTCCAGGCTCAGTACCCCAACATTGATGGCATTCCAATGTTTTAGTATGCATTTGCGTAGTTTATGTGATGATGCTGAAAACGTGGTGACACACACAATGCGGTTGAGTTTTTTGGGGGGTTTGGGCTCAATTAGGCATTCTCTCCTTCAATACCATGTTCTTTTTAGAGCATTGCGTACCAATCTTTTAGGGTACCTTCTGGTCATCAGTTTGGAGCTAAGAACCTTTGCTTCTGAGAAATAATCTTTGTATGTGTCTGCGGCGTCTCTTCAAACATAGGCATTTCTCTTTTAAAGGTATGTCTAGGGAGTACTAATACAGAGACTCCTCTTGGTTGGCGCATATCTAGCACATCCATTTTGGCCTCCTTGATCTCAAGCATGTATTTGAAAAAAGGTACAGACACATGGGCAAAGGAGTTCCCCATTTGCATGTGGTGTCATGCTCATATTCACATTCAGGGATGCCACTTTAAATAACGTGTTCACTTCATTTTGGCACAATGTCTCTTTAAAATTGGAACACAAAAAATTCTGCTAACCTTTCTATAATTCTAAAATAGCCTGGAACCTGGAAGCTTATAAAATGGGTGCACATGCCTGTAGCAGTAGTAGTCCTCTCTTTAATCATATAGTTTTAGGCCTCCCGTGGCCTTTATTACTCGGTGATAGTTTTTGAAAAGTGATAGAGCATGGTCTAGGGAGTGGAACTTGAGAATTCCTTGACAACAGTCCTAAGCATTTTCCCACTCACACCACTGGTTGTCTGCACTATAGGGCACATTATATGATGCAATAAACGGGTTGTCAGCCTCTACAGTTATCACTAATATGAACCAAATAAAAAGGACCGTTTTAGTGCTAAATGGATGTTAAAACTATATCTCTCAGTCACGTGTCATATTTATGAGGCGTGACTATCTGTGCAGTCACGCCTGATAGATCAATATATCTGCTATGCAAATTAAAATTAAAAATGGTATGGATTGTGGTATGAAGATTGTGTCTGTAGTTATTTTCAATTTTTTTCTGAAGTATATTTCTTCTTTTGAACAAGAACTCTGTCGTGTTTTGCTTCCTTCCCTCTTCCTCCTTCTCATCCTGTTCTTGGAAAATGGGGTGCAGAGCAATATGAAGCAACTATGTGGGCATATTATCAAGGACGGTGTTACAAATATCAACGGTTTAGCAGCAGAAAACTGCTGCTAAAGCGGCGAAAATGTGCTTGATAATATCCCCAGTAAAATTCCAATAGAAGCCCATGTTCACACCGGAACATGGACTTTTATTGGCATTCTCAAGGGCATATTATCAAGCCCATTATCGCCGATTTAGCGTCAGTTTTCTGCCGCTAAACCGTCGATAGTTTTTAACGCCGTTCTTGATAATATGACCCTACATCTCAACTCGTTGGTGTCAATGAACTGATTACAGACACTCTCTAAAAATAGTTCAACCACAGAAAGAAAATACCACCTAGATGGCGTTTGTTGCTGGATGGAGCAGGAAAGCATTTCATTTCTAACTGAGGGCCATATGATCAAGAAAGGGTGTTACATTATCGCTGCTATAATCAGCAGGAAACTGCAGCTAAAGTGGCGATAATGGGCTTTATAATATGCCCTTGTGAATTCCCGTAGAAGCCCAGGTTCTGGTGTTAACCTGGGCTTCTATGGGAATTCACAAGGGCATATTATCAAGCCCATTATCGCCGCTTTAGTGGCAGTTTCCTGTCGATAAAAGCGGCAATAATGTATCGCCCTTTCTTGATAATATGGCCCTGAAAGACATGGCTTGGTAGTTCGGGCTGGACTGTTGGCACAGGGTCAGATGATTTGCATATAGCCATGTCTGAACTGGGATGGCAGAGTGGGCTAAAGAACGGTGATGGATTAAACCCAGATCTTTTGACTGGGTGTGAGTGTTTGATTGATTCAGATGCTCCGTCCATCACCACCCCCTTTTGTACCACTGAATTTTCTATAGACATTGAGTTCATCGTGTGTTTATAAATGTCAGTGAATAGATTAAAGGGAAAAACCTGCTGTACTTCTAAATTAAATGGAATAATGGGACGTCCGACTTGGGAGTTCATTTATCTACATGTAATATTTTCCACATTTCGTTTAATTATATGTTAGCACTTTTTAGATACGAACTGATGGAGGTTGTCAAAGGCACAGCGTGACGCATGTGTTTTTAAATCCAGTAGACTATTAGCAGGGATATGTTGAAAAAGCTGCGTAGTTAAGCTGCCTCCTTTTCAAAGTTGTATAGAGTTATAGAGTGATCACAAGCCAAAATATCTGAGTGTGAAGTAATATGATTTCTCACAATACATGGTATTCATTATGATTAGGGATCCCGGTTCTCCGTTTTTACGGATATTTACATATAAATACAGACGGAAATCTATATATAGAAATGGGAAAACACTACCAAATGTTGCAGCGCTGCCGCTGCATGCATTTTCCTTTGCATGCCGTAATTCATTTCAATCCCTTCCAATCAGGGTCTTTTAGTGCCCTCATGTGGACTTACTGGCTCAGGGTCTTTCAGGGACGGCTGTTCCCCTGAGCCAATCCTTGTCGGATCTAAGCGTTAGTGTGTGGGCATGCCAACAGCTCCGGCCTCGCCCTCATAACTTTTGCCCTTTATTTCGGGGGCTCACCTGACTGTATTTCTTTTTTGCCTGCACTACGAACCACCAGCCTTGAAGACGCCTTCCTGTTGCTGTAGTGTACTTCCTATTTTCCCAATAGGCGCTGCGCATTGGAATAGTTTAGACGTAGGACTGAGGTCGACTAGGTCTCTATTGAATATGTTAGACTTAATTTAGGTTTGCCAGCTAGCTCAGAGGTCACTAGAAACTTTCTTGAATGAACAGGGAGGAGTTAACTTCCCTGATTAGACAAGAAGGGATTCAGCTTCTGATAACCGCATAAACATGACAACTTTGCTCTCCCAGAATAAGGAGTACTACTCCAGAGTCGTGTGAAAACAATAGATAGCTATTTCACTCAGTCTATCGTGCATACTTAGTTTCACCTGAGTGCAGAGAAATAGAGAAACGGGCGTTTTCAATAAAAGGTGTTATTTATTGAGCAGTCTTCTTTCTCACGCAAGAGAAATGAATTGCCACAATTGCAATACTTGCTATGAAGTAAAGTGCGTAAAGTAAAAGGAGTATTATGAAATAATACTGTAAAATCATTGATATGGTTTCTGAGCCATATGATACTTAAAAGTTATAAAATATATACAGATAAATACAACGATAATAGTTTGACTAAATGTACTCAACTGGTGCTTCTAAATATGCCTACCCCGATGTACATAACCTAAGCCTAGTACGTGGGAAGGAGTAAATTAGTTGCAGTTTAAGTTAAGTTAGTTTTTGCCAAGATTCTGACTCAAGAATTCTCTAGGGATCTAATCAGCTCCGTACCTTGGTTTTAGAATGGAGGAGGTCTTGTATCTCACTCTCGGGACTCGATCTCCCAGCAACCCGCAAGGGTGACTGGAAACACTGGAGCTGGATTTTCTCGGCAGGAGAAAAAGACAGCGTCTTTCTCAGTGCGTCAAATGGAAGGGACGGCTTCCTTCGGCACTCGCATCAGATGGGCTTCGGATAAGTGGATAGTCGCTCTGCTCCACACCACTGTGTGTTGCTTGAGGCAAACGCTGGTTTATTTATACCTGGAAGGTGCCGTGTTTGACGTAAGGGTGGACATAAGACATCAATAAAAAGATGTCACTAAGAACGGGCCGTTCCTTCAGTGCTCGCAGGAGTTCTAGGACAAATCAAAACAAAAGCACCGGGAATTCCCAGGTCGCTGGAGGTTTGGTATGTTGTAAGAACTCGTTGTGCTTTCTAGGAGTCTAAGGAAGTAGCCTTGCCGCATTTGGTTTGCATTGGCTAATACTAAATATGAAATATTTAATTAGGGTCCGAGATAAAACCACAACTTTGCCACCATCAGCTTCTGTTCCTGCACCGGCCCTTCTCTTTAGTTCAGCATCCACAGCTCCAGGGGATCGTATCCTCTGTCATCATGTGGGTGGGGGGTTGTTGTTGTCTTCACAGTAGAGTGCCATGTGTCCCATAGTTTCATTGAGGGGGCCTGCAGAGAAAAGCAAGGGGCTGCTTAAGTGACTGGTTTATAGTGCTGTGGAGGGAAAGTGCGGCCGTCGTGCCATTCCATGATTGATTGCTGTCTAGTTAGCACGAGGGTTAACGAACTGCGGGGGACGGCAGGATGGGGGTTGGACCGACTCGCGAGCCAAACTTCTGGAGAAGCTGTTCAGCTGCTCAGCGCATGCATTCTCTCTTGTGTAGAGCTTGGATGGCGTTGCCTCTCAATAGCCAATGGATGCCACACATCTGAGCCCTACGTTGTTACATGCTTCGTTTTTTTTAAGACATATAGGCATATTACTTTTCAGGGATGTTACCGTTGAGGAGTCAGTATATCCATCAGTCTATGAATTACTGTTAGGTGATAAGGTATCACAAAGCTTGGTAAAAATCTTAGAACCTAGCTATTACAAAAAAAAACAAATTTAAAATTATTTTAGCGGCACTTACTGTTTGGCGACAAATAAGGAAGAAATTGGTAGGTTTAAAAGAACTCCACTACTATTCCCCTATTCTAAACAATCATAGCCTGCCAGCAGTTTTTCATGATCAAATTATCACAAGATGGTATCAATCCGGCATCTATGTATTAGGAGACTTTTATCAAGATTCTAAACTTATTTCTTTTGCAGATCTCCGAGTTAAATATAGTTTGCCCAAAAATGATTTTTTTAAATACCTCCAGATTCAGAGTTTTTTTAGAATCTAAAGGCCTTCTTGATCATTGCTGTATGATTACAAATTAAATTTTAGAAATAAGCAAGAAAGTTAAAAAAAATAGGTTTAGTTTACGCTACGGCAATTAATCAATTTGAAGATGATCTTTTTTCAGTAGAGAGCAAATGGAAAAGGAAATTTGAACTTGAGAGCGTTGATATCGGAAGATCTATTGAATTATCAATTAAGATTCTTTTTAACGGCTCACTACAAAGTCAACATTACATGTCAATCTTTGATTTGTATTATTCTCCCATTAAAATAGCGAGATGTAAAACTGGTGCTGATGATAGCTGTAACCGTTGTGACCAGACCGGGGCTGATTCTATCCACATGTTTTTTAATGTAGGAAACTTTCACGATTTCTTGCTGATATAGAAACTTTCATTAATAAATGTTTGAAATTGATGTAAAGCTAACCCCTGAATTAGTAATATTAGGTATACAAACGGATCATATCGGCACTAGATCGACAGCCGAAGAAGCTTTTTTGTTCATATGTATGTCAATTCTTCGTTACTGTATTACTTCTAGATGGATTGATGTTGAACCTCCAATCTTTCATCATTGGCGTTCCAAATTGCTCTCTATTTATCGCTTAGAAATTGCAATGTATAAACTTAAAGGGATAAAAAGAAGGTCTCTGGGCTTAAAAATATGGGAGCCTATAATCAATTGGGTTTAATGTGATTTAAGTACCTTATAATATTTGTTTGCATTTTAGAAGTATCATTTATTATTTGACATTCTCATTCATTTGCTTTGGTTTTGATATTTATTTGCTCATTGTACAGCTGCCTGTTGAAATAAATTGCAAAAAAAAAAAAAAAAGGAAGTAGTTTTGCCGCATTTGGTTTGCATTGGCTAATACTAAATATGAAATATTTAATTAGGGTCCTAGATAAAACCACAACATTGCCACCATCAGCTTCTGTTCCTGCACCGGCCCTTCTCTTTAGTTCAGCATCCACAGCTCCAGGGGATCGTATCCTCTGTCATCATGTGGGTGGGGGGGAGGTGGGGGGTTGTTGTCGTCTTCACAGTACAGTGCCATGTGTCCCATAGTTTCATTGAGGGGGCCTGCAGAGAAAAGCAAGGGGTTGCTTAAGTGACTGGTTTATAGTGCCGTGGAGGGAAAGGGCGGCCGTCGTGCCATTCCATGATTGATTGCTGTCTAGTTAGCACGAGGGTTAACGAACTGCGGGGGACGGCAGGATGGGGGTTGGACCGACTCGAGAGCCAAACTTCTGGAGAAGCTGTTCAGCTGCTCAGCGCGTGCATTCTCTCTTGTGTAGAGCTTGAATGGCGTTGCCTCTCAATAGCCAATGGATGCCTCACATCTGAGCCCTACGTTGTTACATGCTTCGTTTTTTGATTACATGGAGGAATAAAAGTTTTAAAACTTTAAAAACAGTTTCGGGGTGGAGGGAATGGGCGCGCAGTCGCGCCATTCCATGATGATTGATTGCTGCCTAGTTAGCACAAGGGTTAACGAACTGCGGGTGGTGGGGGTCAAACCGACTCGAGAGCCATACTTCTGTCCCTATGCGATGCCTCCCTGCTGCTTTAAACATCCTCCTGCTGCAGCCAGGGATGAGAATGTAGCAAGATTTGTGTTCTTAAACTCGGGCAGACAAACAGTGAGCTGGGGAAGTCAGTATTATTTGCACCACAGAGAAAAACAAACAAAGCACACTGCGTCCCTTGGCTGGTAGTCTGTCTCTTTCAAGTGAATTACGAGTTCTGATAGTCAGGGTATCGTATCCTCAGCCGTCATGTGGGTGGGGGGAGGTGGGGGTTGTTGTCGTTGTTTTATTACTGTGTGTGTTGAATGCCTCCTTCACAGTACAGTGCCATGTGTCCTATAGTTTCATTAAGGGAGCCTGCAGTGTCCAAAGAAGAGAAGAGCAAGGGGGCTGCTTAATGGTTTATAGCGGGTGGAGGGAAAGGGCCCACTGTTGTGCCATTCCATGATGAATGATTTCCTAGTTAGCACGAGGGTTAACAAACGGGGGGGGGGGTGCTCAGCACGTGCATTCTCTCTTGTATAGAGACAATCTCTCTTGTGTAGAGCTTGGATGGCGTTGCCTCTCAATAGCCAATGAATGCCTCACATCTGTGCCCTATGTTCTTACATGCTTCGAGTTTTGAATAAATTGAGGAATAAAAGTTGTGAATTATTTATTTTGCTTATCTCTACAAACTTTAAAAACAGTTTTGGGGTGGAGGGAAAGGGTGCATCATCGTGCCATTCCATGATTGTTGCTGCCTAGTTAGCATGAGGGGTTAACGAACTGCAGAGGGTGGGGGCCGGACAGACTCGAGAGCCATACTTCTGTTCCTCTGCAATGCCTCCCTGCTGCTTTAAACATCTTCCTGCTGCAGCCAGGGATGAGAATGTAGCAAGATTTGTGTTCTTAGATCCGGGCAGACAAACAGTGAGCTGGGAAAGCCAGTATTACCTGCACCACAGAGAAAACAAACAAAGCACACAGCACCTCTTTCGAGTGAACTAAGAGTTTTGCTATCAAGTTGTGGATATAAAACATCACACAGCCTGTATTCTAAACTTCCCCAGAATGAAATATTTTCCAGGCTAATATGAGTTATTGACATTAAAATATATTCACAAAGTGGGATGCATTTCTAATCATAGAATGTCCTAAATATCCTTAAAAGTGGAATTGCAGGCCATTTATCTCCCAGCCATGTAGTTTCTGTCATCAGCAATTCTCCTCCCTTTTTCCATAAGAGTAGTTCAAACATGAAAGGCAAAATATCCTAGTTTGCAATAAAGGACTCAAGGTGCAGGAGTCACATGACAACCATAATAGTAGGCAGCATAGTTTGATAGTGATTGGTCTGCAGAAACAAACTCTGAATTTAAAACGTACTACCATGGTTGGGGAGTCTCTTTAATAATCAGAATTGATTTCTACCCAAATGAACCCTTTTTTACCACCTTAGGATAATCAAAGACTGAGGAAAAACCATAACGCTCCAACTTATACCTTGCGATTTGCATGCAGCTCGTAATTTATTTTTTTGGCGCTAGACATCATGTACTGCAAATTGACACAGAAGAAAACATTTGTAAATACATTTCCATCAAGGGAAGCATGACATACTAGAAAGTAACTTTGCTTGCCTTGAAAACCACAGAAAGAGTAAGAAAACCCTTTCCCACAAAAAGACATCAGTGCAATGACATGCTGGCATTCTCAGAAGCAAGAATGTCCAACACTGTGAGATCGTTCTTCGAATCTCTTGGCCATTCCAGTGTCATCAGCAAATATTGAATGGGCTTTCAGTGGTCTTCATTTCATTAACAGACCAGAAAGAGCCTCAATGTCGGCAAAGTCTCTCGAAATGCACATGTGCTTGTACTACAATGGCAAAGTTTTCAGATGACTGTATTGTGTTGACCAATAACAACCGGGTGCTGGTGTGCATTGTCAATTTAAATAAAGGCGGAAAAATACTGGCTGTAGCGGCGTCTTTTGCGTGTGGCAAAAAAAAATGTGGATAAATACAGAAAAAATGCCCCAAAAATAAGTATGGATAAATACAGATGGAAATGGCAAAAAAAAAAAATACCATAAAACCGGGAGCCCTAATTATGATTTACGCACCTGTTCTTCTAAATCAAACTTCCTCGAAAGATGTGGGTTTTACTCTTTGTTCATCAGACAAAGGCTATTCATTAGCGTGGAATGAGGGAATTCACAAATGAAAAATTACTTCTTCGCATGTGTCCGTTGAGGGCGTGGAGAAGGGTTTGTTGTGTACACCTAAGTGTTGTCCAGATACGCATAAATTGGTGCGTCAGACAGCAAGAAAATTGCCATCCTTTCGTGTTCTAGCCGCAAGTACAACTGAATCAAAAATCGTCCGAACACTCTCCCTAAAGGGCAATAGTTAATTTTGTTTTGAAGATCAAATTCCTGGGTTGGTTGCACTGTTACAAGAGGACAACACCAGATCCAGACATCACTGCCCTTACGCAACTGGGATATACCCTCCACAGAATGGACAGACCGCAGGGGAGAGGAGGGGGACTGGCCATTCTCGTCAAAAACCAATACCAATGCAGGATCAGCCCGTCCTCGATATCTAACTGTGAAAGCATGCACTTCTCCCTGGTTCTTAATCCTACTACTACTTTTTCAGGAATTCTGATTTACCGCCCTCCACATCAATTAGGAGATTTTCTGGATTCGCTCCATTCAAAGATCGCTGAATCAGTGATCACCTGTCCTCATTTTTCACTACTGGGAGATGTTAATATCCATCTGGATGTCTCCAGTAATACGACCGCCAGGTCTTTAGTAGACGATTTGGCAGCCATTCAAATTACACAGAAGGGCTTCCAACCCACTCACGAAAAAGGTCATCTTTTAGATTGGGTATTTAGTAATGACCATAGGCTAGAGGTAGGGACTCCCCTGCCCCTGGCCTGGACAGATCACTATATGGTTCCGATACAATGGACAGTAGCTACCTCAGCACCAGCCGTTACCCGTACTACTCAGCAGGGGAGAGAATGGTCAAAAATCTCGATAGACCAGTGGACCAAACTTTTATCTCCGGCCCCTTCCCAACCCGGAACAGATCCCACACAACTCTATGATGCCTACACCAATTGGTTGTGTACAGCTCTTGACTCTGTGGCACCTTTGAAAACTCTCAAAGGAAAAACCAAATCTAGAAATTCCCCATGGTATACTCCTCAACTCAAAGAGCTGAAAAGAGGTTGCAGGAAACTGGAACGCACTTGGAGAGTCTCCCGCAATAATTTGGACAAACTTAATTACCAAGAGGCAATTAAAAAATACAAGGCAGAAATTAGTGGCACAAAAGCCTTGTACTTTGAAAGCATAATTACTAGTGCCTCAAACTCATCCAGGGAAATCTTCAAAATTGCTAAATCCCTCATTGACACCCCCACTACTCCACTTGACCCCAGCAAAATCCAACTACGCTGTGATAACCAGGCTGAATATTTCTATAAAAAAATACAGAATATCATCGCCACATTTGAACCATTCAAAAGTTCCTCTTTTCCACAGCTGTCGCCTTGTACGCTGGAGGAGTTTCCCCTACTCAATGAGGAGTCATTAGATATTTTGATGCAGAAGATTAAATCTGGCTCACCTACCGACCCGGCTCCCCCTTTTCATTTACTTAAAATTAAAGACATCATTAAGCCCACGATCCTTAACATTTTAAACTCCTCTATCATCACAGGCACAGTCCCAACAGCATGGAAACGTGCCCAAGTTAGAGCACTCTTAAAAAAACCAACCTTGGACCCCGACAATATGGCTAACTATCGTCCAATTTCTCTCCTTCCCTGGATTAGCAAATTGCTGGAGAAACATATTAATGTGTCCATCACTCAATACTTGGAACACAACCTCCTGCTCCACGATTCCCAAGCAGGCTTTCGCCCAAAATTAGGCACAGAAACGGCCCTTCTGACTGTGACGGAGATGGCTAGGAAACAGATGGATCAGGGCGGCACTGTAGCAATTATGTTGCTCGATCTCAGTGCCGCCTTCGATACCGTCAACACTAGCATCCTCCTTGACCGCCTACGTCACATAGGAATTACAGGGAAGGCCATAACATGGCTCCAATCTTTTCTGGAGGACCGTTCCTTCGAGGTAGTCGAGAATGATGCCCACTCTAAAATCTGGCCTCTTGAGCAAGGTGTACCACAGGGCTCGTCTTTGAGCCCTACTCTATTTAATGTATACCTACAACCTCTGGCAGATATTGTGCGTTCGTATGGCCTAGATATCGTGACCTATGCCGACGACACACAACTAGTGGTATCCATGAATCAGACTAATACCTCCCCCCCCAATCTCATGAATTGCATGGTAGCAATAAATCATTGGATGACATCTTCTCACCTAAAGCTCAATGGTGAGAAAACCGAGCTTATGATTCTGGGCAACTCACCAATTCCGAGCCCTATGCTCGACTGGCCCCCCAGTATGGGGACCCCACCTCAACCTAAGACCCATATAAAGAGTCTGGGCATGTGGTTGGACTCTAAGTTGGACTTCAAGCAACAAGCTACTACCCTATCCGCCACCTGCTTTGGCCTGATGCGGATGCTCAGGAAGGTGCTGCCTCTTCTACCCTTCCAGGCACGTAGAATCATGGTGCAAGCCATTATCCTGTCTCGTCTGGACTACGGAAACTCATTATACTTAGGAGCCCCTGTCTCCACCACCAGAAAACTGCAGATTACACAGAATGCAGCGGCTCGCCTTCTCCTAAATCTGGGCCGACGAGATTCTGGCACAGCTGCATTAAAGAAACTGCACTGGCTGCCCATCAAGGCCAGAATTGTGTTTAAATCCATGTGCTTTATGCACAAAGCCATGTGGAAAACTGGACCAGCCATGGTTTGCTCACTTGCAAACCCTTATCTTCCTAAACGAAGTCTGAGATCCAGCTCAGCTTTCCTGGCCATCGTCAACAGAATTAAACGGGTAAGATGGGGTGGACGATCCTTCTCCTGGAATGCCGCGAGAGCCTGGAACTCCTTGCCTGACACCCTCCGTGGCGAACCTAACCTGCTGAAGTTCCGTAAGGAACTGAAAACGCTTCTTTTCACCTAAACTTGGCTCTGTGTCTTTTCATGATTCAACAATGTAGCGCTACGAGGCCTCCGGGTAGTATGCGCTTAACAAAACGCCATTAATAATAATAATTAATAATAATAATAATAATAATAATACAACTCTACAATCGCAAAGCAATTGTCATACTGGTAGGCTTATAATTGTATAATAGACCGTTTCAGGATTTCACTCTATAAGCAGTTCAATTATATATCCGAGAGCTCGTTTATATTTATTCACATTTCAGAACAAAGCTGGCTAATTACCATAGGTTTCCATGTCAGATAATGTGTGTGCTTTTTTAAATTATACATGATAACATGATGTTCGGAATGTTAAGACGTACTCTATGCTCCGCAGCTCCCTATTTCCATAAACAGTTCAAAGACCACTACTTAAACTCATGTTTTGCATGCTTGGTATAGATCTTCAAAAGCAAACCCGCCATTCTCTGCGTCTAATAAACATACACGCCTTCTTGATCATTGACAGGTCTGATGTAATATTTGATCTTTCTTCCGACTACATTAATTAAGGCCCTTCAACCATGTATAGGATCACTCTCATGTGCGTCAGATCAGTGACAATATTGATCCCTTGTAGCTGCCCTTGACATTGGCAATGCTAACACATCCGAAGTTTAAACAGAAAATGCTTCTTTTTATTTAGTATATAAGATATGATCTGGAATAAGACGTCAGTGATTTTCCAAGACTTCATTTACTCTTATGCATCACAGACCTGTGCAACTGCGTCACCTAAGTCAAAAAGTCCATTTCTTATAGAATTGGCTGAATTACTACAATTAATCACAGAAACAAGGTCTTGAACTGATTCAGAGTCAAATTTCTATCAGACACTCCTGGGAAAAGTTGCCTGCCTGTTCCCAAGCACTTTAACTTGCAGTTTATAATTTCTGGGCTTAAACAACTTCGATAAAAAAGCACCTGAGATGTTTCCTTCACAAATACCTACAAGTATATGTTAACATTTTAGGCTTGACCTACAATTTGGCTGATGGTTTATTCCATCACAAATTTGACCAAATTATAAAACTATTATATTCTATGTCACATGGAGTAAGGATGGCGGGATATCTGCCACGTTTGTGAAGGAATATACCATCCACCGAACTCTAAATCTTCCCCTTTATTTTCTAGCAAGGAAGGATTGTGACAGAAGAACATGTGTTGAGTACCAGCTGCAGAGATCTGTGTGCGACCTTCATATTGCATGTTTATTCAACAGTGATAAAATAAAAATAATAATACAAAAATATCCACTTCTGACTGTTGAACATCTGCGCTACATCTGCTTGGATTCCACCCATTAACAGGTATGTTACACATAAATGTTTTCCATGGGGTGACTGAAACCACTGAGATTTCTCATCGACAATGGAACATACTTGACTGATTGACTGTATTTCTAGAGTGCAGACTACCCTCCTGAGTTTTTTGGTGCTGGCTTGCAGGCTATAGTAAAAAACACAGTTGATGGACAGAATGTAGAACAATGTCATACATTCACCCCAGTACAAAGATCTGGGCCTAAATCCATCGTTTTTTGCACTCCACACCACCCTGAGTTAGACACTGGGTATATGCAAATCAGCTCTGACCCTGTGCCTCATGGGAACAGTCCAGTCCGAACTACCAAGCCATGTCTTTCCTGGACCGGAATCAAGCATCCTAGGGCCGGTTTCTGGCTATCAGCCTTCATCAGCCTGGATAGCTTGACCCCAGTGGTGTGGAGAGCCTAGGACTCACGTCTGAGTATATCCAGCACACTCGGGGTGAAAATTGCAAAAAACACAGTTGATGGACAGAATGTAGAACAATGTCATACATTCACCTTGCAGGCTTGCAAGCTACAGGCAGGGTTCTTAAGAAAGTTTCTTACTTTCTCAAGAGCTGATATCAGGGTTGGGATAGTGGATTTGGAATTTGGAATTTGGATGGGTATTTATAGAGCGCGGACGTTCGCTCCGGAGGGAGCATCTTGGCGCTGTAAAACCTGGGACCAGAACGCTGGGAGGGAGGTGGAGGATTAAATGGATGATTTAGTCCAGTCATCAGAGAGATTAAAAATCCACGTCTTGAGGTGCTTCCTATATTGTTTCTCATGCGTCTGAAGCCTGAGATGCCTTGGCATACTGTTCCAGGCTCTGATAGCCAGAGTGCTAAGTGTTTTCCCACCTTTGGTCTTCAGGTTGAATTTAGGCGGGGTCATGAGGTTTTCTTGCAAAGATCTGAGAATGCGGCCCGGGGAGTAGTGAGGGAAGCGTTTCGACAGGTAGATTGGGCCAGTTTTGTGGAAGGCTCGGAATGCTATGATGAGAATTTTGAAAAGTATTCTCTTGTGCAAGGGGAGCCAATGCAGGGATCTGAGGGCAGTGGAAATAGAAGATTTGCGTGGGAGTTTTAGGACAAGACGCGCGGCAGTATGCAGGACACTTTCAAACTACACACACATCTCTGCTGCAACAACTGTTTGATTTTCATTGTGACTATCTGCAGCTGTATCTATAGTTCAAAGCTACTTAGGGCTCAATGACAACACTTGTGGTCTACGGACCGCCAGACTCGTGAGGGCACGATGGTCTCCTGACCACCCTATTATGATTAGGACGGTTGAATTGCCATTAACCTGCCACAGCCACCAGGTAACCGTTGTGTCCTGGTGGTGTCGCAGTGGTCAGGAGGCATCAATATGCTTGTCGGGACTGCCGCAGTCCCTCCAAGCATATTACGAGTATCCTTTTCGCTGGCGATGTTCCTACTCCATGAACACTGTGGCGGAGAAGGCCCCCTGCAGGGCCCACTGTACCTCCTCTGCATGTGGATGCACACAGGGGGGCACACCATGTTTACCCCTGTATACATGTACCCCCTTCCTACATGGTGCAGGAACAGTTTTTGGCATTCCCATTGCTGTGCCCATTTTTAGAGGCACCACCATGGGAATGCCATAAAAAAGCTCGCCAAACAGGAGGAAACTCCTGATCTCTAAATCTACTGGGTTGTCTAACAACAGCATTAGTGGTGCTGTGGAGGGGCAGACCTAGGCCGCACTGCCGTAGTCATAATCAAGCCCTTAATGGTCAGAAGATGGTTGATTTACTGACAGCACAAAATTGAGGTCAAACAAGCACTTTATGCACTTTATAATTCATAATGAATGGGAAGGGAAACACTCAAGTCTACTGTTGTGACATACATGGGGAACGAATTGTGTAGGCAACCACTTCCATCCTACCTCACTTTACCCATGACCAACTGGGAAAGATCACTGTTATTTCGCCTTAGGGCGGGCTCTGTGAAATTTTTATTGGGTTTTCCCTTGGGTTTTCACCATGCAACACATTACAACCCATGTCCGTGTGATGGTACCAGCACACAGAATGATTTACACTTCCTATTTTTCTGTAAATTTTATTTAAAGTATATTAACTGGTTTTTAACCCCATATTTTAGAAAACAAAGACCCCTGTCACTGGGGGAGTCTTATTTAATGTTGCTATCCCTGGACACAGATGAATTAACCTTTCGCACTAGCACTTTTTTGAGATTGATAACACGCGCACGTAAAATGATGGAAAACCCCTGAAAATAGACTTATGAGAGTTGCAATATATTTTTAACTATTATGAATATTGGTTTTTGAATTGCAAGGAATCTCAACTGTGTTTTTTATTGTTGTACTTTTATGAATTTTATGAAATTCGAATAAAGGTCTTTTGAATTGAATTGAATTGACAGCACAGTGCATGTAAAATACGGTAAGACCTAGGAAGTTTTTATAAAGAGATCTTTTAAAATACGCCAGACATACTGCTAAATCAGATAAAGAATGAAGCAAAAACAATAGCACCACTCTGCTGTGAGTTTCAGCTCTTGAGTATTTTCTAGCCTGGCACACAGTTTCCTTCTGTGCAAACTAACTGTGGAGTTTACGCAGAGATATTCTGCATGGCACCTGACCAGATTGCCCAATTTACAATGTGCTTTAAACAGCCATAAATCTACTAATTGTTGATTACTCTTTCTATTCAGAACTTTTAAATCATGCACTAAAATCTCCATTAGTACCCAAGGAAATCTATGCAAAAACAGAGTTCCATCTTCGGGCAGACAATCTACTGGAGTGAACATGCCTAATTGTGCTTTTGCACATACATTTTTTTTGCTCTATTTTTAAAAGAAAAGTTATTTGTGCCTGTGAATAAAATGCTTCTTTTGCACACCAACAAAAATACTGTGATGTGTACATTCCTTTACTTCCTTAAAAACAGATTTAGGAAGATAAAAAATAAGTTACTACCTGCTTTAATTTTGTTGAATTGAAGTGCATCTTGAACTCTTTAGCCTGTTAACAATGGAGGATAACCATGGACCGTAGGCCCAAAAAGAGATCTAACAAGAGGAAATATTTCTCTAGGAGGAAACCTTCTCCTTCTATCTAGCCACCTAACTCCCACTCATGGCAACACTGGATTCCCAGTCCTGGGATTTTCTTGTAAAAAATCATTATCAACAGTTTGCTAGTTCATTTGGATTCAAAACTGCAATAACCAGAATTCACTACGTTGTCAAATGAAGACTCAGACTTGCAAATATGATGTCCTGGTGTCAACACCTACCCTCTGTAGGTGATGAGGAACACAGTTGAATTAAAGAGAGCAGGAAACAACCTGGACACTCCAGAAAGTTCACTAACTCTCATCAAGTGCAGTTAGTGGCTGTAATACCCACATTATCTGCTCCTCTAGTGAACCTGGGACCAGTCATTCCTACTCCAGGCGCTCCCTGAGGCTCCAGCTGGGACCTGAAGGAGCAGCACCTGGATGATTGATCTTCAAGCAGCACCAAATTACATGCTAACAGATGCTGATGTCAAACTAACAAGAGATGCTGTTAGATCTGTAAGCGAGGTTAGAGGAAATCAAAACTAGGATGGATCTATGGATACTGAGTTCCTCTTGCCTCAATAGGAGAGGTTGTTTGTTGAAGAACTGTGTAAAAAGAAATGGACAGGTCTAAAAGTAGTTGGCTAACAACTGAATTTTTTTCAGCAGTTGGCTTCATGTCATCTACGGTGAAGATCATAGACCAGTTAGAGCATGTGCCAGGGTGGAAGCAGTTTTGAGAGACAAATTGTTTTTTTTTCATTCCTTGAAGAAGGATATGGAAGTGAAAGACAATCTAACGGTCAGTTTTTTGACCGAATTTTGATATGTGGCGGAATTTGATATGCTGGTATTTTGAACCTGAACCAGAGATAGCATGCAAATAGGATATTTCTAGCATGCTGTGCTTTTTAAGAATTTGGGATCTGTTTGATTCTCTGCAAGAATTTCAACCTACTTATATATCTTCATTACTGATTGATTTGGTTATCTTCTTAGTCTTTCTATATGTATGTATGCATAGATATATATGTATGAGTGAACGTTTTCCACATTAAATTGTATTTGTGCATTCATATTTTTATTCTATACTTTGAATGCACACATGCTTATAAATAGAACTGTTGCAGTTAAACATAACTTATTATAAAGTGTTTTAGTGGTTTCTTATTTGCTAATTAGGCCTCAGTTAGATCTTGTCTCCATCTTTGTTAAAATGGTCGTCGAATTGAGATGTTCATTCTATGTCTATATTTTGCAGCTTCATACCACATTCAGCAAAATATGCACTGTTGTTTTGTATGACATACTGTTCTCAAAGGACTCGCTGGAGGTAGCCTTTTTGTAACTTTCAAGGCTCTTGACACATCTGGATTAGGTCAGAAGTGGCAAATCACTATATTCCTGTAGTGGGTCAGTGCTTAGATGGCTATGTGACGTTTCTAAAATTTGAAATATGATTCATTGTGAAAATGCTCATACCATGCTGACTTTGCAGTTTCAATAAATGTCTATCCAGAAAGTGGCTTTATAATCCTTTGAATTTGAGGGAAAGCCAGTCTCTACCCTGACCCTCTAGGCATGCTGCCTGATTTTATATTGATGTGCAACATATTTGAGTCTTCGGGCCTAATTTATATGTTGATGCTATGTATACTCCTTCATAACGGTGATTGAGAATACATACCGCCAACATAATGGTCCACCTACCCAATTTAGATGCTTTGGCTAAGTCGGTGATGACTACCTTTCTGCCACAGTTTACCCTTCTTGATGGCCCAACAAAGTAAGGGCCAACACAGATATGTCTATATGTCCACCCACCCAATGAGGATGGGTGGACATATAGCAATTTTTTTCTGTCTGTAACTGCCAAGCAAATCCTGGTGGTGAGGGACAGAAACCTTATAATATTGCACCACTTGCCATGGAAGTGAAGTGAGCATAACATTTTCTATTTTCAGAAAAAAAATCTAATTTCAGGGTTTTCATTTTAAAAATAAAAAAAAATAAAGCTATTTGACACAAAAATGACACATAACCAATTAGTAGACCTGGAATTATGAATTATAAATATTTAATTTCCATATGTTAACCAAACTGCCGCTTCACATGCCCCCTGGCTGATTTTACTCCTGGGGACCCCATCACCTGGGCCTGGCCATATTGCAAATGGGAGGATGCATGCATCCCCTCTCCGTTGGGCAATGCGGCCCCAGAAACCACATCCCCCTTGGGCCCTCTACCTTTTTGAAAAAGGAGGGGCCATGCGGCCCATCTCTTTGAGTCTGATTTCCACCCTATTGACCCCGACCTCCCGGGCCTGGCCAACAAAGTGTGTTGCAAAACACACAAGATGATGGACGGAATGTTGCACAATGGCAAAACATTCACCCCCAATCACAGATCTGGGTTTAATCCATCGTTATTTTGCTCACCAAGCCACCTCAGTACAGACATCGCCATATGCAAATCACTCTTGACCCTGTGCCTCATGGGAACAGTCCAGACCGAACTGCCAAGCCATGTCTTCCCTGGACCAGAATCAAGCATCAATCAATCAATCAATCACAGCATTTATATAGCGCACTACTCACCCAGAGGGTCTCAAGGCGCTGGGGGAGGGGGGGTCCGCTACTGCTCGAACAGCCAGGTCATGAGCTGCTTCCTGAAGGCGAGGTGGTCCTGGGTCAGGCGGAGGTGGGTCGTGAGGGAGTTCCAAGTCTTGGCGGCCAGGTAGGAGAAGGACCTTCCTCCTGTGGTGGCTCTTCGGATCCGGGGGACGGCGGCGAGGGCGTGGCTGGTCGATCGAAGATGGCATGTAGGAGCATAAAAGTTGAGGCGGCTGTTGAGGTATGCTGGTCCTTGGTTGTGCAGGGCTTTGTGTGTGTGAGTGAGGAGACGGAAGGTGATTCTCTTGTTGACCGGGAGCCAGTGCAGATCTCTCAGGTGTCCGGAGATGTGGCTGCAACGGGGGATGTCCACGATGAAGCGTGCTGAGGCATTCTGGATCTGCTGGAGTCTCTTCTGGAGTTTGGCGGTGGTTCCGGCGTAGAGGGAGTTGCCGTCGTCAAGACGGCTGTTGACGAGGGCCTGGGTGACCGTCTTCCTGGTCTCGGTGGGGATCCACCGGAAGATCTTACGTAGCATGCGCAGGATGTTGAAGCACGACGAGGAGACGGCGTTGACTTGTCTAGTCATGGAGAGGTAGGAGTCCAGGATGAAGCCTAGGTTTCGTGCGTGGTCTGTTGGTTTGGGTGCGCTGCCCAGGGCGGGGGGCCACCAGGAGTCGTCCCAGGCGGAGGGTGAAGATCCCAGGATGAGGGCTTCCGTCTTGTCCGAGTTCAGTTTCAGGCGGCTGCTCATCATCCACTTGGCTACGTCTGTCATCCCTTCGTGTAGGTTGGTTCTGGTCGTTGGTGATGGAGAGGATCAGCTGGGTGTCGTCGGCGTAGGAGATGATGTTGAGGTTGTGTTGGCGTGCGATGTCTCCGAGGGGGCTCATGTAGACGTTGAAGAGGGTTAGGCTGAGCGAGGAGCCTTGAGGGACGCCGCAGATGACTTCGGTGGCTTCTGATCTGAACGGGGGGAGGCGGACTCTCTGTGTCCTTCCGGCGAGGAACGAGGTGATCCATTCCAGTGCCTTCTCTTGGATTCCGACATTGCTGAGGCGCTGTACTAGGGTACGGTGGCAGACAGTGTCGAAGGCCGCGGAGAGGTCTAGGAGGATGAGGGCTGCTGTTTCTCCGTTGTCGAGCAGGGCTCGAATGTCATCAGTGGCTGCGATCAGGGCGGTCTCGGTGCTGTGGTTGGCCCGAAAGCCAGACTGCGAGAGATCGAGGGATCCGTTCGCCTCGAGGAAGGCGGCCAGCTGCTTGTTGACGGTCTTCTCGATGACATCAGCAGGAAACGGGAGCAGCGAGATGGGGCGGTAGTTCTTGAGGTTGGTGAGGTTGGCTGATGGCTTCTTTAGTAGAGCGCTGAGTTCGGGGTGCTTCCAGCTCTCCGGGAAAGTGACGGTGTCGAAGGAGGTGTTGATGATGTCCCGCAGGTGGGGTGCAATGACAGCGTCGGCCTTGTTGAAGACGTGGTGAGGGCAGGGGTCGGTCGGAGATCCGGAGTGGATTGAGTTCATCGTGCGGATGGTGCCTTCGGTGCTGATTGGGGTCCAGGCACGGAGGGTGGTGGTGAGGGGCGGTGGTTCAGTCGTGGCGTGCGTTGGTTGAGAGCTGAAGCTGTTGTGTATGTCCGCGATCTTGTTGTGGAAGTAGGAGGCGAGGGAGTTGCAGAGGTCTTGCGAAGGGGTGATGTTGTTGTTTCCGGCGTTGGGGTTGGAGAGCTCTTTCACGATGTTGAAGGGTTCCTTGCT